>NC_083350.1:117979523-118604523 GCF_030254825.1 Meriones unguiculatus
ACCACACACAGACATATGGTAATGTTTTCTGGAACATGTGGATTTATATCATTTATAACATCACATTAGTCCACCATTTGAATAGAATTTTGGAAATTTGTTATATTCATTAACTGGTTAAAGATCTTCGGTCAAAAGTCTTAAAACTAATGGTTATCCACAGACATATAAAAAAAAGTTCTATACCCTATAAGGACCAGGTAATATCGTTACAAAGTTACTACTATACATATTTCTTAAAGGCAGGAGATGTTAATGCAGATGAAATCTTTCATGCTTGTACTGTGAATAAGTGTTTCTTGATTGCATTGAACATTTGTCCTACAGTTGCAGGCTTATTGTGAGTGACTTCATTTCTCATTTCTGTGTTAACAGCATCATGAGGCCGACAGTGACTGCTTGACCCACTTAGGGACATTCTGGGTGTTTGGGCTTTTCCAAACAAATGCCTGTTGTACAATTCAGAGGGGCTAAAAAAGCGCTGAGAAGGCCGGGTGAGCCAGTGTTTTCAATCTGTGTGCTCTTCTCATGGTCACGGCATGAAGGCTGTGAAAGTAGAGGGCTTTAAGGCACGTAACAGGAGCTTAGATGCATCAAAGAGGTATTATATTACTCCTGCAGTTATTTTGAGAAATGGGAGACTAGGATAAAGTCTTTGAAAGCTCAAGGTTATTATTGTTTTTTGGTTTTTTTCCTTCTGTGGCATGGTTATTTTCCTTTATTTTTATCCATGTTTTTACCACTGTCTTGGTAGAGAAGAGGTTCTCATTTAAAAACACAGAGTGGCTCTCTCTCACACATGCTCTCTTACTCTCTTACTTTTCTTCTTCATCCTCTTCTCTCTCTCTCTCTCTCTCTCTCTCTCTCTCAGCACCCCCTTTCCCTTTCTTTCTCTCTCCCCATCATGTTCTGTTCCCCAACTCCCTCTATACCCACTTAATAAACCTCGTGCATAGAAAAAACAAAATAAAACACAGAGTGAAGCAGACAGAGAGAGAGGGAAAGAGAATGAAACAGGAGACCCAAAAAGACATATATACCTATAATTTGTGCAAATAGAATGGTCCATTTGTATATTCATTCAGTAACTGCAACACCAAATGTCTGCTGATTATGTGTTGATGTACAGGCACCCTTTGCACGCTAAAAGTGAAATAATGTAAGACAGTTACATAGCCTAACATGAAAAAGCACCCATCTACAGGAACAAACAAAATGTTTAGATGAATGAAGAGAACAATTTCATCAGTATCAGTGGGGGCGGTGGGGAGTTATTCCATATATATATATAAGAAAGAAGAGAAATTACTTTATTTAAATTTTATAAAAAGATTTTGAAAGGAAATGTTATTTGATTTATGACATAAAGAGTAGATAGGAGCATATAGGGCAAATGTTAAAATCAGAGAGCACAATGCAGTAGGCTAGGGCAAAGGAAACAAAATTGAAATGTTTAAGATAATGAAAGAAATTAATACAGTGTCATTTCTCCTTTCCCTTTCATTTTCATCAGATACAACTTAAAATTTAGAAAGAGTTTAATTTTCTTGGAGCTTTTAAGAAGATAATAGTCTAACTTTACAATTTAAGAATAGCTGCTTTTTATTGTTGTTTTGGGAGTTTGTTTTGTTCACTTTGGGCTTTTGTTGCTTTTGTTTACTAGAGACAGTTTCTTGCTGTTTGGCTCAGAGTGACCTGGAATGCATTCACAGACAGAATGGCCTGGACCCTTGCCCTTCTTTCATTTTTTTGTTATTATTATTTTAATTTTAATTTTTTAATTAATTATTGTTTATTCATGTTGTATCCCAGTCCCTCCCTCATTCCCTCCCAACTCCATCCTCCCTCCCTTATCTCCTCCTATGCCCCTCTCCAAGTCCACTGATAGGGGAGGTCCTCCTCTTCTTGAAAGGAATTCTTTAGTATTTGAATACAGATTTATTTTCAAAACTATTTTTATTTTTTCAGTTTTTGTTGAAGTATCTATTTTCTATTATCTATTTTTGTTTTTTTATTTTTCTCTCAAAGATGCTAATCCACCTTTTTTTCTTTAATCTTATTACCAGTATACTTCTTGAGACATAGAGATTTGTAAGAAATACAGATAGCATGTTCAGGCTAACACCCAACAGAAGAGGGGTAGAAAGATTCTAAGAGCCACATATTACAGAAGACTGCTTCTAAAAAGTATCTTCTGCTCTGACAAAACAGCATGATCTCACAGCAGCAATGGTTGCCTATATAAGGCTTGCACAAGACCAAGACAATAACCATTCCACCACGAATCAGGGAGGGACTCCCAAGGTTCCAAGGAAAAACTATTTGACAGTTGATGACTCCTGAATGAAGAAAGTCAGTTTCCCATCAGGAGTGTGACCCCTGATACATTGTTCATGCTCCAACAGATAGTCCTATATCCATGTTCACTGAACACAATTAATTGGACTCCGTGATTCATTAAAAAAAAAAAAAAAAAAGGAATGAAGTTGGGAAGAGATGTAAGAGAATGCATGAAAAGAGCATGAACTGATTGGAACTGATGGGGATTTGATATGACTAAAATACATTTTATAGGTATGAAATTCTCAAAGAATAAGACTGTCATTAATTTTAAAAAAGGAAAAGAAAAATAATTAAAATGCATTGTTAAATACTTGATGGCTGAATGAACATCAAGGAAGGGCTTATAACTCACTTGATTACTTCAGGCTTCTATTTTAGGTCTTATTATGAGCCTCTACCCTTAGACAATTAAATTAATTAAAATAAAATGAAACAAGAATTAAAAGCAATCAGTATTCTTTCATTCTATTGCCTCACCTGGCAATTGAAAAACCATATAACTATGGAAAATTTCTATTTCAGTTTTCCTAAAACGAAGACTCCCTCAGCCTAAAAAACTGAAGTCTTGGTGCTAATCATCTTTACCTTTTGCCGTTGCAGCACTAAGTCATCCACAGAACTCAAACTCAAGAATTGTGTTATCAATTACAAAAGAAAAAAAGAAATAATAAAGAGAATAAAAGAAAAGTAAAAGCAAAACCCTCATATAAGAAAGATTATGATTTTGTGTTTGACTGCAGACATAGCTCTCTTCAGCCAGAAGGAGGATCTCTATGCCTTGGGTTGCACACATCTGAAAGTTCTAGACACACTGAGGATCCAGGTACTCTTCAGACACGGCCATTCTCAGTTTCAAGGCAGCTATCAACAAGAACTAGCTCGAGAAAAATTTTCACATTCTATCTGTCTAAAAGAGCTTCTAAAATAAAGACAATGAGTCATATCAAACAACTAGAAGCCTGAATTCACCAGCAAAACAAAGTGCAAGTAAGAATTATATTGTCTTTAATAAAAATGACTTTCAATCCTTCCCCGCTGGTTCTATCTAAAAGTTTAAATGCATTCTATAGTTTCCTTCTATAATAAATAGCAGACAGTCGGGGAAGCAGATTATCCCCACATTATTTTTCTGGAATGTAGCATTTAATTATGCAGTTTAATCATTAATTTTTTTCTCTACACGCAACTCTTATTTCTGCAGAATTTTAATTCATGTATGCTACAACTTAGAACATTTCCATTTTTTCATTTCCAAGAATTCGACATTTATGTGGGCATTCACTGGAGGGGAACTAAAAACATAAGCTTTCAGGCCAGTGCTATAGAAGGAGACACACTTACTTTTTAATGACACCCAACAATGTCTGAAAGGAAAACTCCACATTGCAGGTTAGCCCATCTCCTGCAGCTGTGATCTCACCATCTAATCACATTTTTCACAAGATATAAAAAGGACAGGGCCTGTTACACAGAAGAATCACTAAGATTTTCTAAATCCAAAAGTGTCAAGGAAGCGAGACAATCAAATTGCTAACCATGTATGACTTCAGGAACAGCAGATTGTACTGAAATATTACCTCTGCTCGTGTGCAAGTCACTCCCCGTTTTCATTCAGAGTCAAGAGTCCTGGCCTTTGAGGAAAGGATATTTTGCTGGTGAGGGGAAAAAAACCTGGCTGAAGATGCGATCTCTTATGTAAATGAACTTTCCCAAAGGCGAACTTGAGGGCTGAGTCCATATCTTCAGTGCACCTGCATAGTCTACATTCAACGTGGTCTTGGCTTGGCTTTATACACACATTCCTTAATGCAGGAATCTAGCAGAATTCAACATTAACACCTCCTTCAGCACTGAGGCATATCCTTCCCAAACATGATGTGTTGGGGTTCTATTTCTTCTTTTATCTCTAAAACGATCGTTCCATAGGATTGTCTTTCTGCCAGTAACTTCACTCTACCATCTACATGATTTTTTCTGTTTTTGTCTTTTACAGAAGCACAATCTTCTTGACTCCTCACTACCTACAGGTGATTATATATATCTGAATAACTAATGAAATATGTTCAAAATGTTGTTGAACTTTGTCCTTCAGATTGACTTGAAAAAACCTCAGGATGACAATGGCATGACATAGTCTCTCAATTATCCATGTTGAACTACAGGACAGACTGAATTATTTTTTAGTGTAGGACTAAAGACAAGTAAATGAAGGCAATTTATTTGCAAGGAGGTTAGGGGACTTTTTTTGTTGTTATTTTGTTCATTCGCTTTTCATATAATAGAGACTCTGCTGTGGGAACAGCCAAGCCTATTACCATTTTTACTTCTCCTAATTGGCAAATCCTGAGTACAACTGGGGAATCCGGTCACTTGTTCTCTGTTGCTTTGGGATTGAGTACTTGCAATAAAAATGCCTTTTTAGGGGTTGAGGTAATGGCTCAGTGGTTAAAGAGTTTGCAACACAAGTGTGAGATCAAGACTTGATATCCCCAAACCCATATAAAGCAAGTGAAGAGTGAAACATCTGCAGTACCAGCACTGGGAGGGCAGAAGCAGGGCCTCTGAAGCTTGTTGTCCAGGCAGACAAGAGAATTCATGGGTTTCAGGTTCAGCCTAAGGCTCTGTCTCAAAAGATAAGGTGAAAACAATTTATGATGACATTGAAAGTCAACACATATCTCTAAATGTATATGTAAACACACATATACATACATACACACACACAAAATATGTATGCATACATATATACATACACACTGTATATATATTTTTATACAGGAACACAAACATTCAGTGAACACACACACAAATAATAAATAAATAAATAAAAACAAAGTTATACAGCTTTGCTCACCTGTGCTTTGACTGAAAACACAAAGGTCAAGCTGAAAGCCAGCCTGTACATGGGTGATCAATTGTATTCTTTGGTCATGCTAAACACACTACTTTCTGATAGACACGAGCTACCACTGATACTGTCACCATTATTGATAAAGACTGTTACTTTATTCTCTTCTATGTATGTTAAACTTTTCACTTGTCTTTCACTTGTTCAGAACTCAGGTGATCTAATCTTTATATACCGTGTTCTCTAGACTCAAACATATCTGAATAAATTATAATAACTTATCTCACCTAATAGAAGGGACAATCCATCAAGAGATATAGAAAATACCTATTTTTTTTAATGTGGGTAGTCTAGGGTAGTCTGTTATGTTCGTGTTTCAGTATAACAAGACATTGATATTTGAAAAAAAAATCCTTTATATCCCCATTAACTAAGTTAACACTAAGTTAACTCAAGGTAATGCTAGCTTACATACTAGTCAATTTCTAGTTAATAGTTCTGAGCGCCACGTGCCTTTAGATGTGCTCTTAGGCAATGAATAGCACCTCACTTCCCCATGAGGCTTGAATCTGAGGCCTCCATTGACTGAAACAGTCTCTCTGGCCCATAAAATCTTGAGAATTTTATGTTATCATTTAGGCAATTCTTTTACTGAAATACTGTAGGCAGCAATCCCGCTTGTGCTTCTCTTGTCTTCACCAGTCTGCTCCTGGCTACTCTTCCTCTTCTCAGTGACTTCTGCTTTCTCTAGCCATTTTGTGGTTTTCATAGTTTTGTTATAGATGAGAGCCTGACTTACAATATTGTCAGTTCTCTGACTTGTCTCATAGTGCCGTGTTTCTGTGATTTGGATCTCTTCCTGTTCACTTCACAAAGCTATGGGTCTTTTTCTTTGCTCATCCTGAAGCTTCTACTTTGATACATCAACATACATTTGGTGACACCTTTAATTTATTTAGAAATGTAAGATACAGTTGGTACCCACCCATTTAAGATGTTTTTGTTTTATTTCATTATCATTCTGTAATTTTTTAATTTTGATTTTAATGACTAGTAATGATATAGCCTGCTGTTCAGTATAGCAGTTATTGCTATTAACATACAATGCAGCTACCTGTATGTAAATACCTGAGAGGTTTTTAAAATTGAATTTTAATTAATTAGTCAGTTATATACATTTGGGAGGGTATGTGACAAAGCACACATATAGAATAGCAGTCAGAACAATATTTCAGAAGTCACATGCAAAGAGGGGGTAGAGACGGAGAGAGAAAGAGAATTTTACATAAGTAAAGATAATTGTAATTTTTTTAAAGCTGGGAAGTGTAACTTAAAATATCTATCAGAACTGTGATTTCTTCCCTTTGTATTCAGATTTTCTTACCCTTTACTTTTAGTAATGTGCCTACCTGCCCAAGATCTTTAACTCTCCTGTTTCTCTCCCATGGCCACAGGGGCATATTTGTGACACAAGCCAGACCAATCAGAGCTCTTCTGCAGATTTCATGTAACTGGGGTCTCACGGTTCTTCTTTTAAAAAAATTCTCAAGTGATGTGATTCCAGAGCATTTAGAAATCACCATTTTTAGCATGAAGTTGAGGTCTGTCAGCCACACAAGTGAACAGCAGTGATCAGAGGTGGGAAGGGGGAGGTAGAGAGCTGAGAGAAAGTTCTGGTTTCAACCAAATCACAGCTGTTTGTCCTTAAACTCCAAGAACTGACAAAGTCAGGGCTATACCAGCATTATTAAAAGAAAAGCAAGACAAAAGCCTTTTTCGTTGTTTAAACTAGTTCAAGTTGGGTTTCTATCACTTGTTAATTTAAATGTTACAACAGAGCGCCCTGAAGTGTGGGAAGTACTGCGCTCCCTGGTTGCTGCTAACTCCTTCCTGTGAGTGTCATCTCAGTAACTGAGTTCTCAGGCAGTTCAGCAGAGTTCCCTCGCTGTGCCTCATGGATCCATCTTTCACCCTCCAAGTGCCCTCCCACAATATGTGAGAGATACCATTTCCTCAGAACTAATTTGCAAGGGTCTTGGCATAGTATTTCCCTTTCATCTTTTTCCTTATCATCCCTTAAAATGTTCACTTCTTTCACCTAAAGTTTCATTTTAGACTTTTTTACAAAATAATTTTTTTTTCCCATCATGGACTTTGCTATCACTCACTGTCTCCAACATTCCACTTTTACAGCATTCTATTTTAAATGCCATGTTGAGCAACTTCAGATGAGGGCTGTTTGAAAAGCAGCAATAAAATGACTCCTACTGGCATTCTGCTATACTCTTAGATCAGTGCCTTGATCAGCCATCATCAGAGAAGCTTCCTCCTGCAGCAGATTGGAACAAATCCTGACCCAGCCAGGGAGTGTGCAGAAAATAAGAGACCTAAATGGGATATCCCCATCAGATCCCTCTTTTTAGGCATCAGTAAACTGCAAAAGAGGACGTGGAAAGAGTCTGAGAGCCAGAGGGGATGAAGGACACTAAGACAAAAAGGTCTTCTAAACACAGCAGAACCTGTGCACATATGAACAGCAGAGACTGCAGCAGCATACAGAGAGCCTGCATTGGTCTGAACCAGATAGGGTCCCAGCACTGAAAGAATTGAACACAGGCCTTCATTGCAGAGGTCAATTCCAAATGATAACCACTAGCCAAGAGAGAAAGAGGTTTTCTTAAAGGATGTCCCACTAGGGAAATAAACCATTCTAAAGGGTAGGGCTATGACTAGCAATAGATGGCCAACACAAAATGAACTTAATAGCACCTTTGTCTCACATAATTGAATCAGGACATATTTTTTTCTCTTCTTTTAGCCTTACAAGTCTTTTACGTATATATTTTATGGCTTCTAGTTTTGTGTTTTTGTGAGATTCCTGTGCATATCTCTGCGTATTTAATAACTCAAATTTTCCGTTTAAAATTCAAGGTTATTTTTGTGGCCTATACCTACCCTTTCTACCTAACTTTCATTGATTGTTTTTCTTTTTCAACTTCATCATTATCTGTATAATATTCCCTATTCCCATAGTTATGCTTCTTTCTCTGCAGCTTTCATTTTGCTAGAATGCCTTTCCTGTTTTTATCTTATTTTCTAAGCTCTGTCAAACTCAAGTACTATTTTCCCTTTGGAGGGTGCATTTGCCTGGAGGCTAGCTAAACTAATCAAGAGAAATTGAAACTAAATGTGAAAAGGAAGGGGGAAGCATCCTGATAAACATGTAAATCAATTTACTATGGAAAACAGTAGACTTGGTGTCCAACGAAGATAAGCATTGTAGGTGGTGCCACTTATTCATGAAAAAGCACTTGCATTCAGAGAGATAATGCTTAACCTCGAATGCAAATGTGTGTAATTGTGCAGATTTCAAGTAATGTGAAATTTATATTTTAGGGGAAAAATAAGAAGACAATTTACAGATTCAGTGAGCTTTTCTAAAACATACAATATTTGAAAGAGATGTGGCAGGACAAGTGCTTATCGTTACAACAACTTACTATAGCTACCTGTAGAACAAAGATTCTCAAAGGGCGAGATTAACCGAAGAATATCTAGGAAAAATCTGAAAATAAATAAATAAATAAATAAATAAATAAATAACGGGGCAAAAGGACTGGGAATGTAGTTCATTTGTTAGCGTGACTGCCTAGCATGCAGTAAGCCTCAGATGAAGTGACACAAGCCTGTAAACCCAGCACTCGGGCAGCAGAGACTAGAGAATTACAAGTTTAAGGTTAAAGATCATCCTTTCCTCTAGGACGTGTCTAAGCCAGCCTAGACAACGGAAGACTCTATTGTAAAATGGAGGGAAGAAGGGAGGGAGAGATGGAGAAAAAGCAAAGTCCAAAATTTTATGGAACTTGGATCTCAAGGTTAATGTTTGCCTTTAGGATGATGTTGGAGACTGAGATTAGTATCCAAACTATCACCAACTATAGTTGGGTGTCGTGGATCATAACTATAAAGCAAATATTCTCTGAGACTGAATCACAAAGACTGAAGAGAGTTAAAAGCCAGTTTAGTCATCTCTATCTGAGATAAGTAGTGGGACCTTCTCAAAATAATAACAACAACAATAACAAAGAAACAGGGGTTGTTAGCTCAAAAGCAAGATAATAGAGTAAAAGAGTTATTTAGCTCCAAGTTGCATCTCTGACAGTGTCACAGTTCCCCAGACAATTTGACCAGGGCAAGTATTTCATTTAGGTAACAAGTAGGCTGAAATTGTTATGCCCCGTTTGTGAGACTCCCAACAACCACCAGGAAAAGACTTTGCTGCAAAATACATGAAGAGATTTTTATTACAAGCTTGAGCCTGGGTCACAGCATTCTCCCTGGTTGAAGAGGAGGAGAGTGGCCCCTCAGTCTAGGGGAACACTTTAAAGGGAAAAAATGCAAGCAGGGAATTATATACCTTGGTTTTACATGATTGGGTAAGGGAAATTGACTTTTGAAATGATTGGTTTACTTTAGGCATCAAGACCATACACAGTTCTGGCCTGTATCTCTAGTGGACAGGAAAAGAATGCCATAAAGCTAGTTCCTTTTTCCAGATGGCTGGACTTGTCTCCACCTGGCTGGCCTTCACCTAGGCCTGTGTTCCAAACCCCAAACAAATACCCAAAATTACAATTTTCAATTCTTTGGTCTCCCGGTGGACCTACACCTCTTTTACTACTCCTGAGAGCCAACCATTCAGTCTCATTTCCAGCTCTGTAGCAGGAATGCTACCACAGATTTTCCTTCTTTGATCTCACCTGCAACAGATCACAAAGACCTTCTCCCCCAACTTTCCTTCCCCAAACTCATTCCTGTATCCCAGCTTTCAAGATCAGCAGGCATTTAGTGTGAGCACATCAGGAAAATAGGCAACACCCAGCCATTACAACATCCAAAACTCCAGACAGGAAAAAGAAAACACCTAACCAATAAACCCAAACCAAGAAATCAGTACATAAACCTATAATCATCTACAACCCAGATGCATAGACACTAGTGTAAAAACACAATCAAAATAGCCAAGGCAATATCTATTCACTACAGTCTAGCATCCCTGCTACAGCAGGCACTGGACGTCCCAACATAGCTGAAGCACAAGAAAAGGACCTTGAAACCAACTATATGAAGATGATAGGAGGTCCTTAAAGAGAAAATGAAAAAAAAAATCTCTTACAGAAAGCCAGAAAAACACAAACACACACACACATACACAAAATTGAGAGAATTCTGAAAAGGAAAAATTTAGAAATTTAAACAGTAGTTATAGAGGCAAGCTTCACTAAAACATTATAAAAACAACAACAAAAACAAAATACAGAAATCAATAATCAGTAGTCATTGATATGTCTCAATATCAATGGTCTCAATTCCCCAATAAAAAGACAGGTTAATGTTAGGACCAAATAAATGATGATGCACACAGCAGATTTTATATGAAAGAGGTTTATTAGATGAAGGTGAAGAGAGAAAGAGAAGGAGAGAGTGAGACATGGTAAGAGGAAGAGAGGGAGGCACCCTGACAGAGAAAGGAGAGAAGGCAAGAGAGGAGAGGGCAAGAGACAGCAAGAGGTAGGTTGGTCCTTTTAAGGAGCAATGTAACCACACCTGCCAGGTGTGGCTATCTGGCTGGCAACACAGGATGACATCATAAGTTGCTAGGCAACCCAGAAGCAGGCTGCCTAAATACTAACATTCGTCCCTTTTTCTATAATTAAAAAATGAGAACCTTGGGCTGCTTCTCATGTACAATGAGTTAAAGTATATACATTTAGGTTCATTGGAAACAGCTGTTGGTTGCCATGCAAGGGGTTAAGAGAGAGAGAAAAAAATAGCAACAAAATGGGCATATTACATGGTCCAGAGAAGGAAGGGAAGCCCTTGCCCTAGAAAGTTCAGGGTAGAGGGTTGCCAGTAGAGTTGCCAGCCACACAAGAAATGCTGGGAGAACCTGCAGCTACTTGTCCTGGGCCTGAAGTACACCATTCCAGCCTTTTGTTAATAATAGGTGAATATCGGGCATAGATTCTCTTTTGGCTACTTCCTGATGACACTGGGGGCACTGTAGGGACATCAAAAGGCTGAAATGCTGGCCAAGTCCAAGAAGAACAGGCTGTTTTAATGCTGTCCAGGGTCTGTGAGAACATCTATGGCTGGGAGGAAAAGTACAGGTCCAGCTTGATGGAAGTCTGTTAGGTCATATTGGAACACTTGTGGTAGCAGAATCTGTGTCTGGCAGAATACTGAAATATATATATATATATACATATATATATATATATACATATATATGCATACTATATATATATATATATAGTATGCATATATATATGCAGAAGATAAAGTTAAGTAGGTTATGGAGAAAATTCTTTAGGTGTACATTTAAAACTTTTGGGAGAGCAAACAGAGATAGAAGGTTTGGATCAAAGAGACTTGACCATGGGAACCTCCATTTACCTGAGGGAACCTTCATTTACCCAATCACTGGCAGTCATTAAAAAGGCTTTGCTTTGGTTCTGTTATCTAAGGAAATTGAGGCCAAGTTTGGTTACAGAAGTGTGTAAGCTTAGATGCCCTTAGAGTGGGAACTAGGTATAGAAATCTGAAATTCTCCAGATGTCCCAGAGGAGAATATGGAGGAACGGATGAAAGGACTATTCCCATTGGGAGGGCAGGAGTCAGTGACCTGCCAGATGCATCCCAAATGCAAGGTTTGGCTCAGTAGAGTATGGCCCTACCTGAACCAACATCTTGTCAGCATTGACCAGAGACCAAGGCCACAGCTGCTTGTAGGAGACACAGTTTACCTAGTTCTAAGATTTTCGTAGATGAGCGTGGGGGGGGGGGGAAGTGCACGTAGAAGTTGGAAAAAAAAATCTCACCCAAGGGAAAGAGGAAGTCCTAAATGGAGGTCAGCAAAAAGGATCTACAGTGGCCAGTGAAGAACATGATTTGGGGTGCCTCTGTTTCAAAAGGTACTAGGCAGTTCCAGATGCTCAATGTTCAGTCTTCCCCTACCAAAAAGTCATTTATGCTGACCAATGAGGGGAACTCACCAATCTAGCCAGTGTTGCATATAGGAGGTAGCAATTAAGTAGCCAAGAAAGAAAAGTCTCAAAATCAGGGAAAGGAGAGGAATCCCACCCTTTGAGATAGGCAATAAATACAGTACTTATTGGGAGCCCAATTGACCTCAGAGGTGGATTCAGGTGGATTTTCTGAAGCTCACAAGAATTACTTTTAAGTTTTACATAGGAGATAAAAATTTAGACATGTTAGCATCACAATTGTTATCTGCACTGAAATACACATTGAAGAAAAGGCAGTAGACATAAACATTTGTGTTAATAGCATACGCATTCTTTAAGGTGAGCTCTGAAAAGGCAGAAGCCTTTCGTGAAGTAGAAGGGGATGCTGACTTGATCTTAACCTTTAGTATAAGTATACATTATGGAGATTTAAAATCTTAGGCTTGGAACCATGATAGTGGGTGGTATAGTGGAATGGTTTTGTATTAGAGTTAGATTAATAAATCAGAACTCTATTAATAAAGATCAAAGGTCTGAACAGTCAATATAACAGTAGCATAACAGGAGGATACTTAAATCACCTTATATAACTTGCAACTTTTATAACTTGCATTTACCAACCTTAAAACACTTTCTTAGACCCTCAAACATATATCACTTGCATTTACCAACCTTAAGACATTTTTTTAGACCCTCAAACAACATTTTTTTAGGCCTCTGTATCTAGTTATTTACCATGAGACATAGGCGAGACTGCTATGAACATTTATTGTCCTTTAGCTAAAGGTATGGTAAAAGGTTCCATTCAGGCCTTTTTCTTGAGTCTGGCAACAAGGCATATTGTGTTTAGGCCTGAAAATAGCAACTCTAAGACTGGAGCTTAAGGGCTGGTCTCCTGCATATGAAGAGAACTGAGAATGCATCTGAAGTCTCCCAAGACACAAGTTGGCAGCAAGTCTGTGGGACCCCAGTGTGAAGCAAAAACAGACCTGCAATGTTACCCTGGCCTGGGCAAGGGTGTTGGACGTCACTGAATCAAGGAGCCATTTGTCCTCTGCCAGGCCAAGGAGCTGGAAGGTTGGAAGTATTTATGGCTCTTGTGCTGGTTGAGCCTCTATGGCTGGGCACAGAGGACAAATGTTCATGGGAGCATTTTGACTTTCAAAAGTCAGTCTTCTAGCAGGCAGTAGTGGCTTACTGAGGCAGCCATGAGACCAACATCCTTGGTTTCATTTGAAACAGTTACCTTGGTGGAGTTTACTTTTGGCTATACCCCAGCAGGATGGGGCATTGCAGACTTTTTGTTTTCTGTGCAGGAATGCCAACAGCTTCAGAGCAGCAGCTAAGTCTGGAGCATAGTTTTTGCAGTAGATAAGTCTGTCCGGATGGTTCCCCTCCTATTATATTTACCAACTCCTGTGTGGTGACTCAAGGACCATCCTCAGCTGTTTATTAAAGATGGCAGTGAGACCATATTTGCATCTGTAGCACTATAAATATATATTTTGGACATGTTAGAGAACTTGATCATCTATTAACTTGCATTTGTTAACCATTAAATATTAGGACCTTAGGTTTTGTCCCTGTTAAGTTGGAGCCTTTAAAGTCATAAATACAGTCCATTAAAGTGACAGCAAAACAGTTTTTTTGTATGATTTAGTATATAAAAATTCATAGCTTATAAAACTCTAAGGCTATACTATAGATTAATAATACTTTTTTTAGAAAACAAGACCAAGCATATTTTAACCTTCTGATAGTGAAAATATAAGACAATGATCAAGTTTTAACATAAATGCCTCTAAAATTAATAGATCTTAATTTAGAGTATTGGTAAAAACTTATACATAGTAACCCCTGAGTTATGAGCTTTAAAACCAACAATATAGTAGAACAGTATAAAGCAATTTAAAAATTACATTTGAATTTATAATAGCAAACCTATTAGCCAGAAAGCCTAGTGGTGAATCTTGATCATAGGTGGCTCATGGCAGGAGAAACTACTTTTAATTTAGGAATTGATAAAGACATAGGAAGTTAGGCATACATTTTAAATTTGCTTAATTTGAATAGACCTTTATAACTTTGAAATTTTAGCATTATTGAACCAGGGTTGATTATATATATTGTAAAACATAACTTTGAATTTTTATAAAAAATCCATACCAATTTAAAATGAGGCTTGTTGCTGTCCTAGTCTAAAAGGAGATAAAATAAACAGAGAATTAATGATGATTAAGGAAGTTTTATAAATGTAAATCAATGAGAAAATTATATAAATCATTAGACAAGAATTTGCAGCATTTAAAATATATATATCTATATTAGGAGCAGGTTTTACAGAAATCAGGAAGGAAAGATTTTTAAAAGCTTGGAAATAGCAGCTTAGATGTTAGAAATATTGAGAGCCAGTATTTCAATGTGTGGCTTGGAGTTTTGCAGGAGTGGGGGAGAGGCAAGCACATGGCTTGGCTTCTCTATTTTAAAAATCAACATGGCCGCTCATCATGTGAGGTGTACGACTGTGATGGCACAGTGAGACCAGGCTCTTGCTAGTGGTCAAGGCTGCTCCAGCTTGGTTCAAAACTCTGCTTGTGTGTGGCACAGCTGATAGGAAGTCTGTGCAACTGAAAACCATCTTCTGCAAGACAGCCACTTGCAGCAGGCATTTAGCAGGAAATTTAAAATCTCACCTGTGGGGCCTGAGGCAGCGGTGCAATTTAAAGCCATATGTGTGTGTGGGCAGGGTCCCCAAGAATTGCTTACCTAACAGCAATAGTTTAGAAGCAGACTGTGTCTGTGTATGAAGCTGCAGTTTCAGCATCTGTTGTGAGCATTTTAGTTTCCCCAAGCCAATTTTGGAGCAGTGTGAGTGTTGGCTATGTACCCAAGCACATGGCACTATGCCTACACCCAGTCTGAGCAGCTGCAAGCAGCAGGACAGGTGTGAGTGGTGAGGGCAGGGCAGTTGAGGGAAGGTAGAGGTTTTTAAGGCATAGGTGGTTGAGTGGTGAGCATATGATGGTTAGGGGTAGGTAGAGCAGAAAAAAATCTGCTGCAGGTATCATGGTCCAACTAAATGGCATGACCAGACCAAGTGCTACCAGGAAAGCCTTTCCCGGCCAATGCACCAATGTTAGGACCAAATAAATGATGATGCACACAGCAGATTTTACATGAAAGAGGTTTATCAGATGGAGGTGAAGAGAGGGAGAGAAGGAGAGAGTGAGACATGATAGGGGGAAGAGACGGGGGTACCCTGACAGAGAAAGGGGAGAGGGCTAGCGAGGAGAGGGAAAGAGACAAAGTGGCTGGTTGGTCCTTTTAAGAAGCAATGTAACCACCCCTCCCACGTGTAGCTACCTGGCCAGCAGACACATGATGACATCATAGGTTGCTAGACAACCCAGAAGCAGGCTGCAAATACTAACAGTTAACAGAAATGGACATAAAAACAAGATTTATTCATTTGCTGCACAAATAAACACACCTCATCTTCAAAGAAAGACATTACCTCAGGGTAAAGGACTTTTAAAAATGTGCAAGCAAATGTATCTAAGAAGCAAGATCATGTAGCCGTTTTAATATCTAGCAAAATAGACTTTAAAACAAAATTATTCTTTCGAGAGCAAGAATGATAATACATATTCACTAAAGGATACATCCACCAAGATGGCATTTTGACTCTTAACATCTATGCCCCGAACACAAGGGCAACCAAGTGTGTAAAGGAAACACTACACAGCTTACATCTCATATTGACCCTCACACATTGATAATGAGAGACTTCAGCACCCAATTTTCACCAGTAAGCAGGTTTTCTGTTTTGTTTTGTTTTCATCATAAAAAAAAAAACTAAACTAAGAAATACTGGAGTCAACTGATATTTACAGATATTTACAGACCATACCACCCAAACACAATAAAATACACCTTCTTCTCAGCATCTCATGAACTTTCTCCAAATTAACCTCATACTTGGAAACAAAGCAGGTCTCTATGTGGGCAGACACAAGAAAATTGAAATAATTCCCTGCATCTTATCAGACTATCACAGATTAAAGGTCAATGTTAACAATAACAGACGCAGCAGAAGACTTACAAACTCATGTAAACTAAACAACTCTGTATTCAATGAAAAATGAGTCAATATAGAAATAAAGGAATTAAAAACTTTCTAGAATTCAATGAAAATGAATATACAGCATTCCCAAATTTATAGAACAAGAAAAGCAGTGATGAAAGGAAAGTTCATAATACTAAGTGATTGCATAAAAAAAAAAAGGAGAGATCTTATACTAGCAACTTAACAGCACACCTGAAAGCTCTAGAACACAAAAGAAGCAAACACACCCAAGATGAGTAGATGGCAAGAAATAATCAAACTGAGGGCAGAAATCAATAAAATAGAAACAAATAATACAAAGAATCAATGATTCTGAGTTGGTTCTTTGAGAGAAACCAGCAAAATAGACAAACCCTTATCCAAACAAACCAAAAGGGGAGAGACAAGATCCAAATGCTTTAAAATATCAAAAACAAAAAATGAGACACAATAACATACAGCAAGGAAATCCCCAGAATCATTAGGTACTCTACCAATTTGGAAAATCTAAAAAAAGAAAAAGAAAATATTTTTCTCTATAGATACTGCTAATCAAAGTGAAATCAAGATTAGATAAACAACTGAAATAAGCATATAACCCCTAGTGGTGAAACAGAAGCAGTCCTTTAAAGTTTCACAATCAAAAAAAGCCCAAAGCTGAGAAACACTTAAGAAATAATCAACATTCCTAGCCATCAAGGAAATCCAAATCAAAAGTACTTTTGATATTCCATCTAACACCTGTCAGAATGCAGAGGATGTGGAGTAAGAGGAACACTCCTCCATTGCTGGTGGGAGTACAAACTTGTACAATCACTTTCAAAATCAATATGATAGTTTCTTAGAAAATGGAGAATTGATCTACCTTGAGACCCAGCTATACCAATCTTGGGCATATACCCAAAGGATGTTTAGTCTACCACAAGGACACTCAATCATGTTCATTGTGGCTTTATTCATGATAGCCAATGACTGCAAATGAATTAGATGTTCCTCAACAGAAAATTAAAAAAAAAATGTGGTGCATTTATATAATGGTGTATTACAGCTATTTAAAAAAAATGTGAAATTATCAGTCAAATTGATGGAACTAAAAAATTAATCAACCAGACTGAGGGTAACTCAGACCTAGAAAGATATTGGTATATATTCACTTATAAGTGGATATTAGTTATAAAGTAAATGATAACCAAACTATAATCCTAAAACCCAGAAAATTAAGTAAAAAGGAGTCTAGGAGTGAGGAGGTGCATGGATCTTCCTGGGAGAGAGAAATAGAATAGATTTTATATGAGGATTGACAGTGGGTGAGGACAGGCTCTGAAGACCCTGTTGGAGGAAGATTGAGAGGAGGGAGAGATTGCATGGAGAGATAGCTGGAATTGGGGTAGTGGTGTGCTAAACTAACGCAGTGGGAACTTCCTGGAATCTATGAAGGTGATCCTAATGAGGACTCCTAGTAATGAAGAATACAGAATTTGAGCTGACTATCTCTTGCTGCCAAATGAGGCTTCCAGGGGCAGAACTGGGTTGAATTCAGTTGAGCTGTTGACCAAGGGGGTCCCATGGAAATTTTCTCTCAGCAAACAGACAATAGGACCCTACTGTCAAAGGACAATACTCACACAACTTATTGAATATGGAGAAATGGAGTTGGTGCCTACTTGGAGCCTTCACCCCTATGTTCTAATCTCTTTGGGGTAGGAAAGTATGCTTCAAGCTACCTAAAGAGAAATATCAACACGAACCCAGTCACAAAATCTTTGACCTATAATCTGTCCTGACTGAAAAATATGATAGGGCAATGGTGGCACAGAACTTTTGGGAGTAGCCAACTAATGTCTTGTTTGATTCAAGTCCCACTTCATGAGAGAGAACCCATACTATCCAACATTTTTTAGGTAACCAAGAACTAGAGACTAAATTGCCCAGAGATCTACAGTAAAACCAAACAACAGTGTCTGAAAACAAACAAACAAAACCCAAAACACACAAACCAAAAAAAACCTACAACAATAAAATAACTCTTGTTGGGTTGCTGAGTCCAACTTCAATATAATAGATTTTCCTTCAACTTTTTATATTTTACTTTGCCATGTTTGGTTGCTATTTTTTAGAAGCCTGTTTTTTTTTTTTTCCTAATGAGAGAAAGGGGATGAATGTGGGAGTGACCTGGAGAAGAACTAGGAGGAATAGAGGGAAAATCTATATAATCTATATACATATAGAGGGGAAATCTATATAATCCGGATATACTGTATGAGAAAAGAATCTATTTTCAATAAAAAAAAACAATAATAAAAAGGTAAAGTAATTATTCTCAGTTATGTAACCAATGGTCAGTTAACCAAACTCTGGACAGTATGTCTCACCCCCAGCCTACTCATAAACTTTAAAAATAAGAAATGAGGACTGGTTGTGGTGGCACACATCTTTAACCCCAGCCATCTGGAGGCAGAGGCAGGTAATCACTGTGATTTCGAGGCCAGCCTGGTCTACAAAGTGAGTTTAACACTGCCAGGTCTCTGTTACACAGAGAAACCCTGTCTTGAAAACAAACAAACAAAAATAATAAAAATAAAAAGACATGAAAATAACTGGAATTTTTGGGGTTCAAGAATAACCACACACTAACCACTCAGATGCCAAACTGGGATGGAAGTGTATTGAACCCTTAGCAAAGTTTGACTGGTTAGGACACAGTCTGGATTCAGAAACCAAGACTGTGATGCTCAGTCATTCTCAAAGTGAATTTTTTAAAGAAAAAAGATCATCACCAAGCAGGAAGAATCAATTTTCTTCCAGGTATGTCATGCCTACCCAAGCAAGAAAAATCAATCTAGGTAGGGAGACAAAGCACTTTAAGCTGATTGGCTGGGATTTCGTGTAGAGGAACCTTTGGGTACTTTCCAGTGTTCTGAGAGAAAGGAACATAAAACAGATATTACTGTTTAACCTTAACATAACATACATTTATCTTTAACTCAAGTAGAACATGCATTTATCATCTATTGTTTTATTCTAAGTAGCAAATATTGAAAGTAAAGGCTATTTATTCTTACGCCTAAGAACTCAGTTTTACCTTATCGAAAATCCAAGACTAAAGATAAAATGGCTGCAGTTATGCTAAAGACCAAAGCAGGTGTTAACAGAGGAAATGCAGTTATGTTAAAAACTAAGGTAGGTCTCAACAGAGGAGCTATAGTGATGCAAAAAGTTAAAGCAGGCCTCAACAGAAATAATAGGGGTTAAAGAGTAGAAGTGGGTAGAGAATAATGGTTGTAAATATGTTCAAAATAAATTGCACATATGTATTCAACTGTCAAAGACTTATTGTATACATATATAAAATTGTCACAAATCTTTCCAATACCCCAAATTTATGTCCTCTTCTTTCTTTCTTTCTTTCTTTCTTTCTTTCTTTCTTTCTTTCTTTCTTTCTCTATCTCTTTCTTCCTTTCTCTCCTCCATTCTTTCTCTCCTCTTTCTCTCTTTCTTTGCTTCTTTCTTTTTTTTTAACAAATAACTCACCAAGTATAGTCCAGTTTGTATTATCTATGTACTCATAGATGTAGGGTTATCCACTGGAACATGGTTGACCTACCAGAGGCCACGCTTTTAAAGAAAATGGACTCTTCCTCCCTAGAAGCCATAACTATCAATTGCTCCTCAGTTATGGGTGGGAGCTCAGGAGTCCCTCCCTACTATGAAAAAAAAATATTGATGAGCTTGATCATGTTCAGGTCTTGTACAGGCAGTCACAGTTGCTGTAAACTCATGAGTGAAAAGGAGGTGGCTATAATCAAAAAGCATTCTACAAAGAATCAAGGCAAATTTTACATTGATTTTTTTTTAATGGAGAAAAAAGGTACAATATCTCTCCATTGTAGTGAAGGTTTTGATGTCTTTTTAAAAATTAGTTATGTTGTATAAACCTGTTTTTCTTTTAATCCCAGGTGTGGGATATGGGGCTGTTTCAGATTGTCCACAGCAGCAGACTATTTTTCTTGTGCAGGCTGAGAAGAGCATAATCTTAGCCAGAGACAAACAGTTTAATTGTGAGGACCCTGAGAGGGAATGTTAGGGCCCAGAAGACACTGAAAGAACAACCCCAAACTGGAATAGCATTCAAACAACAAAAGGCATTTATTCTGCAGAGAACCAGCATGTGGGATCACCATCAGGCAGAATGCCAATCCCTAGATGAACATGCAAGCTCTACTTAAGGTCATCTAGGGGAATTTCAGAGACAGTTAGGTTGTCCTTTTTGTGATTGGTGCAGGTTACAAGCAAGGGTATGAGGACATGATTGCCTAGGGCTAGCTAGAGCTTGATTAGGGGCTGAGGGCTCTTTAAACTTCTTCAAACCGGCCCAAACTGGTGGAAGACTATAGAGGCTATGTGACTTTGATCCGGGCATGGCCCATGCTGGGGAAAGCTACATGACCCTGATCAAGGCTTAGGGGCTTCTCAGACCAATAGCTAAGCAACCTTATCTCCTTAGGCCAATTCTCCTGGCCAAGCTGGTTTCTGCATTTTTGTTTTGTTTTGTTTTGTGTGTATGTGCTATTGTTGTTGTTTATTTTGCAACTGAAGCTTCTTTTTCTGAGGAACAGAAAACTTAGGCCTGTTCTATCCCAGACAGAAAATGGGGGCCTGTCACAAAGTTGATTTAGCCAGGCCCTCTCAGGAATAAATGCCAGAGCCCAGAGATGGGGTGAGGGCTCCAAAAAAGAAGAAGACTGCTACTCTCTCCTGCTGCTCCTTGTTGCTTTTGTTGCAATTGGATGAGTAGACAAAGTTGGAGGTATCCTAAAAGGAAGATTGGATTTGCCCCAAGGAACCCAACAACCTTAACCAGCAGGGAGTAGTTAAAAAAGAACTATGTCCCCTCTCACCACTAACCTGGTGTGTGTGTGGGGGGGGGGGATGGAAGGATTGGAGTGAAGGCAGGCAGAGGCATAAGGAACCCCAATTAAACAGATTTCAAGAACAGCACCTACACTCAGCCTCCAGGTTAGCATCTCTATTGGTATTGTCGTTGTTCCGATCTTGTTTATGCAGCCAGTATCTTTTAATCAAAGTTGTATAAAATAAAATGAATAATTTTAAAGCTAAAATTATCATGTATGCATTTCATTGGTTATGAATGCTTTTTGCAATATGAAACATAGTTTTAAAAATTAAGAAGCTATTTCTGATCAGCTGATATAGCGAATAGATATTAGAATAAACATCATGATCAAATATGAAAGTGTTAGAAGTTCAAGGTTCAATGACATCTCCTCTCACCTTGTTATAGGCCAGCTTTGAGTACTTGAGACTGTCTTAAAAGGAAGGAAAGATGGAAGGAAGGAAGGAAGGAAGGAAGGAAGGAAGGAAGGAAGGAAGAAAGGAGGGAGGGAGGGAGGGAGCAAGGAAGGAAAGAAGGAAGGAAGGAAGAAAGAAATATGACTCTAAGACATCTATGTGATACCTACTAAACTACATAAATTCCCCACACAAGAAATTCTACATATGTATATGCAGTTTGAAGAATTGTAAGTATTGTCAAATCTAACATCTAAATCAAACCCCTCTACTAAAAACCTGTATTTTTATACTAGGAGAAATAAATTTATGCATGGCTCACAGCTGGAGAAGGTAATGTCTCTGGATCTGTTCTAATTTTTTTCCCCAAATTATACATTGTAAGGGATTCCTCATCAGTGTTGTATTCCTTACTACTGCTGGCTTATGGTTCGGTAATGCTCCGAAACTTAGTACAGCACAATCTGATGTCTGTGTAAAAAGGTGTCTGTGTGGTGCTAGGATAAAACATAGGTTAAAACTGAGAAAGAAACAGATCAGTACTAATATTTTTATATTGCTCTTAGGTATTTTCCTATGTCATGAAATGATATTTTTATTTATTTTGTTCATTTCTGTAGCCATGATCTCACTCTGTCTCAGGGCTGACCTGGAGCTCATTACACAGCCCAAGGTGACGTCGAAGTCAAGCTAACCCCTGTCTCAGCCTCTTGAGTTCTGGGATCACAAGACATGATTCACTATGCCTGGATCAGCAAAAATCATATAAATGAATAAAATATGTTTTTTAAATGTGTCTCATACACTAACAACCACAATTTCAGTTATATATGCATAGTCACAATTTTATTATAATCTTGATGGTAGATACATCTTGTTATCTATGATAACTTCTATAAGCATGCCTCTGAACTGCTAGAAATATCCCCAAGCAGTCTTACAGAGGCTAGGAGGAAAGGTGGAAACTGAAAGAAGAAATAAATAATAAGCTCTTAGTTTTATAAATAAAGCAAGGATAGACTCATTTCCATATTAATTTATGATTCTACATGCCATATACTATGGTAGATGCTGAACCTACAAAGGGGCAGGAGGAGAAAGGAGAAAACTAGTGCCAAGTGGTTTCCAATCTGGGAATGGAGACTTATTGGTAATTTATGCTGCTCTGAATAATAATAATAATAAAAATTATAAGCAAGTCTTAAAGTGGTGTTTTGTAACCATGTGGGATAAGTCATATCAGGCTAACTATTTGAAAGCCAACATCATTTTTTTTTTCCTTTGATGGGTCTTTTTTCTAAGCCCAATGGCCAAAAGAAATACAAATTTCAGAAAATCTATGACTACATACAAATTAGGTTTTACCAGTTCAAAGGGAAGTTTGTCTCTGCAGTGTTCACTTTTCCTGAGTGTACTGATGTTTTCTTTGATCTTGATGTTTGGGACAGAGATGTAGATGATAATTTATTTTATGCAAGAATACCAGTATAAAACATATTAGTATGCTAAATTTTCCAGCAATGCTCTAAAAATCTATTTCTTTCCATTACGTATAACCTGCTATGAATTTTTAAGTATCTCCTGATGACTATACAGTTCTTATCTACAATTGTGACTGCTAGCTGAAGTAAGTGGACTAATTTATTCTACTAGGTTGTGAAGTCAGGTGAGAGCAAGCTTCTTTACAGATCTCATGTCTTCACACGAAGTTAAATCACCTTGTATGTCAATTGCTGGAGGTTGGTCTGATGCATGTTACTTGCCTTCAAGATCTGAGTATGCCTATCCGTGTTTTGTGAACCTACCTGACTGGCAAATTAAACAGCCTATACCTGGGCAAGGCAGAATTGGGTAGGCATGGCTAAGGTTCCCTGGCTTGGAGAAGACAAAAAGAATCATGGGAGAGAGGATTGGGAGAGAGAAGGAAGAATGATGCCTTGATGGGTTAGGGTAGAAGGAACCATGTGGGTGACAAAAAAAGACTCCAATAATGGCACAAAAAGTCCCAGACTAAGAATATAAGCAAGTACCATGGGATTATATATGGAAAGTAGACCAGATGAGGAGGATTAAGGTAGATGACATTGGATGGATAGTGAGGTTAGTGAGCCAGTGCAAGTAAAAGATCTGCCGGCCCAAGGTAAATAAGGCAATTATAAATCTAACAGGTGTCTGTGTCTTATTTTTTGTGAAGCCTGTTAAATAATATCACTCTGATAATCTTAGGGCTAATAATAAACATTATATGGACCAAAACTTTTATTAATTTACTACAACAGTCAATGGACTGTTTTAGTCACTATTACTATTTAAAACATTATTATGGTCACTTTCATTTTGCTTGACTTTTAACAGCAGCTGTCTTTAAAAAATGCTGAGAAAAAAATATAGTTTCAGTTATGAAACAATATAAAAAGAACAAGAAAAGTAGCAGGTAAAATCAGTAGAGAAGCTACAAAACTTTAAGACTAGCAAAATAAGTATCAGAAAAGTCAAGTTGGTCTATCATTAGGAAGTCAGCTGGTAAGTTTGACCATAATGAGGCTCTCCCTGGAAAGCCTCTTCAGTTTCCCTCTTATTTTCTAATTCTAATCCCCTAGTCTTCCCCTCAGTTTTGTATCAGACCACCTGCTGTGGCCTGGCCTTCCTTCCTACCCCCATTCCCAGGTTCTACACAGACCTTGGTGCCCACCCAGCTTTTCTCTCTCCTATCTAATCTTTAACAAGCCCCTCATCCACCACTCGATAGCCCATCCTCATTCTTTAGTGTTAGCTCCAAATACCTAGAAACACATTTTACCCAAGATCCCCAGTGGCCACACCTAGCAGGTAAAAGAAACATTCTTTACCAGGCAACCCACAGCCACCATATTCTTCTAAGACCCAAAGAGGGCAGCAGAAACCAACGTACAGAACCTACTTAAAAAATAGAAGACCAGATATCAGCAACTAGAATTACAATCATACTAAAACCAAATGGCTAGACAATAGTGTAAAATACAATCAACAACAACCAGTACAATAAATTTCCATTAGAGCTTATCAACTCTATTACAATAGGTTCTGAGAAATACGATGTAGTGGAAGCACAAGCCAAGAACTTCAAAATAGTAATTATCAATATGCTCAGGGACCTTAAAAAAAGATATGTATGAAAACACAAATAAGTAGTTTAATAAAATGAACAAAACAGTTCAAGACATGAAAGTGAAAATAGAGAGAATAAGGAAGCACAACCTGAGGGAAAACTGAAAATGAGAAATGTGGAAACTCAAATGGTAAGACTGTAGACACAAGTCTCACCAACAGAACACAAGAACAGAAGACAGAATCTCAGGCATTAAAGATAAGAGAGAAGAAATAAATACTTTGGATACAATGAAAATATTAAATAAAAAAATCACACATGTAAATACATGCAAGGTATCTAGGACATTAGGAAAAAACCAAATCTGTTAGTGGTAGAAAAGAGGAGGGTGAAGAAACCCAGGTCAAAGGCACAGAAAATATTTTCAAGAAATCACAGAAAAATTATTTTCCTAACCTATAAAAGGAGATGTCTATTAAGGTACTAGAAGCATACAGAATGAGTAGACTGGACCAGAAAAGAAATTTCCCACATAACACAATGAGCAAAACACTAAAGGGAGAGAACAACAACAACAGAGACTATTAAAATATGCAAGGAGAAAATGCCAAGTAACATATAGAGGTAGACATATTAGAACAGCACCTGACTTCTCAATGGAGACTCTAAAAGCCAGAAGGGCCTGAACGGATGCTACAAATGCCAAGAGACCAAACATGCCATGTCAGACAACTATACTCAGCAAAACTTTCAATCATAATAGATGAAGAAAATAAGAGATTTCATAATAAAACCAAATGTAAACGGTTATCTGCCTGGATTCCAGCCCTGTTGAAAGTGTTAGAAGGAAAACTTCAATCTGAAGAGGTTAACCAAACCCATGAAAACACAAAGGATAAATAATCCCCCAGTACCAAATCAAAAGAAGAACAAAGAAACAAACAAAAACTAAAACAAACAAACAAAAAAGAAAAACAACAAAAAAATTACAACTAAATTACAGCAATCAACAAACACTGCTCACTGATTACACTTAGAATCAATGGTCTCAGTTCTCAATAAAAAGACACAGGCTATCACATTTGATATAAAAACAGGATTCACCCTACTGCTGCATTTAATAAACACACTTTAACATCAACCTTTTATCTCAGGATAAAAGAATAGAAAAATGAATCCAAGCAAATGAATCCAAGAAGAAAATCTGCATAGTAATTTTAGTATCTGACAAAATAGACTTCATACCAAAATTAATCAGAAGAAATAGGGAAGAACACTACATATTCATGAAAGGAAAATTCCAGCCAAGAGGTTATTGTAATTCTGAACATCTATACACAAAGAACAATGACACTCAGATAAAAAAAGAAACATTACTACAGCTTAAGGTACATAATGACACTCACATAGTAATAGTGGGTGACTTCAATATGCCATAATTGCCAATAGACAGCTCAAACAGACAAAAACTGAACAGAAAAAAGCTGAAACTAAATGGTGTTATATACTAAATAGAACTAACATATTTATAGGTCATTTAACCCACATATAAAAAATATACCTTCTCAGAACCTCATAGGACTTTCTCCAAAATTGACATATACTTGGACACAAAGCAAGTCTCAACAGAAACAAAAATATAGAAATAACTCTACATATTATCTGACCACCATAAATTAATGCTGGATATCAATAACAGCAGAAATAGAAAGCTTACAAACAGCTCTCTAATGAATTAAAAAAATGGATCAAAACATAATTTATGAAAGAAATCAAAGACATTCTATAATTCAATGAAAATGAGTATACAACATACCCAAACATTAAAAACTTGGAGAGATCTCATACTAGTAATTTAGCAGTACTCCTGAAAATTCTAAAACAAAAAGAAGGACATCCAAAAGGAGTGTATGGCAAGAAACATTCAAACTCAATAAGATAGAAGCAAACAAACAAACAAACAAACAAAAACAAAAAACAAAACAACAACAAAGCCCAAAACACAAAAAAAAACTCAAACCACCACCAAAAAAGTACAAAGAACTAATGAAACAAAGAATTGGTTCTTTAAGAAAATCAATAAGATTGACAAATCATTAGCCAAATGAACTAAAAAGTAGAGAGAGAAGATACAAGTTAATAAAATTAGAGATGAAAATGGGATTTAACAAGAGGCATAAAGGGAACCCAGAGACTCACAAAGACATATTTTAAGAATCTGTACTTAACCAAATTGGAAAATCTAAAAGAAATGGATAATTTTCTTGATATATAGCACCCAACAAAGTTAACTTAAACAGACTTATTACCTCTAGTAAAATAGAAGCAGTCATTAGGTCTCCCAACCAAAAAAAAAAAAAGCCCATGGCCAACTTGTTTTGTGTGTGTGTGTGTGTGTGTGTGTGTAGAATTCTAGTAGACATTCAAAGAAGAGCTAATATCAATATTCTTCAAATTATTCCACAAAATAAAAGAGAAGAAACATTGCCTAGTTCTTTTCACAAGCCACATAAAGACTCAAAAAGAAAGAAAATTATAGGCAGATTTCCCTTAAGACCATAGATACAAAAACACTAAACAAAATACTTGCAAACTGTATCTAAGAACATTATAAAAAAAAGATCATCCACCACAATCAAGTAGGCTTCATCTCAGCTATGCAGGGATGGTTCAACATATGACAATCAATAAATGGAATTCACCATATGAATGGACTGAAAAACAAAAACCACATGCTCATCTTACTAGATGCAGAAAAGGTTTGGCAAAATTCAACACCCCTTAAAGAAAAAAGTCATAGAGAAACTAGGGAATATAAGGGAAATGGCTCAAAATAATAGAGGAGATTTAGAGTTGGCCCACAGCCAACATCAACCTAAACAGAAACTCAAAGCAATTTGCATAAAGCCAGGAACAAGACAAGGATGCCTACTCTTTCCACATATATTCAATATAGTACTTAAAAGTATTAGAACAATAAGATAACTGAAGGAGATCCAGGAGTTATAAATAAGGAAGGAAGAAATTAAATTATCTTTATTTGTAGATTATCCTAGTTAGGATTACTATTCTTATTATGAAAAACATGACCAAAAGCAAGTTGGAAGGTAAAGTTCATTCACTCTTTATTTGACTTATGCTGTCACATGACATAGTCCATCATTGAAGGAAGTGAGGATGGGTTCTCAAACAAGGCAGGAACCTGGAGCCAGGTCTTGTAGAGGTCATGGAGGGGTGCTGCTTACTGTTGTATTCCTCATAGCTGGCCTAGTCTACTTTCTGATAGCACCTAGAACTACCAGTCCAGGAGTGGTACCATCCTCAATGGGCTGGGCTCTCCCTTATCAATCACAAATTAAGAAATGTTCCACAAGATTGCCTACAGCATGAACATTCATAAGACATTGTTCTCAATCATGGTTATCCCTTTTCAAATAATTATAGTATGTGTCAAGTTGACATAAAAGTATCCAGCATAAAGATGATATGAGTGCATATGTAACTGATCTTAAAATTTCTACCAGGAAAATCCTATAGCTGATAAACACTTCCAGCAAAATAGAAGGATACTATTAACACAGAAGAATCAGCAGCCTTCATATTTAAGTAAGAAACTGAAGAATATATCAGAAGATGGAAATATCTACTATGCTCATGGATCAATAGTCACACACCTATGATACCCAATTTTTTCCATTTATGTATGTATTATATAGGTATGTATGTATGTAATCACTTTATAGCTTGACGCCAGGCCCCAACACCTGTTTTTTAATAAAGAAGCCTAAGATACACATGGGAAAAAAAAAACACAGTCTCTTCAGCAAATGGTGCTGGTCAAACTGGAATGGTTATGTAGAAGAATCCAAAGAGATGTATACTAACCACCAAAACTACAAAAAGATCAGCAACCTGAACTTAAGGCCAGATACACTGACTCTGATAAAAGGATGTGGGGAGCCCGGAACTCACCATCACCGGAATAGACTTCCTGAACATAACACGGCACAGGCAATAGAAATAATTAATAAAAGTGAACTTATGAAACTCAAACGCTTATGCATAGCAAAGGACACTGTCATTCAGACAAAGCCACAGCCTATAAAATGGGAAAGGATTTTTACCAACTACGCCTCTGATAGATGGATATTATCCAAAACACATGAATAATAAAAAAACAACTAGATATCAATAAAACAAATGACCCAATTTTTAAAATGAGGTACAGATCTAAACAGAGAATAATAATAATAAAAATGAATGCAAATGTCAGAAAAAATCTTGAAGAAATTGTGAACTTTCTTAGCCATAAGGGAATTACAAATCAAAACTAATTTGAGAATTCATCTTATACTCATCAGAATGGCTAAGATCAATAAGAAAGCTCATGATTGTGAAGCTGTAGCATAAGGGAAACTCTCATCCATTACTGGTGGGGTGCAAACTTGTATAGCCATTGTGAAAATCAGTGTGGCAGTTCCCCCAGGAAGATGGAAATTGTTCTACCTCAAGAACTAGCTATGACACTCTTGGTCATAAACAGAAAGGACATTTTGCCTTGCCATAGAGG
Organism: Meriones unguiculatus; assembly: GCF_030254825.1. Taxonomy (NCBI): domain Eukaryota; kingdom Metazoa; phylum Chordata; class Mammalia; order Rodentia; family Muridae; genus Meriones; species Meriones unguiculatus. Next base: position 118,008,816 of record NC_083350.1, read on the forward strand.
CACTTGCTCTATCATGTTCATAATTGGTCTTTTCATAATAAGCCAGAAATTAGAAACAACCTAGATGTTCCCTATCCCTAGATATTTTTTATCCTAGATGAATGGATAAAGAAAATGTGGTACATTTACACAATGGAATATTACTCAGCCATTAACAAAATGAAATAATGAAAATCCTAGGTAAATAGATAAGTCAGGAAAAAAAAATCATTCTGAGTTGAGTTAACCAAGACCCAGTGTAGCAGAATTTTAGCAGAACCATTGTATCTGGAATGAATTCCAGAGTGATGGCACCCAGGCTGTGAAGTAACTTTTTGTAAATAGTCAATGATTCTTATCTTAGTCATATGGAGTTACTTTTTCTGAAGGATTTATAAAGCTCTTGCATAATTTAGTCTTGGGACATGTATGGCAAACCAGGATGTCTTCTATGGCTGAGAATTGCTTAGGTAATGGTTTCTTCAGACATCAGAAACGAGGGCTTGATATGTGGAAATTGGCTTGCTAAAAGTGCCAATTTCTAAATATCTGACAATAAAAAGGCTCTGAAAGGTAGGTTCAGTCATCTAGAGGCTAATTCACCCTGCTGATGAGAAGACTAAATTCATTCTGCAGTGTCTTTTTCTTTTTTTTTATTTTCTTTTCTTTTTTAGTTATTCCATGTAACCCAGAACACACACTAACAACCCAGAATGACAAATGTGGTATATATTCAGTTATATATATATATATATATGTTAGCTGTTAAGTCTTTGATAAAAAAGCAACAATCCATATAACCATAGAGGGGATGAGAGAAGGACTATGGGGAAGGACACCTAAATGTAAGGGCCATTTTAAGGGGTAGTAGCAAAACCAAATACAGTAGAAGTTTCCTAAAATATATTGATAGGAAGGCTATCTAAATGAAATCACCAAATAACAGAGGAGATGGATCCCCAACTGAACATCATTCACCACCAAATAAAGCTTCTAGCACAAAGAATGGGTTACATCTAATTGAATTGTTAGCCAAAGTGGTCCCATGGTGAGTTCCAAACAACCCAGGCTGTTGCCAAGTGTATAGGTTGCTTTCCATAAACTGACAGCAAGGTCCCATTGTTGAAGACAATGACTATACAACTTTTTGGGCACAGAGAATTGAGCTGGTGCCTATCTAGAGCCTTCACCCCTATGGACTATTATTCATGGTACTGTAATGTATTCTGGGAGCAAATGAATAATAAAATGGATTCTATTTACATCCTGCTATACTCTTAGATCAGTGGCTTGCCCATGCATCATCATAAAGAAGCTTCTTTCTTCAGTACATGTAACAAATACAGAGACCCATGTTATGCCCAGTTCGTGAGACCCCAAAGACCACCAGGAATAGACTCCACTGCAAAACCCATGAGATCTTTTTATTATAAGCTCGATCCCTGGTCACAGCAACCTCCCTTGTGAAAGAGGAGGAGTGCAGCCCTTCAGTCTAGGAGAACAAGGTTTTTAAAGGGCAACACCACAAGCGGTGGGTTACATGTCTTGGTGTCACCTGATTGGGTAAAGGAAATTGACTTTTGAAATGATTGATTTACTTTAGGGGTCAAAACCATAAATGGTTCTGGCCTGGCTGTCTGGACTGGTTTCCTAGCAACTGTATCTCTAGTGGGCAGGAAAAAAAATGCGATAAGGCTGCAGGTGACTGGACATGTCTCCACCTGGCTGGCCTTCATTCAGGCTTGTGTTTAAACCTCAAACCAATACTCCAAAAATCTAAATTTTAATTCTTTGGTCTCTCACCCACAAGCAGAGAATGAACAAAGAGATGGAAACTTAGAACTAAATGACATATCTCCCATCAAACCTCTCCCCTTAGGTTTCAAGAAACCTAAGCAGGAGGTTGCAGAAAGACTGTAAGAGCCAAGGGAGATAGAGGATACTAAAAAACAAGACCTAAACGCAATAGGACTGACACACACAGGAACTCACAGAGATTGTGGCAGCATGCACAGAGCTTGCACAATTATTTGGCTGTCTCCTATGTCCATGGCCTATGTAGTCTCAATTTCTTGGCCACCTGAGCAATGCCAGGGATGGGTTCCATCTCATGAAGTCGGCCTTAAATCCATTTCAATATTCCCACACACTTTGTGCCATTATTGCACCAACACAATTTGCAAGCAGGTCACCCTTGTAGATCAAATGTTTGTAGCTGGGTTGGTATTTGCCTTTCTCCTTTGGTAGCATGCAGAATGCCAGCATTCAGGAGGTAGAGGCAGATGGATCTCTGAGTTTGAGGCCACCCACATCTACTGAGTCCTAGAGTAGTTAGGGCTACACAAAGAAACTCTCTTGTTGAATTTAGTTTAGGGTTTAGTTGCCTTTTCTAATACCTGCCCTAGCTTCCAAATAATTGACAGAGACCTATTAGATTTATTCAACAAGCTTTAAGCACTATAACTGGGCACATATTCATCTATTTTAACCTAGTTATGCTGGCCTGGCTCCCTCCTAGCCTGTCCTTTTGTTTCTTGCTATCTTAGTCTCGCCTTGGCTGTCTCTGCTCTAACTTTGTCCTCATGGTGACTCTTTCATGACGACTTCCTCTTTCTTCTTTGTTAAAATTAATTAATAATTAATTACAATTTATTGACTTTTTATCCTAGCTGTAGCCCCCTCTGTCTCTTCCCAGTCCTACCCACCTTCCCTCTTCTCCCCTAAGCCTCTTCTGTAGTCCATTAATAGGGGAGGTTCTCCTCCCTTTCCCTCTGATGCTAGCCTATCAAGTCACATCAGGGATGGCTGCATCCTCTTCCTCTGTGGCCTGGCAAGGCTGTACCCCTCAGGGGGAGGTAATTAAAGAGCCAGCTACTGAGTTCATGCCAGAGACAGTCTCTCTTCTTCTTCTTCTTTTCTTGCTTCCTCTAGTCCCTCTTTGAGACCCCCTGTCTGGGCGCAGAAGTTTTATCTCCTGTCTCCTCTGCCTAGTCATTTGCTGTTCATCTTTTTAATGAACAAATCAGATATCATTGGGAAGCACTGTTTACACAAAATTGATACAGGAGATTCTTCATAGAAATGATAATGTTCATGTCTGGAATGCAACCAGATCTCAGGCACAGAAATCAGCATCTGAACACACATGCACAAGACCATCCCCCCAACACTATCCCAAACAAACAAACAAGCAACCCTCCCACCCCCATAAAAACAAAACCCAAAACAAACAACAACAAAATAACACTGTAAAACAGCTTAGGCTATAAAGTGTAGCATAATGAAAAGCCACCAAGCATCTGAAAGATGTCATTTCAAAGAAGCAGGACATGCTGTCCTGAAGGTACAAGTGTGGTGTTGTTAGGTGTGTTCAGGCCAAACAGTGAGGCAGGACACAAGGTCAGTGTCCCAGGTACCAGTGTAATTTTGCTACATTTGCTTAAAAATGCAGAAAGCAATCCTGAACTAGAGAATTTAAGTGTTGATTCCCTCTGATGGCAGTGGTTCTCAACCTTCCCCATGCTGTGACCCTTTAATACAGTTCCTCATGTTGTGGTGAGCCCCAACCGTAACTTTATTTTTGTTGCTCCTTTACAACTCTGATTTTGCCACTGTTATGAATTGTAACGTAAACATCTGATATAAAGGATATCTGATATGTGACCCCCTTTGGGGGTCGTGACCCACACATTGAGACTCACTGGTCTAGTCATTCAACACACCCAGGTGAACAGAACCCCTAAGATGTACTGTGAAGTTTACAGAGCTCATGGTCAGATTGACCCCTGCATGAGTTCCCATATAGCAATGAGATGATCCTCATCGAGAAGCGACATATTGTTCTTAAGCTAAGCAGAGCAGGCTGCCCAGAGGAAAAAGATAACCCAGAAGAAGCCCAAGAAAATGTAGTACTCAGTTCATGAGACCCCCCCCCCAAAAGAAGATCACCAGGAATTGACTCTGTTGCAAAACACACGAGGGGTTTTTTGTAAGCTCAAGCCTGGGCCGCTAGCCACCTTGGGGAACAGAGACAAGCAACCCCTTGCTCCAGGGCAGGGTTTTTAAAGAAAAAAACCCCCAAGTGGGAAATACAAGCCTTGGCATTACAGGATTGGGTAAAAGGGTCTCTAAAAAATGACCTTTAAAATGTTTGGTCTGTTTTAGGTGCCAAGACTGCAAATGGTCAGGCCTGGCTACCTGGGGGACATCTGATCTTGAGTAATACCTGGAATGTTCTGTTACCTGCAGATTAGACAATAGCCATTCTGTGGGTTTTCTTAGGGGCAAGAATGTGACTCCAGTCACACCCTGAGGTTTATCTGGATGGGAGACTACTGACCATCTGGTCTGGTTACTAAGCAACGGTGTTTCCTAAGTCTGGAAAGAATGTGGTCTGGCAATCTCTCTGGCACTAGATGGGTCTGCATTATCATGCCTGATTCTTTGCCTAAGACCCTGCTCCCCAGACCCTAGTTACATTGCCCTGGGAATTTAAAACTTTAAACTTTCAGAGCCTCACAAAATATGGCACAAGAATTCAGCATAAATAAATACAAACAAATTTTTTAAAGTAAATAAACAAATAAAACATATCTAATGTTCTACCTAATAGGAGACACATTTTAAAAATCTAAGAACACTAAAGAACCAGAATAGCTATTTGTAAGTGATCAGTGTACTAAAATTCCTAGACAATCTACTGTTCTAGTGAGCTGGGGAGAGGGGGAAATACATAAACATATATAGAGGATATTAATATATATTAAAGAAAAGGTGTCTTTGTGTCATTTTTTGTTACTGTAAAATCTGAAGAATACATAAGAACAAATGAATTCAAGAAGGTAGAAGGACCTTACTTGTAAAAGAGAAATATACTAAAAAAATGCTGTTAGTTATACAGTGCTTCAAATATTATATACTTGGAAAAAGCTTACTAAATGTGAGCTACACTGATAAATTCCATCATTAGTAAAATTATTTAAAAAAGTCTCTGGGTATGATATCTTTACCATGCTTATGGGTCAGAAAAACAATATTTATAAAATATCAATTTGCTCCTCACTGATTCTAGATTGGAAAACAACATGATTAAATTGTTCTAAATATTTTTGAAAGAAATAGCAAGCTGTTTGTAAAATTTATGTGAAAATGTCAAATATATAGGTTAACAAAAATAATATTAAGATAAAAACAAAGATAGAAAAGTCATGCTTCTAGATTTTGGAACTCTCTATGTGCTATGATAATCAAAACTAGGCAGCATTTATGTCAATGTACGTGTGTACAAGATCAGAACACAAAACCAGAGGCAGGGCAACATATAGAATTGGCTGAAGGTACCAATACCATTCAATGGGGAAAAGATACTGTGTAATAAATTGGGAGATTCTGTTAGAAGAACTACATGTTCATGAGGGGATAAACAGATGAACAATCGTTCAAATATATTATCCAAACACACACACACACACACACACACACACACACACACACACAATCTCAAAAGTCGATTACAGATCTAGAAGAAAACTGTGACTGATTTTACTAGAACATAAAAGAAGAAAATCTTGGTAATCTAGGTAATAAATAAGCATCTATGGTATCTCTTAAAATATTGAGAATACCTTGAATGAAGGAAAAAGAGGGACATAGCAGTGCGCTCTAGGACATGTGTTCAAACTTACTCAGGCTCCTAGAGCAATGCCTGTAACATTAACTTGTTTTCTCTCACATTCCTTTTTCATCTTGCATTCAAATCTATATGTATTTAAAAAAATGTTGACACAAAGCAATTCTTGCTTAAAATAAACAATGCGAGAACATTATTTGTGCTTCCAAGAGTTCTCTGACAACTCTTATAACTCCCTTTAGGCTCAGGGAACATCGGAGAAGAGGTGGCTGAGAGAAATGTAAGAGCAAGATGACAGGGACAAGAGCTGTGAAATGCTATTCTGGGCATGACATACATCGCAATCAGGAACTCACAGCAGCTACGCTTGGCTGCGCTGGGCCTGCACAGCACTGGACCGCCAACAGTCAGTTATGGATAGGAGAAGAGCTCATCATGCCTCCCCTAGGAGGCATGGTCCATTGATAGATATTGGGGCAGAGGAGTCATTGTGTTCAGGTGTGTAGCTTTTGGTAAGCCATGCTCGGTGGCTGTTTCTATATCCATGCTTATGCACTCAATCCTCATTAAGCTCAGTAGGACACAAAATAGAGACCATGAATGTGGAAGAGAGATCTGTAAGGAAGAGAAGCAGGCTGACAAGGGCGGGAAGGCAAGGCAAAGGGAGGTGTGAGAATAACCAGAAGGAATTCTACATACAAACGAAATTTTCCACTGTATCAACAATGTTCATAGCAGCTTTGTTTGCAATAGCCAGAATCTAGAAACAACCTAGATGTCTCTCAACCAAAAAAATAAATACAGAAATTGTTGTAAGTTTACATAATCGAATACTACTCAGCAATTAAAAACAAAGAAATCATGAAATTTGCAGGCAAATGGTGGAACTAGAAAAGATCATCCTGAGTGAGGTAACCCAGAAGCAGAAAGACATGTATGGTATATACTCACTTATAAGCGGATACTAGCCATATAATATAGGATAACCATACTCTAATTTATAGACCTAAAGAAGCTAAACAACAAGGAGGACCCTAGGAAGAATGCTTATATCTTGTTCGGATGGCAAACAGGATAGATACCAGAAGAGGTGGAAGAGAGGGAACAGGAGGAGAGCCTACTATAGAGGGTCCTCTGAAAGGCTCCACCCAACAGGGAATCAAAGCAGATGCTGAGACTCACAGCCAAACTTTGGGGAGAGCACAGGGAGTCTTACAGAAGAAGAGGGGGCTATGGGGGCAGCAGGGAATTAGTTTCTAAGGAACTCTCGGTTGATGCCCATAGAGCTGGTCCTCAAATAATACATTCTTAGGGACTGTTTGGGGGAGGGAAAGGATAAATTGAAAACAAAGCTTCTGCGGATGATCTTTAACACAAGAGAGACTCATCAGGCCACCACAAGTAATAATATCGCACTTCAGAACAATGGGATGGAACAGACCTTTCAAATCCATTGGGTCTCTGAAACCCTTTTCTAAAATCAATGTGGTTTAGCACCTTAGAGGCATGACTTATGGAATACTCAAAGTGTTCTTTGCCTGTCAAAAGGAAGAGAAAAGGAGTGCATTCTGTGAAAGCCTTTCTTGCAAACATTGTACTGTGAAAAGGGGTGGGTAGGTGGGTGGATAATAGCGCTGTGCACTCAGCAATCTGCTGTTCCCAAGGTCTGAACTCTGTCTACCATTAGCTAGCAGGTTAAGAAGCAAGAAGAATTTGTGCCAGGACTGCTTTCGTGTCTGTAAACAAGATGGCACTTTGTATGAGTTTTTCACACAGTTTTGCTTGAAAAGAGGAGGTTAATTGAAGGAAACACATAACTCTTACCCCTAGAGAGAGGGTGGCAGGGAGCCGTGTCCAAGGAATCCTGAGTGCAACAGTAGGCAGGTTCTCTGGGGCCCAGACTATCTGCAGAAAGACATCTGTTTGCATTAAAGTACCAATTAAAGATTTTGCTGCCTTTAGACGCTTTCTTTCACAAGAACCTTCTGGTTGTGTGCTTAGAAAGTTAGTCAACTGCATATTCTGCTTATGATGAAAAAAAATGCAGAGTCATGTATCATAGAAGCAAATATTGGAGAAAGTAACTGTCAAATAAACTGTAGACATAGGCTGGACTGGAAACCTCTTTAGAAATTGTCAGCTGCTTACATTACCATCCCACAAAACATGAGAATGCCAAGGTTCATGCCTTATAGACATGCTTTTCTGGTATACATTATTTTCTTTATACAGCCATCTCTTATCACATACAATTTCTTAGACATAAAATGTTTTTTTCCCATATTTCTTCTATGTTTGTATTGGGAAAATTAAACCTGAGGCCAGTAGGATGGCTTAGCAGTTAAGATGCTTAGACAGCCAACATGAGGACCCAAGCTGGATTCCTGGACCTCAAGTGTTTGCTCAGTTTAGGTTCCTTCCTTTCAGAAGTATATAGCTTGTGTCATATTTACACACAACTGGCCAGCTCAGCATGTAAAGGAGGAGGAGAGAACTGACACAGCAAAGTTGTCCTCTGTTCTCCACAGGGGCAAAATGGCACATGTGCCCACACATTTAATGACGATGATGACATAATAGAAATAAGTATTTTAAAAACCTGCATTGGAAAAGTCAGTGAAGATACAAAGAAAACATAATGTATCTTGATGTCTCTGATAGACACAAAGCAAAAAGGAGAGATTTATGAAAAAGGACACATTAATTTGTTTTGTTTACATGACGATTCAATTATTGTTGTTTAAAAAAGTATTTCAAACTTCTGGTCCCCAAAACTATTAGAAAACAAATTTCTAATGTCTTTGTTGTTTTAAAAAAAATGTTTGGAGCTGGAGAGATGGCTCAGAGCTTAAGCCTGCCAACTGTTCTTCCAGAGGACCCAGGTTCAATTCTCAGCCCTCCACATGGCTGCTCACAACTGTCTGTAATTTCAGTCACAGGGTATCCAGTGCCCTCTTTTGGTCTCTGTGGTGTACAGACAAACATACAAACAAAACACTTTTACATATAGATAGATAAATAGATGGATAAATGAGGGGTAAATAAATGATTGATAGATGATTGACATTTTAAATTTTGCCTCAGCTGACTGCTCATCTGGAGGAAAGATCTAATATTTGGGCATCAGAGTGTAGGCATAGGCAGTGTTCATAGACTGCTTTAACGAGCTTTGTTTAATGTTATGACAGCCCTTGCAAGAAGCATATAACTTTTTTTTTTTAAAGTTCAGGCTAATGGGAAAAGAGTTTAATAAAGCAATAAAGTTGTGTACCTAAAAATTCTCAGACAAGGCTATTTTCTGCTTGATTCCTCACACAATTCAGAATGTTCCCGAGTGATTGCTTTCACAATCCAGTGGCAAGCCCGAGAGATTCTGGGATTCTACTAAGCTAAATCTGTTTTAATTTGTCCCCTGTTACTAAGCAGAAGAGCAGTATTGGAAGAGGAGGCAGATGCTCTACTTATACATTATTTGTGCTTACTACTATGTCTCAATTGTCACCAAACTGCCATTCAAGAAAGTTTATTACACAGCAAAGACAATGGTGTAGCTTTACACCTGTGATACCACTGAACATCTGACTTGAGGAGCCCGGAGATATACAGCTCAGCTTTTATAGGGATTTTAAGGAGCGCTTCATCTATAATGTGCAGAAGCTGGACTGTTCAGATCACGACAAGAAGAAACAAAGGGGGAAAAAAAGGACACCGTCACATACCCAGTAAATTTCAAAAGCCGTAGAATGTGTTTGTTTTATATGCCAGAGGAGTGAATCATGCATAGCCCAGTGTATAACCAAATGAAGGTACTTGACCTGCCAGGATGGGAAGGATTGAGAAACTGACTTTTCTGGTGATGCTAAGTCAGTCTGGACCTGCTAGCAGATGGGACATGCCCGAAGGGAAAGAAGAGCGTGGCTCAAGTACTGTTAGTGACGTGAGCGAACTTGAAAACGCCGAGGAAAGATGCAATAGATTTAGCAGTCCCTGTGAGGCAGGCGGAAAAGAGTAAGGACAAGGCAAAGACAGCCTGCACGCTGGCTATGCAGAGCTTTGCAAGTAAATCGAAGGCTTTCTTAATATCACTCTTAGAGGGACTGAAGGTTTGGAACAGCAGTGTCACTGAGGATTTACTTCTAAGAAAGCCATTTTGGGGCTTTACAGAGAAATCCTTGGAGGATAGGAATGGAAACAGACTACAAAGAGTCATCCTTTTGTCTTGTCTGAGAGGAGGAGTGTCCCTGGACACACCTGCAATAGAGATGAGTCAATATGCTAATTTGCATAGTAAAATAGATAAAAATACAGGACAACGAATAAGGAGGTATCAAGGATGATTGGCAGATTTCTGGTGCCTACATCTAGCCAGTTTATTTTTATTTATTTATTTTTTCAAATTGAAAAAGTAATATCATTCATGGTTAAGCTGCTGAAATTTAGGCAGGATAAATAGGCTAAGATGGTTGGCACAAAAAAACCCAGGACACTTTTCACCATATGTGAACCTATGAGGAATTTCACTGTAAATTCCACCTTTAAGAATATTACGCAATTCTTCTCGATCCTTCAAGGAATTTCTCTTTCCAATCTAAAGCAAGGTGTGGGGTCAAGTTTTAGAGCTAAGGCGGTTGATAGGAGCCCTGCTGGCAGAGGAGCAACTGCTAGAACACCCGGTGTTTTTCCAGGTTTGCCAGAGAGCTAAACATTTGCTTGCCCTTCCTCTCAGCCTGTATGCAGTGCCTGTCTGTGCACTGGGTTTTTTCCCCTAAAACTTAAACACTTATTTCCTCCCACCCACAGGACAAAATGCCAAGTTCTAGTCTCTGATCAGCTGCTGATTTTTGTGCCATCTGTCACCTGTGGAGCCTGAGCTCAATGATGTGGCATCACTCAGCTTAAGTCTTCCTAGGCAACCACGGCTCTCAAAGAGCCAGGCGCGAGCCTGTTTATTCCGTGTCTGTCACTGCAAGTTGTTTATGATTTTTGTTGTTTATAATTTACATCTAAATGAATTCACCAGGTACAGTGAAAATTTGCATTTGAGCTGGTAGGTTGAATAGAAGGGTTTTAAACCATTATTTTCCTCCATCAGGAGGTACTAATGGGCATGCCAGTCACCTAAACGGTCTGCTGGGTATGACTAAATTTCCTGAAGTCTTTCTTTACCTACCTCTTACAGAGCGATTCCTTAAGTTTCTTGTTTTTTGTGGGGGGAGACAGGGGAAAGTTGGCAATATAAAAAGAATTGTATGACTCTTTGGCTTGAACTTTGCTATTTATTAAAAAGTAGATTATGCCCATGGATATTCTTACAACATATCTTGGTCAAAATATAAGGTTACTTCAATGTTATCATAAAAATCACAATTATATTTAGTTTTAAGCATATGTGGTAATGAATGACTTGAACATCTATTATTATTTTACAAATGCAATTTCTCCTTTTCCTAAACCTTTGACCTTTCTTCTCTCTGCTTATCCAGCCCACCTAATTCATGCATACTCTAATTATGTTCCCTTTGTTCCAAGGACCTGAAATATATTCAGCCAAACTAAAAATGAAAAGGTGAAATTATGATTATAGTAATATCTGTACTAATTTATTGGGTACTTAAATGGACAATATACCATTGCATCTAGTTGTGGCTATGATAGGAAGCTGCCGTGAGGGCTAAGACAACTTGGTCTTTTTGTCAGGTCAGAGAATCTACTTATTCCACATTTGTATTGGGCAACATAATTGTGTAAGGCTCTCTGAGCAACAGAAAAAAAAAAAAGAAAAAGAAAAAGAAAAAGAAACAGACTCTGACTTCATATGCTTTGATAGATTTGAAATTTCACCAAACCAGCCATTGTCTGTTGCTTTTGAAAGAAAATAATAAATGTTTCTCAAAAGTTATTTTGCCATGCAATGTTCCTATGAAAATTCAATGAATACAGCTGCACACTGCCTAAATCCTTTTAATTTGGCTTCATTCTTCTTTCAGTTAGCTTGTTTTGCCCACTTCAAACTTTCCTCTAGGAACTGAAACATGTGTACTTCAAATCTGACTGAACTGTGGTCTCAGCAGCTAAAGGCAGACTTTGGCTCTGCCTGACTGTGGAAGATTATTGGTCCACTCAGCTTGAAGAGGTGGGAAATTCTGGAAGTGGTTGTGGTCACAAGGCAAAGCAAAAAGAGGAAGTAGGTTGCAGTATGTGAATCCTAGAGTGGTACATCTAGGATACAGGTACCTCTGTAAACACAGAGATAGACATATCTACAATCTTATCATAGGCATCATTCTATCTTGTTTTTCATCGGTGCTGGTGGTGCTTGCACACACTAATCTAGCTGTTTGTGTGGTTAATAACCAGCCCATGGATGAGCTATGAAATGGCCAGAGGTGTCAAGAGATTACAGCTGTGGGTATAAGCATGGCTTTCCAAAGATTATACAACTTTCTTTGGAAAGCCATGCTTATACCTAGGCTTAACTAGTTCCTACTTTGCATGAATCATGTAGATTAATAGGGCAGCTTTCAAAGAATCATACTGAATTTCACGATTAGTATACATATATTAAATTGCCCTATCAGTGTTAATTTCATAGTATCTTGTTGGATTTTAGAGTCAGAAGAATCCAAATACTATTGCTAACCAGCTACAATGTGCTATATGACATATTTAAGCTATAAGTTTCTTTACAAAGTTTGACTATATACAGGTTCATAATTTGAATATTCGTAGTAAAATTACTCTTGGGAGAAACCTAGCAGTATATTATCAGGTTTTAATGCCCCAGGATTCCAAGCTTGAATCTAAACATTAAATACTAATTATAATAGAAATGACCTCTTATGCTTGAACTCCCAGAATCTTATCTAAATACTTGAGCTGGTAACAACAGCCAAATTAAACCCAGTTAAGAATTCCATGGAAAAGCATGTAATAACACATCCAAAACAACAATGGTTTAACAAGTATAGATTAAAGCTCAGGAAGTCACCAAGGATCCAGATTACTTCTGTGTTTCTCCTCCACTTTGTGTTCAACACAGCCTTCTCTTCTTGAATTCCTGATTCTCCTGTCTCTTCCCGGAAAATGCCAGATTGTAGGTGTGTTCCACCATGACCAGTTTTGAATACACTTTACGGATAATCAATCATAAATGGAGATTGGTAAAACAGGTAAGACACAAAACTCAAGACTGTAGTTCCAAATTCTATTTGGAGGCTTTATAAATAAATGAAGATTTATCTTGCAGGAAATGAAATTCTACAGGCAAGAAACTGCAGACAGCTACATATACGCAGAAGAAAAATGACTGTCTTGAATTTTGGAACAATTCTGAATAGACAGCTCAGGAGAGATGATTAGAAACTGTGGGCGCATTCTCTGCACGTCACAGATTCTCACGTCAATCTGTCCATGTGTGTAGGTCGGTGGAGAGTGGCGGAGGAAAGCAGCATCCCGTCTGTTCTCCCCCTTGCCTCTTACTGGTTTTCTCAATCTTTTCCTTCATACTTTTTCACTTGAGTCTCTACCTCTCAGCTTTATCCTGTGTCTTCTCATCTTAGGATGTTCTGAGAAGCTGCTTTGTAGACCCTAGGTTAAGTCACCACACAATTGTTATTTTTTTAAACATTGTTTTTTTTATAGTGCACACCATCTGAAATCTTTGAGGCAAGGCATACTATAGGGGGTTCTCTTCAACCTCTTCCCTTTAGTTCTTTACTGAAATTAGTTCTTCAACTGAAATGGAAACTCACTCCTAGAAACGTTCTAGAGTGGGGTTCATCAGCACACAGAGCTAAGTGTGTTCCACATTATGCGACAGGCAAGTAAATTAGTTCTCCCTTTCCCCAACACCAGCATTCTACTGGCACGTATTATATATGGGCTTTGCTAAGGTTTGAATCTGCTAATGTACTGCCATTGCAAATAAATTTGCATTGTGAAGTGCATATACTTGACCAGCCAGTGAGGAACACAGAGCACGTGAATGAGCTCTGATAACCATGATGGCGATGACGGCCCAGATGCAGCATCTTCACAGTCAAGCTTCTGTAACCGACAAAATATTGTCAAGGGAATAACATAGTTTTTCTGTTAAATATTAAGTACTTCACCACACCACTAGACCACTTAAGAATTCCCCACACAGAAGGCAATAAACAAAAGATTATAAAACAAACATTCTATGCTTGGTTCGAATTCTCTTTCTTGTCTAAAGACTGTCTTTGTGGCTCTTCTCCAAAAGCTGGCACCGTAATATATTTTGTGTGATGCAATGTGATGTTCCCTTGTGTACCTCCATCATTTTTTTCTTACTCAGAACATATATATCATCTTTCTAGTTCTTTTATTTATTTATTTTTGGAAGCTTGATGTTATTTCTCTCTTATCCATCATTCTCTAGGTAGAATAACCCAGACCTTATCAGGTAATCTGTTCAGCATCACTTTAGCTTATGCATCTTCAGTCTAACTAGTGTGGTCTATTCATTAGGTGCCTGACCCTCTGAAATGAATGTTCCCGCTCATTAGGGAGCTTTCTAAAGCACATATGGTATTTTTATGCCTCACAGTCGTTTCCATAAGGCACTGACATATCTTGACGGACGTTTCAGACCTCTCTCAAAAGCAAAGTTTCTTAAATGATTTGTACTGATTGATAGTATGAGCACCTGATGCAAAAGAGCCCATCTTTTAAAAAAAATGCACATGCACGCATTTAACATTTTTATCCATGTTCAATAGGTCACCAGCATGACACCCATCAGTTAATTCCTGAGAAAACACTAAGGAACTTCAAAATCAGTCAATCTTAACTAATGCATATTGTCAAAAAGTGTGGAATTTAGTCATGTAGATGAATTACATGGAAACATGAACAAAATTTAGATAGCTTTAAAATGTACAACTCAAGATGGCAGTGGGTTTCACACACACATTTACATTTACATATATACATATATGTATATATATATATATATATATATTCTCTTCTTGTATCATCAGTTCAGGTGTCATCCTTTATGTTAAGAGACCACTTACAGCCCTTAATATCTCAATCCTGCAAATCATTTACAAATAAATCCTGTGATGATCTTCATCCTGTGAAACTAAAATTGACAGAGAAAACAATGCCCCTTTGAATCATCTGCTCTAAGATTATCACTTTTCGAGCACTAATAAAGCCAATGCCATAACAATCTGGACCAATTCCTGAGCAATAGGGATATAAATAGCTATTGTTCCCACCAATGGGACTGAATATAAGTATGTGCCAGTCAGTGTCTCCAAAATAGTATTATCTCCACTTTACAGATACTTATATTTATGATAATCAAGAGTCCTACTGATCATAAGTGGCAGAAAGCCTTAGACTCCATGTCTATAAAAAAAGTTCCAAACTTAGGCTTTTCTACTGTGTATTTCTACTAGTGCGAAGATCATGTTCACCCAACGATCTATTTATACGTCTTTTCCTTCAACTTTTGTTGAATACTCACTTCAACAGAAATATTATCTTGCCTATGTATTTTAAATGTTTGGAAGCGTGTGTGTGTGTGTGTGTGTGTTTGTGTATATGTATGTGTCTGTGTCTGTTTGTGGTGCTGGGAAATTAACCCAGAGCCTTGGACATGCTAGTGAAAAACTACAGAAGGAAATACAATCCCGGACCCTGCATTCCCTCTGAGACTCTTCCACTCTTCTTAGAGCAGAAGAATGGGTTGGACAGTTAAAGGGGCCTCGTCATCCCCTCCAGCAACTGAAACGTAACTGAGATGCGTGACAAGAGAATTCTCAATAGCTCTCATTTTCCATGTGAATCTCACAGCAAGAACAACAAAGTATGGCCAAAGCCAATTAATGTATTTACATTTATATCTAATATGTTTGTGCTTTACAGAGCTTATGTAAAATAATTTATGAGTTCATTTTCCACCGCAGCTCTGCTTTTCCCCTGGCAGTGCACCAGTCTAGACTGGGCGGAGTAAAGCTTCCTTGGTCTGGTGAGTTTGAGCATTACCATGGACTGTGTGAGTAAGGGACAGTCGTCTTTGGGGACAGTTTTCAGTGAGTCTTTTTATTGGGAGCGAGGTTGAGGAGGGGGAAGGAAGAAAGGCGATTAAACCTTGAGGAGTGGGTAGGGAGTAAAGCTTAGCTGGGCAGGCAAGTGTGCATCTTTGGATGGCTCTGGCTGTCCCAGAATTCACTCTGTCGAACAGGCTGTCCTAGAAGGCAGAGATCTGTCTGTCTCTGCCTCCCGAGTGCTGGGATTAAAGGCATGTGCTACCACTGCCCGGCTTGTTTTATTATTTTTGATTATGTGCCTATGTGGGTTGGTACACTTGAGTTCACCCTTTGCACTTTCTCACTTTGCATTCCTAGTACATAAAGAACATTCTTTCTTTAGGATCTGCCCTTCTGGTCCGAATGGCTTCTTCAAAATCCAGGGGGTTAAATGTCGAGAATCTTTCAAATACATCAGAGAAAAGACACCCATCTCTGAAAACAAGCACCCTGCTCACCTTTGCAGGTTTAAGGATGGTTTATCTGCTTAGGCCACAGTATAGCAACACAGATGGCTGAAGTTAGCCAAGGAAATCTCTTACTCTGGTCTCATCGTGCCCACATACAGCAGTTACCTAATCATTTTCATTACATTTATGGTTTTACTGTGTGTTTGTGTGCACATGCAGCATGTCTCGAGTGTCAACGGACGACTGGCAGGAGTCAGTTCTCCCCTTCTACCACGTGGCTACCCAGGATGACAGTTCAGGTCATTAGGCTGTGTCAAGAGCTTTACTCAATCTCTGACCCATCTCCCGGGCATATAGATGCACTTTTAAATCAGGTTCCGATCTAGATCCTATAAATAAATGTATCAGTGATGTGGTCCAGTGGATAAAACCTTTATCCATGTAGGCCTGCTGACTTGAGTTGGACACCCAGGACCCATGAAAAGTGGAAGGAGAGAAATGACTCCACAGCGTTGCCCTCTGGCCTCTACATAAGACCATGGTGCACCCATCCCCACACCATGTACACACAGAAATAATAATAATAAAAAACTAAAAAGAAACAGTGAAATTTGTTTCTCCTTTATTATATATGTTTGATATGGTGCCTTGGAACTGAGTTGTCATTGATTTGTTTTATATCACTTCAGTTTTGTTTCCTATGATAATAGTTTACAATTTTGCATGAAGAGATGCAGTTTAGTTGTGACTCCAGCGACATCTAACCTTCTCATGGAGTTTTAAAACATAGCTGTGGGTCTTCTAAGTAATATGATAAGCCCATAGATGTTTTGTGTTTGAGACAACCCGATTCTTGCAATGACACTATTTCAGTCTTCTTTATTGTCAAATGATATGCCTCCTGGTGTGATGTGTGTGTTTATGTGTGTGTGCATGTAATTTTCTTTATCCACTCATTAGTGCACACCTATGCTGATTGCAAAACCTCACTATTAATGTCATGATAAATATATATGGTATGGTGACTTTGGTTAGTTAAAGTGGATGTCCAGAAGCGATGTAGTTGAAAGACACAAAACTTCTATTTTTAGTTTTTACAAAACAACGTAGGTTGCGTCAATAGGATAAACCAACTGCTACGAAGAACATTATTATCATTGTAGGAGACAACAGTGGAACTTAGGAACAGCGAGAAGAAAAGGTGGTTGCCTTTTTTTTTTTTTTTTTTTTTTTGCCTTGAGTCACTGCATATTAACTATGAGGACACACCATAGGGCATGCTGATGAAGGGAAATGGAAATATTTGTCATGAATAGTTCATACATACAATACAAATGCAGAAATATGAATATAGTTCAGGCAGGAAATATTCAAAAAGTCTCTTTGTTTACTGGGAATTTAGATACAGAATATACAAAATATTGGGATTAAAGATAGAAATTTGGGAACCAACAGCAAACATGGGAGAGAATAAGTGGTTCACATGTGAAGTTTTCAAAGAAAAATGTGTAAGAGAACAAATAAGATATGAGAATACTTGTGGATAAACTTCCACTGATGGTGTGGACACAGGTGGAGAAGCCCACAGTGAATTCAGCAGAGTGGGTAAGAGTGAGGAGAGGTCATCGAGTGGGAAAAGTCAGACATTTCATTCTTTGATTTTCTTATTCTAATTACCTTTGAGGGAGGTAACTTTACATATCTTAGCATAGATTTAGACTCACGGGCATTCTGCTTCATCCTCTAAATGCTGGAATTACAGGTGTGACTTTATAATTTAATAATAATAAAATAAAATATTTCTTGATGCAACTATTGGCCCATTTTCTAACTATTGAACAGAATACAGTGAATAAACGGAAAGATATGGTGTGGACATCTTACTTCCAAACCTGAAATATCTATCGGGTGTTTTCACATTTTGATGCCTTTGACATTTTTTTCTAATAGCCCTTTTATATGTAGGTATGGGTGAGCAATGGACAACAGGGGCTTGGAGAGGAAGAAGTGAAGTCTTAGAAACAAAAAGACTAGTCCTCTTGTTTCGAATGTCTTATCTATCACAGTTCCTGAAGTATGACAATAGAAAATGAGGCAGCTAAAATACAGTGGTGACTATAATATTTTTACAACATTAACTCTCATAGTTTGCATCTGC
The DNA here is from genome assembly GCF_030254825.1 of Meriones unguiculatus. Taxonomy (NCBI): domain Eukaryota; kingdom Metazoa; phylum Chordata; class Mammalia; order Rodentia; family Muridae; genus Meriones; species Meriones unguiculatus. The sequence continues at coordinate 118,027,053 of NC_083350.1, forward strand.
ATGTAGACACGTATTTTTGCTCCTAATATAGATATATTAGTATATATATGTATATATGTAACAATAGTGGGTGTATCTATGAATATATATTATATATGATATATATGAATAAAGCTGTGGCTGGTGAGTTTACACTTCTTTAGTTTCTCTACCACATTCTACAACCCACTCTGGGTTCTTCTACATCTCAAGTTGTTTCCAACACTCATACTCAGGGTGTATATATATATATATATATACACACACACACACACACACATATATATATTATACACATACACATCTTTGAGCTGTATGTATATATTTGTTTCTTTGTATGAGTATAGGTACCTATTATCATATTTGTATTGTGATGTAGCATGCACCTGTCAGAACTTGGTAGGAAAAAAAATAAACCAGTTGAACACTCAAAGAGCTGAGATCACCCATTCCACCTCCCAGGGATAATACACTGCTGCTTGTAAAACAATTCTTTTCATAAAAGTTAATCTACAATTCTAAACAGTGAAAAGGTGCTGAGCCTTAGCGCGACTTACAATGTCTGAATGACCCTCTTCAGCAGCCCCAGCAGAGGAGCCACTGGGACACACAGGAGACATTGCAAAGCAGCAGAGGTACGGAAATGGCCACTCTGACAGCACTTTTCCAAGACACGCTATCAAACCCTAATGTGTTTTTCCATTTATCTGTCATCTTACAAGAAAAGAAACATTTTTTCCCTGTGTAACTACCCACAGGCACTTATTTAATTTTATTACTGCTCTTTGCACTGCTCCCAGACAAATCTCCTTTGAGCCTACTTTGATTAATAATATGGTCTGCACTTGTTTGAATCCAAGCCCAACTCATATTGAAGCTGCAGTGTGGACCTGTGCAGTTTCTCCACCTTGGCTCTGTTTTGAAAGGACATCTCGGGTTGCTACAGGTGTCGGAGAGCACACACCACTTAGCATGAAGAGAAAAGTAGTCGCATGTACAGGTAGATGCAGAAAGGAAGAAATGGGGAAAAATAACAAAACAAAAGTGCGAACACTGAGTTTTTAAAAGAAAAGATGCAGAGGACAAACATGAACCAGAGTAGCCATTGAAAGGTTTCCTAAGAGTTTTTTCACTGTGTGAGCCTTTCCCTATAGGCTTCTTTCCTTAGAGGCTAAGAAATGCAATAGGAACGTTGCTAGTCGGGCTTGTAATCCAAGCATCTGCTTCTTTGACATGCCCGGTTTCTCCAGCTGGCCATTGTAGTTACATCCAAAATACTTGCATAAACTTGGCTTGAATTTGTTAAATATTGCATGATTGTTTGAGTAAGATATGGCAGGCGAATTCATGCTTCTTTCGTTTCTCTGCCCCATGCCACATTCCACTCCTGATCTCTTTTGCACCCCAAGTTGTCCCCTAGATTCATACTCAGGGGTCTTAAGCCTCTATAATTCCTCTCTTTTGAGGTTACATGTTTCAAATTTTACTTATTCATCTGAGGACCAGAGGTCGATAGCCATCTGCACAACAAGAAAAAAAAAATCTTATAAGATTGTTGTCTCCTTCAAACCCTTGATTTGAAAACTTCTCTGGGTTTTCTGTTTACATCTTCCAAAATTTCTCGCTTTGTAGCTTGTTGCTCCCTGCCTTTCCCTATAGACTGAGCTCATGTGCCGGTAGCTCCCACCCAAGGTTTCAGATCATTTTGCTGCAGAGTGTAAGCTAGTCCTTTGTTTGATCATAAACCATCTGTTCATGCCCAAAGGGCCTCATTCTCATATTTATGACCAAACATGACTCTTCTCTCCCTAGGAAGAATTCTGTGCCAGCTCTTAAAGTAATATATTTTTTTCTCCTTCTGCTACTTTACAATAAAGCTTGAATGCTTGGCCCTTCATGCGGGAAATTATGTGTTTATGTTGCTACATTTTCATGGAAAAAAAGAAAAAAGAAAAAGAATCCAAACAAGTGAAGACATCAAGATTTACTGTTTTTCTTTAGGGCTTCTGGCCCCAAAGGAGTCATCTTAACCTTGCCTGTCCTTGAACTCCTTTTACCTTCCAGAAGCCCCAATAATACAGATTAGAAAGGGGCGGGAGGCATTAGGAATTTTTAGCTCAGACCAGTAGGTGTTCACTCCCATGACCACCACAACCTGCCTCATCCTGCAGGTTGGCGTCTTCCTCCTCTACACATGCGCATTTATTTCAGGCTATTTGAAACTCCAACACTCTTGAGTTCTTATCTGAAACACTTCTCTTCTCACACTCCCAGTGTTGAGGTATTTGTTCTGTTTGTTACTGAATTATATTTCCTACAACTCACTAATAAGAGAGGCACCGTCTCACTCATGAAACTTTGTTTTGCCAAGACAGAAATGAGCAAAACTTAGAAATTCATGTGACTAAGAATGGCTAAGAAGAAAATCTGGAACAGAGAGGCAGGACGGAGAGCGGAGAGGGGTGCAATTTTCCATGTGGTGGGCAGAACGGAGACCAACAAGCCAACCTTTTAAGCAAATGCGGTTGTGTTTATTTCCTACTTCTGCTGGAACGAATGCTCAGAAGCTTGTTGGCCGGAAACTGACCGTTACTCTCTTAGAGCTCCCCATCCCAGAAATCTGGAAAGTTTCACTGGAAGTCTGTTCAGGTGGAGGTCAGGCTGGCTTTGCTTTGGAGAACTTAGGGAAACTGACATTTTCATGTGAACTGCTTTCGTTGGCTCCTGGCTCCTCTCTCCATTTTTTTCAAGGCTGCAGTCCGGCACGTACTTCTTTGGTCACATTGCTACCTTCTACATTAAATCTCCCTCTGCCTTCCTTTGAAAGGGTCACTAATGGCTATACTTTTGGCCAGCCTGGGACATTTGTGAAATATTCATTGCCTCGGCATCTCAACTCAGTTACATCGCACAAATGTCGTTTGTTTTATTAACATTCACAGATTCCAATGACCGGGACCTGGATATATTTGAGCGTAAAATCGATAAGAAAAGAAAAAGCTATGCAGATGTGCCTATGTGTAGAATCATTTTCCATATGCATTTAAAAATGGCGGCTTCAGAATTCCTGAGACAGGTGTCAGATTCCGAGAAAGTGGGAATGGCTGGAGTGAAGAGGAGGAGTATATGCGATCAGACAAATAACAGTGAATCCCCTCTGGGCAGTGGGATGGCTCCTCTTCTGTCCATTGATACAACTTCATGACAATTTACACATTTTCAAGCCTTCTACCCATAGTGTATATGTTCAAAAATGCCTTTGTTCATTATTTTCAAGGTCCTATCCCCAAAAATATTAAACAACCAGCCAGTGCTGTGCAATGGAGAGAATAGTGTGGGACATCCTGGTCCAGAGGGGAAGAGAAGGCGGCGAGGGAGAAAAGAGAGAGCAGGATCTGCAGGACAGGACTTGGAACCAGGAGGAGAGATGGACCGAAGCTAAGATACAACTAAAAGCAAGTATAATGTGGGAAATCTGACTGGGAGGAAGCTATGCGGGCTTGGAGGTTTAGGATGGAGTAACTATTGCCCAGCATTGTGTTCTAGGTTAATAATAAAAAAAAAGTCCCACTAATATAAAAGTTTTGGGTTTTGTCACTGGTTATCCTCCCCTAAGCTATATACTGTGGGGCAGCATTATGGGTAATAGCTCCGAAGTTCACTGTAAAGGTTTTGCTTTTTATGCTGAGACAGAGACTGGGAAAAAGCTCCCCCGGGTGAATGTATTAAAAATGGTGAAGGGACTGGGGATATGGCTCGGTCAGTAAGGTGCCGACCATGCAAACATGGCAATCTGAGTTCCAATCTGCAACATTCATGCAAAAGCCAGATTTGGAGAGGGTGTGCATCTGTAACCCTAGCCCCCAGGAGAGAAGCAGAGCTCTGAGGTTCATTATCCAGCCAGCCTAACTAATCAATGAACTCCAGGTTCAGTGGGAGACTCTGTCTTAATAATGATGAATAATAGTAATGATAATGATAATAATAAACAATAAATAAGGAGGTGGGAGTGATCAAACAAGACCTGATATTGGTCTCAGGCTGCTACATATTTATACATACATGTACACATGCACTTACGCACAGGTATGTACTCTGATAGGAACACATGCATGCACGACACTACACAACACATGCACACACAATTAAAAATAATATAATCTTTGGTTCCTTTAGAGCTCTTTGCAAGATGAACTCCCCAAATTTCCTTGCACTCTGCTTTCTGTTCTAAGTACTTTTCTTTAAAGATTGAAGGGGATTGGAAGTGGGAATGAAAGAGGGGAGGGGAAAAAAAAGCAGGAGCAAGGCTCAGTAGAAGGGCAATTAAATAGGTGTCAGCATGGACCCCAAGCACAGGTGGGCTCTACCTGGACAAGTCCAGGCAAGTTTTAATAGGGAAATTACCTGGCATTCACCAGAGCTGCTAATGAGGCTCCCTAGCATGAGAACCACAATGCTCTTGCTTGCATGGCATGGATGGGCAGCAGGCTTGGCATGCCTCCCATGCTTCTCCCTGGCTCAGAGTCTGACAACATTCAAGAGCCTCCTGGCACTGACCACTGTTTCTGCTGCAGGCTTGCAGAGCCTATTTGGAAGTCAAAAAAAAAAAAAAAAAAAACTTGTCTCTTTCTCTTTGCATTCCTGTCACAACAGACTAATTCTCCAGGTAACGTGCCTCTGACTCCCTAGGGGGAAGAACACATGCAAGGGAGTTCGGGTTCGATATTTCAATGTGTGCTATCCGTGCACGGAGCAGCTACATATCCAAAAATGTATTCTTTCCCAGTAAGCAGCGGATAAGGAAAGCAAACAGTTCGGAAGGAGAAAATTAAGACTGGAAAATGGTTATAGTTTTATTTATTTTCTATGCTTTTATAGAAATAAAAAAGCAGAAAATTAATAGACTTTAAAATCCTCAAAGATTTGGTTATATCTTCCCCTTTCTCCTGAGATCTGCTTTGGGGGGAAGGGTAATAAGTAAATCTACAGAAAATCCCACACTGCCATCATTAGCACCTGATGAGATTTTATTCTTTGTCTAATAGTTATTCAACACAATCCATGTGTGTCAACCAAAAAATCACTTCTGTACTTAATAATCTTGGTCTTTACTGTAGACTTTACCTACAGAGCTTTAGTTGCCATTTGCAGGAGGTAGATGTGTCTTTGGGGACAAAGCATTGGCACGGGGCAGAAACAAGGATGAGGACTGGGCAGTGTGGGAAATCATCAAGAGTTTGCTGTAGCCCTAGTCCTCAGCCACCTCAGCAGCAACTGGCTTGCCATCTCCCTCTGTTCACTGGGTTCCTGAAGGAAAGATGTTTTTCAGTTGCAGTGTGTGCATGAGTTGTTTATTGCTAAATCAGGGCTATTTTTTTTTCTACACCTATCACAACGCTCACTTCTGCAAGGCTGACTGCCACATTCTAGTGCTTCTGTACCCACAGGCACTGAATATTACCCTGCTGGCCTTTTCATACAGTCACGAAGAATGGCAGGTTGGCGTGTAGTTTTCTGTTCCCTAGGATGGAAGAATCTTACACTCTACTTTCTGGATCTCTCTTAAGAAAGCCTCCTCAGTGCTTGTACTCTAAGCTCCTGATCATGTAAAATATGGTTACTAGTTTAAAATGTTAATAGTCAAGTCCTTGTAAACAATAACTGCAATAGTGCCAAGTGTGGAAACATACCCAAGAAGGGAAATCATCAAATGAGGGTCCCTTAGGACAGAATGGCCAAGGGGAAGAAAGTGACATACAGGAAGAAGAGAACTCCCCCAGAAGACATTAGCACGGAAAACAAGTAGCCTCCATGTTTCACTGTTTTTGCTCCAGTGGTCACATTGATGAACTACAGATTACCAGTTAGCAGTCTGTAGGCCAGAAGTCTAAGATCAAGGCATCAGCTATATTGTGTGTTTCTTGAGGATTCTCCCTTACAGATGTGGTTTCCCTTAATCTGCCTTAACACTGGTCTTTTCCTTATGCACGCACTCATTTGGCACTATTTTTTAAGTCTATTTTAATTTACTGAAGTTTCTTATGCCTCTACCTCCCTTCTTCCTCCTAACACCTTTCAACTTCCCAACACTAGATAGAACAGAAAGAAGGTCAGTAGGGAGAGGAGGCAGATTTTTCCTTGGCTATTTCTGGCTGGTTAAGGGTAATGGTTTCTTTGGGGCAATACCAGTCTCAGTCATCAGGATATGCAGCCAGCCATCTACCCAGTAAACCAGCAAACAGCAAACACAGCAGCAGGATGAACCAGTGTCCTTTTTCCTCCTCTTACAATCTCCTCAAAGTGTCCTTTTCTCTCTCAGGGCTCTGGTATTTATACCCTCTCAGAGTCCTCAGAATCCCACTGACTGTAGCTGCAAAGGCCACGCCACTTTCTGAGCTGCAAGAGGCAATTATTAGTTGTGGATAAACTAAAGCAGCCCCACATCCCACACTTATGATTAAAGCAAAGACATATTCACATAACATAACTGAATTTTAAAGAAACCAAAACTTCCACCACACACACACACACACACATACAGTTCATTGTGTGTCCAGACCCTCTCCTCTAAGTACACCAGTGAGACTGGGTAAAACCATGAACTACTGACCTTAGGCTCACTTAACCACCACGCAAAGGGGACTACTCTGTAGATATAGTCATAACCTACAAGGGGGAGGAGGTAGAGTTTTAACACACTTATTTGAAGAAACAATTCAGCCATAATAGTCATCTATTACCTAAATACTAGTATTTAGTTTACAAAATATTTCTCTGCTCTTCTCAAGACAAATCTCTTTAAAACATAGAGAAAAGGTTATTTTTTTATTTTATCTGTTTGGGGCAGAGTCTTGCTATGCAGCCATGGCTGGTCTGGAACTTGTAGTAATCCTACTGCCTCTGCCTTCTCAATACTGGGATGCAAGCATGCCTTATCACTCACAGCGGAAAACTACTTTTATTTTCATATGGCACCAAGGTCTAGGCATGGTGGAACACACCCCTAATCCCAGCACTCAGGAGAAAGAAGCAGGTAGATTTTTGTGAGTTCAAGCCCAGTCTAGTTTGCATAATGATTTCTAGGCCAGCCAGGACTACCTAGTGAGACTTGATCTAAAAAATTAGGAAGACAAAGGCACCAGATGTGGATGTTTCACAACAAAATTCTACTAAACTCCAAAGACTGTAAAAATCCCATACATATGTGTATATATGAATTTCAGAGTATTGAAAAAGAAGAAATTTTCTAATTGAAATTTACAGCAAAAATTATCGTTTGAGAGGAAGTGTAAAGATGGGAAATCAAAGCTAAAAGTTTTCGATTTTAAGATTCAAGGGAGACTCTGAAAACAATGGTAGTTTTAAGTAAGAGATTATTAACTTTATAGATGGGTAGGCAGAGAGCAGCCCGGTAGGGGCTCTCATGAGAGTCCTGTCTCACAAGACACAGTGACTCTCTCAGAGGAAGGGGGAGGTTTAATGCCACTTTGCTAATGAGCCGTCCACAACATCAAATTGCAACCAGGCGGTCCCTCATTCCTGGATGGCAAGGGAAGAGAGTCTTGCATTCTAGAAACTAAATGTGTGATTCCCAAGATATGGGCTGAATTGAGAAAAGATACATCTAATTGATATGTACCTTTTCTACCCAAAGCTTTCAGATGTCTTAAGTCTGGTGACCTGAGCCTATATGCTTTCTGTGTGGTCCTCCCTTCCAGAGGGGGTCATGGGCCACCAGGCCAGATAGACAAAGAGAGCAGAACAGCAAATGAGGTTTGGAAGGCTGTGAGCACAGCACAGACTTCCGGTTATGAGTTTCAGAGAGGCAGCTCATTTTATTGTTTCAGAGTTCTTTGGGTTACAGACGTGAAGGGCTTATTGGTTATAACAAAGTACCTAATTATCATACAGGCAGGGAGAAGGAGCATGAGCCTTGTGCCAAGACACCCATCAATGCAGGAGGCTCTGTGCAGCTCATCCTCAAAGGAAGGTCAGGCATCTGTGCTTAGAGATGCTCTACCAATAAGATCAGGCAGAGAAGAGGGAGCCCCTGCTGAGAAAGGGAGTTTTCCATTTTCCCCCAAGCTCAGAGAGCTTTCTGAACATTCAAGACTGCCACCTTAATAGCAGGGTCTTCCAACATCCTTGGGAAGTCTGATGCATCCAGGTTTCCCTGGAGTGGGTTAGGTGGGTAGAGGGTTTGGTTGGTGGTGGGTTTCTGCAGGAAACTTCCATTTTCTTTACCATGGCTGTAAGACAAATGCTGCCTGAAAGGTGCAGCTTGTCCCCGGAGATGCGGCCTTGCCAGGCCACAAGTGAAGAGGATCCAGGCAGTCCTAGCGAGACCTGATAAGCTATGGGAAGATGGCAGAGGAGGAGAACTCCTCCTTTCAGTGGACTAAAAGAAGGGGATAGGAGGGAAGGGGGAGGGAGGGTGGGATTTGAAGGAGTTGAGGGAGGGAGCTTCAATTAAGATGTATTGTAAAAGAATAAAAATTAATAAAAATAAGGAAAGAAAGAAAGAAAGAAAGAAAGAAAGAAAAGAAAAAAGAAAAGAAAAGAAAAGTGCTGTTATAGGTGGATGTGGCCTGACAGACCTGTAACATGAACCTAACAAGGTCAATATACTCATAAAAGTAAGATCAAAAGTAATGACATCCCAGTAGCATTAAACAGATAGCAGCCAGATATTGGATTTTTAAACACTATTCTCTGATAAAGAGGATGAAGGATCCTTGGAGAAATAATTGATTGCAGGGCTGGAGCAGTGAAAATGCAATCTAAACTTGACCATTATGTTGTTGGTAGCAGGCACAATGCAATAAAATGGAAAAGGCTTTGTCAGAAATCTCAGGCACTAACATACAGGACATCCTAATGACAAGACCTAGAATCATTTGAGAGGAAAAAAATAGTATTAGGTTGTAATCCATGAATAATAAATACCCACAAACTCATTCTTTCACGTATTGGGATTCAACAGTTGAATAAGGGAAAAGAAACAGCTCTGCTGTACAAGACTCTGATTAATAAGGCAGAGGAAAACACAAAATCACCCTTCGCTTACTCCACTGTAAAGCTTGTTGCAGATAAAATCAACAGAGAGATGCTAAATTCGGTAGATGAAAGCATCCAGAAAAAGTGGATTGACACAATCTGATAGTCACTTCTAACAGTATGAATTAATTACAAAACGGACTGGCATCAGATTACAGTAGGGAATTCAGGGTAAACTATGTGAAGCAACAGATCCAGGTCAACCGCATTGGTAACAAAGCACATGAGCATCTTAGTTTCTTTTTTTTTAATTTTTTTAAATCTTTTTAAATTTTTTATTAAAATATTACAGTTTGTTCACTTTGTATCCCAGCTGTAGTCCCCTCCCTTCTCCCCTCCCAATTCCACTCTCCCTCTCTCATATCCTCCTATGCCCCTCTCCAAGTCCACGGATAAGGGAGGTCCTTCTCCCCTTCCATCTGACCCTAGCTTATCCGGCTCATCAGAACTGGCTGCCTTGTTCTACTCTGTAGCCTGGCAAGGCTGCTCCCACATTCAGGGGAGCAGCCATCATGGTTTCTTAATAGGAGACATTGAAGAGAACTCATGATGAGATGCACAGCGGAATTTCTGTGAACTTCTTATTCAGTCACTCCCACTTCCTCTTTCCCTCTCTGGTAATCCATCTTCTCCCATGTATATTGGCTCTTAAGACCATGTGCACCTTGAGGGGAAATTCCATATAGGTGGAGGTGAAGGAGCATTTGGCTGAGATCTTTCCCCACCACACAATTCATTATTTACATATCTCTACTGAAGCCCTGTTCCTTCAACTTTTCCCTGTCCCTCCCTCCCATTTTCCCCCTATCCTTTTCCTCAAGTCCACTGAAAGGGAGAGTTTTCCTCCTCTGTCATCTGCACAAAGCCAATCAAGTCTCATCAGGACTGCCTGGATGCTCTTCCTCTGTGGCCAGCAAGGCAGCATCACCAGGAGCAAGGGATCAAACAGCAGGCAAGAGAGTTCATAACAGAAGCATCCCGTCCTCAATTTCCCATATGAACATTGCCGTAAAAACACTCAATAAAATACTCACAAACCAAATCTAAGAATACATCAAAGATATCATCCACTATGAACAAGTAGGCTTCATCCCAGATATGCAGGGGTGGTTCAATATCTGGAAATCCATCAATGTAATCTACCATATAAACAAACCAGAAACAACAACAACAACAACAACAACAACAAAAACAAACCACATGATCATCTCCTTCAATGCTGAAAAAGCATTTGATAAAATTCAACACCCTTTCATGTTTAAAGTCTTGTTTAAAGAGATCAGGGATACAAGGCACATACCTAAACATAGTAAAGGCAATATAAAAAAAGCAAGCCTATAGCCAACATCAAACTAACTGGAGAGAAATTTAAATCAGTCCTACTGAAATCAGAGACAAGGCAAGGCTGCCCACTCTCTCTGTATCTCCTCAACATAGTACTTGAAGACCTTGCTAGAGCAATAAGACAACTAACAGAGATTCAGGGGATTCAACTCAGAAAAGAAGAAATCAAAGTATCACTATTTGCAGATGATATGATAGTATACGTGAGTGGGCTCAAAAATTCTACCAGGACACTCCTAGAGCTGAGAGATACCTTCAGCAAAGTGGTTGGATACAAAATTAACACACACACAAAAAAAATCAGTTACCCTCCTGTATATTAAAGTCAAATGGGCTGAGAAGGAAATTAGGGGAAAAACACCCTTCACAATAGCCACAAAAAAACATAAAGTATCTTGGTGTAACTCTAACCAAGCAAGTGAAAGACTTGCATGAAAAAAAACTTCAAGTCCCTGAAGAAAGAAATTGAAGAAGAAATGTACTCTTTAATTGATTACAAATATTAATCATGTCTAAAACACACACAGAGACATACACATACCCACTAACAACATTCAGGGTAGTATTTGATCAAATAATTGATCATCACAGTTCAGCAAATTATTATAAAATTAATTATTACAAGAGCTACCCTTGACTCTTTTTTGATCTGAAAATCCATCTCTGGCCCACCTGACCCTCTCTGTTTATGAGCCTGGTCCTACTGCATTCTCTTGCCTGGGTGGTTTCAACCATTTTCTAGCAAGTTCCCCTACCTTTGCCTTTGCATATTCTACACAGACTCCCAACTTTTGTTCCTGTGTCCTGCTCTTTTTTTTTGTGCATGACATTATTTTATTCCAAGCATTCATTTGAGAATCCAAATAATTTCTTTTGGATATCTTTTGAATACTGAAATAATTTCAGTAGGGATATGTAAATAATTTCAGTGCCACTATTAGTCAGTTTTCTGTCACTGTGGCAAATGCTCAAGGTACACAATTTATAAGGATGCAAGATTTATTTTGCCTCACAGTTTCAGAAATTTCAGGCTATGGTTAGTTGACTCCATTGCATTTGAGCCCATGGCAAGGGAACACATGATGGCTAGAGCATCAGAAAGAAGAAATTGCTCATGTTATGAGAGGAAGGGATTAAGTCCCAGTGTCTCTTCTAAAGACACTTTCCAAGTGGCCTAACTTCCTTTCGCTAGGCCTAAACTATCAAGCCTCAGGCTAGTGATCTATCCTTCAGCAAATGGGCCTGGGAGGTATATTAGATCTCAACTACAGCCGTCAGCATTCCCGGCAGACTTTCTGTGGTTCCCTCCATCTCCTATAATGACACATGTCCCATTCCCCATTTTTTTCTGATTTTTTTAAAATCTCATCTCAATTACTTGTTTGCATATGAATTATCTTTCCCTCTATACAATATAAAAATTTCATTATATGTCTGTAGTGTATGAATGTGTGTGTGAACAAGTGTGCACTTACAGAATGTTATCTCTAGATTCTAGGTCCTCACATGGCATATAATTGGTACCCCTCAAAACTAGTTTAATGGTGGAGGGGACATCCAGATATTCACCAAAATTAAAGTTTTGTGATTTGGAGTGTAAGAATTGTAAGTATTTTAGACATTAGCCGAAGTAGAGGAAACAATAGTTGTGTAAAAATTAGCCTCAGGCAGGATATTAGGAGGACTGAGCATCCGGTGTGACTGGCATGCTAAGTTCAAGGTGAGGGCAGCGCGCATAGAACGAGTGTGGGTTAGTTGACAACAGTCCGTTATAAACGTGCGTACGTCACGGTGTAGAATGCGAAGATATTCAAAAGAGTGTCAAGGTCCGTCTTACCCTCACCGAAATAGATGAAGGGCTTTACTGTAGACAACGTGTTAGGGGCAGACTAGCAAGAGGAATGAGTGCTCATAACAGCTTCTTGCTTAGGACAGAATCCTGTGTCCTAAGGAGAAGATGGTGGTAGCATCACTAACAACGAAAAGATGAAAATCTGTCCCCGACATTAAGTGCAAACAAAAATTATTAGAAAAGAAGTGTCTGTGTTGAACCAAGTCATTTTGAAGTAATAAACAAAAATAATTGTAACAATGGCTTGGGTTCACACAGGAGAGGAGGAACTAATTATTCTCACCCTCTAAGGTACCTCCTGCTGTTTATCAAGTTTGTAAGATAAACACTTTAATTCATTACATTTACATGAATTCCCTTGCAGCCCCTTTGTCTTTTATCAGGGTCCAAACAAAATGGAATTGATTTTCTAAGGCTTTCTAACTTTTTTTTTCAATTAGTATACTTACATTTATGCTCTTATTAAATTCAGCTTCACTACATGTAAAATATCTTATCAGCTTATCACCAGAAGTATAGGTTTGAGAATCAATTAAAATTTGAAAATTTAATTTCCTCCCTTATGAATACGATCCACCTCTTCGCACCTCCTGCACGATAGCCTCTGCTTTTATTAAATCAGATTAATCACATGCTCTTAGCAGGTTGAGGTGGCGAGCTTAAAAAGACCTGAAAAAGAAATCAGAAAGTGCATATAGGAGATTGCAAACTACTTTCTACAAAACAAACGACTGCCGTGTATGTTCGTTAATGTGAATTGCTTAACCTCGGTCATCATGCATGGCTTGTAAGTTGACATTGTAGCATTATACTACAACAAAGGGCGATGCTCACCCTTTCTAGTTACACATTCAGTGAATCGGAATAACAAGTATCTATGCACATGTCTGTGATTACCGTGTTGGGTGTCTCCCCCCAAAAAAGATAACATAGTGTTGGATTTGGAAGGAGCAGATGGAATGAATATACATTAAATAATATACTAAAATAGATTTGAGACTGATTACACAAGCAGGTCATAGACCTTAAGTCATAGCCTCAAAGAGTGAAATGACTGCCTCTCTCTTATTCATTAATCTTTGGGTGAACAATGTCTTTCATTTGATTCATAGTTGTACTGTTTTCATCTCTTTCTGGTTTTTCTGGATGAAAAACTGACAGCAGCCACTTGGGGGGGCTCACCAAAATCGCCTTAAAGCTTTTCTCAGCCTGACCAAACTCTGTTCAGGTTAATCCTAAAACATGTTCCTGAGTTCCCCTTCTCTAGCAGGCATGTGAATCCTGCAGCCTACTAGCTTCATATATTGTAGGAGACAACCCTGAGTTATTACTATTTATAGCCTTATTTGAAAGTGACCCTTTAAAAAGAGAGGGGTTGTGGGGCAGAGACATGGTTCAGTGTTTAAGAACTGAGGTCCTGAGTTCAATTTCCAGCAACCACATGGCGGTTCACAACCATCTATAATGGGATTTGTTGTCCTCTTCTGTCATGCAAGAAGGAAACAGAAAAGAGAGGAAAAACAAAAGAGGCTATTTTCCAGTGTCTGAAAAGATAGGAGCCTAATTTTAGGGTAAATCAGCAAATGCAAACGGTCTAATTCTTGGCCCCACCCCCCCAGCATTTGTCTCTCAGTATCTTTTTGCTAGCTCACCGGAGCACCTTTAAAGGTAGTCCTGCTACTGGACGATGAATTTTGGGAACTCCTCCCGAGGGAAGACCTTTTCCCCTGCTTTCAATATTTCTTAGTTGCCTGAACTTCTTTGTCTAGGGTTGACGAAGCCCCACGAGATTTCTTCCTTCCATGTTCACATGTCTGTTGATGTCATCCTTGATCAGGTTTTGTTTAGGCAGCCATGAGAAGTAGGCCTGAAATCATGTACATGCAGGTAACATTATATGGACTGAGTAGGTTGTATTTGTCTATTTAGGAACACATACTTATAACAATGATTAAAGAAATAGAGACCATGGATCTGAGTGAGCACACGAATATACATGGGTGGGCAGGCTGGTAGAGGGGAAAGGGAAGGGAAAAAATCTTGTAACTATCTTTCAAAAATAAAACAGAATGGCCCTGCTTTCTCTGCGTGGATTCATTCTCTTTTCTATATGGCTTTATTCTTGACTGCTGTTGTAACAGTATGCTTGAACAGCAATTCCTGGACTGATAGCAACTAAGGCAGGATTTCTCAGACACCTTCCGGACTGATGTTCTTCACCAATGGAGTCACTATCCTGAGCAGACCATAGCTTTAATGATTTAGCTCAAAGGATAAAAAGATGGCAAAGAGAGGACAGGCAGGAACTTCTGTATAGACTAAGGATCATCTTTTGGCTTTCCTCTTTTCTCTTCAGGTTGCCAGAAGATCATTGTCATGTTCTACTTTCTATAAAGAAATAAGTAAAGTATCGGTTCATCCTCTGAGGAAATCTACTAGGCCCTGTGGCCACCTCAACAGGACATGGGAAAAAGGTAAACAAAATACAATTTTCTTATATTAATCAGTGAAGAAATACATACATGTGAAATTCATGCAAGAAGCAAGTAGACCATTTCTGAATGCCTGAAATGCTAAAGTTTGTCAGGTTGATGCTTTAGCATAATATGGCACACTTAAAAATTAAATTTATAAATTCAGTCTAAAATAATTTATGCATATTATATGCTTTTTAAAGTATTTGTTGTTTAAGAGAATTTTAAGGAATTACAGTTAAACTAGTCAAAATATAAATGAGAATAAAGTGTTTTTTCATATATTAATGTATTTCAATTTAAAAAACAAGAGTTTTCATATAAAAACTGAAATGAAAGAAGTGTATCTCTTAGTTTAAAATTTAGTCTCATAACTTGGTTGTCAATTTTACTCCAAACATTAATGAGAAAGTAGCTTATAATCTCATACAAACTGTTAAATTACATTACTGACATACCTAACTTTTGAGATATAATTTTAAGTACCCTGACCACACACACACACAAAATCACTAAATGATCAGTGAAAGGCTTTCAAGCATGGGCTCTGAGAAAATTGTCTGTACAAAGTTTCTTGGGTTATCTCTTAAAAGAAATTATCAACCTAAAGATCCATGCCTTTAAAATGAACCTTTCTATCAGAAGTGTCTGGATTATTTAACTTGCTGTGTGTGTGCACCTCTCTTTGTCTCTGTCTCATGTGTGTGTGTGTGTGTGTGTATTGGTGCTGTCTGAGGCAGGAGGACACCCTGAGCTATCTTTTGTCAGGTACTGTTCACTAAAACACTAGACACAGAGTATCTCCTCTCGCTTGCCCTGTAATTCACCTAGTAGGCTAGACTGGCTGGCAAGCAAACCCCAGGGAGGTGCCCATCTCCTTTGATTATGTGAGTTCAGGCTCCTATCTGATACAGGGGAAATCAGGGACCCTTATTTGGGGTTTTCAGTCTCCTTAATAAAAGAATTTAAGAATAAACTCAAACAGGGACTGAGGGATAACTTTGCTGACGTTTAAAAGAAAAACCCCAGGACAAGCAAGCTGTGAGTCCTCTGCAGCTGCCTGAAGCAGCAGAGAAATGGAAATGAAAAGGAAAAAGGAGCTTGTGATTTAAGACGGCATAAAAGCTAGACACCTGGCAGATAAGTAGCCACATGGTCGGGAGGAAGGCTTTGGGGAAAGAGTAAGAAACTAAAAGGTTGTGGAAAAAAATCCAGTATCAGGCAAAGCATGCTTATAAAGGAGAGAGAAAGAAGAAAAGGGAAAGTTATATGTTTTTTTTCTGAATAATTCATAAAGGTCAGCAGATTTACAAGCTATTGTGGCCTGGCAAGCGACTACAGCAGAGACAGAACTCTTAGAAGAGTGACTCTCAACCTGTAAGCCACAACCCCATATCAGCTACCAGATATCACACCTATCAGATATTTACTTTACAGCTCATAGCAGCAGTGAAATTACAGTTATGAAGTAGCAATGAAAATAATGTCATTGTTGGGGTCGCCAGAACATGGAGAACTGTACTACAGGGTCACATAATTAGAAGGGTTGAGCACCGCTGGTGCTGGCATAGATCCTGCTGACTTAGAGAGCCTTGTTCTTTTGGTGACCCCCATCCCCTCTGGATCTTACACCCTTTTCACCTCCTCTTCTGTGGCAGTCCTTGAGCCCTGGCTGGAGGGATTGGTTGACACATTCCATCTAGGGCTGAGTGTTTCAAAGTCTTTCACTCTATGCAATATCTGGCTGTAGGACTATATATTTGTTCTCATCTAATGCAGGAAGAAGCTAAAAAATCATCTATCTATCTATCTATCTATCTATCTATCTATCTACCTATCATCTATCTATTTATATGTATGAGTGCTCTGTATATACACCTACATGCCAGAAGAGGGCATCAGCTCCCTTTATAGATAGTAAAAAGCCACCATGTGATTGCTGAACTCAGGACCTCTGGAAAAAAAAGTAATCTTTTTTTTTTAATTTCCACTTTTTAAATATTTTATAATTTATTCACTTTATATCTTGATTGTAGCTCCCTCCCTTGTCTTCTCCCAGTCCCACCCTCTTTTCCCACTCTCTCTCCCCTAGACCACAGAAAGGGGGAGCCCTTCCTCTGTACCATCTGATCCTAGCTTATAAAGTCTCATCAGGACTGCCCAGATCCTCTTCCTCTGTGGCCTCAGCCAGTGCTCTTAGCCAATGAGCCATCTCACCAGCCCAGACATTCTATTCTTGACCTGGAGTTTTCCTATTTTAACACAGGCTTGCAAGGTAAACTCTTTACTGACTGAGAGAGATGTCACCAATCCAAATTTTACTTTTAATTGACATTTTCACAGATAACATATGTCACTTCAGGTGGTCTCTCATGACCCAAAGCCTCAATACTGTACAGAGTCATAATTTTATTTACTTGTATGTTGAGGAATACGAAAGACTTGTACAAAACCAAGCATGGTTCAACTGTGCCCATCAGGCCGCTGATAGCTAATGTTACCATTTTAATAACAGATTTTAGCAGAAGTAGAAGCAATGTGGCACATGTCTTAATCTAATCCATTGTACTTCTGCTGATATTACAAATGTTGACACAAACACACATTAAGTATCATTTAAAAAAATAACT
Organism: Meriones unguiculatus; assembly: GCF_030254825.1. Taxonomy (NCBI): domain Eukaryota; kingdom Metazoa; phylum Chordata; class Mammalia; order Rodentia; family Muridae; genus Meriones; species Meriones unguiculatus. Next base: position 118,044,389 of record NC_083350.1, read on the forward strand.
GAAATAATACAGTCTATATAAAATACAGGGAGGTCTCATTGCTTTTTTTATGTCCCCTCAGTGTCTAACTCTGGTAGAGGCAAGCATTTGACAGGGAAGGTGATGCAAATAGGTTTTATACAGAACTAAATGTCCACAATCTGATAAGTTACTTTCCTGTCATAAAATAGTTTCTGTGGCAAACATATTATGCTTCAAAGCCATTTCATTTATTCTGAAAGCTTCATAAAACAACAGAGGGAAAACAGTCACTTTTTCTGTGCCCATACAGGAAGGCTGAACCTGTTTTGTTTTGGGACAAATACATCTTGAAGATAGTAATCACGTTAAAACAAACTCAAGAAGAAAAACCTAGAGAGACTTCTCAATAGGCTAAGGATAGAATAGTTACAACTAAGTGTAATTAAAGAAAGAGAAACCAAGCCAGGTAAAGAAGGAAGGAATGTGGGGGAGATAAAATGAAAATGACAGCAAGAAAAGATGACAAATGTTTGCAAATGGAAAGGGGGAAAGTCTAGGACAAGTGCACTTGAGCTCAGATTGGCAGTCGCTAAGAGCATTTTGCTTTTCTCTTTTGTTCCTATAAAACAAGGAGTGACATCTTAAAGGACAATGTGTGACACAGGAAAAAGAGGACACTGGAGTAAATTGCAGGTCTGGAGGCTCAGCTGTTTTATCCAGAAAGGGTTGATCTAGCTCTGAGAGCTGTTGGAAAAAATTACGTGCATATTGCTGAGGAGACTTTGAGACCTTTTAAGTTTCCATCAGGTTCAAACAAAAACCAGGACACAATCAACATAATAAAAGATGTGCCGATGACCGAATACAATTCTACCACATTCATCAAAAACCTTTCTCTCTTTAGAAGCCAGTTCTCCACAAGCAGCTAGAAGTGGCACAGAGCTAATGAAAAGCATCATCAAAGTACTTACATTTTCATTTGTCTGCAAAAGTGTAGGCTTGGCCACCTGGTGGACATGCTAGGCAGTGCAAGATCTCTAATACTTTCCTCATGGGCCCTCTGCTGTGCAAGGAATTCACTAAAGCCCAAAACTCTGAAGAGGAAAAGAGACAGCAAAAGGACACGCCAGTGTACCTTATCTTTCTTCAAAAGGCACAAGAGAGAAAAGGAGGTTGGTATTTGAGTTTCTTCTTTGCCACTGAGAACATAACCATCTAGGTCACAAACTGCTGTTTGACATAGCTAGCCACCCACAGCCTGGACAAGAATCCAAGAAATGGCCAGACAGAAGACAACCCAGATAGAGATCTATATTTAAAAGTAAACAACCATACTTACTTTCTCAGGGCCTTAACAGACATAAACGGAGAAATTACGACTGGAGCTGGAGCGCTGTAAGCAAGGCATGAAACCATGACTAACCACAAACACCAAGGAAGACAGGATGAAATAAATTTGATATAAAATCATGGTTCTCAACCTGTGGTATCTTGACCTCCATGGGGTCAAATGACCTTTTCACAGGGTTCACATATTAAATATCCTGCATATCAAATATTTACTTTATGGTCCATAACAGTAGCAAAGGTATAGTTATGAAGTAGCAACAAAATAATTTTATGGTTAGGGATCAGCACAACATGAGGAACTGTATTAAAGAGTCCCAGCATGAGGGAAGTTGAGAACCACTGATATACGGTCAGAGAAACTGAAGCAGATGAATTGTGCCTTATTTCTAGAAATCAGATGACTCTAACATACTCGTTTAAAAAGACTTTTTTAAATGGTCTTTACTGTCTATCAGCAACTTTTGTTAAGATTGCATGGTTCATGTTTTAGTAAGCCATTGTCAGCCCGGGCAGGACTGTTGCAGTAGAGTGGCTCATATTTATTGCGCAGTTGCACTGGTCTAATGGAACAGGAGCACATTAACCTATCCCTACCATTCTGTCATTTCAAAATGACAAGATGGCGAGAAAACAGGGTTTAGAAATAACTGGCCTAAAGTCATCTGAACTGGTAACAGGGAAAAGTATCTTTATGCTACTATAACAACGTTCTAGAGACTGGCAGCGTATAAGCAATTGAGGTGTGCATTTCTGTTGGGAGGCAGAGCAAATGGAGACTTTCTCGGAGGCCCCCACAAAAGGTTAAAGAGAGTGTTAAATTTGTGTTCCTCCGTGGACAGATTTGGCCAGGTTCAGTCTGAGGTAGGGGCTTGGACTGGTTCTGGTTTTGGTTCCTGGAAACTTGGCTTTTTCCCTGGGAGGGCTGTGGTTATCAGTCCTCCGGCAGCTGTGTCTGAGACATGCTGTGCTTCCTTTGCCAACTTTGCCCGATTTAGCTCTCTGCTAACCTTGGCCCTTCCTCCCCTCCAAACAGTGTATGAGATGATGTTCTCAATAAACTCTCTTGGCATAAGATCATCTGGTTCTAGCTAACCATCTTTATTTCTCATAACTGGACCTCCTCCTCTACACCTCACCATTCAGAACCCTTATTTCCATGGGTTCAGGTCACATTTTATAGTTCTGGAGTTGAAAAGTCCAGGATCAAGTAACCAGTATCGCTCTCTGTTGACACCATATTATTGCCACCTCCAGAGAAAGTCTCCTCATTTGTGTCCTCTGGTCACAAAGGACAAAAGAACAAAAGGACCTTGGCATTTTCCATATATTTTCATAAATTTGCTAATATTATTCAAGAAGGTTCATGACTTATCATTCATTCCTAACCACCTTATTTATTTATAATATTGATTGAGGATTAAGTTGCAATGAAAAATCTGATAGTTATATAAATCTCAAAATTATAGTTGGTAGGATTTGAACCCATACAGACTGGTTCTAAAGGCTACGCTTTTGGGTACATTAGTCCTCTGCTATCCTAAACGAAGCCATTTCCTCTTCACTATCGGACAATTCCCTAGCATCATATTCTGACAGTAAAATGCCCAACAAGCTAGCTCACAGTGGCTTATCTGGATTTCCATGGCTTCAGTCATCTATAACCTCAGAGCATTTATAACGTACTCTCTTTGTTGGACAATGCCTGTCCTCCACTCAAAGCCCCCTCCCTCTTTGTAGCTATCTCTTTCATCTCTGTATCTTCATGTCTATCATTCTACCTCTGTCTGTATATCATTTCTACTTCTGTCTCTTTCTCCATCCTGAATCTGGAAAAATACACTGGGTGAGTTGGAGGGTCAAAGAAAAGAAAGTAGACAAAGAGCAGCACCACACCGTGACTGCCATGGTCTCAAACATCTGAATTCTGAGGCTGCAGAATCCAGCTTGGATGAACAATGTGATCCTTCAGCCTGTTTTGTAGGTGCTTATTTAGACTTTCAGCCGAAGAACAAGGCAAAGGAAATTTAGTTCTGAGCTCAGCAAGCATGGTCTGAGTCTCAGATAATTTTTTTTTATGACAGATTCTATTTTCTGGTGCTGGCATGATTACACGGGAACACATTTGTCCACTGAGAGTACATTTGTGTCATTTGCATGGGCTAACTCAGTCGTAGCATTTAATTTCTGCAATATTATTCACTTATCAGACCCAAAACAGGACACGTTCAGAATGACTAAGTATAGTGAAGTGCTATTATAAGATTCAGCCTTGAGAGGCAGGAGGAGTACCGATGCTTAGCTCAAGATTGCCTCATTATCCTTGGAGCACAGCTCTCCTCGAGAAGATTCATTTTCAGGGGAAATTTGGGATTGAAGAGGTAAGAATGTGCGCTCTATCAGAAAGGTGTTTTAGCATTGTATACTGTCATGGTAGAAAACTGGAATTCTTGAATAGGGAATCTGGTAAGGAATGTACTAAGAGTGAGCTGGGAGTTAGATTATAAAATCTCTTCAAATGGAGGCTTTCGCCTTTGAGATGTAATTGGTTGTGGGAATGGTAATATCTAGGCTGGGCCCAGAGACTGTTATTTTTAAGGGAAAAGGCCGTCCGTCCTGGATATCTATCTGAACTATTCTAATGTTGAAGCATTGTACCTATGGTTGGCAGGGTTGTAAGAGTAAGAGAAAATGATATTTAATACCTTATACAGAAAGCAGGCGGCTAGGTAAGTAAGTTTAATTGAATCACATTGTATCAGAGAACAGAGTTTTCATTGGACAAGGAAAACAGTTTCACCAACTCTCCAGGCACTGAAAATGAAGAACATAGCCTCTGACTGGACAGGGATACCAAGATGATATTCAGGAAGGAAATGGAAACTTCAGACCCACCAACGCTGCAAACCACTGCAATGAGCATTTCCTCCAGAGGCTTCCAGGAAGTCCTCATCCCAGAGAACACTTGCAGTACAGTCTTGTGAGACAGTCCATAACAAACTCGAGGGTGCCCGCCTGACACATGCCTTACAGAACTGTGCACTAATAAATGAGTATGGTTAGTTTTTTTGGTTCAGTGATAGAAAGCTCATGGAACAATCCGTTCCCTGTATTTGCAATTTTGTAGCAATCCTTACAAGCACCAGACAGTTGGGCTTCAGCTGCAAGCTGTATGTGGTAGTCTTCTAAGTCCCTGTCAAGTGCTCCACCGAGTAGCAGCTTTAAGTGTTTCATTGTTTCACCAAATGCATGGATGCACTTACAATTACAAATAAAACAAAGATATGATGGGTAAAGACAGAAGATGATGACGTGAAAAAGAGCAACAATAAATATTAATTAATTGGCTTATGGAAGTGTCATGGCATTTGGTAGTTTGAAATAGAGGTAAACCAAGAATAACACTTTTCCCTCGTTACAGTTTTTTTTTTTTCCTTCTTTAAAATGAGTGAAGGGTAGTTATTCCTTTCAAACCCTGTTGCTCATTCTACAAATCTTCCCCATTTCTTCACGACCAAGGATGCGACCTTCAAATCCTTTCAGCAGAGGGAAAGTATTTGCAAGCCCAAGTCTCCAAGATGGACCAGCTTACAGTAAAGGTAAGTCAAATTCTGAATACTCATAAGACACTGTTCTCCTTTATGTAAACAAAATTTGCAAGATTCCTTCTGTCAATTTAAGGAATAAATTTCTTTCAACCCGAACTCAGTCCTGAAAATAGCACATTTTGGCTAATGTAAGTTTAAAAATTAAAGATGATTAATAAGTAACCATCAATTCCAGAAGTTCTCACAAGTCTCTTCTCATATAGTCAGCATCATTAATTGAACATCTATTATGTTCAAGCCAGAGTCATATAAATAGAATGCTGAGAAAAAAATGGACCCAAAGGACAAATTATCTAATTATCTCCAATTTTCTTACTACTGCTGTCTGTTTCCTAATCTTGTTACAGTGAAGAAGTGAATAGGCATAGGTTCCTTTCAAAATGCCACTAACTACCCTCTTCTATTACCATATACACTAACACAGCACACACTTGGACTAGCTTGCTGGCGGCGAAGCAGAGGCTGGGGTCTTTCTCTCTCTACCCTTCCTGCAGCAGTAGGAATGCCTGAGCTTTCAAGAGTAGGCTGCAGCTTTAGAGAAAATCTGAGAAAACCCAGTACTCATTTGCTACTGCTGTAACAGAATACCCATGAATGGGTGCTTTCCTAAAGAAGATGTGTTTAGGCTCATTGTTTCTGATTTCTAAAGCATGTGCTGGCATCTAGTGTGGGTTTGCTGGCTGCAGAAAATGTGGTAGGGAGTACCAAATGGAGAACATGGAGGAGAACTTAAAAAAAAATAGCAAGGCCATTCTTAATAACACAATAATCCATTAATCTAAGAACAGATTAAACCATGGATTAGGGCAAGCCATTGAATAGGGCAAAGCCTTCTTGATTCTTCGATCCCAAAAATGTCTGAACTCTAATTAAGCTCCAAATACATGGAAGCTTGGAGACATGCCAAACCCTAGCCCTGGGCCATTCGTCTTTCCAGGAAGAAATTTAAAATTCCAAAATGTTTGGACTGTGAGACGCCCCTGGTTTTACCACTCATTCGTGGATTTCCCAATCCATCGTCCATTCCTTTGGAGGCAGAAGGAGACTGTGAGTTCTTCATTGGCATCTCTATGGTGAGATATCTTTTCCTGGCAACCAGAAAGAGTTTACCTTTTGTTAGCAAGTACTTTGTCTTTAAATTAAACTGCTCATAAACTTATAAAGATTATGATACATATCAATAAATCGAACAAATGATTTACTTTGAGATTCACATATGATTACTAAAATCTATTTTGAAATGCTGAAGCTTGTGTGAAAACATAGCTACCAAGGTGTTACTTTCAGGATTTTTCCAATTTGTATTTTATATAGATTAAATAAGGTATACATTTAACTAATCCACTGACCTTTGCACAGTAGTATTTGTTTTCAGATTCTATCAATTTTTTCTTAGGTTTGTCATGTCCTACATGAATTATTTAGTAGAATAAGCTACCTAATAGAAAGGTGGCCGAAACTTTGTTTTAATACTCACTTTATGTTATTAAAGCATCATAGCACACTTTAAATTATGAGTTGTAATTTTTTTTTCTTTCATCTATAATTTCACCCTCAAATTAACACCGTTTAATTTCCCAATAAAAGGCAATGGTGTAAAGCTGCCTTCAGCCTTGATTTTCATTTTTCCCTTTTATCCATGCCTTACAGATGTTGCTGAGATCTGTGACTTGACCTTTTTTTGAAACTAATGGGCACATAGCAACTGTATGTCTGATTCTAGCCGTATCAATATTTGCTTGGCTGGAGAAATGTTTTCATCTGTTTGCACACGATCTATTTTCTAGTTCTCTGGAGGTCTTACATATCCTTTGTTATTCATTCTATGAGAAGGAAATTTCCAGAGCAGACTGTAAATCCACAGTGTCCTCCAGGAGGAAGGAGGGAGGCCATTGTCACAGGGAGGACACCAGCTGGCCACACAGAACTTTCTGCCATTATTTTCCATGTTAATGGAATGTAGACATATTATTTTCAAATTGACAATTAAAACAAAATCAATGCCAATTCTAATTTTGGTGGTAAAATTAAATCATTTTTTTTTACCTAAGTCTTAATGCTTTTATGTAATGGTGATATTAAGCCTTTCAAATTTCTGGGAAATTACTGAGCATAAAAAGGATTTTTTTTTCTCAAGCTAGTTAATAAAATTCTCAGTTGATGCCAAGGAAAACAAACAGCTAAAGGGCATATCAGAAAAAAAAACAAAAAACAAAAAACAAAAAAACAACGGCTAATAGCTGTGTTGCCTTAAAAAGGAATTACATACATATAGTTTTCCCTATAGTCAGTCCTATAGCTTCTGCAGATAAACTACATCCATGCTTACAGATGTTAAGGAAAAAAATATAAATAAAGTTTGGAGGCATCACATAAATCCATAACTCTATACAATTAATATATATATATATGAAGAAAGTATAACTTGTAAAGACATTTGTTTGATGTCAAAAATAACCACTAAACATTCATGATTAAGGCAAGAAACTCATATAGAGGGAAAATGCATTTCATTTGGAAAATATTTTCATAATTCTCACTATGAGGGAGTCAGATTAGCAAGCAGAAGGCTAATGGAGAAACAATGAACACAAGCATAAAAGTAGAGAAGTCACAGGGAAATTTCATGCCTGTCAGGGTACGCACTGCATTAGTCTGTTTCCTCTGTCATGTTTTATCTACACGCATAGTTTAAGTGTATTTGTAGATTTTTCTTATTTATTCTGGTATCCCCAATCTCTCAAAATGATTCTGATCTTGTTTTGGGAGCCATACTATTCTTTAAAATGTCTTTGGGGTTCCAAGATTTTTGTTGGTCTTAAAAAAAAAATCTATAGAATCTGACATGATTTTTTTTTTAAAGTAAGGAAAGCTCTGCTGCTACCCAAATGCAGGAGTAAGGTGCTATAGAACGACTTTTGCATCCCCGTAAAACACATAAGCTGAACACCTAGCCCCTCAACTTGAACGGACCAGGAGGGTGGCTGTTGTTAGGTGATCAGCTCATGAAGTAAAGGCTTCATCAACAGTATGAGTCACTCTGTAAAAGATACTAGACAGCCTTTTCACCTCCAGTCATACAAGAAGGACGAGAGAAGCTGTCTATGAGAAAGGAGCCCAGCACACCCAGACTCTTTAGTTCTTTAATCCTGGGCTAGCCATCCTCAAGAATCATGAAAAATAAATATTTGTTACGTAGAAAGACATGGTTCCTGGTAATTTTTATAGTTGCCCCAAATGAAGTTAGACAGCAAGAAATCTTTGTTCTGTCACTGTTATAAAGACATATCGACAAGATACAGAGAGGGCAAAACAGAGATGATAGATAAGCAATAAGTTAGATATATGAGAGATGAGACAAATAGGTTGATACAGAATTTTAAGAAAGGGTAATAACATTTACTCCCTGATTAAATTTATGGCTTTGCACTACATGGTAGAAAAAAATATCAGAAAAGACAGACACGGGTGGATGTTAAAATTGACGGTGTTAATTTTCAACTTAGCAGATCTAGAATTACCAAGGAAATGGTGGATTATCTTGATCCTGTTAATTGATGTGAGAGGAACCGACCACCTGCCTGGGCTCCTGAATGTGAAAACAGAGAGAGGGAACTTAGTGGCAGCATGCATTCATGCTCCTCTTTTTCTGACTGGATGTGACAAGTCCAGTTACTCCCAGTTCTTGCTACTTTGACTTCATCATCATGATGGACTGTACTCTTGAGCTGTGAGCCAGAACAAACCATTTCTTACTTAAGTGCTTTTGTGACAGGGCAACAGAAAGCAGAAACTAAGACATTATCAAAATTTGAGACTTAAGAAGCATGGCCTCTGCATAGTAGTCAAACTGTAGAGAAAAATTATCACTACAGTGAGCCTAATTGGTTTTTCAAATAGAAGCAATGTACAATGTCCTATGAGGAGCCTGGTCTGTGCAACAAAGGTCTCTGAATCGAGCACTTTGCATTCATTTCAGCTGAAAGCCCATAGCATCTGCTTCTGTGTGATCAACCGTGGCTAGAACACTGGTGTCCTATTCAGTACCAACCACAAAACTTTTTAGCACTTGAGGCTATTACAGTCTAGGAACACAACGTTTAGTTTTATTTTTGTGATGATTACTAATACTTAAATTAAAAACTGATACTGACTAAAAAAAAAGATTTATTTATTATTATGTATACAATGTTCTGTCTGCATGCACACCTAAAGTCCAGAAGAGGGCATCAGATCTTATTATAGATGGATGGGAATTGAACTAAGGACTTTTGGAAGGGCAGCCAGTGCTCTTAACCTCTCAGCCATCTCTCAAGCCCCTGACACCGACTTTCAATATGTTTGTACAATTTATTTCAATCTTTTTTAATTTTTAAAAATCTAAATATAGACCAAATTATTCTGATTGAAGTTTGACATCTAACTTGTAAACATAGAGTACCTGAATTTTGTGGATTTTTTTTAAAATCACATAAATAATAAAGAATGCAATACATGTGAAATATATGATTTAAGATATTTAGTTTTGTTATTCATTGAAGTAATATGTTGGGTATGTTAGTAATTACTTTTATTAATGTGGTCATGGGAAAATCTAAAATTGCCTATATGGCTCTTGCATTTCTCTTGAAAGTACTGTTTAAATCTGGGTTAGATAAATAAACAGAGTAGATGAATTTCCCTTCCTTGTGAAGCCAAGGATACTAACACGTTCTGGCTTCTACACAGTAGCCATAATGTAAAAGTGATATTATAACTACAGGAAGCTAAACTTGGTTCTTTATAGTTCTTGTTTTAAGCCTCTTAAACTCACAATCAGATTTCTGTTTAGCAATGCTCCATCACTAAATCTTTAATCCCATCAGGAAGAAGCTAAAGGGACTACCCAGTCCAATGCACTACAAGAGATAAATCAGGGAAAGCAAATAAAATTTACTAGCAAGTCTGCTTGTCTGGGAACCCACCTCCAAAGGTTTATTAATTCTTAACCAAATGACCAGTTCGCTATACTCTCTAAATGGAATTCGGTCAAGGGCTCTACACTTCATATAGCACTTTATGCAAAATGTCTTTAGGATTATCACAGATTGAATAACAGAGCTACTAAATTTTCTGATAAGCACACACAGCTGTTTTTGCTTAGGATACGAGGTCTGTAGACATTCTACTGTCTATTGGGGATACTGGATAGATACACATGTTTATAAATAATGGCCATAACATTGGCTGCACTTTATTATCTATCACCATTTTTGGGAATAAAATCTCATCCCCAAAACAATCATACAAAATGGCTACAACAGAGATAATTTCAATAATTCCTTGGTTACATGCTCTTTGACAAATCCTACATTAAATGCATGAAACATATGAGTAAAATAAAAATAAATAATTGGGGTGAAAATCCCAAATGAACTTTAAAGGTGAGTGCTGCAGCCTTCCAGTTTTATTCCTAGTCTTCTCTACTCAGTCAAGATTGTTTCTTGTGGGGAATCATCCCAAAGTGCAATTAAATCTTCACTCTTCCTTTCTAGGCTAGGGATTTTTATTTTGGTATTTTCAGTTGCCACCTGCCTTCTAACATTTCATTACCAACTGCTTGGTGTATCTTCTTTGTTCCAAAAAAAAAAAAAAGCCTCATATATTTAAATTGCCCTGTATATAACTAAGGCAACCAAAGTAGAGTTGAAGAGCAGAAGAAACGGAAAACTTAACAGGGACTATCCCGATGGTAAAATCTAAATGTGCCCCGTCCTGAATGTGAGGGAATGCACTGTCTGCACTGCCTAGCGAGTCCTTAGGTTATCTGCTTCCTTCTCTGGTAACCAGTCAGCATTCTTGCTAGTAGAGCAACACTCCCAAAGGTGGACGCCCTTCCTTTTAACATGCGGCAAGTTCAATTGATACCTCCATACTGAAAAACTACTTTCATTCGGCGCATAACTATTGAGAATGAAATATATTCTAGGCCTTGTGAGTGCAATATTATAAGTGGGTCTCTCTCTCTCTCTCTCCTCTCTCTCTCTCTCTCCCTCTCTCTCTCTGCCTTCGACCCACACATTAACATACTAGTTCTGGAGAAGTGAATGATTCAGATCTTTGACCTAGTTTGAGAGATGAGAAAGGTTCATCTAAGAAATTACAAGTTTGACATGGCATATGAGAATGTATAAAGAGTGGAAGGAAGGATATTTCCTGGGAAAAAAAAAAGTGCTCTAACCTGGACATAGTGGCACACATCTATAATCTCAGGGGCTTGGCTAAGCCAGAAGGATAGAGCATGTGAGTATCACTACAAATACGGCACAGACAAAATGTCGTGCATGATGTAATTTATTTCCTTTTTTTGAATAAATTAGAATACATTAAGAGATTTTTATTAATGATTTAATGATGTTTAAGATTAATATTCATCCTATAGGATGATCTTATATTCATTCTATAGGATCAATTACTTACTTTTCTACTTGACAGCTAATGGTTCAAAAAATCTTAAATAAATAATCTTGTGTTTTAGATTTATCTACATTTTCTAAATATGTTTACTAGGAAAGAACCCTTCATCTTTACCTTCTAACATCATTACATAGTAATACTATCTAGAACATTATTGTCCTTGGTTAAATCAGTAAGTATGTTTAGACTCTACATTGGGTTATTTTTTTCAAATCTTTTTATTTTTATTTTTTTATTTATTACAGTTTATTTACTTTGTATCCCAGCTGTAGCCCCCTCTCTCATCCCCTCCCAGTCCCGCCCTTCCTCCCTATTCTCCTCCTATGCCCCTTCCCCAGTCCTCTAATAGGGGAGGCCCTCCTCCCTTTCCATCTGACCCTAGCCTATCAGGTCTCATCAAGACCACCTGCATTGTCTTCCTCTGTGGCCTGATAAGGCTGCTCCCCACTCAGAGGGAGGTGATCAAAGAGCCAGCCATTGAGTTCATGTCAGAGACAGTCCCTGTTCTCATCACTAGGGAACCCACTTGGAGACTGAGCTGCCATGGCTACATCTGGGCAGGGTTTCTAGGTTATCTCCATGAATGGTCCTTGGTTGGAGTATCAGTCTTAGAACAGATCTCTGCACACAGATTTCTTGGTTCTGTTGCTCTCCTTGTGGAACACCTGTTCCCTCCTAGTCTTTTAATAGTCTTTCAATTCTTCTTTAATAAGATTCCCTGCACTCTGCCCAAAGTTTGGCTATGAGTCTCAGCATCTGCTTTAATACCCTGCTGGGGAAAGTGAGAGGTCCTTTTGAAATTTAATTTCTGGGGCAACATGACTGCAGTCCTGGATACAAGTTTAGACAAAGAAGCCCTGTTGAGACAGTTGAGACAGACAGCCCTGCTGCAGAAAAGTAACCAGGCTTGCCTTGAGAGACACCATTGCCCGGCAACCCAACCAAATAGCTCCTAGCTGGTGATCAATGTCACATAGCCCTGCTTCTAAGAAAAACCACAAGATGTGCTAATCGCTGCCCCTCCCTAACAGGACATTCCAGGCTTTGCTCTTAATCAGGTATCCCCGAGATGGCCAGGCCAAGACAGATTATGGTCTTGGTACCTAAAGTAGACCAATCATTTCAAAAGTCAATGTCCCTTACCCAATCATGTAATGCCAAGGCTTGGAAACTCCCCACTTATGTCTCTTTCCCTTTAAAAACCCTGTTCCCCCAGCAGCCGTGTACATCTGTTTCCACAGGGATCTTGAGACCCGGGCTTGAACTTGTATTAAATAAACCCTCCTGTGTTTTGCAACGGATTTGACTCTTGGTGGTCTTTTGGGGTCTTGTGATGTGGGCATTATAGTCTTTCAGAGACCTTCTGTAGAACGCTCCTGTCCTGTTCCCTGTTTACTCCATCTATCCCATTTGCCTTTCTGAATGAGGATTGAGCATTTTACCCAGGGTCCTCCTTCTTGCTTAGATTCTTTAGGTGTGCAGATTTGTTTGTAGCAACTGTATTTTTAATAGCCTGAATCTGGAAACAACCCAGATGTTCCTCAATCGAGGAATGGATACAGAAATTGTGGTACATTTACACAGTGGAATACTACTCAGCAATTAAAAATATGAAAATTGCAGGTAAATGGTGGGAACTGGAAAAGATCATCCTGAGTGAGGTATCCCAGAAGCAGAAAGACACACATGGTATATACTCACTTATAAGTGTATATTAAACATATAATATACATTGGGTTATTGTTATAGCAACCAGAACCAAAATGGTGAGCATGGTACTAAAGGAAACCGAGGGACAGGCAAAATCAATAAAGTAAAGAACAATAGCTATTTGTGTATACAAGAGACGGTGGAGAATATTACATTTTGTAAATGTCTTCAGACTTCTGCAGCAGTGCTTTTCAATAGAATTATACCTGTCAACTAAGCCACAAATATGAGAAGTCATTTTGTTTTAAGTGTACCAAAGTCAAACTATAAGTTTCAGGTGAATTCTAGCACTATTGTTAATAAACTGACAATAATACCAGTTTAACCCACAGTCACCAATAAAATTACACAGATAATGGATACTTCATATGGAAGGGAGACAGACAGCCCTGCTGCAGAAAAGTAAATTAAATTTTTTAAATTTAATTTTATTTATATTTTTATTTATTACAATGTGTTCACTTTGTATCCCTGCTGCAGCCCCCTCCCTCATCTCCTCCAAGTCCCACTCACATTCCCTCTTCTCCCCCTATGCCCTTTAATCTCCCCTTCCATCTGACCCTAGCCTATCAGGTCTCTTCAGGGCTGGCTGCATCATCTTCCTCTGTGGCCTGACAAGGCTACACCCCCACCCTGCAGGGGGAGGGGATCAAAGAGCCTGCCATTGAGTTTATGTCAGAGACAGCCCCTGTACTCCTTACTAGGGAACCCACTTAGAAGCTGAGCACCCAATGGGCCTCATTTGAACAGGGGTCTAGGTCCTGTTGGAATATCTGTCTCTGCAGGCTGGAAGGGAAATCTTAGTGATTTTTTTGTCACATCATTTTTGCTATGGAAAAATGGGTTACATCTCATTGCATCTGATTCCAGAAGAAGTTATGTTAGGTATATAATAAACTTTCATTGAATAAATAATAATAATAATATAATAATAATATAATAATAATATAATAGATAACACTGGCTAGGATGTACCAGCTACATTTCTCAGAGCTTTCTGCATTTAAAATATTTGGTTTTCAAAACAATCTTATAGGTGAGTATGTAATAATACTATTTTATAGATGAGTAATTGAACAAGATACTCTTTTAAAAAAGATTAGTGTTTATGTATATGTCTGTGTGTCCATGTGAGATTATGTGTATCATGTAGGTGCTAATGGCTGCATAGGCCAGAGACCAGAAGTAAGATCCTCAAGAACTGGAATTATGAGCAGTTTTTTTCTAACTGATTGGGCACAGGGAACAACTGTGGTCCATCTGAAGTGATCACTGAGGCATCAGTTCAGGCCCTGGCAAGATAAACTTTTAGCAGCAGTCTTCATACTACACTGAATATATTTATAAATGGAAGCCCAATAATAGTTTTATTATTATTGATGTTTTAAATTATAATAATGTTAATATAACAATTAACATCTATTGACTGTTTCCTGAATGGAAGACATTGTTTAGAGTACTTCAACTCTATTCTTTAGTACTCTGAACAAATCTTATGAACGAGCACAATCACTAATTCCATTTTATGCATGGGATAACTGAGTTTATAATATATTCTTAAAATAATATCCGATTGGGAATATAATTTAGTAGTAGATCATGTGCTCCCGGTACATGATTTCCTGTGTCCAGTTTCTAGCATCCAAAGCAAAACAAAAAACTTTAAAAAGTAACATATATATGTATTATTTTTAAGAATATTGAAAATGGGGCAATAACTATTTCATATTAATTTTGGTAACAATAAGAGAGCTAGGCACTGCCCATCGCAGTTTGACTTAATAAAATTTGATTTTTTGCAGTGACCCCTGGAGGTGGGTACTTTCCTCATCCTAGTGAGAAAATTTGGCTTGCAGAGGTTCAGCAGACACAGGAGAAGAATGTGCAGCCTGATGGCTCATTTAAGAGTCCTATTCAGGTTCTTTTTCCCTTTCAGTAAAAAGAATATTAAAATCCAGTGCCTCCCTCATGCAAGGTAAGTGCTCTAGCACTGAACAACCCCCCACCTCCAGCACTGGATTAATTTATCAATAATCTGAATGAGATAAACTGTACACGTTTTCTGTATGTCTCAACTGAGTGTAGAAATAAAGACACTGATTTAATTCAGGAATAGCAATTCAAGTACTTTTCAGTATTTAAAGTGAAAAACCAGTTATGTATCCAAAAATACATGATTGAAAATAAATAATCTCTAAACTATTTGGAAAGAAACTAAAATTTTGTTATTTTGTCTTTTATTTATTTATTTTTTTCCAGAGCTGAGGACCGAACCCAGGGCCTTGTGCTTGCTAGGCAAGCAAGCTCTACCACTGAGCTAAATCCCCAACCCCAAGAAATTAAAATTTTAAAGGAAGTTTCTTTGTATTCTATAAACTCTCTCTGCCTCTTTGTCTTTGTCCCTCCCACTCTTTTTACACACACACACACACACACACACACACTCAAACACACAGAGACACACACACACACTCAAACACACACAGACACACACACAATTACTTTTGCTTTAAAATCATATTAGGATTAAAAGGTCAAAAGAGAACTTAATGGAATAAAAACAAAGAAACACATAATGAGTTGATTTAACTCAGTGAATATTGACATTTTATTTTTATATTAAATGTATTTTGTCATCAGGCATATTTGAATATCACTCGGAATTTTCAAAAATATTCACTGAATAAATAACTTTCACTCTAGGCGCTACATATATACTGCATTTAGTTTATTTACTTAGAAGCTTTGGAGCCCTTCCTCTGATGCTTATAAAATATAGATTGACACAGATCCCTAATGATGGCATATTAATAGTGAAGAAACATTTTAAAGCTGCACATATCCCTGAACGTAATTATTCAACATTTCCCCATACATAGACACCACACCTTGTTGTCAATAAATAATTCCACTTTAATGGCAAAGTAATAATTTAGACAGATACAGGGTGCACATTTGCAAAAAAATATATGCAAGCTGGTTTACAAGCTAGAGGAACAATAAACCAATAGAAAATACATCATCCAGTTAGGTCCATTGACACCAAGTACTCATTGTTGGGGCTATACAAAGACTACAAAACTTTTCAGATGATTTCTTTCACTGCTTCTTCCTATTTACATGATATGTTACATCAAAAATGTACAAAATATAAAATGTATACAGACAAATGTTTCACAAACTAGTTTAAGTTGTAAACTAGGCGTACCTACTGCGATGTATTGCAGGAAGTTCTGTTTATGCTCATGTGTGGACCGTGTTTCTGGAAATGGCAGGGGAAGATTAGCGATACTCTTAGGTCACGTATCATACAAGGGCGACTAGTCACTCATCCAGCTACATCCGTCGGTGTTGCACAATAGATCTGATCCACAGTTGAGGCTCCAAAGTCAGGGTGGCAATTCTATGTGCATAAATTCAGCCTGATAACTCTCCGGGCAATAGCACCGTGTAAGGACCTAGATACTTACTGACGCTCTGAAATCTGCACAGATACTTCATGCTGTTAATTTTGTTCTACAGAAACCAACCCATAGAGTTGGTGGTCACAGAGAGTAGCACCAATAACATGTCCTAAAAGGCGCACAGAGCTACGTCTGCGCCATGGCGTTGACCTTAGGTTTCATAGCCTTTGAACCGTCCTCTGTGGGCGGTGTGACTTCACCAGTGACCTATCAGCTTTCACCCACTGTCTGTTTAGCCTGCCCCAAGTGATGTACTTTCAGACGGCTACTCATCCAAAAATGTACTGGCCTCATGTACAGTTCTGAAGCATGCTCACTCTAGCACTGATGGCTCCTGCATCGTCACAACAAACTTGTAAGTACAGGACAAACACACCAGATAATAACAGCTTGGAAGGTTTGCATTCTGTATTTGTTTGCAACATACAGGAAATCTCAGCAAGTGAAACAACCTCTTAACACCAAACAGGTTAAATACAATTTTGTTTGTGTTTGTTTTGATTTTTGTGCAAGTTTTGAAAAAAAAAGTCATTATTTACAATACCTACCCAGTAGACTGTGCAAATCTAACCTTCTTGTACAGTATAAATGCTTCCTCTTCCACAGTGACTGACTGCATCAGTGTTCTTTAATGCTGAATGTCTCATGTACAACAATAGCAATCAAAACAACATGCGTCAAAACTAACTTTTTTTTTTTGAAAGATAAAGACGAGGGGAAGAAGGCCAAATAGTTGTGCTCATGCGGAATCCAGTTCTTGTAGTTCAACTGGATCCGAATTAGAAATCTCCCACCTTTCGTTTAGAACTAGGTAGAATGAAGCCGCATGTCTCTGCTTTTAGGTGATGGTCAAAGAGGGGTTCTATGGTTCTCAAATTATTTGCAGGATAGGCAAAGAAATCTCTTTATTCATAAGATAAAAAATACTTATCTTTCTCCTATCCATTTCTTCAAGAAAAATAAAATAAAAAATTATATCTAGAAGTGAGGCTGCTATGTTAACTGGTGTGTTGCTTGGCTGTAAATGAAGAAAGAGACAGTGGGAATTACCAATGGTTTAGGATTGAAACCAACTGTTAAAACCGTTGGAGGGATGTGGTTTAAGGCAGTGAGACAGCACCATAGAAAAATGTTCCTTCTTTCACTGAAAAGGCTCGAACAAATAAAGCCCTAAAAAAGCCTTTTGTCAGTGTTGACGAATAATTGGTATAAAACTCTGGTTTGGGGAGTGGGCAAGTGGTTTGAAAAGACCACTGTGGTAAAAACAACCTTATAAAACCCATGACTCACACACTAAGAAGAGGGTAGCGCACTTCAGGAGAGTGGGACAGTCGGAAGGAAGGTGGCCCTTCCCGTTTGCCACAGTAGTTTTGTTTTCAATCATATTTTGTATTTTTTTTTTCTGGTGGTGGCACAACTCCCTTTGTGCTTTTGGAGGACTGGCCTCGTGGATTCCTTCTGCAATGGAGTGAGTGTGTGACACAGACACTACTGGAGCCCTGTCACTGGCACCGTGGGGCACAAGGAGGTCTCCTGGATCAGAGAAATGAGCCCTGCCTGAGGAGGGCAGCCCCTCAGAGGAAACAAAAGAAAAACAAAAACAATAAAAAGGCACAACAAAGAAAAAGACGGAGGGAAAAAAAAGTAGGCCTGCATTGTAAACTTTGAAAGAGGAAGAAAACAAAGTCCAGTCTCGCTACCCCATGTGCAATCTGCTCAGCTGCCCTGTCTTTAGGGTCCTTTCCAGTCGCTTAATGGAGCTCTTGCTACCTCTGCGCTGACAAAAATGCCTAGGATTACAATAAACTTAAGCTCCCTTTTTCACTTTAGCCTCTTGGCGGTTCCACCTTAACTCTGCTGCCTCCTTGGAAACCGCGGCTCTGGGTCAGCGCCCTGGACAGGGGACTATCATACTGGCAGTGGTTTAGTGATAATACCTGTGTTTTAAAACACCCTTTTAAAAACATAGTCCTTTGCCTAAGTCTTTCACCCTTTAGAGGGTGGATTCAATGGATGAATCCAGAATGTCTTCACGGTGGCTGATGCCATCACTGTCGCAGCTCTGTGTGCCCGAGTAATTGGCTGCTTCTTGGAGTTTCATTAGCATATTCATCTGAAGGAAGAAAAAAGAGACATCCTGGTGAGTAATCATGCATTAAGTCAGCCAGCCCCAGAACGAGCAGGGCCCTGAGCCATCTCAGAGAACTGTCTCCTCTCACCCCGTCCAAATGAAATGCACACAACAGTTACGGTTTTCGCTCACTGACCTGGCTCCTGAATTGTTTCTCTCAAACACGACTGTGCCTCTACACCAGAAGAACAAAATAGGGCCGTAAGATAACTCTTTTATTTGGGGCTGTGAATGAATACTGCTCCAGCAGGGAAACTGGAAAGGAAACTCTATCACAGCTGGACATCTGGGTTGGTTACTGGAGGACAAGCCAAGCTTCCCAGCATTTTGGCTGGGAAAAGCAGGCAATGTTGAATGGTAAGTGAAAGTTGTGAGTGTTCACACACACACACACACAGGCTTGCAAGCACTGTCCCTTGAGAGAAGCAGGGAAGCAGGGGGATGGAGTGGAATGAAGCCAGCTGCTGCACACAGCACACCATCTGTTGCCCAGGAGCTGACCTCAAGAGGGGGTAACTGGAGGAAGTGGACCATGAGCATTTGAAGAGGGAGAAGGAAAGAATCACTGTCAAGTGTTTGTTGTCGCCGAGGCTCTGGCTGAAATATGATTGATACATCACTGAGAACAAAAGCCAACTCCTGGAACAATGGCAGCTGTCTCCAGCTTCTCAGCTTCAGAGGAGAAGCATAGCGTTTGTTCCAGCAGAGAGGACTTGTGCATGAGAGCACCTGGGGAGAAAGAGAGCTCTCCAATGTATTATAAAAGAAAAGGCTTGGGTTTCAATAGATCTGCAGTTCCACTATTAGAGACAGGAGCAGGAAGAAAAAGAATGTTTAAAAGCAGCCTGGGCAATCGATGGCTCAACAATTTCAGGAGGCATGGGGTAATTGGTACCTGTCTTCATGAGGGTCGGGGGCTTGTTTTCTTATTGAGGGTTTCTTACAGTAATATAAACTTTCTATTCCTTAGTGGCAAATACTGACTATGGTATTTTCCGCAGTGATCAAAGTTGTCCTTTGTCTTTCAACTCAGAGAAATAGATAAGGGATATCTAAAGCAAGGTTTCTCAGTCTTCAGTCAGGCTGTGGGTATTTGTGTGTCAGTATGAAAATGTGTGTTAAATAAGGGCTTGTGAAACAAATAATGAACTGGTAATCATTAATTCTAGCAGAAATGTCATTTTGACAGAGAGGCTATGGTTATAGAGTAGTTTGAAAGCATTTTGATAATTTTCAGGGCATTTTTTTCAATAGCATTTCAGCCGTAACTCCCACCTACACAAGGATGCAAGATGAAAGCAGTTTGTGATAATATCCGAAACGTAAATATTTCACTGAAGGTGAGTTATAAAAGAGAACTGTGCCTGAGTACCCTACTGACTTACACTAAGAATTTAAAACACCCTCTGATTCCAGTAGGCACCACACACACGCGGTGCACACACATACATGCAGGCCAAATACCCATGTGCATGAAGTAAAACAAATAACACAAAATGGTACAATACAGTAACTTCAATGACCATAAGTTCCCAGTCTGCGATCTGTATTAAACACACACAATGATATTCACTCTGTGTCTAACAGTGCTGTTTTATATATTGAAATAAAAGGACATTATGAAATGATGGTGGGTCTACAGATGACTCAGCTATCATGTGATCAACCTGGCTCCTCTGTACATCATTCACCCTGTAGGTGGCCCCTACATCCTCTCTATACTCACAGCCAAGATAATGCCTGTTATTTACTACGTTCGTGCCTGTGTCTCACTCAGGAGCTGAAGGCCTGCCAGTTGCCCCAGCTCCATGCTCCATCCTCTATTCTGTTATTAGAATGATCTTAAGTAGCTGCAAATCGAAACAGATAAACACTAGTTTTTAACTACCCACAAAAATAAAATGCCTCAATGTGGTCTAAGTAAGTCTGTAGTTTTAATTCCTCCAACAAATTGATATTTGGCCTCTAACACTTCATTTTCATTGTGCTGCTTGGCAGTCTTCTGTGTGGTATTTCCTTGATTTTTAGAGGCTCTACATTCTGCCACATGAAAAATGCCAACCTTTGCTTCAGTCCCCAGCTCAACCGTGCCATCGCTGGGAACTCTCCTAATGTTCTCACAATTTTGCCCACCAAGGCTCCCGCATTTTGTGCATTTCATACAAGCACCCTTCTTGCATCAGTACCTGACTATGTCCTTTTACTCTCATAAATGAAAAGATCCAACATGCTTACTTCATCTTGGCACTCAGCACGCACACGCCAACATTAACAATTGAGGGTGAGCATGCACATTAATTCTGAAATAATGCTCAGTGTATTGGAACATACATCCTTGTTAAGATCCAAAACCATGCTCCTTATGATAGTAATTTCCTTACTAGGATTTCTAATTTAGATTAGACTGCAATACATTTTTTTTCTTTACATTAGGGGTTATACAAATATACAGAAACAAAGACACAGACAGCATATATATGTTTGCAAGAGAATATATCTGAACCAACGTTTAGTTTTAGATGATACCTTCTACTATTGAGCAAGCAAGGTAATCAATTCTCCTTGAGGATCTCACTAGCAAACTATTATAAGAATGCAAAGCAGATACACTAAAAAGTGGTCCTTATTCCTAATCGTAATGTGTACTTAATAGTTTATAATCTTAGGAGTCTAAACACTTACTTAAACTATTGTAGTGCTTCTAAACTAAACTTATAGGCACTAGTGCAATGAAGAAAGTGGTAGGAGTACTGTCCTTTTGATTGCCACAGACATGGCTCAGTGGTTAAGGGGAATTGGCTGCTCTTCCAGAAGACCTGGGTTCAATTCCCAGCACCCATATGGCAGCTCACAACTGTCTGTAACCCTAATTCAGGTGACCTAAAACCCTTCTACAGACATAAATTCAGGTAAAACTGTACCACAAGTAAAAATAAATAAGTCCTGAAAACAAAACAAAACAAAACAAAAAAACCTTTATCCTTCCCTACTTAAAGCACTAGAACATTAACTGTATTTAATTAGGCTGGTTGATATAAAGTAAATAGGTTTTTTGTCTGTGGATAATTGATTATATTTTTATTTATGGACACACTTTAGTTTTCTCTTAAATAGCTACTGGATTGTCATGATATTTTAAATGCTGACTATTTAAATATCAACACAATTTAACATATAACCAAAGATAAATCATAGATTTGACTCAGTTTTAGTGTTTCTTACTTTCCCCCTCATTTTTAGATAAACAAATTTTTTTTTTTTTTTTGGTTTTAGATTTAGTTTTGTTTTCTGAATTTCGACCAGGCAAACTGTGCTAAAAGTAACAGTTTAAATGCTTATCCTTATCCTTATCAGGCTGGTTCCATGTTTTACCTACAGTAACTAGTTTTGATACTGAAAGCTAAGTGCTAATGATTACTGCTGACACTAATATAGCAGAGGAGTGATGAGACATCCTCACCAGGGGGTCCCCTTCTGTGTCAGTCTGGGGAATGTGCTTTGACGTTGTGGCTTCCTTCGCAGATGCGCAGCCCTCATAGCCGACATCTTCTGGTCGCAGTTGTAGCAAGGCTGGGCTCTCCTGGGGCAGGGATGCACAACTCCAAGGGTATGTGTCAAGGACCCACTTGGAGGGGTCTTCCCAGGGCGCACGCTTCCCGTACATCTAAAAGTTCACAGAACACAAACATCATCTCTATTAGGTGAAAAGAGCGTGACTAATGAAGTGACTCTTTTCACATTCAGTTCCTGTGTACGTTCCAGGAGTTTTCCAGATTTTAAACATACGTACATCTACACAGCTCACTCACTGCTTCAAAATTCTACCTAATGGAGGAAAAAGCCTGAATAAGGTATATTATAAAGAAATACAGACATTATTGCACACATTTCTTTTTTACTAATAACTTTACAAATTCAGGGGAAACAAACAAAAACCTTAACGTTGATAAATGAAAGCTAAATTTTGGAGGGATATGAAAAACAAAATCTGTTCTCACAATAAAGGAGCTACCAAAATGTACTTTGGAAGGATGATGAATGAAAGAGGTTTTTTGTTTTTTGTTTTTTTTTCACCGTACTGTGATAGCCATTTTCCTCTAATAGCCCTGCCCCTTCATAATTCCACTGCTTCTTGTTGGAAGACTTTATATGTTTATAAGTAAGAACACCAAGAAAAGTGGGGGGGGGAATGGAAACTCAAGCATGAATTCTGGAAGACTGGAAGACAAGGAACACAATAAGAAAGATATGAAAGAGATCTATTAAAGTAGTATAAGCAGAATGCAAAGGAGAAGATGGATCCAGGAGTTTCTAAGTTACAAACAAAGATGGAATCAAACTGAAGAGAGGAAGGCAGGAGACAGAGACTGGTGAGATTTCTGTAAAGGAGCCGAGAGAACATGAAGAGAAATGCTACCCTTTCGAGGAGGCAACAGTGTACTTTCTTGTCCACTGTGCCACCAAGGGCCATCTGGTTACCAAGTGCTTGAGTGACATGACCTCAGAGGACACTGTGTAGTTTGTCTGCTGATGACAGGGCTTTTTAGTGGCTCAGTGAGACAAAAGAAAAAAGAAAAAGGCATTGTGAGCACAAGCCTGTGAAATTCTTTTAGGTTTCTCCAAAAATAATATTAAAGTTTAAATCCGTGGTAATACAAAAATTATCTAGATCCCAATATTTCTTTTGTAGATAGGGTCAGAGGCAGCAATCTGAAGATGGTTTGTTTGTTCATGGTGCTCTCTCTCTCTCTTTTATAGAGCTCTCATTTTGGAGCAGAAAGTTTTGTCTCATCTAAAAATTGCTTAATACAGGGTACAAAATACAGATATGTGTACAACTAATTGAAAGAAAAAAAAAACAAGTACAGTTCTTAGAAAGTTTGTATTTAGGTGTGTGAGGGATGGCTCAGCAGTTAAGGGCACTGGCCACTCATCCCTGGCAAGGCAGCTTTCAGCCTATCCTAACTCCAGGTCCAGGGTAGCTCACACCTTCTTCTGTCCTCTAAGGGCACAAGACATGCATGCGGTGTGCATGCATACATTCAGGCAAAAGGCTAATACACATAAAGCAAAAATAATAAGTAAATCTAAAACAAGAGAGTTGATTTATTTTTTACATTAAGGTATACCGACAACTGATGCCACTCATTAAAAAAAATATATATCAGAGTACAACAAGAGTACAGGAGGTAAAAAGGTGAATATCATAAGAGGAGAAATCTAAACACCCGGAAAGAGCTGATTTGATTGTTGACATTTCAAGAATGATGGAATCACCAGAAGAAAAAAGAAATTCAGAAAATTGAGTGTGTCAGCTGCATCTTCTCCAACCAGAACATGTGGCAGAGAACATCCCCATATGGCTCCCCAGTAAACACCATCCTTCATCCAAAAATGACTTTCCTTTTCCATCCCTCCAAATGGAAAGACCCAGATTCATTTCCTCACTTCCTCCTTCAAGTTACAGTCTTTGACACTAGTAGATTCAAGGGCACAGCATATGACCTTTTCTGATTCAGAGGTCACAGCTGGATCTCTCCAGGATTCCTATTATCTAAATTCTTTCAGATGGCAAAGGTTTCAACTTCAACCGGAACCGTCCACTTATTAAGAAAGTACTCTTCTCCTTTATTCCGTGTGCTGGCTCCCAACTTGAGCCTCTATTCCTATAAGGTAACACTAACCCAGGACCAAATATCAAGAGTTTAGAGCAAGAAGCTCGAGATATATTACTCTTGCTTGAGTGATTGTGATTACTTAAATGATTACGACTCTTACCCAAACGCAAGCTTTGCACAATTACAATGTTCAGGGAAAAGTTTTACAAATATTATTTACTTTAATATAAAAATATCTATTTATAAAAAAAATTAAATCTAAAGGAGTTAAGCAGTTTGTATGCCACTGTTTTGAGGCTTCTAAAGTTTCTGTTGCTTTTATTAGTTAGCAAGTAAATATAAAATAAGAATCTACATATGAAGATGTGGATAAAAGTTTATTAATATGAAAACTGTATCTGGAGAGCAAATAAGTCACTAAATATTATGTAAAATACAAATTATCTACTGAGTTTTTATAAATAATAATATAAGTTTTTGAATAAATGAAATTTGAAAGACCAGCTTACATTGCAGGCAGCACAATGGTTTTTGAAAATTCGTAAAATGCAAAATGTTATGAAGAATGAAAGCCATGTCTTTATCATAGTCTGTACTCTAAGATTATAACTGTGTAATTAAGTATCTGTTTACTAAGAACATTTTGAACCCCCATTGCCACAATCTTGGCCTTCGATGCATAGTACTAAGAGAACCCCTGTTTGCATAGGCATACATAACAGCCTTGTTTCAACAGACATACACATTTATTGTCCCTTATTTACTATAGTTTTCTGCATAAATAGCCAAATAAATAAATGATTTTGTTTTTAAAATAGTAAGGGTTTGGATTCTCTTTCTTTCTTTCTTTCTTTCTTTCTTTCGTTCTTTCTTCCTTCCTTTTGTCCTTCCTTTCTTCCTTCCTTCCTTCCTTCCTTCCTTCCTTCCTTCCTTCCTTCTTCTTTTTTTTTTTTTACTTTATTTTCTACACAATGATACAAATCAAGTACTCTACCTGAAGGCCTTCCCTCACCGCCTCCAGAACGTAAGGTACCAAGGAATAATTCCAGAGATCCATGAACCACATCCTAGAACCTTCCACATCCATGGGACAAGAAAGGAAAAGCCGAGGACCTAACAAGATACAAATGATAAAATGTTTCAGAAGCATTATATTTACCGGTATAAACACACGTTTAGAAACCTTGTGAAGAAATATAACACACATGTTCCTAGAAGGTTCCTAACTTGATCATCCTGAAAACATGTTCCTAGAAGACTGAGTCTCCAGGTCTCTCTCTCTCTTTTTTTTTTTTTTTCTTTAACAATGAAATCTTAATTGAAGACACAACACAGAATGAGGAAAAATAGTGACATGATCCGGTCCTGTTTTACAAGCCATGTGAAGTTCAGTTACACAGAAATGAACTGCTGATTATGAAATGCCATTGCTCCCAAAATTTGGAACCAGTGTAGATACCCTGAGCTGACAGTAGAATGCTTGCCTGCAGCCGAGGCTCTTTTTGATGATTTGACGGCAATGGGAAAGGCTCATGCAACTTAAGGAGAAACAGCAAAACAAACACTGTAGTGCCCACAAAAGAGAGGAACCCTATTTTATCTTTTGAAGAAAAATGTAAAACACAAAAATTATTCATAAGAAGTCCATTATTTCTAACTAAAATCCTTTTTCATACTTACATTCGAATGGGCTAATAGACAGAAAAATGTGAGTTTTATTTCTTAGAATAAAAAATTACTCTGGGTACTTTTTCTTTCGATTAGTAAGGTGATTTTTAGATGCTTTCCTATTTCAGGCTTAATTTTACTGTCCGTAATTGTCCCATACAATGAAATAATTATACATATAACACTCAGAAAAAGACAGCTTTAGAGAAGAATCCTTAATCATTGAAAGCTCTGAGAATACTACCTTTCTTGTTATTTCTCCATTCAATCTGGTCACCTTTACCCACTACGCTCAGTGTCTAGAAAATGGAATATTTTAATTTTGGAACTCACCGATGGTGACATCAGAAGAACTATGCGTTTCCAAAAAGCTATTGAGATGATGCCATGTCTTGGGAATCCAATCTATAATTTTGACTAGGTCATTATTGCGTACATTCCTTTCAATTTCCATCTCTATCAGTTTTCTTCGAAGAAACCTGCCTAAAAAGCCTTTCACTGGTTCTGTGTGGTTTGCACATAATACCCACCTAAAAAAAAAAAAAATTTTTTTCTAAAACTTAAAATTTAATTTCATTGCAGTCTAAAGCACTCATGTTCTCATATTAGCCAGTGACCACAATTTGATGCTGTGAGCATTTAGAAAATCTATTATCATTTGAGTTATAATACAGTGAATCTCCAAGAAGCTCTGTTCCTGAGGGTGAGTGGGTGCAAACAGGCTGAGAGAGATTTTGAAGGAGAAACGTAGATCCTGAAATAGGAGCTCTCTTCACAGTCTTCACTTAGAAGCAGCATGCTCTATTTTAGCCAGGGAAGTAGTGAGCAAAAAAAGAAGACACTTTGATTACAGCTTAAAGATCACAGAATGTCTGCTTGAAAAAGGGAGCCAGGAGAAGTGAGAATTATCTTCACAAAACAGGTCGCTGTGGGCAGAACTGTCAGCAACCAAATGGAAAAACAGCCATCAAGCCACCTATGTGATTAGAAAGAAACAATGCCACATGCACACAAGAGCACAGACACACACACACACACACACACACACGCAAGCACAAACATACACGTGCACACACATTCCTTCAAGTTCTTACCTGAAATTGTGGTGTAGTTCTAAATTTGGGGATGAAGAGACTCCCTGATTCATTGTTCCAATAATATAAGGACTAGGAAAAATGGAAAATGGGGCATTTAGATGTGCTAGAGGGAAAAGTGATGAAAAGTATCTCAGAAAAACAATCAAGAAAAATAAACACTATTCAACTTTAACAGTAGGCTTTAGGAGAGAAATTTGATAATGTTAAATTAGAAAGTGATAAAAATAATGGGAATGCAATTTCTTTTGGGGGTTGAGATCTAACACCTGATCTAACACTGAGATCTAACAAAGAGGCAAGGCTTCTTTTTTTCCTTTTTCCTTGTGAATCTTAATTTAAAAAAAAATGAGACTGGACAGAATAATCAAAATGGACTTGTCTAGTCTAACTTTTCTTTGAGGTAATGTTTCACTATGTATCCCTGGCTGGTGTCGAACTCAGAAATATGACTGCCTCAGCTTCTAACACTCTGGGATTAGAGGCGTACAAAACCACTTCGTGCTTATGCTATCTTACAGCTCCTGTGCTTTATTTTATGTGCATGAATGTTTGTTCTCATGTGTGTCTGTGCAGTACATGTGTGCCTGAGGCCCAGGGAGGTTAGAAGAGGGAGCCAGATCTTCTGGAACTGGAGTTATGGACCATTGTGAGAATCTTTTAGGCATTGGGAACAAAATCCAGGTCTCCTGTAAAACAAACTAGTGCTCATAGCATCTCTCTAGCCTCCTTGAAGGTTCTTAATAACATGATGATTTGATTTCTCCTTTTAACCTTTACTTTACGCTGGTCAATTTATAGTCGTTTGTCACTAGCAAAGACTGATCACCAGTACTATTATAGTTAATACCATTTATACTGTTGTATTCTATATGTTTTTCTCTAGAGACCACACTCTAAGAAACACGTGAGTTTCACTGTCTTCTGCCTTGCTTTAACCTGTCCCGTCACTTTAGATAATAAAGTATTATATTATAGGAGGGAGCTATATCTGGGCGAATTAACTTCACCTCTAGAGAAAAGCTGAACTGTTGCTTTGGTAGGGACTGAATAAAAGTAGAGAGAGATTTAAAGTCTCCTTCTTGTTATTACATGCCCTATTCAAAGTGCCCCACCATCCCATCATCCCCACTGGCATTCTAGACTTCTGTGGAAAATAATATCATCCAATAAAATTTAGTGCTTTCATAAAAGTTCCTGAAGACCAAGTTCAGTGGTGTGGGAAGGAAGAGGCAGAGAAATCACTGTGGAGTTGGGGATAACTTGGTTAACATAATGAAACCCTCAAAACAAAAACAAGCAACAAAACAAAACAAACAAAGCTAAGATTTTTTTTTTTCCGGGGACATAGTTGTGGATAGACATTCTAAAAAGTGCACACACACAGGACATATAGGATACCAGGAGAAGTTATTACACTAATGGTATCCACTATGAGTCTTAAAACATAAAACGGTACAAAGAAGTAAATGGCATCACGGTTCTAATAGCTGATTATTCCAATTTTTTTATTTTTTTATTAATTACACTTTATTCATTTTATATCACCTCATAGGCCCCACCCTCCTCCCCTCCCGATCTCACCCTCCCTTCCCTTTCTGCATGCATGCCACTCCCTAAGTCCACTGATAGGGGAGGTTCTCCTCTCCTTTCTGATCTTAGTCTATCAGTTCACATCAAAAGTGACTGCATTGTCCTCTACTGTGGCCTGGTAAGGCTGCTCCCCCCAGGGGGAGGTGATCAAAGAGCAGGCCAATCAGATTATGTCAGAGGCAGTCCCTCTTCCCATTACTATGTAACCCACTTGGACACTGATCTGCCATGGGCTACATCTGTGCAGGGGTTCTAGGTTATTTTTAAGCGCTTACCATTTGTTGTATTTACAATTGAGAAAACCATTGAAGATGTCACTCAAAGAGCCCACATGGTGAAGATTGTCCAGAATTATGACAATGGGGAGCTCCACGCCATTATTGTCAGCACTGCACTGCTCAGCCAGGTTGGCAAGATACTGCTGCAATTCCTAAAGAGACAGAACAAACAGATGAGAGATGGGTCCCCAGCACAGGCAAGCAATTCCCGCTTTTAGGACGCATACTGCGTCCTCCATTAATGTTCTTGTCATTAATACTCATAAGGAAATTCCAAGGAAATGATGCACAGAGCACATTTAAAACTGAGAGACTCACATTTTTTTAAAGAGAAGAGGGGCAAGAGAGCAGGCAGACTATTTCCACAGGCTATCTGAATCTGAAATCACAGGTGTATTTCCATGGTTTCTCCTCAGAAGGAGAGCCATGTGAGTTCTAGATAAGAACTCTCTTGGTAAGCTATAATTTCCAAGATGCCTTATGGTTTTTGATATTTCAATAATTTACCAAAGTTATCTTAATTATTCACTAAAGCCAAAATGATACTTTTTAGGTTCCTAATACATTTCAACATTTCAATTCAAATTACTTAGATGAGTTTTATCTCACAGCAGAGCCCCAGTACTCAGACAAAAAGTAGATAAGTATTTATTTATAATCTGCAGGTGACTGCTGCAATTTTCAACAGAAGAAGCATTTCTTATATTCCAAGGGATCACCTGACATCAGCCTTTGGCTTTACTTGAGCTTCCTTTTATTTTCCTTGCATTATTCTTTTCTAATAACTCTGAACCTAAATATGATAACCAGTCCTCTGATTGACGGGTCTCACAGATGGGTAGGTCAGGAGCAAAATTAGGTTGCTTAGAATTATCCTAATCAGTAAGAGCATTTCCATACTATTTGCATATTTATAATGCCATTTTCAATTTGTAAATCTTTCTCAGGGTTAAAACAGTTCTATGATCCCAATTTCTGGCAGTCAGGTAAACACACGCACCACACGCACCACACACATGACATGTTCCCTCAGTCTGTCTGTGAGGCTAAGTCAGAACATGAGCTGCAGTGTGGATAGAGCAAAGCCAGGACACGGCAGAGGCAATGAGTAATGTTCATTCAAGTTTTCTGATGGGCTCATGGGGTGGGGGTGAAGGGTGGCCATTGAGATGAATCTTTTAAAAATTGTTTTTTAATTTATTACAGTTTATTCACTTTGTATCCCAGCTGTATCCCCTCCCTCATCCCTCCCAATCCTGCCCTCCCTCCTTCTTCTCCTCCCATGCCCCTTCCCCAGACCACTGATAAGGGAGGTCCTCCGTCCCTTTCATCTGACCCTTGCCTATCAGGTCTCACCAAGGCTGGCTGCATTGTCTTCCTCTGTGGCCTGGTAAGGCTGCTCCCCCATCTGGGAGTGGTGATCAAAGATCCAGCCACTGAGTTCATGTCAGAGACAGCCCCTGTTCCCCTTACTAGGGTACCCACTTGAACACTGAGCTGCCATGGGCTACATCTATGCAGGGGTTCTAGGTTATCTCCATGTATGGTCCTTTGTTGGAATATCAGTCTCAGAAAAAAATCTCTGGGCCCAGATTTTTTGGTTCTGTTGCTCTCCTTGTGGAGCTCCAGCACCTTCCAGGTCTTTTTATCTCTCCCTTCTTTCATCAGATTTCCTACATTCTGCCCAAAGTTTGGCTATGAGTCTCAGCATCTGCTTTGATACCCTGCTGGGTGGAGTCTTTCAGAGGCCCTCTGTGGTAGGCTCCTGTCTTGTTCCTTGTTTTCATCCTCTTCTCATGCCTATCCCATTTGCCTTTCTGAATGAGTATTGATCATCTTACCCAGACTCCTCCTTTTTGCTTAGCTTCTTTAGGTGTTCAAATTTTAGTAAGGCAAAGGACACTCATCAGAACAAAACGACTACCTACAGATTGGGAAAAGATCTTCATCAACCCTGTATCTGACAGAGGGCTAATATCCAGAATATATAAACAGCTCAAGAAGTTAAACAGCAACAAATCAAGCAATCAAATTAAAAATGGGGCACTGAGAGTTAAATGAAGTATGTCATAGGTTTAAAGAACAGAATATAATGAGTCACAATGTTTAAAATATTAAAAAGGAAAAATAAAAATTAGAAAGTGCAACTGCAAGACATATTTGGGAAATGAGGATTCTATTGTAATGGGACACAGTACATGGTTGTGGTATGTGAAATGGAAGGGAAAGAATAAACAACACTGGATTCATGGAGACAGAATTGAAATGTATCACATAGAAAAGTGTAGACCTATGGACCATTGATACCTTTGTTTGCTTGTCTTTTGTCTGTAGGAAAGAGTAATGTATTTATCAAAAGAAATGTACAATGATTAATAATAATCAAAGTACTAAATTTATTATCTACAAAGATGTGAGGCAGTACACATATAACTATAAATAAAAATAAAAATTATTTTAAATTAAGAATAATATATTACTTTCATATATTTTGTTTTACAACATGTAAATATTACTCACAATACTTTAAATAGTAGAAGTACTTGGCGCTATAACTATTGGTTTATGGTTAGGGAATATTTTGATGTTTAAAAATGAGAGAAGAGTTTTCCACATAAAAAAACAGGAATGGGAAAATTCAAAAATATGAAAATATGGTATCCACAAAGACAAGTGTGAAGAGTGAGCTTTGTGAAAAAAAAATGGAGGCAAATAACTTAAACAGAATTTTATACTCTGCAATGACAGGTAATATCATGCAACATCTCCTGTTGACCACATAGACACATGTAATATTCATGAGATGCAAATGAGGCAGTGCAGAAAGTACAACACCAAGAAAAAAAGAGATCAGCCAAGAGAACACTGAGACTGCTGAATCCTGTCTTTCTGAACAAGAAAGTGTGGTGTTTTAAATCGAATGCAGAGAGCAATAGTAAACACTGGAGGATTATAACTGAGCCAGATTTTAATTCTGAAGAGATTTTTCTATTTTCTCTGATGTGAATGGATAGGGCCAACAAAAGAACAAAGGGGAATTTTAAGGGAACTTTGAGTCAAGCAGTTGCTGGTGGGAGTGCAAATTTGTACAACAACTTCGGAAATCAATCTGGCACTTTCTCAGAAAACTGGGACTAGCACTACCTCAGGACCCACATATACCACTCCTGGGCATATATGCAAAAGATGCTCCATCATATAACCAGGACATTTGCTCAACTATGTTCATTGCAGCTTTATTTGTAATAGCCAGAAACTGGAAACAACCCAGATGTCCCTCAATTGAAGAACAGAGAAAGAAATTGCTACATTTACATAATGGAATACCACACATCTATTAAAAACAAGGAAATCACGAAATTTGCAGGAAAATTAATGGAACTAGAAAAGATCATCCTGAGTGAGGTAACCCAGACCCAGAAAGACACACATGGCATGTACTCACTTATAAGCAGATATTAGCCATATAGTACAGGATAAGCATACTACAATGCATAGATCCAAAAAAGATAACTAACAAGGAGGATTCAAGGGAGGGATACTTAAATGCCACTCAAAACTGGAAATAGAATATATAGCAGAAATTGTTAGAGAGGGTGAACGGGGTTGAAGAATGAGCACAGAGAGAAGTGAAGGTATAGATTAGACTGGGGAGAGGGAACGGGAGAACAGAGCTTGCAAAGAGAAGAGAAACTATGGGCAGGGGAGACAAGCTGGAGACTTATGACAGGTTAGGCTCCTGGGAGCATATGAAGGTTCCTCTAGCTGAGGTTCTTAGTAGCAGGGGTCATAGAGACTGGAGGCTACCCTCTAACTATCCTGGACTCCTAGTGGAGGAAGAGGAACGCTAACCCACCCACAAAAACTTCAACCTCAAATTTACCTTGCATACAATATATGCAGGGATAAAGATAGAGCAAAGATTGAGGGCATGTCCAACCAGTGCCTGGCCCAACCTGACACCCATTCCATTGGAGAAAGCCAACCTGGCACTATTAATGATATCCTGCTATGCTTACAGATAGGAGACTAGCATAGCTGTCCTCTGAGAGGTGTCACCCAATAGCAGATCAAAATAAATGCTGATAATCAAAGCCAAACATTGGGTGGAGCACAGGGAGTCTTGTAGAAGAATGGGGGAAGAATAGAGGGGAAAGTAACTCCACAAGAAGACCAACAGATCCAACTAACCTGGGCCAAGGGGGATTTATGGAGCATCAGCCAAGGACCATGCATGGACTCAACCTGGGCCCAATACACATATGCAGACAATAGATAGCTTGGGCAACATATGGGTCCCCTAGAAAGGGGAGAGGG
Source organism: Meriones unguiculatus (assembly GCF_030254825.1). Lineage (NCBI taxonomy): Eukaryota > Metazoa > Chordata > Mammalia > Rodentia > Muridae > Meriones > Meriones unguiculatus. Next base: position 118,077,634 of record NC_083350.1, read on the forward strand.
GGCTGTCTCTGACATGGACTCTGTGGTCTACTTTTCAATCATTTCTCTCTAGCAGGGCTGCCTCGCTAGGCATAGGGTATGAAGATGTTCTAAGTCATGATGTGAGTGGATATGTTTGTCTGAGTTGATAGAGAGGGGAGGCTCCCCTTATCTGAGGAGTGTGGGGGAGGGATAGAGGGAAGTGGGAGGATGGATGGGAACAGGAGGAGAAGAGGAAGGGCCTATGATCGGGATGTAAAGCGAAGAAAGAAAAAGAAAAAAAGAAAGGAAGAAAGAAAGAAAGAGAAAGAGAGAAAGAAAGCAAGAGAGAGAGAGAAAGAAAGAAAGAAAGAAAGAAAGAAAGAAAGAAAGAAAGAAAGAAAGAAAGAAAGAAAAAAGAGAAAGAAAATTGTAGGCATTCAAGAGGGCAAGAAGATTGTTATGGAGATGAATAAAAGAGCATGCACCTCTGAGGCCTTTCGAGCCACATCTGTCGTTTCTACACATAATTGAATCAGATGAACTGGAACACACTTGGAGGTTGAACGAAAGCTTTGAAATTGTGGAGAATGTGTGTGGCTAATGACGTTCAATTCTTGTCTACCATCCAGGTCAGCACACATGGAAGTCACTAGAATCACTGAAGGACAGCAGAAGAGAGGGATGGAGAGAAGAAGGGAGAAAAGAGCAGAGGATGGAGAGAGAAGGACAGAATATTGGAAATACTTTCATTTACAGTAGATGAAGTTGGGGAAACAGTGGAAAAGACCAAGAAAGATCTTACCAGGGAAGTAGGAAGGAAAGAAGAGATTAGATTTATAACAGCAAGAATTTTTAGAAAGGAAAATATAAAATCTTTTATATCATCATACTATATGCAATAAAGCAAGACACTTTAGACCAGCAGAACCATTAATAGGTATGTAGGAGAATCCTGGGAATATGATGAAAGCTTTGGGCCACTTATCTGTTCAAATACACATGTTGTCTGTTAAGAGAGGGTTTCTCTGTGTAGCCCTGGCTGTCTTAAAACTTGCTTTATAGACCAGGGTGGCCTTGAACTCCAGAGCTCCACCTGCCTCTGCCTGGTGTATACTGCCACCACTGGAACAAACAGATATTTTTACAGCCCCCTTGGAAAGCACTTTGTGTTTGTCAGTCCAGTTTATGGATTGAAAATCTTAGGTGAAGGGACTGAGGGATGTGCTTTAAGCATTTGCCACCCTTATCAAGTCAGGCAAAATAGGGTAGCTCTGGATGCCAGATGGACCTGGCAATGAGATGAATCCCCGTCTAGACCTTGAGACCATGGATAGCACTACTGTTATATGGAGATCACATCCATTACAAATGAGTCTGCCAAGGCCAGTTTTCTGATCTTTTCCTACCTAACATTCCAAGTGGCTTCAGCTGGCCACATACGCTCTACTAAATCCATTTCCATCCTTCTGGGCCTGTTATATCAAATGTCACAAAGTGTAATTGTTTGTGTGCTCTGCTCTCAATCACAATATTCCAGCTGGCAGCTTGAGAGAGGGCTTGAAGAGTGGGAAGAGGAACAGAATGTAAAATGAAGAGGTACCAAAAACATGAGGAGGCACTTTCTTTTTCCCTTTGATGGTTTATTACTTGATAATTTTTTTTTTGAGTAAGTGACTGCTGTCCACGTCTGCTGTTTTCTAATAGCATAGTCTAGAACAAAGCAGCAATTACATGGTTCTTCCTTTTTTTTTTGTAGCAAAAGACTTATTATTTCATGCCTCATTAGCATTTTATTTTTGAAAATATATATTTCTTCGTTGCTACCCCTAGAAAATCTTTACTTGTCATTCCCTCTTTCTATCACCATCCCACGCATATCCTCTCCCCTCAGTACCTACCCCCCACCCCCAAAAAAACAGTGTGGATTCTCTGTCAACTTGAAAATAATAAGCCATATTCCCTGGCACTAATTCTGCACACAGCCTAAATGACAACTCATCCATATGTAACAAACTAAGGGAGAAAAATCAACATCTTTCTTTTGTGTTTTGTGTTTTCTTGATCAGTGCTATAATTGTTTGTTAGAGAGTTCCTTCCCAATACTGCTTCCTAGGATCATGTTTTACTTAAATACCCCTAAGGATCCCACCCCTGACCACTCAGCAGAAACAAAATATAAAGTGATCTATTTGTTCATTTGAAAATCACTTTGTTCATTTGAAAAATAAAAAATATTAAAATATGTAATCAGAAATAATTTAATTAATAATTAATTTAATAATTATGAAAATTTCTCCAAATACTAAATATTTAAAAATAAGATATAAATATTTAAAAAAGAATATATATGTATACACACACACACACACACACACACATACACATATATTTGAGAGGAGATCATTTTGTTAGAGGAATTGACCTATTACGCTTTACATTGTCAAACTGTATCCCATTTAGAGTTGACATATTTAATTCATATGCAAACAATCATATACAAAATGATCCTCCATTTTATCAAAATGCTTTGGTCTCCTCTTCCAAATCCTTTTTATTTCTTTTCTTTGTTTTATGTTTCAAAACAAAGAACTTGCGTAGAATTCTGGCATGTCAACACTGAGGAAAAGCCAAAGAGAACATAGGGTATTCCCAAGAGACCTCAGAGTTCTTTTACCCTTTGTCTGGAAGAAAAGTGCAGTGACTAAAAGGCCCTCCTGTGAAAATATAAAGAAACAGGATCACAGGAGATGGTTCATATGCAGGTAGGAAGAGATGATCCATTGTCTCCTTCTAATTCAGCTTAAAGACGAGTCAAGTTTTCCACCTTGAGTTTTATGTCATTCTTCAGTATAGATGACAAAAAGTGACATAACCACAATTTGAATAATGCTGAATAATTATATTGAATAATTCTGTAAATGTCCATTATTTAAAGGCCACATTGATTTAGGTTTAAGACACCTCATGCACATTGTATATGTTACTTTGTGAGAATAATTTTGAAGCAAGGTATATGTGTGTTGGGAGATGAGTGTGTACTTGTGCAAGAAATCTTCATTGAGAACCAAGGGATATAACTAAATATTGATAAGCATACTTTAAGAAATGACGGTACTGATAGTTTACCTCTGTCTCTGATAGTTTTCTCTGTCTTTCTCTTTATCCACATACTGACAAACCAAACCAAACAAAACACCCCCACACACAATTTCTTTGAGTACTTAGCACAACCCTAACATTTCTTTCATTTTAAAGTTGAAAAAACAAAATGAAAAAACAAAACAAAGGTTTTCAGTATGGTCTCCAATTCCCCCAGTACTTAATGAGCCCCCCTAGTTAGTTACGCATTTGGCTTATTTGAAGAATCCGATGGGTTTTTTGAGTAACAGCACCTCTGGCAAATTTGCAAATCTCAGACATGGATTTTCTACGTCCTCTCAAAGGCTTTGGTGTTACGTAGTTATTTGCTAGTTGGCAGGCTTTGAGGAACTGATCATATCAAGTGGCCAATAATATCATCAATTGATTAACCTAATGTGGGTTGATATTGAATAGACTACTCAAAGAGAGGGTCTTACGGAAGAGGGTCATTGCCTAGGGTATTTCTTTAAAGGGTCTACCTATTATTTAGAAACATTCCCCTCCTTTCTCTCTGATATGTGGCTACCACAAAGTCACCATCTCTACCTCGTCAAGTTCTCTTGTGTCCATGACATTCTACAGTGCCAGAACTGGAATGACCACACAGATGGCAATGGGCCCAGCTGACCATGAACCGAACTCTCAGGAACTGTGACACAGAATGATTCTTCCCTCTAAGTTTATCTCATGTATTTAATCACAGTGACAAGAAATCGACCAACACACTGAAAGGCTTGTCGAGTTTACTACATCATTCAAGTAGGCCATTTTGAAGGCTCCGGTATGACCCTCTCTCACTGGTACACCACCAAGGTAATGGTGATGACAGTTGTACTTTCCCAACAGCACTTAGGGAGCAGCTGCTGAGAATTTAACAAACAGAACTGCTATAACTGGTAGTGTTATGGTCATGTTAGCCATCACCTAATCCCTGTTATAGCACTCTTTATTTCACTAAGTATAGCAGAAACTGTCAGTGAGGATTTAGCCTCACATGCCTATGTAATAATGGACACCAGCCAGATTAGTGTGGCATATTAGAACACCAGCCCCCTGAAACATTCCTCACTTCTCCAAACTTCCCAAGCAGAATTTCTCATGATATAAGCAAATTGCCACTCTGATAAACTTTCTGCAACTATAACAGTTATTTTCAAATCAGTCCCTAGTTAATTTCTTTTTACTTATGGATGCTTAAAACAAATATTGTATTTTTATGCAGCCTGCCTCAGCCTGTGGATTCATTTAACCTTCTTCCTTCCATAGCATCATGCATAATAGCTGCCATTCTTGTGAATGCATGTCTAAGGGAAGTCAGCCACAGAGGCTCTGCCATCTTATTTCTTATAATCTGATTGCCTTTTCAAGTACATGGTAAGTGACTGTTATTAAAAATAGCAGGTTATGCATATTTGCTAAGTAAAGTTTGTTCACCCACTAGATTATAATTTTTGTGGATGATATAGATTTTTTTAAATGTGTGAAGTGAAAGTTGCACGTAATTTTAAGACTTGATTGCTTGAAGATACTTATGGATAAACAACAGTCGTTTTCATAGTGTCCTGTGACTCACCTTACTTGACTTGTGGTCCACATTAAAAGTAGCAATTGCATCCTCTGTTTTTTTCCTCCCACATTTTGTTATTACATATTCAGCAAGTTTGTTTGCTAAGTAGGTCTTTCCAGTGCCGCTTGGTCCTGAGAGTATAATTCTGTGGTGCTCCATCAGCAAGTTAAAGTACCTTTGGGTAATTGGTTTAGGAATCAGTGTATCAAAAACAAAACTGTCCAGACTATTTTCTTCTACCCCTGAAGGAAGAAACAAAGAAAATAATAAGCATTATTGGTTTTTTTTGATAGAATTTGAAATGCATTATTAAGCCAAAATAAAGCCTTGTTAGACATTAGAATGTAGCTCATACAAAATAATTTCCTAGCTACTTCTAACTTGCATGCATTGGTTGTCATTTGAACAGAGAACATATTGATAAGGAGGTATGATGAAAACCTAAGCTGTTTCTTTCTTCTCAGGCTTTCCTGCACTGGCAGCTGCTTGTTTTCCACTATTGATCAAAGAAAAACAAACAAACAAACATTAACTGAAATTTCTTAAAATAAATAAATGTGCTAATTTATCTTAGAGCTATATTTATAGTGTTACAGAAGAGAGGGAGATAAGTAAGGTAATATAGAAGCAGGACAGGGAAATGGCTTCATGAGTAGTCAGCCTTAGTGAAAGACAATGTGAATTCAAAGCCAGCTGTAATTACATAGTGACACTCTGTCTCAAAAAGCCAAAACGTAAGGGGACAATATGTAGTCCCATTCTTATTACCTTCTATCGCTCATAAAAGCAGCAAAGCTGTATAACCATTTAAGCTTTTGAAAAAAATACAAATTGTTGCCAGAGGATTAAGAAGAGAGCAACATTATTTCTTTTTACTAAGTCAATTACTTTAAGCATAAAGCCAAATATTAGTGCATCAACCCACAGTTTATGTAGACAACTTTTTATTCTTGTAAACATTCATACAAGGAACTAGAGAGGCGAGCCTGTGTCCCGTGTTCCATTAGACACAACAGCACAAAGCCAGGAAGCAGCATGCAGAATCCCTGGCGATTAACTCTCATTCTCTACCACCTAAGGAACTGAATACACATATTTATTGAATGTGTATTCAACATCGAAACAAAAATATATGTTTATTGAATACACACATTTTATATCCAAAATATAGCTGTGAACATATTAGTCTTGAAAACACAGTAATTCTCATTGAAAGCTATCCCCATAAGGATGAGATAGAAAACAAACAAACAAGCAAAAAACCACTAGATCTGAAATCCCCCAAGTTACTTTTCTTGTACAAGTCTTGGTGACTCTTCAGCACTACCTTACAGAACTGACAGAATTACTTTCTTGGGCTTTTAATGGTTTTTTGTAGGAATTTAGATTTCTAACTAAACCAAACCTATCACAGAGGTTAATAGAACTTATAATATATGCAAATGTTAACAAACAGAAAAATTAAAAAAAAAAAAAGCAAATAGAAGAAGTAAAAGTTACACTTTTCTTTTTACTTTCTTTTTACCTTTCAGGTTCACAGTGATGACATCATTATCTCCAACCAGATATCCACACGGTAGCAGCTCAGGCACTTCTAGGCTATGGGATCTAATCAAGTCTCCTATGCAGTAGCTAGCAATACAGTCAGGGCTCAGGCCAAGACTAGAGGATGTATCAATTCGGAATACATATTCCTAGAACGGTCCAAACACACACACACAAAACAGATAAGGAAATGTCAAAACAGAAATTCATCCCATCTGCAACAAATAGAAACTCATGAGGCTAAAAGCCGCTTGTCAAGAATTTTGATTCACAGTTTGGTCTATTGCCATACCACTCTTAATGTACCTGATTCCCTCTCGTCTCAGGAAATGATCGGGGTTGGGTCTGTTTAGTACTTAGACGGGAGAGCACCTGGGATACCCAGTGCTGGAGACGTTTTGGGTGGACACATGGCTGCTTGGTTAAGAATACTGTTTCTCTTCCAGAAGACCAGGGTACAACCTCCAGTACCCAGATGGTTGCTAACAGCTACCTGTAACTTCTAGATGAAGGGATCTGATGTCATTTTTATTTTTTTTCCCATAGATAACAGGCATGTATATGGTACACAGACTCATATGCAGACCACCCATACGTATAAAACAAATAAATTTTAAAAACTAAAAAAATGGACAGAGTGTATAAGAACTGTTATATTAAACAGTCTGAAGACAGAAATATTTCCATGTTGAGATGGAGTGGGGGTGGGAAGCAGATACATTCAGACTATGAAAGTGAAGGGGAAAACCATGAAAAGTGATGTCAGGCTATCTTCAAAAACTTACCTTAAAGAGACGCCTAATGACACCATCTAAGACATCCCATTTAGTTTTTCCACTGACACCAATGGATCCTATCAAATATGCCTGAGACTTCTGATCCTTAGTGAGAAAAAAAAGGAGAGAGACCCAACAGTGTTAGGACTTTATCACTATACTTCCCACTAAAATATATGACTGTAGTTGCTGTTTACGACTGTATGTAGTGGGTTCTAAGAAATAAAATATACCCCAGCTACTTAGTCAAGCAAGCAAATAAAGTCATAGTTAGAAAAACAACAACATCATTGTTGTCATCATCATCAACAACAGTACTTTGATGACACAGTAGGCAAAGGGAAACTGGTACATAAGCTGTTCAGAAGAAAGAGAGGGTGACAGGCATCAGAGAGAATCGCCTTTCATTGTGATGTATTTGACTCATTCCTCCTATGAGAGGCTGTGCAGAAGAAAGAAATAGAAGAGAGAATGAATTTTGCCAAACAAATCTAGAACTTTGTCTCGTTATTTTATGATTTTTACCTTTGGTAAACCAAATACACAGTGTTTTCATTTTTACCTTGAATTTAAAAACCAATGCATAATTAAAAACTAGTAACCTACCATGATATTTACCTATCTGAAAACAAGTGTGACTTTTAATTTGTCAGAAAATTTCAAAGAACCCACAAGAGAAACATTCAGGACTCATTGTGGAACATTCTTTAATAGTAGAAATGATGATCTCATATCTAAATTACTTATATAATGGCTAATTGAAATTATTTTTCTAGGAAAAGGATAAATGCAAAGATTTTGACAGCTGTAGTTAAGTTGGAATATCTTTTTTGTTAGGAGGAAATAATTATATGAAATAATTTTGATACCAGTGGGTAAAATTAGTGAAAATGTTACAATCCTGTTTTTAGCAGTCTAGTGGCCATTAAAGAGCAGTAAAATAATCATTGAGCCAAGCGTTTAGAACACATGAATTCTACAACACATAGCATCTACCACCTCGTTAAGAAATGTGATCAGAGATAAGTCACACAGCTGACCCTAACCCTCAGTTTCTTTAGCTGTATCATTTAACACAGAAGCGTAAGTGATCATCATCATTTTTACAGACATATGACCTGAGTTTGACATCACTTTTTTTTTCTTTAGAAATTCTGAGCTAACCAGTTTTAATATTCATTTTAGTACTGTTAGGGGATAAATATTTTTGTTCCCCCAATTAATTTGCTGAAGTCCTGATCTCCATTGTAGTGACAATGAGCAGAGTGGCCTTTGGGAGGTATCTAGGGTCATAGAAGACCATGAAAATGAGGACATTGGGATAAGAAGATTAATGTCTTTGGTACATCTCTTCCTTTCAGAGACGCCAAGGAAAGGATCCATCAGGCTCAATCAAGAAGTTGACTACCAAAGTGAATAAAAAAATAAGTAAATTAAAAAGATGTAAAAAAAAAATGAAGACGTGCTGGAGAGATGGCCCAGAGGTTAAGAGCACTGGTTGCTCTTCCAGAGGTCCTGGTTTCAATTCCCAGCAACCACATGGTGGCTCACAGCCATCTATAATGAGGTCTAGTGCCCTTTTCTAGCATGCAAGTATACATGCAGATAGAACACTGTATATATAATAAACAAATCTTTAAGAAGAAATTGACCATCTGTAGCCCACAGTGTCCACACCAATACCCAAATTGGCTAGAAGCTCGATCTCAGAGTTGTCTGCCTCTAGAACTGGTTATATAAATATATATATATTATATATAAATATATAAATATTTATAAATATATATATTGAGACAGTCCTTGCATGCCAAGATAGCTCTCCTGGGCTGTACAGGAAAAAAAGATTTTGAAACACATTATTATTTAGGTTATTGTTGGTGGGAAAACTTTTTTTCTAGTATGTTTATAGTACAGTGAATATGGGTGCTTACACCCTGATTTAGATCAGCTGCTTTTCAATTAGAGGTAGTTTAGGTTTCCCCGAGACCATTAGCCATAAATGCCCACTTGGGAAAAGCAGGCAAAAGTCTGCTGCTCAGGCAGAAAGATTGTGATGCTGTATTACTTGCAATATTTTCACAAGTAGCATTTCACTTTTAAAACTCGAGTATTATGTTTAAATTTTGAAATATTTTACTACGTTTGATTAAAAATACAAGAATGTATTTTGGGCTACTAAGTAACAATTCAACTAAAAATCCTTTTGAGTTTTAGGACACAGAGTCGAATAGTATTAATTTGAAGATAATATATGAACACAGATATTAAATCATTGCCTGATCAGGCAGCAGTATGCTTAAAAGGGACATGAACAAGTGTCATTAATGGAGTTTGCTCTACCGATTTCAGTAGACTGTCTCTCTGGCATCTAGAATATTCATTATCTTGTAGTCTCCTGTTTGTACAACGATCCACATATTTTTCCTGTACAGCCCTGGAGAGCTATCTTGGCATGTGGCTCTAGTGACCTGTTTATGGAGATGTCCTTTCTTTATTGTCTCTATCCTTTCATCTTATATAAGATATTCAGCAAGCACCAATGCAAAAAAAAAAAAAATCTACAGGAACAAACCCTCAGTTATGCAACACATTTAAATTGATAAGAGTTCTCATTCGTGACTTAAAGAGAATAAAAAATTAGTGAAATACCTTGGCCCGACCATAGCCCTTGCTTATGGAGACCATAATTTTCACACTGCAGCCATCTTTATGTCCGGTTGTATCACCAGTGTCGTCTAGCAAAATATCTATAAAATTCAAAAAGACACATAATCACTACAAAGTAAAAGCAACTCGGAGTTGAGTTGCTTCCTGTCCATCTTTTCTCCCTTCTACCATGTAAATATTGCCCAATGGAATATGTTTCCAAGGCTAGCCTAACTGGTTAAAAAATCCTCAGCTTTCAAGAGGATGGATTATGTGGTGGGACTCACACTTCAATCTGAAATTTTGTTTCTCCTTCCCAAGATCTTTAGCTAAGTTTTGGGCCATCGTTGAATGGGGAAACAATTTTTTCCCCCGTGACACATAAGCATAGATAATACCTGAACAATATCCAGGTACCGTTATAGAGATAAAAACTTCACACAAGTCCAGTTTTTCGTTAGATGAATACAAAGGTGCTGGATGCCAGCGGCTGCCAAATGAACCATTTTTTTTTTCCACATTTGGTACATGATATAACTGAGGTAGGCCTTGCTTTATATCTATCAGTGTCATTTTATTAAGAATGACAGTACACATATCTTCAGAACTATAGCACTCACTGTTCTACTGTACCCTTTACACCAACAGCTTCAGAACTAACATTCTGTTTTTAGTAATATTCTAATAGTTACTAATGTATGCTAAAACACACTAACATTTATGATACCAGATTTTAAAGAGGTTAAATATTAAAATCTAAAATATGGCATATCAGATAAATGTCCAATTTGGGGAACTGCTATGGGAAACATCCCACGTATATTTTTCCTTCAGCAGTGATATTGAGTGGGTAGCTGTCCTTCAAAACGGATATGCCTTGACTGCTGACTCCACGTCTCTCATTCACTTCATCTTATATTAACTCTTTTTTTTTTTTTCAATGCAGTTTATTCAGGAACATTGAACAATCCTCGGACCCCGGGGAAAGCCAGCCCACAGCTTAAATAGCCTCTGGGTAGCCAACCCCAGCGTGCCATGTGGGCAATGCAGATAGGTCCACATACATGGAAGCAAGCCAGATCCTCGGCCTTAGCCAAATGTGGAGTTGTTCGTGACAGAGAGCACTCACCATCGGGAAGGTGGAAGGCGGAAACCAGCTCCATCTTTAAGGCATAGCATTCCACAGCTCTCTACAGTTCCCCCTTTTTGTTTTAGACGCATCAGGCAAGAGTAGAGGTCTGATCTCTGATATTAGAAATAAATTGGGACTTTGTACAGATGTTCATTTAGGTGTCATCCACCCAAAGAGCATCAGACCCGTCCGATACCTTTTCTCAGAGGCGGGACCTGGGGCATCAACCCGCATGCAATCAGACATGCTCTTCTCTGGGTCGAAAGCTGCTGACCCTGAGTGCAGTGCTTAGCCTCGCATCCTGAGCGTATCATTTTAGCTTTTTATGGTATCCAACCATGCTTGGGGAGAATGTCCTGCTTCAATGGCTGTAAAGGCCTGAATGATCATGGCTGCATCACACTGTTGTGAGACTCTAATCTTGCATATATACCACAGGCAAACCAAGGATACCAACACCAGAAGGCCTGCTAACACTCCCGTGCCCACCCATTCCTTCAGATGATTCATGGCTGCAGCAATCCATGTTGAAAATCCTGTGGCTAGTCCTGCGTCCACTCTGGTAGAATTTACTGTGACAATGGCCACTCTTAGCTGCTCCATCGTAGTATCGAATTCTCCAGTCCAATTACCTAAATATATTAACTCTTAAAACTAGTTAAAATACAAAATTTCTCCTGACAGCATGGAGGAAACATATACAGCTAAACAAATGAACGATGCCTTTACATAGATAGATGGTTAAAGTAAAATTAAGCCAAAACTCCAGTCAGTGAGGCATCCAGATCTGGGCTTAAATACTACTCCTTCTACTTGCTGGGTACATTATCTTGTCAGATAAGACCACAGTCACTTTCCTAAGACTTGTTTTGCTTTTGTGTAAAATAGGGTGGAAACGACTTACTTGGGGGACAATTGAAAGAGAATGTTTTTTAAAACACCTAATTTACATGGATCATAAGTTTTACTGTCTATAGTATTACTCCTTTCTCTGTGTACTCAATATTTAAATTCTCCTCTTGGTAATAAGATAGCTCTGGCATGTCTCACTCTGGGTCTTTCCATGTCACCTGAGGTAAAAACCCCCAGAAGAATACAGTGAAATCTCTGTAACTGTTTAGTGGAACAATAAGCTACAGTCCCAAATGGTTATAAACCTTCTTTGTCTGAATGACTGGAACTGTTAGTTCTTTTCCTTGATAGACAAGGAAGGAAAGCATTTTTTATAGTGTTTCCTTTATATTATGAAAGGCCATCAAAATGGAATTTTAAAATACCCTGACTTTATTTGAAGATGTTATTTAGTAAAAATACAATCAGTTTCAGCATTTAATATCCTTTCTTTATTAGCCCCCCTCTTATCCTCAGATCCTTGTGCACCTTGGTACAGTTTGGGGGAGACAGTTCAGCGTCTTGATTACACAGTGCAGTCTAGCTACCCAGGAACGTGTATATTATTGGTTTCCAGTGTCATCTGGTGGTTGTGCCATGCAATTACCACAGATCTCCATGTAAACAATTCCTAAAGGAAATTCTGTGTCCATGATTGAATGTCACAGGAAGAGTTATACCTTATAATTGAATTATGCATCAGATATGGAGATGAAATTATGTCATATGATTCTATTTGAAATCAAATCAGAACTGTACCCTTGCCCTATCATTAGTCTGCTGACTACAATGAGAGAATCCAGCGTGCTCTTTTCCTTTGTTGAAAATTTAATAGAGCTACAGAAAGCATTACGCTCTCTAGCCAACATCACGAAGGACACTGCAGTCAAACTTAGAAACTGGCTCTGTGCAATGAAAACTCTATTAACCAGCATGGAGTTATTATTGTTACATTCATGAGCACCAATCATGGAGAATATTTATTCCTATTCATCCTATTCATAACCACAGAAGTACTTCACTGTGGATTTTTCTTTTTTGAAAACTGATAAAAAAAAAACTATCTCTAAGATTCTGTATTAGAGAATGTTCTTGTAAAATTACAAAAATAAAGTCCCAGGGCTAGGGAGGCAGAGGCAGCTGGAGCTCTGTGTATCCAAGGTCAGATGGGCTAGACAGGCCAGACCCTGTCTCCCCAGAGCTACTGAACTAAATTAAAAAAATAAATGAATCTACAGGATAAATTTTAGCTATCTGTGAGGACTGGTGTGAGGATTGTGAAGACAGGTAAGGTTTTCCTCATCTCGGGATGTCCCAAAGAAGCCGTGAGAGGCCCGTGAGGATGTAGGCACGCACGCACACTGACTCACCTGAGGTAACCGACTCTGTGATGTTCAGATTGTTGAGTGAAAGCCCTAAGGACTGGCGAGAGGAAGAGGAAGAGGCGGTGCTTGACGACTCAGACGGAGGCCGGGCAGGTTTAGCTGTGTTACCCGTCTCAGCCTTCAATCGGTCATTTTCAGCCTTCAATATTTCAATTTCATTCTGTTGTGAAGATGCAAAAGAAAATAATTAGATAAAAAAATTAAAAAAGAAAAGATGAAGAAAAAAAAGCATTTGAGAAAATTATGGCACAAATTTTGTACCAAACTTAATTTGTATGCTTGTTAAAGACTATGGTAAAATGTTGAACAAACATAAATTATGAAAACAGGATTTTATTTCAAAGAAGAAAAGAGAACCCTTTCCCCATTTCCCATGCATGAGTTGAAACATTTTCCAATACGGACACAACAGACACAATGACTAATGTCATTATTTATGGCACTGGGCCTCACACATACGAAGCAAGGGGTTTACACTAAGCTCCATGGTCAGTCAGCCTGTTGTTAAAATATACTCCTAATGAGTTTTAAAGTTAAAGATTTAGCCCAGTATTTTAGTGATTGCCTTATAAGGTCCTAAATTCAGTTCCTGGTACTGCCAGAAAAAGGGGGTGGGGTGCTGAAGAGACGGCTCAGCAATTAAATTACTAATATTTTAGATTCCAGCACACATGTAACAACCCCATTGTGTATGGGGTAGAACGGAGGGTTGAGGCAGGGTGCTCACTGGACCTTGCTGGCTTCTAGGCTAGCCGTAAGTTCAGAGAGAGAGCCTGCCTCAGCAGAGTAGGCTAAGAGTGAGAGAGGACACTTTACCTTCTCCCCTGTCTGCATGTCCCTAAATAGACACATGTGTATCTAACTTCACACAGACAAACACAAATCAACTAACTCTTAAAAGAATATAACTGGGTATGTCCTAATGTTCCCCTTTTTTGATTTGTAAAGACAATTTAGTTATGTGCTTATTCTTGTGTGGGTTTGTGCTTGTGGGAGTAATGCCTCCAGAATCCGGAAGAGGGCGTCCGATCCCGATTTCATGGAGCTGCAGTTTCAGAGTCTGTGAGTCTCAACTCTTAGGGGCTGAACTCAGGTTCTCTGGAAGAACAGGAAGCAATCCTAAAGCTCTGCAGCCCTAATACTATCCCTTTGGAGGGACAGGAAATAAGTGGAATTGGGGGTACATGAAGTGAAATTCACAAAGAATCAATAAAATGTTTTTGAAAAAGGGAAAATTATATTAAACTTTCCAGGGAAAATGATGTCAGCTCCACTTGTGTGAATTCATGCAAAGTGACAAACCAAACAAAGGAAAATTAATTATACCGTGATTTGAATTTCTTCAACATCCTAGCTGACAAAGTGAGTTTTTGTTTTGCAGAACACGGCACTACACTCATACAAACCACAGAAACCTTTCTGTTAACACCTATAGCAGCAGGCAAACCTGCTTAGCATTTACCTTTCCTGTGCCCACGGTCAGGGGAACCAAGTCATCATTGCTTTACAACCATAAAATAGAAAGAGTTGGAGCACAGAAGCTTTCTGAACTTGGAGCACAGAAGCTTTCTGAACTTAGACCATAGATGCTTCTGAAAGGCCAGACGCTCTGATGCCACATACAGCATTTGGAATAATTTCTACTTCTATATCCTAAACTTGTGATGGGCATTTCTAGTTTTCCTCATTATTTATTTATTTAGTTATTGCTTTCCAATAAAAGTGAGTAACAGATTTCAAAAGAACATATTTTAAGAGCCAACACATAGGTAACTGGCAGGAAATTAAGGAAGCCAAAATCATAGTAGTTTTTAAAATCTGAACTCTCTGCCTGAATCCACTCACTTGCATGTATGTCTTGAATAGTCCTTGAGCACAAGGGGTCTGTTTGCCCGCCCCCACTGCCAATCTAGATTCACACAAATCCCCCATTTGATGTTAACATCTGAGTTGCAAAGACTGAAAAAGAAATAGACTGTGTTTCCACAGTGGGTTTAAAAGAGGAATTTTTTATCTGGTGACAATGAGAAGAGAAAAGGCTGGCTTTTTATCTCTCCGTTTTGTCCACTGAAGGAGCGGGAGTTGATGGACAGACCTGCATCCTGTTCATGGCTTCCCGGATCTGGTCGAGATGATGAGCGGAGCTGAGGGCCTCTAGCCTTATGTCTGTTAATTTTAATTCCTTTTCTCTAAGCTCACTCTTCAGCTGCAGAATGATCTCTGCCTCAGCCTCGGTGCATTCACAGATCCTAGAGGAAAACCAAACACAAAATATGAGGTGGTCAGGGGAAGCCAGAGTATTAGGAAAAGGAATGATTCTTTTAAGGCTGAATTTTGGTGATATTCACAAGACACAAAAATTATTCATGGCTGACAAAACCTACAGAAAAAAGGGAGTTTTACAGGCACTTATTCAAAACTGAAAACAGCAATTTTACTTTTCATCTCTTTGTCCTGTTTTCTGAAGTTTAAAAACAGTCTGGTGACATGGAGTGGAAAGCAATCCTCAGAACTCCCTTGTGGCTGATACAGAGAGAACTCATTGCTACATCTCATTGTGTATTTGTCAAGGGGTTTAACCTTCCATTTGTAACATGAAATTCTCCCTTTTAAGAGCCAAATCATTAAACTTTCAAAATGTTGATTTCTTCTTTTATAAAACTGTGCAAACAATAACCTTATTTGCCTCCATGCTGTCACTCAGTTTCCATGAAAATCCAATATAAATATTGTGGGAAATAAATTACAGAGATTAATTTGGGACATTTAAATAATGAATGAACATTACATAAACTTCTTGTTGGACCCTGAATACTTAGGAGATTATAGCTAATGAAGCTAAGTCACCAATTTCAATCCATGCTAGCAACCTAGCGGGAAGCTGTCTGAAGGTCAGATACAGTATATCCTTATTGCTTTATTTGCATTTTATGGATAGCTATATTAGAGACAATCTGTCAAGAGATTTCTTTATATTAACTAAGAAGTTTTTCATTTAAAATCTGAAGACTTAGGGAGTTAATCACAAAATGGCATGGTATGTTTTTCTTTATATAAGTCATGAAATGTAATCAAAGCATAGTGATATTGTTTGCTAGGATAGTCATTGTCACTGCACACACAAGAAAAATGTCCATTAGATACCTTAATAAACATATGTCATAATCTCATCAATTACTTTTTACATGCTGTTTTTTATACTATCAAAATTTGGGGTACTATAGAAATGTCATGTTATCTAATGTAATCAAAGACAACTGAATTTTAGGTTGGTTTTGAGAATTTAATGTTTAGTTGAAAAAAAAAAGGAATATCCAAGGCTGTGACACATGCAAAGGATTTTAGGAAAGAAAAGAAAAAAAGAAAAAAGAAAAGAAACATGGCTAAGTTAGAACCTCTGTTTTTACAGATTCATGCAACACACCATTTTACCGGGATCTATGCTTGTAGATCACAGGCCCATTTTTTCGTTTCTTGGGTGGCCAGACAAGGGGTGACCTGCACGTATGCACAGTTAGACAGACACATGGATAAATGCAAGTAAAAAAAGAATGATTTAGAAAAGTGTAGAATGAAAAAAACAAAAAAAAAAAAAACAAAAAACAAACCACCAGATACTAACAGAAAATACAAAAGAAGCAAATATTGTCCACCATTCCTTGCAAGAATTGAAATGATTGGTAGAGACAGATGCTGCATTTGTGAGAGTGAACCTGACTGGATTTAGGGCATAATCACAAGCCTGAGCTGACGTCAACTGTCAAAAGTAGGTCAAAATTCTACAAAGGGATGAACTTACGCTGATGCGGACTGAGAAGGCTTCATGGATGTGGAACCACACTCGCCAGCATTGTGGGGTAGCTTGGGGGATGCCGGTAGGGATGAATCTGTCAGCTCTTCAATATCCGAATGTGAGGAAGGTGGCTTGGTGGACTTTTTCTTTCCAAAGGCTTGCTTGAAAGAACTTCTCAGCTGCAAGAAGGAGAGACGTTACGCTTTTGTCCATCTCAACTTGGAGGGCTTGGCTTTGGGGCGTTAGTTTGCAGGTGCCATCCTAGCCACTGCCTGGGGTCAGTATACGGAAGCAGAGTATTAACAATGGCAGCACAGTATCCCTAAAACATTAATACTGTGCTCTGTGTTTCCCTTTTGTTCTTGTATTAATCCAGCACAGCGCAAACATGGAGGGCTTTTAAAATAGTGCAAGGAGGTCAAGGGCATGGCTGTCAGAGCACTCATTTAAAACTAAGTACCTTGAAGGGATCTCTGTTCCCAGGGCTTCTCTCTTCAAGGCAATTTGTTTTAAATGGCCACTTTAGCGGAACAATCAAGTTATGTCCTGCTGACAGTACAAACTTAAAAAGCAAAATGAAACCAAATTCACCTAATACTTCATTAATTGTGATATTTTTCTATTCAAATTTTCAATTCCAAGACTATTCAGAACCAGAATTGGTATCCCCTACAGCTCTATTCAGAAAGTGGTTTTGCTTCTCTTAAAAATTTGAGATTAAAATGAAAAGGCACAAAGAAAAGACATACAAGGTAATCTGTTTTTAAAAGGTATAAAAGCCTGCTGCCAAAATGAATAGCATTCATGCCAAGGGAGGGTGTTCTGTATAGATGCATGCCAAATGTCCATGGTTTATATTCACCTCACTTCCTCTAGAGTTCACCTTGCAGAAACATGAAAGAGTGTGGAATTACAAATCAAGGGAATGAAGGCTCATCAGTATTTTAAATAATTACCTGCATAAACATTTATTTAAAACAAAAAGATATTTGTTTGCATTTTTACAGGAAGCACCAGTAAAAGTCTCAACTAGTTTTGAGTTTAATCAAAACTTATAAGAATGCTAAATTTTGTCTCAAGGTATTAATAGAAATTTGGTTCTTTACTGCCCCATTCTTGGTTGTTTTGTAGTGGGTGATTAAATTTAAGGCATTTCTATATTCCTACTATGCTCTGTTGGATACATAAGTGTATGTACATATATATATATATATATATATATATATATATATATACACACATATATATACACACATATATATATACACAAACACATACATACACACACACACACACACACACACACATATATATCAATAGAAACTAATTTAGTTCATTTCTTATGGGCTGGTGCTTTATTCTCTGCATACTCTGTAGAATCCAGGGCTTGGGGAAGGTTTAGGTGTCAAATTTCTTCTTTCTCTTCACCAGTTCTAATTTTCCTTTCTCTCTGCCATCACCATTTCTACCATCTTCATCCTAATCAAAATCTTCCTCCTCCTCTCCATCATGGTAGTAAGGCCCTACTCTCAGCCCTGCTTCCAGCATGTATGCTCTTCTGCACCATGTCTCCCAGTCTTTGGAGATGTAAAGGAGGTGGGATATTGGTCTCTGAATGGGGCTTTGTCAACTGCTAGAGATTTCTAAAGCCCCCCAAAGGAAAAAAAAAGCTTAGTCTCCAAGCCACAAGTGTTGAAGTTGATGAGAGAGGATGTCTTACCCAGTTTTTCTTTTTCTTTTTCTTGGAGTCAGCATCATTGCCACTGCCAATGCTGGAATGGCTTGTGGCGCTGTTGATGCTAGAAACACTTTCAGAAGAATGCTGTCTTCTAATGCGTAGATCTAGCAACAGACAAAGGGTGTCAAGTTCACTCAAGATGTCAGTCATAGAGCATAGGGCTTTTGAGTTCAGCAAGGTCTCTAAAGTTCAGTCCAGTACACATTTGGTCTGATGCATTTAATACAGTATAAACATTTTTGTTCTAATGAACTGAGTCTTATACATGAAGAGTCAGTGGCACTCTCTAATGGACCCATGGCAACAGTGGTTTGAAGAGTTTTGAGTTTAGTCCAAAATGGAATGGCTCAGCTCATGATTGTTACCAATACCTAAATCAGACAGCATTTCCAAAGTAAATTGTTTCTAATGAGCAAATGGAAATTCACAAGAATGAATTTGTCTTCTTAATATTTGTGCTCTGAATAAAGTTAGTTTATTAACCTTCCATGTCATGGACTCATACCAGATTAGCGCCAAAATAATTCTTGCAAGTCACGCAGGGGCATCATCTTACAGGTGAGGAACAAGAACTGTAAAGAAGTTTTCTAACTTGACCAAGGTAAAAGATGGGATGAGGAGAAACCTCCCACGGACTTCTAATTGAATAAACTGTCTTTCTCATGAGTGTGTGTACTTAACACCCATGTAAGAGAGAGCTGAAATAGGCTGTTGGTAAATTAAACAGATAATGGTAGTACAATTCTTACAAACACATCCCTGATCCCTGTCTCAATATAAAATAGTAAGACCAAAAGAAATGTGTAGCATGCTCCCAATGTACTTAATTTTATTGTTAAAATAATAAAATGTGTTTAACTATTAAATATAATCATTACATGGTCACACAAATGAAAAATGGTGGTGTGACCAATGGCGGTGTGACATTAATTCTAACATCTACTACATGGCTGAGTAATAGTTCTAGGATGTATGTATTTCAACTTAGGGAAGACATTTGGAAGAGAGCAGCATTTGGTATTAAATATTTTTCAGGGTCATCTGCTAATTCCAAACAATTAACTTATAGCAATTAGAGCTACTAGAATTAAAACTTAAATTGAAATTTTATCTATTTGCAACAAACTGATATTGTCAGTGGGACACTAAGAAAATTTATGAAGTAAAAATTATTTGAGGATATTAGTGGTATTGCCTCAATACAGATTATCCTGACAAAAAAAAACATTTCAGTGCAATTTGTAAGATGTCAGAAATTACTATATAGCGTTTAAAATTCTTCTATACAAATAACGGCACGAAATAAAGCTTGATCTAGGTATTAATTTAATAAAGAATAAGAACAGAAGAAAGTGAACTGCAAATGATTGTTTTGTGAGCATATGGAAACAAGTGCCTGTGTGCAGTGGAATGTATAAAAATAAACAAATATCTTCATAATCTTCATCATCACATACACACATACCAGTACCTTAGTATTTCTGGCAATGTAATCATATTGACAAATTTTATAGGAGGGTAAAGTAGCGCTATATTTTTCAGAATCCTTGGAGTTTAACCTATCCTAATATATTTTAACAATAATGATAAAAATGCTGATTGTTTTAAAATGCCTAAAATATTGCCAATCTGAACCCTAGATCAATACATTCATGTGTAATGTTCTCATTTGACAGTACAGGAGGATGGCATCCTTCAATGTGAGACAACAGGATAATGTTCTTATTTCAATTTCTGCTGTCACTGACCATAAGCTTTTTGTAAACAAGGTCTAGCTTTTGCTGATTTTTCCCTAATAGTTCGCACAAATTTTTATAATTTTAAGATATATTTATAAATGATCACATACATAAATATGTATATATTTGTATTTCCTTAATTCAAATATAATGTAAACTACTTGATTAGTTGTTTGCTTATTCATTTCTATTTTTATATTTAAGACATAATAGAATACCAAGTACAAAAAGTTAAATATATCTATAAACAAATACATATCTTTTGTGGTAGGCTTACCTATCAGACTAGTAATAGATGTAGTATAAATTTAGAGATGAACAAGAGCAGGTTAGCAGGTGGGATTTACCCAGTTTTGTCTGTTTAAAAAAGTATTACCTCACTGTATATATCTATCAGGGCAGGGCAGGGCTAATGGGTTCTAGAGTTCTTATTATATTCAGAATTAATAAATCATGTTCCAATTCTCTTATGGAGACACCGTTGTATAGGGCATGCATTTAGCCTCATTCATTTTCTACTGCCCATCCTCTGCACCATCTCTGCCCAGCTGAAGAGGCCATTACCACTCACCTGCTGTGCTGCAAGAACATCTATCAATTTACTCACTTTCAAACCATGCTTCAAATGGGAGTGAGGAAGCTCTTTTTAAAAGAAAAATTTCACCATTGTTCCCTTCTTCTAAACTCCTTAGTGAATTCTAATTTTCTTGGGATCAAAAAAAAAAAAAATCCTAGCTCCTCAGTAGTACTCACTTCCTTAGGAAACTGATCAGAACTTATGCCTTCATGAAGGTTCTATGCATTTACTCTTGTCTCCTTATTTTTCTTTCATGAAATCCATAAAGACAACCTATCTTCTTATTTGTGCTTGAGGGCCTTCTGGGAATGTTCTTCCTTACATGACTTTAGATGTATTTTTTTTAAACTTCCCTTAAATGCTGATGTGGTGAAAAACCCTTTCCTGCTTATGCTACCCTGTTGTCTTCTAATTTTTTTTATCCTATTGATCATCTTAGAGCTATTAGAATATGCATGTTCAACTACATGAGTGACCACATACAATCATCTCTATCTGTTCTTCACCGACAGAATGCTTAAAGGAGAAAACTGTATCTATTATTTATTTATTTATATATTATTGTCTAGATCCAGCACCTTGTACACAACACAGTATATAAGGAGATAAGGAATACATGGGGACAAGTAGATTAATTCTAATTGTTAACTCAACATAAACATATTCATCTACCACTATTTTAAAAATGTTTACTGTTAACCAAGATTTTACATACACACAAATATATATATAAGTTTGGGTATGTATATATATGTGTATATATATATATATATGAACTATAATTGATAGTTAAGGAAACACTCTTAGACTATATTTGGGTAAAGAAAAGGAAAAAATTTCCATACTTTTAATTTTCAGTATTTTAACATATTTGTTATAATTTTAAGATATATTTATAAATGATCACATACATAAGTATGTATATATTTGTATTTCCTTAATTCAAATATAATGTAAACTACTTGATTAGTTGTTTGCTTATTCATTTCTATTTTTATATTTAAGACACAATAGAATACCAAGTACAAAAGGTTATATCTATAAATAAATACATATCTTTTGTGGTAGGCTTACCTATCAGAATAGATGTAGTATAAATTTAGAGATGAACAAGAGCAGGTTAACAGGTGGGATTTACCCAGTTTTGTCTGTTTAAAACAGTATTACCTCATTGTATATATCTATCTGAAGGCCAGATGTCAAAATGCAGAGAACATTGTAGTTAAAAAATCTCAATGTCATCACCTGAAAACCAGAGGGAAACTGCATGGTTTACACAACTGGCCATTTCACCATGCAACATCAGCTGTCAATAAAATACAAACTCCGTGTTCACATTCAGAGAATCGAGTGCTCTTTCAATATTTTAGAAATATAATTCACTCTATATAGTAAACTGTTCCATTTTGGTAGTTTTAAAAACATAGCATTTTAATATTTTTAATACTTCTGCATGAATTTAAACATAACTTATTACCCTACACTTCCAAGCAAAGAAATCCCTGAATTTGAATTCCAGCAGATACATTAAGCTACCTGTTGCCTAAGATAAAAGGAATCCTTCCAGAAAGTTTCACTTCAGTGACTTGTGTTGTATTAGGGAAAGGATTAAGCCTTTTTAAATCCCTTCTGGACCTATTTACGACATGAAGACTTAGAACATAAGCTGCTTTATTATAGCTCTGAGATAAGCCTTAAATATGCAGTAATTTTCCATGCAGCATATAAATCAACTCCCCCACATGAAAAGTTGTTGAATTCTTAACAGAAGTAGCTCAAGAAAATGAGTCTGTCTTTCAGAGTAAGTATACCCCCTTATGTATTTTTTTGTAAGTTTAAATTCAACTATATAATATTTGATTTTGTTATTATTCTCTGTAAACTTTGAGTAAACCTCCTGTCCATATAAGGTGACACCACAGTCACAAGACAAAGAGAGTTTCTAGCATAATTTAAGAAAGATAGATTTAATAGATTTAAGGGATGAATACTATTTCCAGGATTATAACACAGGGGCCTCTTCTAGTTTAGGAGGCTAGGAGGCCAGCTCTGGTTAAATGCTACACTATTCCAACATGTTCTATTTTGTAACAAACAGGGAGAATATTAGAAGTAAGCAGGGTGTTAGAAGAAAGTCAGGAGAAAGACAAGTTTCAATATGGAATGCACAAGACAACACAAAAGCAACGGATAAAGCCAAAAGCAGAATCTGAAACATAGTTGCTAATCACTGAGTATTTGTTGAGCAAGTTAAACTGGTAAAGAGAGATTGTATCATATTCACTAGTTTGCCTTTCTCAAAGTAGACATGCACTACCCTGGGTAGTACATGTCTTTACACTTCTCTGGTTGTAATGTGAATAATGGTGTAGACCAGCAATTCTTAGTGTGTTGGTCACAACCCCCAAAGACCATCAGAAAACACAGATATTTTACATTACAATTCATAACAGTAGCAAAATTACAGTTACAAAGTAGCAATGAAAATGATTTTGTGGTTGAAGCTCACCTCAGCATGAAGAACTGTATTAAAGGGTCATAGCTTCAGGATGATTGAGATCCACTGGTATAGACTGTAAAAGGTTTTTCATGTGTGGAACTGGGGATTAGAATTAGAGTCCTGGGCACGAGAGACAGGCCCTCTATGACTGAGCTATATCCCCAGTCCAAAAGTAGGAAGAAATTACGAAATGTAAAGCCTATATAGAAATCTGTGGTTAGAGTTCAGGGGACAGGTGGCGGATGGTGATGGTGTCAGAGAAAAGTGAACACTGCAGTGATTGAAAGCATGTAGTCAATGAAACCTGCAGATATATTGAGTCAGGAGAGCAGTGCTCATGATTGACATGCATCATATCTGGTTGTACAAAAAAAAAAAAAAAGGTGGTAATACTGTTTCAGAGACAAAGGATGTTGAGAGGAAATGTGAATGGAAAGATGAGAAGTTGAGCTTCATGTGTCAAAAAGAAGCCTAAAGATATCTTACTAGATTTCTCCCTCGGCATAAGGACATGAGCTTAGTTTCAAGGCACATTAGACAGTTCTCAGTAAAAGCAGTAAGTGTAGCTAGAACAGTACATGAGTTCATAGAATTTCTGATAGAACATATAAAACCATAAAGTTCAGAATCACAATGGAGAACAATTTAGAATGCCGATAATTAGAAATAGATACAGAAGAATGAATGGATACTTAACATGTTATTTAACAGCTTCTGTCCAAGAAAGGAAACCACCAGGCAAAGAAAAGACAGCCTATAGAAGGGGGAGGGGAACTTTATTCCAACTATGCTTCTAACGGGAAACAAATATGGAGAATGTACAAAGGACTTCAAAAAATTAAATATCAGGCATGAGAGATGCCTGGGTTGTTAAGATTCCTGGCTGCTCTTTCAGTGGACCCAGGTTTGATTCCCAGTATCCATATGGCAGCTAACAACCAGTCCATAGGACCCAATTCCCTCTTCTGGCATCTGAGGAGACAAGGCACACATACATCACATAGATAGCTAACACATTCATATAATAAATCATAATAAAGAAAAAATTTAAATATTAAAAACCAAAATAGAAGTCACCTAATGAATAAGCAGGCTAAGAAATTAAGTGTAAAGTTCTCAAAGGAAAAAGAAAAAATGGGCAATCAATATTTGATAAAGTTCAATATTGTTAGGCATCAGGAAACACAAATTAAAATGCTTTGAGATTCCACCCAACTCTAGTCAGAAAAACTAGCATCAAGATCATCAATAGCAAATGTTGGCAAGGGTGATGGGAAGGTATAATTAGTCCATAGTAACTACTACAGTTACTATGGAAACGAGTATGGAAGTTTCTTATAGAAACTAGAACTACCATATAACTCAGCTACACCACTCCTAGAATGCCTGAAGGATTCTAAGTCATCATTCCATAAAGACATTTGCACAGACATGATTACGTGGCGATATTTTGAGACTCAAGCTAGCCTAGATTTTTTCACCAACAGACAATAGGTAAAGACATTTTGGAACATGTGGCTAATGAATGAAATTTAACTTAGCCGTAAAGAAAAACAAAATTGCTACATTTATAGGAAAATGTACAGAACTGGAGATCAGTATACCAAGAGAAATAAGACAAGCTCAAAAGACAAATACCATGTTTTCTTTCATGCAATATAGATTTATATTTAAATGTGTACATAGGACATGAAAGCAAATCGTGATTGTAAGAGGGATAAAAAGGCCAACACAAGGATGTGAGGAGAACAAGGGAGATTAATAGAATATATGGGTCATGAAAGCAGAAGATGGTACAGTTTCCAGAAAGATGGCAGACAAGAAAGAGGGAAGGAAGGGTGACAGAACAAAACAGTATGTGGGGGAATAAGAACAAGACATGATGACACATATCTATGAAATGTCATAATGATTAAAAACATGCTCCCTAAAGAAGAATGAATGACGGCATGAATATTAGCAAAAATTAGCATTTCGGTTGTGAGAGTTTAAACATCAAATCTATTATCCTTCTGATACATGAAATTTAAATATTTTATGAATTAAGTATCTTACAAGTTACTCTTGGTTCTGGACAGAATAATTTTGGTGGAAGGGTGGGAATAGGAGTGTCATCCAGTGGATTGAAGGGTGATTAGTAATTGAAGTACGCAAAACTTATCTGGAAATGAGAGAATAGATGATAAGGCATCTGGGATTTAGGACAGGATTTTAAATTGAAGGAAGAATGAATGTACTTGCACCCACTGATAAGTCAGGACATAAAAAACTATAAAACATATAAGGAAAACAGAACTTAAAAACAATCAGCATTTCTTCCATGGCATACCAAGGGATGGGGATGGAACAAAGACTCACAGAGGCATGGTAATGATAACCTTTTATCTGGTTCTTGGCTACTTTAAAACTCCTAGTCAGGAAATGTACCTTCTCACTGATTTTTATCCATCAGACTTTACTCCCAGTGGACACTGGATCTTGATTAGCATATTTTATTGCTAGGCTTGATTTGGCTGAAGTCAGACATGCACATATTAACCTGCTAGATTCAATCAACTAGATTGAGGAGAAAAAAAAGTTTGTATGATAGTATATAGGTTCATAATTTAAAAATCACTTCATAATGAAAGTTAATGCTCACAAACTTTAGAATTCTAAACAAATTAACTCTAGTTACTATACAAGGCAGTATCCTGAATATGTGACTCTTTACTGTAGCCAATGCATAAAACCAATGTCTACTGCACGGAATGACACAAGACACAGTTTTCACTATACCTTTGGGAGGGTGGTCTGGGCCATTCAGAGCACCCTGAATGGCAGCCTGGGCAGCAGAGTTCTGGGCCTTCAACATTTCAATGGTTTCCCGTAGTTCTATAAGTTCAGATTCCTGTGGAATGAGCAGAGTTTGAAAGTTTTAATGTTTAGAAAGAATAAAAGGGTTTTGTTCATAGTTTGCTGTCAAGTGGTTTGATATTCTGTAGCCCTAAACTCCTAAAGGAGTTGTATAGTTGGCTGACCTTGTCAAATTGTATCGAAATTTTTGCTAGCTACTGAAGAAATTGTAAGAATCCTATTCTATAAAAGTAATATCAATAGTCCATAATCCTTTCAAAGAGAGGCATGTAGCTGATTCCTTCAAAGCAAATCAAGATAATCTCTTATTTTAACATTACCAATGCTAACAATAGATATTAAATATCAGTATTTTAATATTACATTATGTTGGATTTACTGTCCTGTGTAAGCCTCTATTTCAGATTTTGTCTGAAACACTTTGTACCATAGGAATTGATTCTCTGTATTCAAGTGTAAATCTTGGCAGTCATCCCAAACTCAGTTCTTTAAAATGTCATCTTAATGTGGTCAGATGGCATATTAAAGTCGCCTTAGGATTCTGATAATTTTTTTCATGCATCAGTGAATAGAAACACATGTAATGCAAAGTCCTGTTACATTAAATTATAGAGAATGTCACAGTTTATTCTTGGTGTTTCCTACAATAAAGCTAAGCAATTTTACTGCAGAAAATTTTGTTGCTTCATACATTGGAATGTCCAGTAATGTTTCTAATCTTAGGTTGACACTGCAATGGCTGGAAATGACAGAGGGAAATAGAATAGATACATACATGGTGCCTCATATTTGTTTCTCCCCTCTTTCCTTTTCTTCCTGAGAAAGGGTTTTACTCTGTTGCCTAGGTAACAATACCACGCTTTAGCCTCCCAAGCACTGGGATTACAGGAATCAGTATCATGCTGTATTTTATCTGTCTGTTTTCTTGACTATCTCACATATTCCTGATAGATACTGGTCAGATTTAAAACAAAAATAAACTCCTTCTGATCAGAAGGAAGGAGAGGAGGACATCCCCTATTAGTGGACTTGGGAGGGGCAAGGGAGAAGAAGGGGAGGGAGTGTGGGGCTGGAGGGGAGGAGGGAGGGGCCTATGGGGGGATACAAAATGAATAAACAGTAATTAATAAAAAATAATAAAAAATAAAAAAAATTTAAAAAAACTCTGTGGACTTTAAACAATTTATAAATAAAAACCTCATAATGAAAATTAGGAGACTGCTAAATTTATATATAGATTTTTCAGATAGCTCACTTTAACCATTCATTTTCATAGAGGGAACATCACATTGCAGACAATTTGCAACCAGTTCATCATAATTATTCAGTCTCCCCAACTTCTACTCTGTGTCCCTTGCCCAATTAGCACAAGCAAT
The DNA here is from genome assembly GCF_030254825.1 of Meriones unguiculatus. Taxonomy (NCBI): domain Eukaryota; kingdom Metazoa; phylum Chordata; class Mammalia; order Rodentia; family Muridae; genus Meriones; species Meriones unguiculatus. The sequence goes on from NC_083350.1 coordinate 118,105,257, forward strand.
TTTAGTAAAACTTAATGTTTCCACTTGAAACTCCTGAGAGATAAAGTATTTACTGGAAATGGATTCACATAATTTAAAAATTAATTTTATAACCAGTGCTTAGGTGAGTGTTAAATTTTAATTAAAGTCAGACTTTCATCCTTGGGTTTGGAATCAATGATGCTTATGTTGCAAGATTTAAAAATCTGCTAAAATATTTGGCTCTGGCTTTACAAGAAGAATTGGAAATAACATCTTATGCAAATGTCTGGTAATTGAGCTTAATTTTGAGCCATCTGAGTTATTTAAGTGTCAAAGCTTTAACTCTTCTAGAGAAGTCCTTCTACAAACTTTTTTTTTTTTTAGAAAGGATTTCTTTACGTAACTCTGGCTCTTCTGGAACTATCTCTATAGATGAGGATGCCCTTTAACTCACAGAGATTTCCCTGATCCAGAGTGCCAGGATTAATGATGTATACCAACATGTCCATTTTTTCCTATTAAAAAGTCACTCTTGTAAAAGTGGTTAAGAGTGGAATATCCACAGAGTCCTGCATGCTTAATATACCATAGAAAAATGATTACTTTGTAAAATATATTTAAAAAATGTAAAAAAAAGTTTTACTTTGAAAATGACAGATATCAGTAGATTAATTGTTATTTATTGTGGCTTAGTAAAACCAAGTGATGAATAACTGTGTAAGAAATACATTTACTATACAATTTGTGACAATTCCTATCTGTTTAAAAATCTAGCTTGGCAGAATTCATGTTGGTAGTTCTTTGGGATAGCTTTCTAACCATAAATAACTGCCTGTAAGATATTCTCTAAGACTTTATTTAAACTGATAGCTAAGTTTCACACAGTTTGACACAATCCATTCAAATCTATATTTATTATTCCCCACATCTGCAAAAAGTTCTGTTAATAAAACCCACTCTCATTTTTGTCATTCGAGCTACAACTATGACCTTTCTGAGAATTTCATATGACTTTTATTTTTTGCCAAATACTCTTTCCCTTATAGGCCAAAGTGAAATATCCCTATGATGGTGAACTTTTTTCCTATCGGAAAAAAAAAATTAGAAGAGGTCCCTTTTATACTATTCAGTTTAATATCTCATTTAGTTGTTGAGAAATCATTCTTTTTGGTTGATTTATGACTCAGCATATGTTGGAGTGATTTTATGAAAAGTTGTTCTGGTCTACACTTGGATGTATTTCTTCTGTGAAGAACAAAACTTCAGCTTTAGTCCTCACATCTTTAGTTGTATAATAGGATGTTTTTCAGCTAGGGAGCTAGGGTGCCACATAAAAACATCAAACCCTTGGCAGCCTGTTATAGATAGGAAGTCTGTGCATGGTTAAGTAAATAGAACTCTCTTCACTGGGTAACGAAGAAGTTAGGAGTCTCTTTCTTTCTTCCTCAGTAGTAGAGAAGAAATAAAATAAACATAAACCATTTTAAATATTTAACTAGGGTATGGAAATTTCCCAATATTATTCTTGTCTTTATTATTTTGGGTCATTAGAGTTAGTTGTTTGTATTAATTTTAAGGCTGTATCCTTCTAATATTTTGGTAATTCATTGAAATTACAATGTTGCCTTCAAATCTATACTTATATTCCTTTTGAAAGAAATTGACTGATTGCTTCGTGGTGAGAAGTTTGTGTAAGGACTATGATCAATAATGAGTTCAGAGATTGCTGACTACAAAATCATCAAATAACCTGAAATATCTCCAGATAGTCTCAATTTTGTTGTGGTCAACAGAAAATCCTTAAGTGTAGAGAGTCTGCCAAGCATTCATGAAAGTACTGTGAGAAGAAATGTTTATGCTGTATAAATAGCTGGTTAGACTGCCATGCAATGAAGTCATTCTCCTCCTCTCTCTTCAGACACACACACAAAAAGCAGGTCTAACTAATTACACAAAGGTTTTTGAGAATGAAGAAATCAGATTTTTTGTCTCTCTTCCATTCCTATAATAAATTCAAGAGATGAGACTCTGACTCCTGTCAGCCATGTAAGAGTCTGCTTTTCCAGGTCCTCTTCATGCATGGTCTTTGATTGATAGTTCAGTCTCTGAAGGCCTCCATGGGCCCAGATTTGTTGGATTTGTTGGTCTTATAAAGCTCCTGTCCACTTTGGGTTCGTGTATTTCCCCACTCTCTCCTTCCTCTTTGATCAGCTCCCTCTGGCCGGGTGCAGACTTGCCAGGCCCCATAGGAAGAGAATGCAGCCAATCCTAATGAGACTTGATAGGCTGAAGTCAGATGAGAAGGAGGGCTTGCCCTTTTTGAGAAATGGTGTAGGGCAATAGGAGGAAAAAGGGAGGAAGGGTAGGACCGAGAGGAGGGTGCTTTAATCGGGATGTAAATTGAATAAATTATAAAAAAATAAAGTTAAATTTAAAAAGTCTACTTTTCTGTGTTTTCTAGCTTTAGTGTATAAAGACATCTTGTTTAGTTTCACATTTCTTTGGGTAGTTGCCATATGTCTTTCACTTTAAACAAGTTATAAGTATTATACCAGAAATGCTTCAAAACAAAATAATCAAATGTTTCCTTGATACTATCCTTTTGGATTTTTTTTTTAACCTAATTTTCACATTGTACTTGACTGTTTTCAAATTTTCTCATTATATTTTTCTCTATTATAAGTTCTACAAGCTTGACAACAAATCTTTTTTCTTTTTGTTTTTTTATTCATTTTGCATCCCCCCATAAGCCCCTCCTTCCTCCCCTCCCAATCCCACCCTCCCTCCCCTTTCTGCATGCATGCCCCTCCCCAAGTCCACTGATAGGGGAGGTTCTCCTCTCCTTTCTGATCTTAGTCTATCAGTTCTCATCAAAAGTGGCTGCATTGTCCTCTTCCGTGGCCTGGTAAGGCTGCTCCCCCCTCAGGGGGAGGTGATCAAAGAGCAGGCCAATCAGATTATGTCAGAGGCAGTCCCTCTTCCCATTACTAGGTAACCCACTTGGACACTGAACTGCCATGGGCTACATCTGTGCAGGGGTTCTAGGTTATCTCCATGAATAGTCCTTGGTTGGGGTATGAGTCTCTGGGAAGTTCCCTGTGTTCAAATTTTCTTGTTCTGTTGCTCTCCTTGTGGAGTTCCTGTCCTCTCCAGCTCTTTCTATTTCCCACTTCTTACATAAAATTCCACTCAAATCTTGTGAAACAACTGAACCTGCTAGGCGAGGCTCTTCAGTTTTACACTAAATGTGTCTTTAATTCCTACAATGCCACTCTATTAATCTCACAGTGGTTAGCTGTGGTATCTTTGAAAGTGGTTCTCTGTCCCCAGCCTACTATGCATTTGCCTTGAAAACTTACTACTTTTTAAAAAAATTCAAATAAAAGTGCTTTACCAAATGTTTTTATATTTTTAAAATTAAAGATTCATCTTCATCTTATGCTGTAAAACATTAAAAGGTATATTGTCTGACTCTAGAAATATGTTTTTGCAAACACCTCTAGATGGGAAACATCTGGACATAAAATATGTAGAGACAAAGCAAACTACTTCTAGTTTTCTGTGTTGCATCCAGCGTTTGACATTGAATGTCCTCTTTTCCAAGATTAAAGTTCATGTTGACCTGTGTTCTTCACAGAGGTAAGAATGGCTTTACAGTTAGCACACATGAAACTCTCATTCTTGGAAGATGGCTCTCTATACCTCAAAAACCTTCTAACGAGACTAGTCTAGCATACTTTAGGACTCATTTTCCCTTTGTCTGAGCTAAATGTCTTCAGGCAACTAATTTGAGCATCTCTTGAATTTTAAATTCCTAAATATTAGTGTGCATTACATTATCAAATTTGAGCAAGATTTCACAATGACACCTCTCATCATTCTTTTGGTTACTTATGCTTAGTCTGTTTTGCCTTCATGAAATACTCCCAAGTATTTCCCCTGAATAAATCTTCTTCATCCTCTGTAACCTGAGGAGCTCAAATGGCCTGGTTTGAACCCTCTGAAAATGCTCATGGCTTTGTAGGACTCTGATGGAGCTATAGTATTCTGCCTCCCGAGTTATTCATGCATACTTTTTCAGCTTTCTGGGTTGCACAGATATAATAACAATATTCTGGTCTTCTGGCATGAACATTTTGGCAAAAAGAATCAGTTATTTGACATCTGAAAGCAAGAAAAATATTTGGATACTATTCAAGGGAGTTATTTTGGTGAATAAATTGAAATAATGTATCTACATAGAAATAACATGTGATTTCTAAAAGCATCCTGTAAAGCTAGAACATGGTTTGGATAATTGTTTAGTTTCTCTACTTCTCAAGTGTGCAACCAAGAACATGAAGCCATCTTGGTCTTTGATTCTTCATGTGGAACTTCCATTCTTGTTTTTCAATGATCTCACTCTCAGTTGGAGTTTGTTCAGTGGCATTTAATATTATGCCGACTCTGATGTTTTACTTTTTTATCGTCATCTGTTACATATCAGAATAAAAATTTCAGTTAGAGTATATGCATTTATAAACGCACACACAAATGATGGTTATTAAAACCAATGAAGATCTTATGCCCACATGAGCATTTTTATGTATGAGTATTTTATATAAAAGCAATGAAAAAAAATCAGAAAAAAAATACTATTCATAGCCTAACTTATGAGAAATATACATGGTCTTTCTGGAGTTTTTTATTCTAGCAAATACATATATCTTTCACAGATAGAGATAGGCAAATAATCCATTTACCTATTTTAATCCATATTCTTTCTTCTGATCCCATAGAAGTTCAATATAAATTTGGTAAATAACTAAGCAAATGAACCTTGGAACTATAGGAACTGAGATTAAAAACAGAGCTCTTTTTTGAATCTTTTTCTAAGGATTGTTGGATCACCAGAGAGCAATATACCCTTTTTATCTTAGTTCCCTGAAGAAATGCCTTTCCTGAAATATGATTAAATGTTATGCCCTCAGCTTTTAGAAAAATGTCTAAGTGAACAATGCATTTTGTCTTTTGTTATTTCATGACCCCAATTTAAGAACCCTTGTGATACATTTATCCTTAAATCCCTGGCCAAGATGTTAGTCTGTTCGATCTAAATTACACTCTTTTGGTCAGACAATGAAACAAAACCCACCAAGAAATCTCTCTTTGTCCCTCAGTTCTTTTGAAAGCTGGTTCAGCCTAGGGATTTGTGGCTGGGCCATATGGTTCAAGAATCTTGTTTTATACATTCATCTGCTGGTTTAAATCAGTTGCTGTCACTGTATTATGCAAATCATTTTATAGATCTTTTCAAAAGAAAATGTTAATCCACAAAATTGAGGTGCATAAATGGTTACCAACATTCTCTGTATAGTTCTAAACTGAAGAAGAATAATTTTATGTTTAGATAAAAGTATTAAAGGTAATTTCATCATGATACTTCTGGGCAATTTAAATTATTTTGCTGATGTTATTTTAAGGATACTATGCACAAAATGACAAAAGTTCTTATCATAAAGATTTATATTTAGAATATTTATAGATTATCCCCAGATATAATAAGTTAACATACTTGTGTATCTTACATAATCCTATGGAAAATTTTTCTTTCACAAATATAAAAGAGTTGGAGGACATATGAAGGCATTGTCAAGAGTGATTATTCATTTTGATTTCTTAAAGATATCACAATGAATGCTAACCATCACTTCCAGAAATACACCTAGCATAAGCTAGGTATGAATTACTATTTGTTCTTTCTTTGTTCACCTTTGCACATCCATTTGTGCATGGTGTGCGTGTCTGTGTCTGTGTGCATGCCCTTGTGTGTATAATGTACACATGGGAACAAACATGAGTGCAGTTGAAGTTGATAGTGTTTATCTTTCTTGACTGTTCTTCACCTTATGAATTTATGGTTTCTGGAGGAACTGGATCTAGTTTGCCTACTCAACATGCTTTTGGAATTACCTGTTTGTGCCCAATCTAACCTCCTACAATTTTATAAGTTTTGCAGTATTTTAAGTAGGGCTTCATGCTCATTTGGCTTTTACTTTGGGTTCTGAGGGATCTTTACTCTAAACCTCACTTTTGCCTGGTGAAGCTTTAACCAACAAGCTCCCAGCCCCTTTAGAATTTTTTTTTCCTAGTGGATCAACTCTTCTTTAAAATTTATTTATTTTTAATTAATTACAGTTTTACTTTTTATTCCAGCTGTAGTCCTCTCCCTTGTCCTCTCCCAATTTCATCCTCCCTCCCTCACATCCTCACATGCCCCTCTCCCAGTCCACTGATACATTCCTTTCCCTCTAACCCCAACCTATCAGGTCTCATCAGGACTGACTGCATTGCCTTCCTCTCTGGCCTGGCAAGGCTGCTCCCCCATCAGGGGAAGGTGATCGAAGAGCCAGCCACTAAGTTCATGTCAGAAACAGCCCCTGTTCCCTTTACTAGGAAACCCACTTGGACGCTGAGCTGCCATGGGCTACATCTGAGCAGGGGGGTTCTAGGTTATTTCCATGAATGGTCCTTGGTTGGAGTATCACTCTCAGAAAAGACCCCTGTGCCCATATATTTTGGTTCTGTTGCTCTCCTTGTGGAGCTCCTGACCCTTCCAGGTTTTTCAATCTCCCCCTTCTTTCATATTTTTTCTTTCATTTTTTTGGTTTTATTTTTTTTTATTTTATTTTTTCTTATCAGTTACATTTTATTAACTATGTATCCCAGCTGTGTCCTGATCCCTCATTCCCTCCCAGCCCCTCCCTCCCTCCCTCCCTCATCTCCACCGTGCCCCTTTCCAAGTCCACTGATAGGGGGGGACCTCCTCCCCATTCATCTGATCCTATTTTATCAGGTATCTTCAGGACTGGCTGCAAAGCCCTCCTCTGTGGCCCAACTGGACTGCTCCTCCCTTGGGGGGGTGAAAGAATCATGCAGGAAGGTAACATTTCTGGATTGTCTCAATGCATGTGATGCAATCATAATATTTTGCTTATTTTTCACAGACCATACAGTTGTGAAAATTCTCCTAAAGCACATTTCTTGTTAACTATATAACAATTTGAGAATACTTGAATTCTCCTATATAAAGCTTCCTCTTAGCATTGTTTAACAGTTAGAAGTAAATAATCAGGCCTACGGCAGAACTTTGTGTGTATTTTTGCCCATGTGTTCCAATATGAAGAATCTGGTCACATCTTTAAATTAGAACTGGAAAAGAAAAGGTACCATCTACTCATAGTTTCAGTGCCCTTTAGTACTGTTTTTAAAACAGTAAGGTCTAGCTCTTGTTTAGCGTTCTCTGAAGTGTACTTTCTCCTTTGAAGCCTCAGTGGCAATTACTGGACATACCTTTTGTTCTGCTGTCATGGTTAGACTTTGCAACCGGCCAGTCATATTTCCTAAACTCTTTTCAAAAGCTGCTACAAGGTGAGCCTGTGAACAAAACAGAAGAAAGTAGTTAAAATGTCAGAATCTCATTTAGATAAGATAAAGCCTCTTCGTTTTACAAAATGTTTAATTTTAGGTGTTCCAACTAAGTATTGTGACTTTCACAGTTAGTTCTTGGTGGTGATACTCCTTTAACATGTATCTTTATTTTCCACTTTTAAACTTTGGTTTCCTAAAATCAGTGCTTCAGTCTTTTGACATTTAATGTGAACTCGCCTTCCAAAATGGGATGGTATTTTGCAAATAACAACACCTTCTGACTTGCACATCACGCAGCGATCTGACACCCAAAATACCATACAAATTTCCCAGCTGCCAAGTTTTTAGAAAGAAGGCCCAAAAGGAGGTCATTGAGATAGTCAGTGGACAAATGTTCCTCATTTTTTGACTTCTATGATGACCTTTGAAGATATTGTTAGCTCTTCTATTGTGTGGACATTCTCCTTCAAGTGTCAGACATCTGCTGACAGTTAGAACATTATCTTTTCTCTTTTTCTACTTGCAAAGAACATAATGGCAAAGAATTGTCTTCACTTTCAAATCTCTGATAATAAAAGGGCCTTTCCCCCCTACTTTTGATCCCCTTAAAGAAATAGAGCTAGGCCAGGAAGAAATAAATAATCATATGGTCAAATTTAACATTAAGCTTTGATGGTTTTGCAGTTTTATTTTTTCTTTTCTTTTCTTTTCTTTTTTTTCTTTTCTTCTCTTTTCTTTCTTTCTTTCTTTCTTTCTTTCTTTCTCTTGATTTCTTTATTATTTTTACTGTTTCTTCACTTTGTGTTCCCAGCTGTGGCCCCTTCCTCATTACTTCCCAATCCCATCCTCCCTCCCTCTTCTCCTCCCATGACCCTTTCCAAGTCCACTGATAGGGGAGGTCCTCATTCCCTTCCCTCTGACCCCAACCTATCAGGTCTCATCAGGACTGGCTGCATTGTCTTCCTCTGTGGCCTGGCAAGGATGCTCCCCCTTCAGGAGGAGGTGATCAAAGAGACAGCCACTGAGTTCATGTCAGACAGTCCCTGTTCCCTTTACTAGGGAACCCACTTGGACACTGAGCTGTCATGGGCTACATCTGTGTAGAGGTTCTAGGTTATCTCCATGGATGGTCCTAGGTTGGAGTTTCAGTCTGAGAAAAGACCCCTAGGCCTAGATATTTTAGTTCTGTTGCTTTCTTTGTAGAATTCCTGTTCTATGAAGGTCTATCTATTATCCCCTTTCTTTCATAAGATTCTCTGCACTCTGCCCAAAGTTTGGCTATGAGTCTCAGCATCTGCTTTGATACCCTGCTGGGTAGAGTCTTTCAGAGGCCCTCTGTGGTACGCTCCTGTCCTGTTTCCTCTTTTCTCCCTCTTCCAATGTCCGTTGCATTTGCCTTTTTGAGTGAGGATTGATCATCTTCCCCAGAGTCATCCTTCTTGCTTAGCTTCTTTAGATGTACAGTTTTTATTTTAAATTTTAGAGAATTACACATATTGTAATATATAAACATCACACTCATGATTAGGACTGCTTGCTGAGACAGCTGCAAATGAGGCCATTTCCTACTGAGATACCATTATTCAGCAGCGTGAGCTGCAAATACTAAGCATAAACAGGTGGTCTACTCATCCCCATGACTTCAGGAACAACTCCGTGTGTACTATTTCAAAATGATAGAACTTATTGTGGTCCTAAAGGGATCTAAAGATTGGCTATTTTCTAAGCTCAGCATATGACAAGCTAGAGCTGGGTAGAATACCCTCAATTTTGGCAAAAGCTTGACTTTTTTTTCCTGAAGAAAGGGTGTGTTGGGACCCTAACACTTTTTTTTTCTGTAGCAGAGCCACAAGGCTGAGGCACCTCCTATCAAATGGCTAACAACAATTCCCATAAGGATCAGTGTTCTGATGGTTTATTCTATAATTAGCACAGGCAACTTTGCTCCTGAGGCTCATCATGAGCTGCTCTTCACAGATAGGACAGTAGGGAGAAAACAATTTGCAGAGAACACTGCTCAAACTTCAGCCCTCCATGAATACTTTTTATTCTTTTACTCAGATACTGGGACCTTTTCTTTCCTGCTAACCATTACAGGTCCTATATCATATTATTGATACTTCTTACATTTTCTGCTTTATTGATACTTCTCACATTTAAGTTGCATTCTCAAGCACTAGGTTTTAATTTGAGCAATTTTACAAAGTACCCAGGTATTAGCATATAATCTTCATGACTTTTTCCTCTTTTTAATAATACTTTTCAAGTAAACCATTCTTCTCTCTGAATTTACAATTTGCCCATGATTTATTGATTGTAGTTTTGTCTTTTAAAATAACAATACTATCCCCATAAACAAGGCACCAAATCCTAAAACTAAGCTTGTCCCTTACCCCCAATAGGGAACACTCTAGAAGAAAAGGTTTCTTATTTGACACATAAAATAATCCTGAATACTGTGATATTCTACTTCTCAAAAAGAAAGCAATTGTTTAATTATTGGGCAGTAGAGACTTTGATGCATACATTTGAAGAAAATTGTAATTTGTAATATATTTAGTCTATTTACTAAGAATTTAAAATATGAAATATTAGGATTATAAATAGATTATATGCATCAACTATATCTGTATCTTATATCAACAAAAATGATAAAATATTTTACAATAGAATATTGTGCTGGCTAGTTTATGCCAACTTGACACAAACGAGAGCCATCTGAAAGGAGGGAACCTCAATTAGGAAAATGCTTCCATAAGATCTGGGTGATACAATAGCCACTAGTAACATAAAGTACCTTGGGGTGACACTAACCAAGCAAGTGAATGACCTGTTTGAGAAAAACTTCAAGTCTCTGAAGAAAGAAATTGAAGATCTCAGAAGTTGGAAAGATCTCCCGTGCTCATGGATTGGTAGGATTAACACTGTGAAAATGGCCATACTGCCAAAAGCAATCTACAGATTCAATGCAATTCCCATCAAAATACCAACCCAATTCTTTACAGACCTCGAAAAAAAGATTCTCAGCTTCCTATGGAGAAACAAAAAACTCAGAATCTCCAAAACAATCCTATACAACAACAGATCATCTGGAGGTATCTCCCTCCCCGATCTCAAGTTGTACTATAGAGCAATAATAATAAAAAATGCATGGTATTGGCATAGAAACAGAAAGGAGGATCAATGGAACTGAATAGAAGACCCAGAAATAAACCCACACACCTATGAATACTCGATTTTTGACAAAGAAGCCAAAACCATTCAATGGAAAAAAGATAGCATCTTCAACAAATGGTGCTGGTCCAACTGGATGTCCACATGCAGAAAAATGAAAATAGATCTATATTTATCACCCTGCACAAAACTAATGTCCAAGTGGATCAAAGACCTCAGCATAAAACCAGATACCCTAAATCTGTTAGAAGTTAAAGTGGGGAACAGCCTAGAACTCATTGGCACAGGAGACAACTTCTTGAACAGAACACCAACAGCACAGGCTCTAAGAGCAACAATCAATAAATGGGACCTCATGAAACTGAAAAGCTTCTGTAAAGCAAAGGACACCGTCATCAAAACAAAACGACTGCCTACAGATTGGGAAAGAATCTTCACTAACCCTTTATCTGACAGAGGACTAATATCCAGTATATACAAAGAACTAAAGAAGCTGAGAAGCAGCAAACCAAGTAATCCAATTAAAAAATGGAAAACAGAGCTAAACAGAGAATTCTCAACAGAGGAATATCGAATGGCAGAGAAACACTTAAAGAAATGCTCAACCTCATTAGCCATCAGGGAAATGCAAATCAAAACAACCCTGAGATATCACCTTACACCCATCAGAATAGCCAAGATGAAAAACTCAAGTCACAACACATGCTGGAGAGGTTGTGGAGAAAGGGAAACCCTCCTCCACTGCTGGTGGGAATGTAAACTGGCACAACCACTCTGGGAATCTATCTGGCGCTTTCTAAGACAATTAGGAATAGTGCTTCCTCAAGACCCACCTATACCACTGATAGGTATATACCCAAAGTTTGTTCAAGTACACAAAATGGCTACTTGCTCAACCATGTTTGTAGCAGCTTTATTTGTAATTGCCAGAACCTGGAAACAACCCAGATGTCCATCAATGGAGGAATGGGTACAGAAATTGTGGTATTTTTACACAATGGAATACTACTCAGCAATCAAAAAGGAGGAAATCATGAAATTTGCAGGCAAATGGTGGGATCTAGAAAAGATCATTCTGAGTGAAATATCTCAGAAGGAAAAAGACAAACACGGTGTATACTCACTTATATAGACCTATAAAATATGATAAACATAATGAAGTCTATACACCTAAAAAAGATAATCAAGAGAGTGGACATGGGGTAAGATGATCAATCCTCGTTTAGAAAGACAGATGGGATGTGCATTGAACGTATGACAGGCATCTACTGAGCGCATCTGAAAGACTCTAACTAGCAGTGTTTTCAAAGCAAAGACTCATGACCAAACCTTTGGCAGAGTACAGGGAATCATAAGAAAGAAGGGGAGTTAGTCTCATGGGGAAAGGATAGGAGCTCCCCAAGGACCAAATATATCTGGACACAGGGTCTTTTCTGAGGCTGACATTCAACCAAGGACCATGTATGGTTATAACCTAGAACCTCTGCTCAGATGTAGCCTGTGGTAGCTCAGTATCCAGTTGGTTTCCCAAAGTGAGGGGATCAAGGACTATTTCTAACAGGAACTCAATGACTGGCTCTTTGGCCTCCCCACCCCCAAGGGAGGAGCAGTCCTGTTAGGCCACAGAGGAGGGCTTTGCAGCCAGTCCTGAAGATACCTGATAAAATAGGATCAGATGAATGGGGAGGAGGTCCCCCCCATCAGTGGACTTGGAAACGGGCACGGTGGAGATGAGGGAGGGAGGGAGGAACTGGGAGGGAATGAGGGATCGGGACACGGCTGGGATACAGAGTTAATAAAATGTAACTGATAAAAAAATAAAATTAAAAAAAATAAAAGATCTGGGTGATAGCAGATCTTTAGGGCAGTTTCTTAATTAGTGACTGAGTGGAGGAGTTCAATCCATTGTGGGTGGTGTCATTCCTAGGCTGCTGGTCCTGGGTTCTATAAGAAAGCAGGCTCAACAAGCCATGGGAAGCAGGCCAGTAAGCAGCACCCCTCCATGGCTTCTGCATCCCCTCCTGCCTCCAGGTTCCTGCCCTGTTTGAGTTCCTGTCCTGATTTCCTTCAAAGATGAACAGCAAAATGGAAGTGCAAACCAAATAAACTCTTTACTCCTCAACTTCCTTTTTGGTGTTTCATTGAGGCAATAGAAAGCATAGCTAGACAAATAAAATTGGCTAATCTTTGTAAGCTTGCTGTGTATTAATTTTTCATATAGGCCTAATAATTGGTTGTTAAATATAATTTTGAGTCAGTTTATTTTCAATGGAAAGTATGTTAAAATTTTATTAGATAACTATCATTTTATATTTATGGCTTCTTGGCTTAGTTTATCAGATTAACTTTATTACTTCAGAAGTAATGAAACTTAAATTTCTCACTAAATGCATAGAATTACAGAAGAATAAAGAGATAAAGAAGAACATTTTTTTATCAATTATTATTTTTATTACATTGTATGTGAAACCATTTGACTCCTAAAAAATTATGATTTTCAGGGTGACAGCAGAGTTTACTAGGTTGTCACTCTTTTTAGCAGCTCATATTTTCCAAAATAGAGTGGAAAGTATTAGTATGAGATTAGTACTGTGTAATGTGAGAGGAAGGCTGACTAGGCAATAAAACAGGGAAGCCTAAGTGCTAGCTAGGAAGAGATATTTTTTCATAATGGTCACAGAATTACACTATATAATGTGATACACACAAAGAAAATGACTGTGATTTTTTTTAACAGCAAGATGAAATGCTATTATCCATAATGACTACATTGCATATATTGACATAGAATGAAATAACAGTTCATTTTATATATATAGTAAATATGTATAATGCATTATCTATTTAAGGATATGCATTTGAGAAGCAAAGTTGATGTGAGTTCAATATTAAACGTCTATAAGGAACTGTCTTTCTTTGGTACCTTACAGAATTTCTCAACAGTGTTTTCACCATTAACAGGTAAAGATTGTCCACGGGAAATTGAGAGTAGAGCAAGAGAAACAGCTGTATTATATATAAAAATACAAGCAAAGAAATGGAGCACATGCTCAGAAAATATTGTAGTGAAGAGATTTTTAGTTAAAAAAGATTTATTTCCTAAAGGCAAAATTGCCGTTTGTCTTGCTATATACTCATTTGGTAGTACCTTTGAAAAATGCCAGTGATAGCAGGCTTGGTTCACATTTTAAATTATCCAAGGGCCAAGACTTGTCAACTCCCCAAAAGAAAACACACAGAGAGAAAAGAAGCACACAATCCACCCGCCGAGGCTGCGTGAATATGTGGGAGAGAGGGCCAGAGCGATCTGGCTTTTCCATGGGATATTGTGTACTAACGCTGAGCTGGTGCCGATCTTGCTTTGCTTTCTGTTATTTGCTGGAGGGACAAGGACTCAGAGGAGGCCATTTGCCGTTACGACCTCTGCCTTTTCTGAGATGCACTAGCAGAATAAGCTTCGTACACCATCCCTTGTCCGTTAATGCGACTCTTTTCAGAGCAAATCTGTAAGGAGGAAAGGACTACTGTGCGCTGCCCTGACTGGGACTTTATTCTGCTAGTCAAATGAAAAGACTGCCCACATGATGCCTTCCTCCTTTATCACTCCGCTCTGCTGAGCAGTGATAGAACAAGTTGAAACAGATTTATTAATGTCAAGTTCTAGCATGGAACACGTAAATCACAAAAAGGTAGTTAATCAAGTGGAAGCATTAGGATCTGATACAGTTGCTCAGAGATTAACATTAAGACTAATGTTCCTTAAAAGATTACTAGCCTGAAAACTACTCATCAAAAATCTGTCCTTATAAAGTATACCTACTACATTTCCAGATAACAGTTTTTCCTGTGGAGATCACACGTTTAACCAAACACAAAGTTTACTTACAGTCTGAATAAGTTAATACGTAAAAACTAATGCAGCTAAGAGTTCAGCTGAAAGACTAAATGACTTTTAATAAAAAGACCCATCTTTACTTACGAATAGAAGTTGAAAGACAAAACAACAACAACCAAACAAACCAAACTGCTAGGACTGGATGTAGCTGAGGTGATGAGATGCTTACCGGGCATATCCAATCCCAAGTATCACAAAAGCAGATAAACATACGACAACAACTCAAACATACAACAAAAAGTGATCATGGATGAGCACGTTGGTAAGACTTCCTCATTGCACATGAATTCAACCCAATGTGTTTATGGCTTTTATACTGATCCTTGTCCTCTGGGTTCAAGTTCAGAAACTCAGCAGTTTTACAGAACTGTGACATAATGGCATAAAGTTGACAGCTGCCTCAGAACCATCTCTTTAATATTTCAGCTTAGATAACAACAGTGGGTAAAAAATGCTATTTTCTAGCAAGGTTCAAAAAATCTGTTCTTACTGGGCATCTCCTAACAAGCTTTATGAACAATAATAACCCATCTCAAGTTAATATTATTCCCCTGTTGTTAAAACATAATTTCAGCAGGATGGGAGCCTTCCATAGAGGTCCTCTGAAAGGCTCCACCCAACAGGGGATCAAAGCAGATGCAGAGACTCACAGCCAAACTTTGGGCAGAAGGCAGGGAGTCTTAGGGAAGAGTGGGGAGATAGAAGGAGCTAGGGGGATAGAAGGACCTAAAGGCAACAGGAGACCACAAGGAGACCAACAAAGCCAAAAAGAAATCTGTGCACAGGGGGACCTGCAGAGACTGATGCACCAACCAAGGGCCATGCATGGAGAGGACCTTGTCCCCCTCCTCAGATGTAGCCCATGGGCAGTTCAGTCTTCATGTGGGTTTCCTCGAACGAGGAGCAGGGGTTATCTCTGACATGAACTCAGTTGCCTTCTCTTTGATCACTTCCCCCTGGCACGAGGCCTTGACAGGCCATAGAGGAAAATAGACAGGCCATAGATCCAGGTCAGATGACCGAGGAGGAGGACTCCCCTTTCAATGGACCAATGTACGCGAGTAGGGAAGAGGGAGGGAAGGTGGAACCTGAGGAGATGAGGGAGGGGACTACTATTGGGATATAGAGTGAATAAATTGTAAAAAAAAAAAAAAAAAAAACATAAAAAAAAATGTCAGCTCAGCCACAGAGCTAAAATTAATTCACTGTGAGTGAAATGGCTTATTTCCTGTGGATTTCTATTACAATGTCATACACTATGGCCCTGCACCTGTTCATTTTTGATATGTCATGCTTTGTGTAGGAGAAAAAAATGTCTATGGAGAGGCAACAGAGAGAGAGGCAGAGCAGAGAGGCAACAGTGGTCACAGCTGGAGAAACCCAAAGCCACATAGCAGGAGGAGAAAGCTAAGACTACCGAGGGCATAAGGCAGCCTAGCAGGAGCTTCCGCACCCCCTGCTGTGGCTTCTCACACTCTTATTTCTTAGGAATGAGCACAATGCTCCATGCTCTCCTGTGTTATATAGTCTATCAACCCTGAGTCCTCCTGAGAGTGTAGAAATACCTTCGATAGGAAAGTTAATAAAATTGGTAGTCTCCATTGTCGCAGTTTTTGCTCTAGTGCCTGCAAATGTGGATTCTTCTAAACTGGTCTAAGAAGGCTTGAGAGAGTTGTATTTCACATTCAGTGGAGCTAAGCTATCATATTTAGATTCAGGTTTTCTTTTTATTTTACATTTTATTGTATGCTTCATTAATTGCTGAAAGGGACAGGACCTGAAATACGTTGTCTTCCAGAGTCAAATCCTCACAGCCCTTACTATGTTTTTGGCTTGAGAAAAAAATCTTGCATGTAAAGGGACAAAAGTAAGACATGAGAAAAAAGGTAACATTTATAATCATTATTGCAGTATGTAATTTTCTGACATTAAAAAAAACTTGTTCATTATTAGCATGTTATACACTTTGAAATTTCTGTTATGTAACATTATATACATGTATAATTGACTATTCAGTTATCTAAAATAAATCATACAACCATTAAAGTAAAAAAAAATTTAAAAAAACTTGTTTTGTTTTGTTTCACTGTGTTGTCACTTACCAATTGGATGTATATTTTAATAGTAAGTGGGCAGAAAACTTCATGTGAGTTTTACTTTACAGAACCTTACATTGCATAACTGTGGACACCTACCCTTTGTTGATAAAGCCAGTCTCTCTAACTATGTAAAAGTCTGTTCTGATATCTTTCAGCAAGAAAAGGCAACTTACATTTGCAGACAGCTGAGACGTGAGGGTAGCAACCTTCTCCTGGGATGCAACCAGCTCTCTCCGTAACTTATGGATTTGCTGTGCGAGTGAAAAGAACAATATACAAAATGACCCATTAACACTCAGACTTTAGTACAAGAGAGCAAGGGGAGTAGCAACAGACAGCGCCTTTCAGACAGGTGATTAATAGCTACACTGCAGCTCTCAAAGGCTACTTACGAAGAGGGGAATGAAGTTCTAGCTGCCATAATCGGGGCTTGAATCTGCTCATCAAATTATACAATCGCCTCTGCTATCTAAGTCCTGCCTGACTCATGAAATAGTTCATGGTCCTTACGGAGTTTGCTTTTCTACAACTTTATTTTGATAAAAACCCAAGCATAAAATAGTCTTAAAAAATTCATATACACCATTTACATATTTTTCTTGATTTTTTAAAATGTAAATGATTTGCCATACAACTTTTTTGAAAAATCTGAGATGTTTACTGAATGCATTTTAGTTTTCTATATTTTATAAGATTTTTTAAAAGTATAGAGTATTTGTAATATGCAAAACCTGTCTTTAAATACTTAATGAGTCCATATTTGAAAATATATGTATTTTTTTTTCTTTTTGAGACAGGATATTATCATGTAGTCCAATCTGTGCTCAAATTTTTGATTCTCCTGCCTCAGGTTCTGAAATGCAGGAATTATAAGAATGTACACATATCTATAACAGTGATGTCCCTGAAAGATATACTAATGAAATAGTGGCACAAATTTTATGGGAATAACCAACCACTTTTTAAAAATTGGATTCTGGGCCCACTCAATGAGATGGAAGCCATATCTGACATTGCTAAAACTGCCAAGAAACTGTGACTAGGTAGATCATGGGCCCATGGCCTATGAGTCCACAAAAGAATCATGGCAACAAAATGGTCCTTAGTGACAGATTGCTACACTCATATATCAGTTCTTCACTCAACTCTCATAAGAGAAGCTTCTGGTAGTAGATGAGAATTAGCACGAGACCTGCACCTGGAAAATATCCAGAGAATGAAAGACTTTTAAGCACTTGGCTCTAAATGGTTGTTTTTGTCAAACTTCTCCTCTCAAGGTTCAGTGATCTAAGCAGAACAGGAGGCAGAAAGGTTTTAGGAGCCAGAGGTGATAGATGACTTAAAAAAAATGTTTTCCAGACACACATATGAACTCAGAGATTGCGCCAGCAGGCACAGAGCCTGCACTGGTTCAGCCCATTCAAGTTCCCAACACTGAGAAGGGGAAATCAGCATGGGTTCTAACCTATATAATTTCGCTAAGTAACAATTTCACTGTTATTTCTACTTTAAAAATGAAAATCCACCTCACTCCCAATGAAGATGTGTGCTACTCTCCTATAACAATACTGGATTATTTAATTTTAGAAAACAAAGCATATTTTAGCTTCTAGACCAAAGCAAGCTAAAAGAGGTTTTCTCTACTTATGCCTTTATTATAAAATTTTATTTCTTGTAGTTTATAACCCAGAAAACTATACATTATTTCAAAGCTGGTGACCTCTTATGAACATAAATGATGAGAAGACAATTGGATAGTTAATGTTAAGGCAAGCCAATGTTTCTGCATTTCCAAATTTCAGTAGCTGTTTCATGACCAAAACTCAAAGCTTTTGTCAGATTTATGTGATGTAAAAAATATAGTTTCAGATAAAAGAATTGTGTGTCATCGATACTCTCCATGAGTTTTGTACATATTCAGAACAAATTTCACTCTAAAATAGTGGTTCCCAACCTTCACAATGCTTTGGAGACAGTTCATCATAAAATTACTTTAGTTCTACTTCATTACTTTAACTTTGTTAAGATTTGCTTGAAAGTCATGCGCTTGCGTGTATGTCCATGTGCGCGCATGTGAATGTGCCACATCCAATAGAGCTGGAGCTACAGGGGTTTGCGAGTCACTAGACACGTGTGCCTGGATCTTTTGCAAGAGCAGTACACATTAACTGCTCAGCCATCTCTTCAGCCTCTGTGAATAAAGTTTAAGGTCCCCCTATACTCTTAAGCCAGGATGTGTTTTTTACAAAGGTAAAGAAGAATTTCCTCTCCAAGTAGATGGTTAACTTTGTACATGATTGCAAGCATGTGTTTGTGAAATGCATCTTCATAAATATATAAAAGTAATTCACACTCCTCATGCCACAACTAGATAGGCAGGGATTGTGGTACCTGTTTGGAAAAGACCTTGTGAGTTAGATTCTACAGATTCATTAATCCTAAATAGTGCCTCTCAGGCCATGAGACGAACACCGTGAAATGAATGTATGGATTTACTACGTTAATACCCGATTCACTAATGAGTGAATGAGTGGCAGCTATGACAGATTACTTATTAGATGTTGAGCTAAGACTAGGGCAAAATATGAGAGGAAAGCTTGCTGCTAAGACTTCTTTTCACGTTCTGTAAGAAGCAATGCCTAGACCACAGATTTATTTCTACCAGAAGTCCTGTAGTTATGCTAGTGCATCAAGCACCCTCTAGTGGCAATAAGACAGATTTCATCCTAAAATAAGGCCGGTTTTCAAAGATTAAAACGGTACAGATTTTTACCTCTGAATGAGCCTTTTCTTCAGCCTGTAAAAGAAAAAAAAAGACAGACATATGTTAATTATGCAAATAAGACTAATTTATTCTATATTTATTAATGAGTCAGAAGTCTGCCACAGAGGGCCTCTGAAAGGCTCTGCCCTGAAGACTATCAAAGCAGATGCTGAGACTTATGGCCAACCTTTGGGCAGAGTGCTGGGATTCTTATGAAAGAAGGGGGAAACAATAAGATCTGGAGAGGACAGGAGCTCCACAAGGAGAGCAACAGAACCAAAAAATCTGAGCACAGGGGTCTTTCCTGAGACTGATACTCCAACCAAGTACCATGCAGGGAGATAACATTGAACCCCTGCACAGATGTAGCCCATGGCAGTTCATTGTCCAAGTAGGTCCCATAGTAATGGGAACGGGGACTGTCTCTGACATGAACTGATTGGCCTGCTCTTTGATCACCTCCCCCTGAGGGGGTGGGGGGGAAGCAGCCTTACCAGGCCATAGAAGAAGACAATGCAGCTACTCCTGATGAGACTTAATAGATTAGGATCAGAAGGAAGAAAAAGAAGACCTCCCCTATCAGTAGACTTGGGTAGGGGCATATGTGGAAAAGGGGGAAGAAGGGAGGGATTGGGAAGGGTGGAGGTAGGGAGCTACAGGAGGGATACAAAGTGAATAAAGTGTAATTAATTAAAAAAAAGAACTATGAAAAAAAGATGCATTTACAGCTTGCATGGTTTAAAAAGTAAACTACAAGACTGTTTAACTAACATAACAAGACAGTATACTATAGGAACAAAATTGATATTTACATATGACACAATTGGATATTTACATATGAAAACTGCAGCTAGTAGATATATAACACACCTTAAGACATTGAAAAATTTTAAGATCTATAGGAACCATAAAAAAATAAACACAAGTTATTATAAGCTTATACTCTAAATATATGGGTGCATGGAAACATAAAATGTTATACACACACATATATATCAGTTCCCATGACATTATATAAATCATTAGCCAAGACATAGGCAGAACTTTATTTTTTGTTGTAAATATTATGAAAGTGACAAATGGAGTTGAGAGGGGAAGTCTGGCCATTATTGTTGGTAATAGAAAGCAGAGGTTACTAATTCCTATTTCCTCTCATTTTCCTTAATGATTATTAAGTGTATTGGTAGGCACATCACCCAAACAACAGAGCACTTAGTTTTAAGGTGGTAATAAAAGAGACAGCCAAATAACATTGGCTGCGTAGCTTATGGAAATGAGAATTGCTGTACAAAATGGCAGGGTGTTTCACACATCTATACAGGAAACTCCTAGGTCTTTTTTCTACATGCTGGGCTATATGATGCCAGCAAATGAGTTATGTGCACCATTACATTGGGGAAGCTGCAGCAATCTGGAAAGAACTGGAGAACGTGCAATATCGCTGAACAAAATAACTCTGCCCATTGCCATTTGCAGAGAAAGGCTGCGAAGCCCATTGCCATTTGCAGAGAAAGGCTGCGAAGCAGTCTTGTCTCCTGTTGTTGCTTTGGAGGCAGTAAACGTCTGATTTGGTTTTGCTGTTTTTCTTCCAGAAGGGAATCTCTCTCTCTCTCTCTCTCTCTCTCTCTCTCTCTCTCTCTCTCTCTCTCTGTGTGTGTGTGTGTGTGTGTGTGTGTGTGCTTTCTATTACCAGCAATAGTGGCCAGATTTCCCCTCTCAACTCCATTTGCCACATTCATAATATATACAACAAAAAATAAAGTTCGGCCTGTCTTGGCTAAGGATTTATATAATGTCCGGGGAATAACACATGCAGATAGCATAACTATCCAGGTATAATTTATTCACAAATGTTTCTTTTAATCTGAATTTCATGTTTCTTTTTTTTTCCTACCTTTGAAAAGTGTCAGGATGTATATTAGGGTTATTTACAAGGAGCTAACTATGAAGACTTTGTCTCCATAAAAAAACAAACAAACAAACAAACAAAAACTTTTGTTTTCTACAAAGCTATTGTTAACATTTATCTTGTTCATTTTACATCTCATTTTTAGTAGTTTAATTGAAGATTTCTGTTTTTTTAAAAATTCTAGTAATTTCATGTTATTATATGTAGTTTGGTGTGTGTATCTGCAGCATAAACAAAGACTATTAAAATTAAGTCAGTAACTTGATTAAGCTTGATTCACAATTTTCTTTGACTACCTAATAATTTGTACATTTATTGTCAATTTATTCCAGTCATATTCTGACTTTACGCTTGTTCAGATTACATTAAAATTATAAAGACTCGATAAATAATTAATGAGTTTCTAAAAGAGATCTACTTTATTTAGATGGACCAAAATATAATCATCATAACATCATGTTTTCATTAAAATAACCCTCAGCTACAGGTGTTAGTTATATATTAATGTGTTACGTGACATGATTTTTCTCATAGCTGAGTTTTCAAGACTATTGCCTTTAATCCTTGCCATCTTTCATATATTTCCATGCTTGTTTTTACCAGTAATACCTATTAACATAAAAATGGAGCAATGAGACAAAAAATAATATTCTATTTCAATCAGTGGCTTAGAAATGGGATTAGTGATATTACAGTTTAATTATATGATATTTTTAGTGAGGTTTTTGAATCAAGACTAACATACTGAAGGAGAGTAAACTGCCTAAATAAAAATATCAATTGATTTCTGTATTTCTCAAGCCATTTAAGTTATTATTAAAAGTCACTTCTTGGCATTGTCCTTGTATTTAATAGTTTGTGAAGGACGTGCACAAAGATGAAGCATGGACCTTCTTCCCATGATATCAGCCATAATAAAAATATACACACAGAATGGAATCAGTATAAATTTATTATTTTGCCAACAAAAAATTCAGCTACTGGGATCAATAATATAAAAACTCAACAGTATCATGCCTATAAAAATTAAAAGAATTTAAGTATTAAAAATTGATAATCACACAGCCCTCTAGGATACTCTTTGTTTTCTTATTTTAGCAGATATAACTATTAAGAAATATAATGACAGCCAGCGATGCAAACAGCTTCAATGTGAGGGAGAAAGTGGCAGAGGCTGTGGCTTGTCTGAGAGCTTTTGTCATTACCTAAAGAGGACTGCAAATACAGAGAGGTTTAACTTAGTATCACTGGATATTTCCATGTTTGTCATAATTATTGAGACAGGCTCTCTCTCTCTCTATGTAGAGCTAGATGCCCCAGAACTTGCTTTGTAAACCAGTCTGGCCTAGAACTCACAAAGATTTGTCTGCCTCTACTCTTCAAGTGCTGAAATTAAACATGTAACTATGCCTGCCCTTTGAAAGCAAACAAAAACAATCAAACAAAAAACAGAAATCAAAATTTTTAAATTTTTTCGGTGATAGTCCCAGACCTTACAGGTGAATGAGCATCTTAAAACAAGCACACACATTCCAAGCATCCAGAGATGACACTTGGGCTGATGACAATGAGCCTGTGACTTCCAGCTTGCAAAGATCCCCTAGGTATGGAAGTCAGATCTTAAAGGAACAGTCCATAAACATTTGGCAAGTTGTCTGTTGTACTAGGATATAAAGATGCTCCAAGCTTTCTTACATAGAAATCTAAAGTTCAATAGTATACATAAGATACATCTAAAAACCCAGCCCAATAGGAGAAACACCAAGTCTTGACATATCTCTATTATATGTTCTTTCAAGTTACTTTCACATTCCCTACTTCTTGATCCAGCACATTTACCTAAACACTACTGCTGACACCTTCCTTAGAATGAATGTTATGGAGATTTTAACCATGTAAATGAGAAGCAAGAAAAGTAGCCATGTCTCTAATGACAGTCTGAACCTGAATACCATATATAAAGCAGGGAATAAGCAAGGTTAACTTTTAAGCAAAGACTGTATTATTTAAGCTATATATGTATATGTATGTACATATGTAAACATAATAATTAAAGAAACAAATGGAGATAATATGCAAAAGTAGAAGCAGGGCTTGGAGGAGAGGGAGCAATGGAATGGAGAGCAGCGTATGGAAAGGGGGGCTTAAGATGATCAATGTATATTGTGCATATGTATAAAATGTAATGGAACCTGTTAAACAAATGGGGGTAAAGTGTGAAAAGAGCCATTCCTGTCTTTAAAGCTTAGTTGCTGAATGCAGACCAAACGCTGTGACCTTCTCATGCTCTTCCAACACAAAAGTCAAGATTATTCACAGAGCTTAAGGCTAGATGAGACTCATTACCTGCTTTTAACAGTTCTGTAAAGGAAGCTTCCCTGCCTTGCAATTTCCTAATGGGCATTATAAAAAGAAGGATATACCTTCAAGGACAAACATTCTAATTTTTGCAATAATTAGTTATAGAATCTCACACTTAGCTGAAACACTGGGATTCATCTCCTGAGAAATAATTTTAAGAAGTAAACTCTCCAGAAGGTATTTTTTTCCCTAGGAGGAAAATAAGCAAAGACAAAACCACATATCTGGTTCTTTAAAGTCCTATGGGCACAATGTTCTCTAAAAATAAACTTAAAAATAATAACTGAAGAGACCATTATAAAACAATTATTAGCCGTGGATCAGAGAGAAAGACAAAAGGCATCCACAGCCCAGGGTGGGACATAAGCACGGTTTAAGAACTCCGTGTCACACTCCAGGATATTGTATTGCATGGTTTTACACCTATTCACTGATCATAATGAATACACCATAGTCAACTGAAAGACATGTGGGCAGACCCCAGAATGGCCCTATTTTACTAGATAAGTACTACATAAGTACCTCTTGACCTGGTGGTCTGTGCCTGGCACAGACAGAAAACCAGAGCACACTTACCGTCGAGTAGAGCGAAGATGTGCTGGAGACCAATGAGAGCGAGGAGCCATGTACTGGAGAAAACAAGAACACGGTTACTGCAACCAACAAGTCAACGCTAAGCTCAGACTTCTACTGAAGACACAAAGAACAGGCAGCTCGAGATAGAAATCACCACTGGAAATGACCGGGCTGTGAAAACAAGGTGACTGGAAACATTTTAGTATTTAGCTGTTTAATGGGCAGAGGCTTCATTTTACAAGCTAGCAGTATTGACTCACCAAGCTACAGATGGAAGCAGCGGTCATGAGACCCACAGCACGCTTATACATATTAGAAGCTGCAGAAAATTCCCATACATAATGAAGAGAAATCTAAAAACTTCTAAAAGGCTTTGCATATCTTGCTTACTGAGTTTGATTCTCTTCACATAATGATCCAGGTTCAGAATTCTTCTCTACATAGTTTCAAGCAAGTAAGTACTTGATTTGATTCGGTATTTCATTATTGTGATGAATTGATCATGCTATTGGAAATGGGGAATCAAATTCTTTATATTGTTAGTAATATAAAATATTTCTACTTCTAGAATAAGGTTAAGATGAGAATTTCATTCTGACTCATTGATACAGATCAAAATAATGTCATCACAATTGAAGACCTGCCATTACTGCTGTACTTAAAGCTGTATTAAACCCAAATGGTGGGTGAAATTATGCTTAATTATATTTGCAGATGAGTCCTTCCTTTTTCCCTTATGGAATAATGCTGTTGCTGCTTTTTATTAATGCCTTCGATAAACATTAGCTGAACACATGCAATGAATGATGGCAACATCCTGGGATCATACATAATGAGACTCAACTCTGGGCGCTCAAAAAAAAAGTCAAGAGGCACAACGGAAAAGATAAGTACAACAGAGTAATCCACATGCTAATGAGATCAGTTGGGTAGATCAAGCTGAGAGGGATGCCTTATCGTAGTTTGCAGAGGTCTGTTGCACTGGATAGTGACTATTCAAATATTGAGAAGGCAACAAAGAATGAAATTTCAGAGAGAGCAAGAAGAGTCTTTTCGTGTGTGTGTAAAATCAGTGCATACAAAAGAGTGTGTGCTGGTAACCAGTGCAGGTTATCAGGTGGCTTCTCTCACTCTCCTCCCCCTGCCATGAGAAGTTTGCGTAGGGAGCCTGGGGAACCTTCCTGTCTCTGCCCCTAATGCTAAGCTTACAGGTGTGCACAATAGCTTGCTTTTTACTAGGGGGCTGGGGCTCCACCAACGTCCTCATGCTTGCAGAGCAAGCATTCTTGCCCGCCAGGCCAACCGCTTGCCTGCAGGAGAGTCTCTTTGTATATGTTTATTACCGTGTAGACGATTCTGAAAAGACAATACTATTACCTCATCGAGTGTTCAAACATTATGTTTTCAGTCCTTAATCTTCTGAAAAGGCCTAATCTTTCAATATCTACATAGCTCTTTAATGATGTTTAAAAAAAAATGACAAGAGTTGGCCTGGAGTACCAGAAGGAAGAAGAGCAACAGCTCCGAAGAGCCCATTCTATTCTCTTTCTGTGACCTGTTCTTCATAGGTCTAATATGTTATAGCTTGTGGCCTAGGCTCCTTATTCTCCATGTGAGCATTGAGGAAGAATTCAGACTAGTTCCAGATCGCCTTCATTTTAGATCACATTTTAAGTAGGGCTTACTGTTTCGATGTTCAGTGCATGGGCATGAAAGAGTTCAGGTTGCCCACTGAGGTTGCCTTTCAGCAATTCAAATTTTTCAATTAATTATTAATTGAATTATTTATTACTTAATTTCTAAATGTTAATTATTTTAAGTGGCCTGGCAATGAACATCATTCTACTTGTACATGAGGCACTCTAGAAACCATCCATATGTTTAACAGAATATAAAATGTAAAAGAGCCTTCTGTGCAGGAGCATGACATAATCGCTTCCCAAAGACAAGGGCCTAGCATTTCAGATTAGGTGCATTTTGTGTTCTATGCTGTACTGTCAGCCAGTGTCACCTCTCACATGGAGATCAATGCTTTGCTTAGTCTCTCAAAAGGCAGTGGCAAAGGTAGGCAACTGATTTTAACATATTAAATTTACAGTAATGACCTGAAAAACAAGCAACCATTTTGATAGGGCCTTTAACATACAGTCACAAGATACTTTACATAAGATGATTCATTGGGGATAGAGGAAGGAAGAGCTATTTTTTTATGTGCATTTTTCCACATGAGAAAATTTACAAAGCGAATAAAATAGAATAGAGCTCATACTGCTAGGAAACTTTTCTGGTTCAGACTATGAAAAACTCATGACTAAAGGCTTACCTTCTGATGTGCTTCAAATTGGGGGGTTTTGTGTTATGCACAGTTAATAACTGGTTGCTTTATATTTGATTTTACTCTAGTCACTTTGGAAATCTATACTTAGCTTGATCTTTCCTTAACTGACATGTGCTATGATCTTCATGTCATATACTTTTTTTTATGGGCAATTAAAAATGATTCATTAAAATAAAGGGAGATTTCTTAAACTGGTATTGAGTTTTATATGCACACTTGAGAAAATTTGTACATTTGAGCACGTATTTAGCTTCTTGAGATTTTTGAGTGGATTTATTTAGAGCATTCATGTGCCACTGTACACAAAAAAGAGATTTATTATGTCAGGTATGAATTTTATAACTATTAAATAAAAATGTGACCTATATTGAAAATTGTAGGTAGAATATAAATTCTAAAATGAAACCATAGCTAACAGCACATAGATCCTCTGAGAATAGAACTAGCAACATACAATAGCTTCATAAGATAATCCTTTTATGGTTTATGTGTCTTTATAGATCTTTAATAAATGTGTCAGCTAAAACATTTGTTCTAATATGTGACACATATGACAAGGTCCTCTAAAGCTTTGTGTCTATCTGTAGGAAAGCATTGGGTTTATCCCAAACCATTCTATAGTCAAGTTCCAATTTTAAAAGGCAGTGACACACTTTCTAATATATAAAGAAACAGTAAAGTAGCTTCAAGCTGTAGCAAACCCCAAGTGAGAATTACACCTGCTGATTCATTTTCTCCTCAAGGTTCCTTATACTATGAATAATGAAATGATTTTCCTTTCAGACCTACATGATATAACATCATTTTTATCTTCCCCAGTACCCATCATTATTACCTTCCTCCATACTGTCTCTGAAGGAGCCGGAATGGCTGATGGCACGCGGCCTTTCCTCCAGAGAAGTGGCACTACCACAAAGCTGGGCGTCATCATAGAGGTCGAAGGAGGAGTCCTGGGCGGGGATGCTGTTGGAGCGCATCATGCTGGGACCAGGAAGGTTAAACTGAGACAGGTTGGTGGGACTCACTGGAAAGCAAGGAGCAGAGGCTTAGGACTAGGACAGGAAAGACAGTTTGCTAAAACAAAGTGAACACAATCCCAATTCTTACAAAAACATGAATGTTAGGAACTCTCAGTTTTAAAGAGGTCAAGATACAAAAACATGAATGTTAGGAACTCTCAGTTTTAAAGAGGTCAAGATTCCACCTGAAAAACATCAGTAACAGAAAACATGTTTCTTTCCCTTGGGCACTTTCATGGCAATAATCTTGCCAATTTCTAAAGAAATAGAAATCATCACCAATATGTCACCTTGGCTGTTTGTGCTACAGACATAATGACATGATATTTTCTGGTAAATTATGAAGAAATTATTGCCCCTCAGAAGGTTACAGGTTTCTTTTCTAGAAAATAATCATCACTCTAATGGGAAAAGCTTAATGGAAAAGAAAGCAAAATGTAAAAAGAAAAAAATCTAATCTCCGCAAAAAGAGCTTTTTAGGTGTTTCCAGGCAGTGAGTTGTAGTCATTTTGAACTATATTGATGTGAGTTTATTAGAGCAAGGGCATAAAGATAAATAAAAGGCATTTTCTTTAAATAAAATACATATGGTATCTAGTTTCTTAGAAAAAGAATCATAAAAATGTCATTTTTGTGCTGGGTCTAAGATGAAAATATCAGAATGAAGTTGTCAAGACAAGCGTATTTCAAAGAAGTGTCTTAAGTGGACAATTTCAAATAAGATTCTGTAAGGTGCCTTACGGCTCTTATAGTATTCTACGGATTAGACCAAATGATAATCATTAACTTAAAAAAAAGAAGATGTGGCTGATTAAGTAAACAATTGCATTAAAAAAAAAGCCAGTGCATTTTGAAATTTGGCATAAGACTGAATCAGAAAATCAAGAAACAGTCATCATAAATTTGTCCTATTGACATTTCTCACATTTAAGAAACATGAATTTGTTATTGCTCTATAAGGAATAGGCCAAGGTCATGTAAGCTATAAAGGAGATTGCTGAGCACTATTAGAATATTGGAGAGCCACAGCAGCAATGTTGAATTAGTTTGACCTGTTGTATTCTTGGAAACATGACACATCTTCTTAGTATAGTTATTCGATCTCATGGTAAGTTAAATTGGAACCTATATCAAAAATAAGCAAATGTGTATATCTACTGTTAATAAGGAACTATCCTTGAAGCCTTTTTTATTAATTTTTATTTTTTATATTAATCACAGGTTATTTATTTTGTATCCCAGCCAAAGCCCCTTCCCTCATTCCCTCCCAATCCCATCCTCCATTCCTCATCTCCTCCCTGCCTCTTTCCAAGTCCACTGATAGGGGAAGTCTTCCTCCCCTTCCATCTGACCCTAGCTTATCAGGTATGTTCAGGAATGGCTAACATGTCCTCCTCTGTGACCTAGCAAGGCTGTTCCTCCCTCAGGGAGGGGGGAAGATAAAGGAGCCAGTCATTGACTTCATATCAGAAATAGTTCCTGTTCCCTTTACTAGGGAAACCCACTTGGATACTGAGCTACCATGGGCTACATCCATGGGATGGACATAGGAAGAAGGAAAAAACAAGTAACAGGACAGGACCCTACCACAGATGGCTTCTGAAAGACTCTTACTAGCAGTATATCAAAGCACATGCGGAGACTCATAACCAAACCTTCAGCAGAGTGCAGGGAATCATATGATAAAAGGGGGAGGTAATATGACTGGGAGAGGACAGGAGTGACACAAGGACCAAATATATCAGGGCACAGGGGTCCTCTATGAGACTGTTCATCCTTGAAGTTTTATAGTGATAACTAAACCAGGACACAGAGCAGTCGTATGATAGCTGTGAACTGGAGTTAAATGGAGTGTAAAGAAGTAATCAAACATGCACATGATTATATATATGTGTGATTATAAACAGATAAGAAATACAACTTAAAAAGGAATAAACAATGAAATGTAAATAATATAACAGGAAAAAAGAAAATGCAAAAAAGGAAAGAAGGAAATGGTAAAAGAAGAGAGAGAGATAGAATAGGAAGAGAGACCAAGAGACTAAAAGAAAGACAGAGGTAAGTAGGGAGGGAGGAGCAGATGGATGGACAAAGGGATGGAAGAAGAAAGAGACTGAGATTTTTATTCAGGCATTCTCCTCCAGCTGTCGCAATGGCCATTAGTTCAAAATCATTGTGGTTGCTGATAAGAGCCAGTAGATTTATAAAGAACTTGAATGCTTACGTACAAGGTCCAGAGGTGGGTGCATTAACCTGTTCAGTGTGTATAATATGCATGGACTCTTTTAAAACTGATTTTCAACCTGTTTACATGTATATCATTTTAGCATTTATTCTAGCATTTAAATGGACATTTGCTCACTCTTTGGTTTCCCAAATGACATATCCATGGAAAAGCTGCTTGTATACTTGCAAATATATCATCTTAATCACTCAAGCTAAAATAGAGATGGAATGTTACCTAAACTTTAAAGGATATAGTTTAATTTATAAGAAATATTGATTATTTTCACTGGAAACACACCAACAAAACTTGAGAATGTTCAATTATATTATTGATGAAAGATTTGCCAGTTTTATAGTTAAACAGGAAGAGGAACATAACATGGTTTCTGATTCCAAGAATGCCCACCAGAGGAGAATACTAAAATGGAGAAAAGCAACAAACAAAAAGATTTTTTTCTTGTAGCTGAATGCAAAAAAGTAGTAAAGTTGTTTTACTGATGCTTAACAAAAAATCTCACTCAGTCATCTAACTTGCTCAAATATCCAAACATTACTCCTCAGAGTCTGATGAAAATCATGAGGAATATATGAACGTTAAGGTCCACTCAAAAGCAGGAGTCACAGAGGAACCCTGAATAGGAGAGAAACAAATGGTGCAATCCCTTAGTGACTGACTTTGCCCCAAGTTGAACACACAGAGCAAAACTGTTGGTTTTATTGAGATTATATGTGATGAGTAGGAGAACAAGAACCAATGGAAAACTGGATGAAGGTGATGCATTTATTCAGTTTATATTTATGTCCACACTGCTGACGGAGTTATCTCCCCAGCCCGTGGGCCAGACTTTTAAATAACGCTAAGGCATTTAATACCCTTGTTTCTATAGCTAGCTATTAACCAATAGTGTTACGATATTGTTTTAAATGAGAAAATCTTATGTATTCTTAATTTAAAGTAGTGTATGGATTCTGAACATGTAACTAGGTTAATGGTTGAAAATTCAGAAAAAAAAATCTAAAGGAAAAACTTCTAAAATGTGTGTCCAGATTTAGATAGTTAGAATAGTTTCTGTTATTGGTGAATTTAGAATGTCATGAAAATTTATTTAGTAGATGGGTGGCTGAATCATATGTTTTTTGTTTGTATGTTGCCATGAGAATCTAGTCTCTGGTTCATTCAGGATTTTTCACTGTGACTATGCTGCAGAGTGTAGTGAGGAAAACAGTATTCTGGTGAAAGGGTGCTTGAGAAAAGGAGAAAAAAAATCTTCTAGGAAAGTGCATAGCTCTGCAAAGCACTGCTGTATACTACTGAGAAGCCACGGGTTGGTGTCAATGATCCTACCCAGTGATCCCGAGGCGAGGTATAGCATAAACCTTAGCCCACTCATTTTCTCACGTTGACCCCCATTCCTCCTGAGTTTTGAGGTTACCAAATGCACAGAGCTTCCACATTTTCTTCAACTGTCTTTTCTTTTTAACTATTAAAGATGTGCTAATATATAAAATGTTTATAAATATCACAAAATTCAAATATAACAAATATTAAAACTTCAGACCCCTAAATTCATTTTCAGTATATTGCTATAATCACTGCTAAAGTATGGTTTATATGTAGTTCCTTATATGTTAACTGTAAATAGATTTCCAGGGTACTATGGAGATGGTCTGTTATCAGTATAAGCACAATTCTCTTATATTTTTTTTCAACTCTTCAAAAACCATATAGTAAAGTAAAATCTTTAATTTTTAATTTCAACCATCAGTTTTAAAACATGTAACCATGGATGCAAGGGCTTCACCTAACACATTAATTTCAATTTTGAAAAACTTCTAAGTACACTTCTGTATAAATATTTGACATTCATGGTAAAGAAGGCCTTAATCAAAATGTCATAGTTGTGTTCTATACTTATATGATGACACTTGGATTTACCTTCACATTAAATATTATAGACACTAATTTGGAATTATACTGAATTAAATTCAGGTAAAGCTTGGGCATATGTAACTGCTCTTCTTTCACAGTGTGAAATATGTTTTCCAGCAAAAATGGTTGTCAGATTTGTATGTCTTCAAGTATTACATGGTCTTTCAATTCATTATATCAATAATGTAGTGTGACCTAGTGTTTATATATCTGTTCAGGTAAGTTTTAATGACTTCCCTAAGGTCAGACAATAAAGATTAGGAAGGTGTTATGTTTCATCCAAGAATAATGGAATGGAAGGATTTATTCTAAATAATGAGCATAGGCAAGTCAACATAAATATTAATCTAAGTGAATTAATATTAATTAATAAAAACTTGATAGAATGCAGGGAGTACTTAGGCAATCTGCAGTGTTTGGGGTGATTTAGATTTGTGTTTCAGATGGGTTTGTGTTCCATTATATGTGGCTACACTTTACATTCTTTTTTTAAATTATTTTTTAAAAAATTATTCACTTTGTATCCCAGGTATAGCCTGCTCCCTCACCCCTTCCCAATAGAAGACCCAGAAATAATCCACACACTTATGGACACCTGATCTTTGACAAAGCTGCTAAAACCATACAATGGAAAAAAGATAGCATCTTCAACAAATGGTACTGGTTTAACTGGATGTCTACATGTAGAAACATGCAAATAGAATCATACTTATCACCCTGCACAAAACTAAAGTTCATGTGAATCAAAGACCTCAATATAAAACCAGACACACTCAACCTGTTAGAAGAAAAAGTGGGGAAGAGCCTTGAACTCATTGGCACAGGAGATAGCTTCCTAAACAGTACACTTTACATTCTTAAGACACTACAATTTTTTTTTATTTTTAAAAAGTTTCTGAGAAAAAGGTATCGGACGGGTCCGATGCTCTTTGGGTGGATGACACCTAAATGAACATCTGTACAAAGTCCCAATTCATTTCTAATATCAGAGATCAGACCTCTACTCTTGCCTGATGCGTCTAAAACAAAAAGGGGGAACTGTAGAGAGCTGCGGAATGCTATGCCTTAAAGATGGAGCTGGTTTCCGCCTTCCACCTTCCCGATGGTGAGTGCTCTCTGTCACGAACAACTCCACATTTGGCTAAGGCCGAGGATCTGGCTTGCTTCCATGTATGTGGACCTATCTGCATTGCCCCCGTGGCACGCCTGGGTTGGCTACCCAGAGGCTATTTAAGCTGTGGGCTGGCTTTCCCCGGGGTCCGAGGATTGTTCAATGTTCCTGAATAAACTGCATTGAAAAAAAAAAAAAGTTTCAGTGTTTGACTTTTTGCTGTTTCATAATTATGTACCAAGTTAAGTAAGATATATATCTTTTGCCATTACATGGCAAAAAAGTATCTTTGTAACTAAAATAGGCACTGGAGGTGGATGGAGGGAAAGAACTGAGTGGGGGAGAAGGAGGGAAGGAAAACAGGAGGGAACAAATGTGAGGAGGATGACAGGCGAGAGAACTGGGAGAGAGAATGGAAATTTGTGGTGGGGAGCATCTCTGGGATGAGAAACGTACAATAAGCCAGAAAATTCCCAGAAACCTATGAGGATGACCTAAGACTCCCAGCAACATGGGTTATGGAACCTGAAATGGCCACCTCCTGTAACCAGGGAGGACTTCCAATGGAGAGATGGGGACATCAACTCACCCACAAAACCATCAACCAAAAATTTGTCCTTCCTACAATATGCTCAGGGATAAAGATGGAACAGAAATTGAGGGAGTGTCCAACCAATGACTGATTGTCATTGGGATCCACTCCTGGGAGAGAGCCAACCCCTGACGCTATTAAAGATACTCTGCTATACTTGCAGGAAGGAGCCTGTCTTCCGAAAGGCTTCATCCAGCAGCTGATAGAAATAGATACAGGGACCTACAGCCAAACATTAGGCAGAGCTAAGGGAGTCTTGTGGAAGAGGGGGTGGAAAGACTGAAGGAGCCAGAGAGGTCAAAGATACCATTAAAAAACTCTACAGTTATTAATTAACCTGGGCCA
Organism: Meriones unguiculatus; assembly: GCF_030254825.1. NCBI lineage: Eukaryota > Metazoa > Chordata > Mammalia > Rodentia > Muridae > Meriones > Meriones unguiculatus. Next base: position 118,138,967 of record NC_083350.1, read on the forward strand.
ATAGGAGCTCAAAGAGACTGAACCACCAACCAAACCATGCATAGGATGTGCACGGTTTCAACACTTCCAATTGTTTGCTTGTGAACTATCTGTGGTGACATTATTGTAGCCATCTTTTCTCTCCTGACAAAAGACAATGAGAGTACTTCACATGTGACTTGACAGAAGATGAATCAATTAAAAATTTATTATTATTATTAAAGTGAACATGTGTGTGTCTATGTGCAACTATACACAGTGGGTGCACAGATCCCAGAGGAGGCTAGAGGCAGTACATTCCCCTAAAGCTAGAGATACAGACCTGTGGTCAGACCTGTGTGTGTGCGGGGAGCCAAATTTGGGTCCTTCGGAAAAGCAGTACTACCTCTTAGTCCTCAAACCACCTCTTCAGTCCAAGAAATTTACTTTTTTACAGCATCACTAGGTCTTTTAAGTGACAAGTAACATATTTAGACATGTTTCATTGTTTTCTCAATCTTCTCGGTTTATGTGATATTTACGTAAATGACTCTATTTCCTACAAATGATGCTAATGCATAAGGCAGTCATTTAGTTTTCAATCAAGTCCTCTAAAAGTGTTCACAGAGTGCTATCTTCAGTGACATATTATGCATGTTAAGGAGCATTTTGATTTAAAAAAGGTTTCAAAAATTATCTTGTAGTCATATAATTGCATATTATTTTCAATCTGACTATTTTTATATTCTATTTTTTTCTGTATACTGATCATTAACTCTGTTCAGTGGCAACAAAAAGCTAACATGTTTTAGAGAATACAAGTAAGGACATTGAGATGAAACACAACGGGTCACTTGTTTGAGGTTAGGTGTTCTGTGATTTGTCCCTGCTTTGGATACTTACAGTGGTCTGTTTTACATTGTTCAGCTTTAGTCATAAAACAATAATAACTCTAGTAATGACAATTATGACAATTAAGCATTTGTCATAAAATAAGCGATACAATATTTAGAAATTATTCTGCATATAGTAAGCATCATGTTGAGGCTCACTCTTCCTCCCTTATTTTTTTTTTTTTTTTTGTGGAAAGAGACCAATATCCCTATGAGAGTGGGTTGTAAAAGGAGTGGAACAGAATTGATGATTTAGAATATTTTACCCAAGTTGGAAAAGTGGTATTTTCCCGTGGCTGAAGATGACATGGCAGAAGGGGAAACCAGGGGTGATTGGCTGCCAGTATCCTGCAGCCCTCCAGTGGAATGGGAACGGAGCCACTCTTTGCCTTCTTCTTGGGTGGCCTGCCGAGACGATGGGGTGTATCTGCAAAACAGCACAGCTGAGGCACGTGAGCACATCTACAAGGACAAGGCAGTACCAGGACGAGAAAACAATCGAGAGAAGCTTACTATTCAGACTGAACAGCAATCACACACAGATTGGATCTAATTACAATTGCTCAGTTCCTCCAGATGATTTGGTACCATCTGCTTGATCCCACAGGGAAAATAAATAGAGGCATTTGAAAAGAAAAGGATGCTTCTGTGAGATATGGACTTGAAAGTCATAAGCAATAAGCAGACAGCCAAGTTAACTGAGAAGGCCCCCAAAGCACCGTGTTTGGAAGGACATGGGAAGGTGAGAACACTGATTCAACATGGCAGACTGAGGTAGACCAGAAGCCAAGGGAGGCACAGCGACAGTCAGAGAACAGCACAGGGAATGGGACACAAAAGATAGCTGGAGTTTTCCTTCAGTTCTTTGATTGAAATGCCACTTGAAGACAGCTTGCCACACTCATAGTGCTGTACCTGTTAGCTGTTTGTTTTTTGTTTTGTTTTGTTTCAGTATCTTTTTCTCAGGAAAAAAAAAAGTGTGTAAGCTAGGTTCCTGGCCACGAATTCAATTTTCATTTTATTTATTCTGAATTGAGTAACTACTTAGAAATTGCTGAATGACATTGGATTAACTCAGATTTAAAGTGACATGGCAAATAATAAAAGCAGACATGGAAAACAGATGTTGGGACTGAGTTTTTAAAACACCATTTGTAAAATAATACCTTAATTGCTATAGCTGACCTGTGATGATATTTTTTTTTAAATTCCATTTACAACATATTTTAACCTTTCATCATTACTTGTCACAGGTGTAGACTATTTAGATTTGGGGGATTATTTTTTCATTTTTAAAACTGTAACTTCTTGTGTATGTGAATGTTTATATTTTATGGGTGTGGATTGGTGTTTTCATACATGCACGTGGTGGCCAGAAGAGGACATTGGCCATTCTGCTCTTTTACCCTCTGCCTTGCTCCTGTGAAATAGGGTCGCTACAGTCTCACCAAGGCCAGAGCTATGTGGGCAGCCAGGCAACCGGTTATCCTCTTTTTCCAGTACTGTCAGTGTGGGGATTACAGGCCACATGTAATCCCCTGTGGCATACTCAGATCTTTATGTGGGTGTTAGGGACTTGAACTCAAGTCCTCATGCTTGCTTACCAAGCATTTTTACCAACTGAGTGACCTCCCCAGTTTTAGTTTTGTGGTTCTGCCAGTATATACCTCCAAGGTGAAAAACCTGGAGAAGTAATTTTATCTTAGGGAGAGGAAAACGGATTCCCACATCCTACCCCTAGCTGCCTCAGACAAGTTCTTATTATTTCTTAATCATGATATTCCTACTGGGATTCACTTGATTCACCACCTTTGTCCTCACTGGTATCTTTTCCTAAGGAGCAATCACCTATTCTTAAAGCTAGAGAAAACTAAAAATTAAGAGTGACTTCATCTTCCATGTCAGGTGCTACATAGTACACAGATGGGAAGAAAAAGAGACGGTACAGAAAGTTTACATAACAACAGAAAAGGCAGCAGTTGTGCTGAGAGAAATATATACCTTAGTCCCTTTTTGGGTAGTGTATTTCTGTCAAGCTGCATGCTGTTAAAACAAAGAAAACCCCTAAGGACATAATGCAAACAAAACTTCCAAATCATATATCCAAAAAAATTCATTCTCGAACAACCAAAATAACAATCTGGTAATATACACGTGAATACTGAACCGGCTGCAAAGGACAACTAGGTGACATGGTCTTTGTCCTGACATAAATGTGGACTTTCTCTCTATCCTAGTCACATTCACAGAACAATTGGAAAACACATTAAACCGTGTTAGTGTGACTTCCCTGTAGATGCTCTGGTGGTCTCTCTTTTCTGTGCAGATGACTAGACTTTTGCTATCACTTCATATGGAGGAGGATCAATGAGATGACAATGATACTTGCTGTTAATGTGACAAGAGAGGATGGAAAACTCATGTAATACTTGTATTCTTTTCTAGCTATTTCTAATAAGGATAGATTTGTTTCCCACTTATATAGAAGAGATAATTTAACATATAGCAGGTATTCTCTTTGAATGATATTTTATAGTATAATTTATTTAAATATTTTAATTAAGTGAAGCTATTTCATCTTTAAGAAATCATTGATTGGGCACTGATATATATCCACCATTATTTAACTAATTCACAGTTGGTCAGACATAGAAAGGTGTGCCTAGATAAGTGGAAAATGACTCCCTGAAAATGGAGAAGAATGGTGGGACACATTCAGAGGTTCCATTCTAATCTCTAGCATGCAGATTAGCAAAACACAAAATGAATATGGATTTACAGAACCATTGCTCTCTTTGTTAAGAACATTGAATGATCAAAATTAAATACATAGCATGTTCACAATGTGGATGATATGACATAAATGTAAACAGACTGACTTAAAATTAAATCACTCACAATCAAAGCTAAAATGTTTTCTTCTACAGGTACTCCATCTCTTATATAAGGTACAATTTTTATGCCAATGAGTAATTCGTTCTACTCATACATTATGATTTTAAAATTTCCTAATTGTCAGGAATAAACAAACCTAAGGAATCATGCTAAACAAATAAAAAAATAACGCTAAAGACAAACTATATTGGGCTATGTATTTATGTGATCTAATGCTATTTTAAAGATTATTTCTTTAAAATATTGCAGAAAATGAGACAATTGCCATTGTCTTGCTATTGTTAACTGGCCACATAAAAATTACATGTTTATATGTTACAGAGAAATTTAGTGAAATAACTGAGAAAATAATTAACTTAAATTAAGTAATATAGAACCATTTCCCAAACTCTAGACCAGTTATTCTCAACCTGTGGGTTATGACCCCTGTGGAAAGTCTCTATTTCCAAAAATACTTACATTATGATTCATAACATTAGCAAAATTATATTTATAAAATAGCAACAAAAATAATTTTAGGGTGGGAGGTCACCACAACAAAAGGAACTATACTAAAGGGTAATAGCATTAGGAAGGTTGAGACCCACCGCTTTAGACATTCATGACAATATTACATTTTGCCTTTCTGAAAAGCCTCAAGAACTGCAAACTCCGATACCAGCAATGGCTGGGGAGATGGAGACAATGAGTAAAACGGGATTTCAATCCAAGCACTGTTTGTCTAAGTCCATTAGCTATAATATCGACATGGTTGTTAATTTTCACAAATAACAAACAAACCAGAAAATGTCAAGGTTGTCTAGGACTTTAAATTACTTTAAAAATATGGTTTGATCACATTACAATAGAATAAAACTAAACACATGTGGGTTAGATATAGTCACATAACCAATAATGACTACATCTTATATGCAGGGTAATATAAGAAAAAAACTATTTCATTTGTATTCATTCATTTCCTTACTTTTTAAATTTTAGTGAAAACCGATTTATATAAAAATTAGAATAAGTGTAAAAACCCACTGACCTATTAGTATTCGGCTATGAAGATCAAAGTATAACAAGAAAAGTCAAAAACATACATTTACCTCAACATCTACCGTAGACATCTCAGATTAATTTAAGAGACCACACTGTAGTACACTTTTCAAGTTTCAGTTTAGTTATGAGCTGAGCATTTATGTCAGGATTTGCACATAAGATTGCCTTTCATTGACCACACACTTCCTCCTCTGTACTCTGAAGAGTTAAAATACAACTAGACTTTATAGTTTCCTTCTCGAGAAAAGAGTATATACGATGTCTTAAGTAAAATAATAATAATAATAATCATCATCAAGGCATTTACTGGAAAGAACTGATTTCTATCAGTCTTATATATCATTCTTATTAAGATACTCACATTCACTTTACATAGCTTATATTCACTGGTCTATTTAAAGAATATTTTAGAAAGTCTATTTTATTATTCTAATAGCGGGTCGAAACTAGCCTACTTCCATTATTGCATAACTATAAAAAATGGTTTGCTTTAACAGTAAATAAGTGTATATTTATTGCTGTATTTCTATGATAAACATTTTGTTGTTGTTTTTCAAGACAGGGTTTCTCTATATAGCCTTTGGCTTTCCTGGACTTACTTTACAGACCAGGCTGGCCTTGAACTCATAGAGGTCTCCCTGCTTCTGCCTCCCCGAATGTTGGGATTACAGGCATGTGCCACCACATTTGGTTAATAAACATTTTCATAGACTGGAGCTAAAATGCGTAATAAAGTATTAAAACTAAATTTAACTATACTTATAGAACGTATAAATCTTAACATGTAGTTTTTGATTTGACAGTTTTTTGACTAAAACAATGTACTTGACCATTATTCTTAGTATTTAATGTTTGAATGCAAAAGAAATATGAATTGAATCTATCTATCTATCTATCTATCTATCTATCTATCTATCTATATATGATCAACTTCATATTTTCATTTTTATAGTTGGAAGGATGGGGGCTAATAAATTATAACCTGTTTATTTGATTTAGATATCAACTCATTTTTAAAAATTCTTTTTATTTTATTTTATTTTATTTTATTTTTATCAGTTACATTTTATTAACTCTGTATCCCAGCCATGTCCCGATCCCTCATTCCCTCCCAGTTAAAAATTCTTTACACCAATAGCTCATTTAGGTATCAAGTGCTTTCATGTGGAGGAAGTGCCATTTGCTGCCTGTTGGTGTGCAGGGAGGCGATGGGACACTGAAAGGCAGTGTTTCATTCCTAATTTTGTATTTCACAAAGGCAACTATTATTCGGAAGAAAATAGTTAAAAATAATAGGTTAATAGACAACTTGGACATCATACCATGTCTTAAATTTGGTCATTATCAAAGTTTTAGTCATCCCAAAGAGCTGTGTTGTCTTGAATCTCAAGCCAACCACTAAAAATGCCTTGAGAAGATAACACTCACTGCGTAAAGACACACTACGTATTATAGAAATTGCCTATTGACTAGATATGTAGGCATTCACGCTAAGAAAATTATCCAATCATCCTACTTAAAGTGACTTTATTCCTTAGCAGAACTGGCAATGAGAGTAAAGAATAAGACTGGTGCTATCAATATTAATTCTGAATGTACGTTCAATTTCATGTCACTGCATAGTTGTATTCACAGTTGGCATCAAGGGAATTTGGTAGGACGGGGTGGTGTGCACAGTCCAGGAAGAGGGGGATAAGGACTCATCAATGCCTCCAGGGAAGCTCACCTTTCTGAGAGAGTAGATCTCACACTACCCGTTCTCATGAGCAGGCTCTGCATCTCATGAGTGCCTGTGGCCAGTCCAGACAGGGAGCCATGATGGCTGAGGGGCAGGTCAATTGACTCTGAGCTCGTATGGAGACTAGTCATGGACTGGTAACTCGGAGTGTCCTTGCTGCCGGCAGAGGAACTGCTCATATTGGCAGCCCACACAAGACCACCCGATGTGAAAGAGTGAACCGATGCGGGGCTGGAAGCCAACGAGTGACTTAAGCTTATAACATCTGTAGTTAAGTCTGAGGGTTTATTGAAGAGAGGGCTGCTGCTGCCACTCAGCCCACCAGCACTGCCCATGCTGCCCGTGCCAGACGATGGTGACTCCAGACTGCCTTGACGGGCTAAAGAGGTACTAGGGCTGGGCACTACTGAGGAGGATTTCACACCCTCAGTATTAGGTGCAGAGGCAGATTTGCCACCTGCCTTGGCACCAAACAACCTAAAAGAAAAACAAATAACAACTTCAGTTGTTCCAAAAGACTCACATCCACATTTCATAGGGTTTCGGTCCACAGAGCCAAGTGTGCTTTAGAGTAGTGAGCTACCCAGCACGTCCAGCCTCTATGTTCCTGAAGGTATATGACTGGTCTTTTATTAATCAACTACTAAAAGTCTCTTATAATATCTTAAGGGGAAGTCAGCACTGGACTGCAACCAAGGCGGGCAGAAGTGGGCAAAAGTGAAGCATGATCATGCTTGACTTTTACACTTCTAGTGATCACCTTTCTGAGAGAGTAGATCTCACACTGCCCATTCTCATGAGCAGGCTCTGCACCTCATGAGTGCCTGGGGTCAGTCCAGACAGGGAGCCAGAGGACTCTCCAACACTTTGGCCCTTTTGGCGTTAGCTAGCTACAGAACCATTATAATGAAACAACTTCTACGCATTCAGTAGATGACACTTGAGTGGATTTTCTTCCTTCTAGAATAGATTCTTTAAAAATCTAAAGGGGACACTTAATGCAAGGTTCAAATAAGGAAGGTCATGTCTAGAGGCCTGAGTGGCAGGGTTGGAAATATTGGATATTGTTGGCAACTTATGGATTTGCTTATATCTTCCCATGGAAAGACCACAGGGATTTTTGTCAGTTGCCAAAGCTATTCAGATATATATTTTTATCACTGATTTGAAATATCATTGGTGCTAAGTTAGATATTGGAGTTTAGTTCAGAAAACATTTTAGTTTTGTAAATGAAACAGGTGATATAATCAAATTTATGCAAATATGGAAATAATATGATATGAAGGAATGGCAGAATGGTTACTAATTCAGTTGCAATGAAATCCATATTTCCTGCAGTGGAAGGTTTCTATGACGAATATGAGAAATTGTTTCATAGGTAATGGGCCACAGGAGGGCACTATTGGCTTTCATATAAGCAATGAAAATATTTATCTTGCTACAAGCTATAATTTATTCTTTCCAAGAGAAAAAAAAAGACACATCAAAATGCTCTTCACAATTAGTACTTCTAATTAGTATTTCTAAGTTTGACTGCTATTTTTCCAACAATTATATTTTAAAGGTTACTTAAACGTGAGAGTAAGTTTTCCAAGACTCTTCCTAAGAGATCAAAGTTCTAGGGTAAATCAGCAGAATAAAAACAAACCTTAAATATTTAACAAGTAATAGATGATAAATTACACTCTATGATTTTGAAAATGAGAAAACATCCAGGGTTACTGAACTGTTTGTCCTAACTCACCCACTAAACCCCTCTCCCCCACACTGCTACTTAGGATCTTTACAATCAGGAATATCCCTAAGCAGAATTTCACATCCTTAATACAAAGATAAGCCTGATGCGTGCATCGGATATGCTGCTGGGTCCTGTCAAAGGACACTGATGAAGAGTTGTAAAAGTCACCTCACTCTTGAGTGTTAGTCCTGTGTCAAACATCTAGATGTTTTCAAATTTTGCAATCAAATCATACTTATTTTGTTACTATGTTAAGCTCCAATACTGTATAAATTGGTCCATTGTAAACTGGTACAAAGAATACATCATCGATATTCAGAAACACCAACTCATTAGGAGTCAGTAAGATAATGTACTAATATATAAGATAATGAACTAAGATAGTGAAACAAATGTGGTATTTATAAAGATCTATGGAGCTTGGTTTTCTAACTATGGAAAGGAAATGTGAAAATTGCTCAAGTATCTTATAAGCCATCACTTTATTTCCATGAATAGTCGGTCATCTGCTTTCAAGCCTATTACACATGCGCCTTGTATTTCCAGTGTCACGCTGTATAGCTGAAAGGCTGACCTCTTCTCTAAATGAACGTCTTTACACTAGCAACTTGTGCAGTCAGCTCTGTAGAATTCACTGTATTTTAAACAAGTCTAGGACACAGACTATTCAAATGTTTAGAATGAATTAAGATACCTTTTTGCAGCATAAATGCGTGTTACATAGTGCCGTTTACATTTTCCCAGCGTCCCTTTGTACACCTTACCTTCGAAATGTGGGCGAGGCAATATCTGGGTACTTGGACCCTGGCTGTCTGAGCCCTTGTGTACCACAGGCACTGGCAGAGGTGGGGCTGGATTTGGGGGAACCTGACAAAGAAACACTCTCGGAATCCGAGACCGCTACTTTTTCCTTCTCTTTGTCTGTTTGGTTGACAGTGACGGGACTGGAGCGCCCTGAGCCGATCTTAGTGGGTTCTCTCAGTTTGGAGGTGGTGGCCCCGGCTGACTTGCTGCTGACGTTGGAGTCAATGCTGCTGGTACTCGATCTGTGGCCACCTCGCCCGGGGATACCGCTGGTGCTGGACTTAGAAGGGCGGGGCAGGCTGCGGTACTGGAGGGTGGTCTTGGAGCTCACGTGCAGGACCACATCATCTTGATGCTGGGACCCATCCAGGCTGGTTTTCCTTGCTGCGCTGGACTTCCCACCAATGGCAGCGGATTTGGGGATTTTCCCCAGTGTAGCCGAGCCACTTGTTATGGTGGCGCCGCTGCTGGTGATCATGGTAGAGGACCCTACACCGCTTGGCTTCTTGTAGCCAAAGGAACTGCTGGCAGTGGATCTTCCAATGCCCGAGGGTGGCTTCTTCCCTTCATCTCCACTGCTTTTCCCTGCATCTGAAGGAGACCGTTGCAAGGATGATCCTTTAAGGGGAGTTTTCCCTTTCTCTGAAGCTTTGGCATCGTCAGTCTTCCCTAATTAAAAAGAAACGCACAGAGACGTTTATTGCACATTGTGATACCTCCAAAACCAAATGCAAAATGTGAATGCACTTTAGCTTTTTATATCAGTTTAGTTCTGATGTGTTTCTTGTTTCAGATCTAAGGAGGCGTGCACTCTAATATAATGAGAGGATTGAGGGAAGGCTAGAAAATAAAAACATGCCTGTCAGAGGCAATGTGACCAACTGGAAGAAATAAAGTGAAAACACGTTAATATCGCGTGTCTTACAACAATGCTGCTTCACAAGGGTGTCACTAGACTAAGTACTAGACAATAATTTAATTATAGCACCTTTGATATGATTATATCTGAAGGACTCTACAACAGCCACACTTCAGATGACATTATTTATAAAATAAGACAGGTGGCACAAGGGAGCAGAATTCTTTCACTCCTTTCCTTCATAAAGTTTAACTGACAAACAGAATCTAAAGTAAAGGAAACTCTAATTCTCGGGTTAGTACGATCGCTTTTAGGTCTCAGCTTTGTGGTCAAAGGTAGTGGCATTCGTAAAATCAATACTGAAAATATTCATTAACACGTCAGGAAAAATGAGTCATTGTTTATGCAGAACCAATAGTTTACCTGTGTATGACCTAAAGCGACCAAATTGTAATGTAGCCGATAGCAGCCCCATTTGATGAGAGGGATTCCGCAGAATCCTCAGATGGCCATACTCACGTGATTTTTACATGACAAAGCATGTGGATTATAGAATACAATCATTTCACTGTGTGTGGAAGAATAGAATTATCCAAGGGGGACCACATAGACGTAACCACATGCGTCAAACGGGACCACAGGTTAAAACGCTTCTGCAGAGAAGCTCCCAAGTGGCAAGCCTACCAGGGGTCTTGAGTGCACTTGTGCCGGTTTTCTGCCTAGCTGGTGTTCCTCCCTGAGCAGACATGCCTCTCCTCCAGGAGCCTGTCTGAGACACAGACAGGCTCCCCTTCTGTCCTGTCTTCTCTGAGTCTTCAGCGAGTCCAGGAGTAGCACCCTTCCACTTGGCACCTCCATCACTGTGGCTGTCAAAATCTTCTTCAGTCTTCTTCAGCTCCTCTGGACTCTCCCAGGTCTCATCTGTTGCCGAACGTTTCTCCGTATCTGTTTTAAGCTATAAAGAAAAACTTCCCATGAAAGAAATCCTATAAAGTGTGAACCCGGCACCGAAATGCATTTTCAGATAACTGGTAAGAAAAATAATGGAGCACTGATTTATACATCAGAAGCATGCCAAAGACGATTCTATTTTTAACTATGGCTTCACTTAAGTGTCATCAATTTGAGCCATAGAATTTCTCTTTGCAGATATTAGAGAATGTCAGGATAAATAATGTTCAGAAAAGCCTAATTAAACTCCACAAAGGAAGGGATTTTTCTATGACTAACATGACAAGAAAAACCAAGACAAGATAGAATATATTTTTCTTGATTTACCATTTACAAGTGAGCCCTATAATTTGTTTTTGAGATCAGTATAAAATTAATCAAGAGGAATACAATGTTAGACTGTTTTTAAACTTGATTTTTAAATCACTCAGTATTAGAAGGCAGGGGAATGGCAATGTGGGTCTTTCTGGGCTAGACACCAGCAAATATGTCTAAGCTGCTTACAGTCTTCAAAAGAGGCTGTGGTTGGTCATTGGTATGATTCTTAGGGGTGTAACTCTAGAAAGACTAAGATAAAAGCAGAGTTGGTGGGTCTATATCTGTCTATTTAACTTATGCAAATGCTTCAGGATATAATGTAAAACCATAACTTAAATTTAAGGAAAAAATGGAGGAAGAAATGGTTAGAGTCAGTACAAAGAGAGAGGACAGCTCCTCACCTGTGTGTTCTTCCTGGAGGGAACTGTGATGTTGGAGTATGAGCTGATGGAGGATGTGGTATTCAGGTCGTCTGTGCTGATGTTGTCAAGTGTGTCACTGAGACCACTGCTCACTGAACTGCTGTCGTCCCAGCTAGAAAGAAGACAAGAAGCGTCAAGGAGCCAGTCACAGGACAAACAACATGAACCACCCACCTTTCCACACAATGTAGCCATACGTCATAAAGCATTAAAAAAACCACACTTGTTCCAACAATTTGCTCACTATCCATTTTGGAAACATCATATTTATAATACCTGAACACCTATTAAATAATGTCACATCAGTATTTAGGAAGAAGCAGAAGATGCACATTTCAGGGAGACATTTGCGCTGTGAATAAAAACAGTGAGAGAAGAGTAATATCCCAGCTGTGTCTCTCACCTCTTCCAGCAAAAGCAATCTGGAATCAGTCAGTATATAAGAATCAATTCTTTGTTCACAAAATATTTGCTTTCGTCAGACATCTGAAAATCACCCCTCATTTTCCTACCTTAAAATTTCAACCAGTCAACATTGCTTAAACATTGAAATTCACTCAGTAATCTTTCCTATCACAATTCCAAACAACGTAGGACAGCCTTCCTGGCCTTCCTGTTTTTGGCCTTTGCCACACAACTTCAGCTGTTGTTTCTGAGTGAGGGATCAAAAAGTCCCATTTGGGGCCTCAAGGGATGTCACAGCTGTTAAAAGCAGTGGCTGCTGTTGCAGAGGACCCAGGCTTGGTTACCAGTACCCACAAGGTAGTTTACAGCCGTCTGCAACTCCAGTTCCAAGGAATGTGACACCCTCTACTGACCTCTGTCAGTTCCGGGTGCATATGTGGTGCATATTGCATGAATGAAGGCAAAAATATTCATGAACATAAAAATACATATTTGCAAACAAACAAACAAACAAACAAAAAACCAAAACCAGCACATCAGGTCATGGCAGTACCATGCTATGATATTCAAAAGCTTCTCTTTTCTTATGCTCTAGCTTCTGAAACAAAATGTCTCATGGGATTCATAATGAAATCTAATAGAGGGATAAGATGAATTTGTGAAACCCCTCACCTACTTGTTTTTATCTAAACAAGAATTAGATAGGCAAAATTAATAACTACATTTATGCTGTCTTGGACGTCATTATTTAGTCAACGTGTTTGATGTGATGGCGCATAAACTCTTCAGCATATCTAGATAACTTGAAGAAGGATGGGAGTTCCACTCTGCAAGTGGGAAACTATTGTATTCTCATTTGCTGAGTGAATTTCAGCCTATTGGTACAGTATTACTCACCTGTGCTTTGATATACGAATTCATGTGCCCTAGGTATACATATTATATAAGAACCAAACCTAAGTCTTATGAGTTGAACACTTGGCTTTGAACACACTCCAGAAATGATCCATACATTGAAGATACCATTCAAACATTCATCATGAAAGTATAACATAAAGGAGACAAAACAAATATACGATAGAAGTCCCATCCTAAGTTCTAAATAATAATGATGTACTTGTACACATATAAAATAAAAATAATCATCAAGAGGAAAACTGAACTTACTGAGAGTAATATATTACTATCAGCAATATTTAAATCAGATTATCAATAACAATTATATCTTAAAGCAAAATGTATTTTATAGCACCAGAGAAATACTTGTCTTTCATGAGTGCCCAAATCTGGTGAATTCCTTCCCTATACCTTATTTTGTAACTTTCCATATGATTAGCCACAGTATCAGCAAACACCTCCCATATCCAAACTTTCTTACAGACAACTGTTATGCAGTGTAGGTCCTGTCTACGGTCTGTACCCAAAGAGAAAAATCATCTCCAGTAAGCAAGTCATCAGAATTGAGTCCTGTCTCAGCTAGCAGAATCACTTAAATGATCTAGTACAGGTAGATTACCACTAGAGATAGCATCATTTGGTGCATGTTTTCCTGACTGTCAACAAGGGGTCTGTATTTCTCAACTCCCAATTCCAAGAGCCCTTTAACATGCTTTAGTTCCATAAGTTGACAGAAGTAGATCATGTAACTTGCAACTAAGACCTTAGTCCATATAATAATCATTTCTAAAATAGTTTAATGTTTACTTATTATCTGTTAATAGTTGTACTTTACGTGTTGAATATGTGAACATAATCTATGAGAAAAATGAATATGTACTTTGAATACCGCTGTACCAATATAAACGTCAACCTCAAGTTTCTCAACAAGCACATACCACATCAAGAAAATAAGTAAATAAGCTAAAGAATGCCTGAAAATAATATACTTAATAAAGAGCTGTCTAGCAAAAGACTCATATTTACTTATTTATTTGCACATACACATATGCATCTGTGGGCCTCTGTGTGTGCATGTACCATAGCATATGCATGGCCAAGAGGCTACCCTGCAGGTGAAAGCACCTTTAGGAATGTGAGTTTACAATAAGCTATGCTGAAAAGATAGATAAAATAATTATCTCTTTAACAACATACTGTACTTTTCCTTCCCAGAATTTTCTCTCCTTATTGTAGAACCTATAATCTACCTAGAAGCTCTGCTGGGCCCATCTGCCTTTACTAAGCCTGATTCAAAAGACCTAACAATTTATTTTTTGTGTCTTGTTCTTCCAGGAGCTTCCAAAGCTTAAGTCTGCTTCTGAGGGCACTTTAGGCTTCCATATTCTTTTATAAAGTTCCACTTCCTGTCATGTGTTTGCCTTCTGTCATGCTGCTGACCTCCATCCTTCTTACATTCAATGGCATGGCTTATTTTCTCTTCTCTTCCCCATTCTCCTCCAAGCAGCTTCCAAAAATTACAGCTTGCCTTCCCTGGGGCAAGTTTCTTTTAAACTCTATTAATCTTTTCTTGAGCTTTTTGTTTGAGACTGCTCATAAATTTTCTTATTAATGAGACCAAGAACCTCAAGAGGGAAACTGAATTCTCTGGTAATTAAATAATGACCATGGAGGGACTCACCCAAATTTCCAGTAACAGTCAACGGACAAGTAGTGGGAATGGGCTCTCGACTTCCACTATCTGGGTTCTTTAGATGGGAAGGAGTGTACATCTCAAGGCTTCGTGGCACAGATCTTTGCCTGCTAAGTCATCTCCTCCTCAGTCCTTAACAATAGCTTCTTTTTTAAACATTTCTTATTATTGTTTATTACAATTTATTCAATTTGTAACCCATCTGTAACCTCCTCCCTATTCTCTCTCAATCCCACCTTGCCTCCCTCTCCTTCCCCTATGCCCCTCCCCTAGTCCACTGATAGGGGAGGTCTTCCTCCCCTTCTATTTGACCCTAGCCTATTAGGTCTCATCAGGACTGGTTGCATTGTCTTCCACTGTGGTCTGGCAAGGCTGCACCCCCAAAGGGGTGGTGTTAGAGAACAATAGCTCATTACAAATGCAAACTCTGGCCTCAAATATTATGTTTAAAGCTACTGTGATCACCACAATCAGACACTCCTTTAAATGTCACAAATAAACATAATAGCCTTTGGTTAGACTTAATTACATAAATAATAGATTCAATAGCATCCAGAAGCTTCAATCTCTCACTGAAAACTGAAACAAAGTCATCTAACAAATATAATGGACAAGAAAACCAAATTTCACATAAAGCTTGATGTGATGGAACTAAAATGACATAGGAGGCCTGCTTGGATTTGACCATCCCAAAGGTAGTAGATAGTTAAAAAGCTACTCAATATATAGCTCTGGTTTAATTAGCACCATATCTCTCTTAAATACTGTCCTTGTTTCTGTCTTCTCCCCTCCTTTCCTGAAATGTGCTCATGACAAGCATTACATTCTCTGGCATCTGACTCTTCTGAGTCCTATACATTTTTCTATTTTTGAGAACTTCTTTGAATTACTTAACATCCTGCCCTCCATTATATTAACTCATCTTAGAACATCTTTCATGACAATGGTCAATGCTTCCAAAACTATGGAATCAAGGTTATGATTTTGGAACTTCAATCATTAACAAAACTGTATTTCTTTCCCAACTACAAGATCTGTGGTTTTAGCCTTATACAGGATTACTTACAGGATTATTTTCCCAAGGGTCTCCTTTCAAAATCTCGAACTTACTCTACATAGTTTACATTATTTTTCTTTCCTCCAAAAATTATTCCATTCATTCACTGGGGTTTGCCAATCCTGATCTAGCACGTTCTCTTACTTTCTCTACTATTTTAATGAAACCCCATTCTTAGTGAAGCTGTCTTTAATCCTTTAAAACCATTCTTTTAGCAAGCGCCATGGCTGGCCGCTCTTTTGTTACACATTCTCATTTTTATATTCAAGCTCATTTCAAAAATATTGCTAAGCCTGTATTCTCACTCAGTCTGATAAGAAAACTGCAGTTCCCCAAACAACTCACTATTTACTGGGAACAGCAACGATGATAAATGCAGCCAATAGAACTAGTGATAGAGGTTAGTAGTGTAGGATGGATGGTGGGGCAGAGTCAGGATTAAAAATTTGAAAGGGTTGGTACCTTCAGGAGGTGACTCTGACAGCAGTGACCAGAAGAGGTACTGTGCTCACCACTTCAGTGCTGCATTCTCACCCATGACAACCAGTCATTATCTTAGTGTGTGCTATCTGTCTTCTTTCTCATACTAGGAATAATGAACTGTGCTTTATTTTTTTTTAATAGCTCTAATAGGTAACGGGAGACCTGTTGCCACTACATTGTATCGCTAAGTGAATTTTTGCTTTTGAAAATGTTTTTGCTTAGTGATTTTAAATTGGATTAAGTCCAATAGTAGTGAAAGATTCTTTAAAATATTTATTTTTTTATTTCCTATGTATAAATGTTTTTACTTGAATGGATATATGTGCAACACCTGTGTGGTGCCACAAATGCCAGAAGAGGGCAGCTGATCTGGACTGGAGTTACAGATGGGTGGGAGCTGCTGTGTGGGTGCTGGGAACTGTACCAGGGTCCTCTAACAAAACACCACTGCCCTTAACCTCTGAGAGACCTCTTCAGTTCCATTAATTGAAAGTTTTGAGCAAAATTTTGTTCAACATAGTTCTTTTTTAAAAAAACTTAATACTATTTTTGAAGTATACCAGAGTCATTTTTCTAATCTTAAACTTCCATGACATTCGACTTTCATCTTTGATTTTGTAGATAATAGAATTCTCCATAGCAATGATGCAATTAATTCTGTTGATTGTCACACATTTAATTAAGTTGAAAAAACTTAATAGAAAATAGCTTTTAATGAAAGAATTATTAGCATAATTAGCTCTGAGTAGTAGGTCTCAAATCTCATCAAATATTTTTTCCCATCCTTTCATTTTTAATTGTATTAAGATCTACTAAGGGTTCCTAACTATTTTCTGCATAAAGGCTGCCTCTTTATTTCTGCCAAATTACACATCTATAATTCTCCTGAAATTTTTTTCACAATCTTTGACTATTTCGTAAATGATGGGATTACTACTCACATAGTTTTTATTTACACATTGTAGTTTCTGTATCAAAATACCATATGTGAGATTGTTAATAATATTCACATACAAGTTTTTGAATAGATTAATCTTTGAGTTACTAAGTAGGAAAGCAGAGTTGTGTGAGAAAGGGAGAAAAACTACAGTCTTTCCCATTGACTGTACATTATTTTGCTTTCTCTCTGTCACTCTGTCTCTGTCTGTCTGTCCCTCTCTTCCTCTGTGTGTGTGTGTGTATGCTGTCTCTGTGTATACTGGTATGGAGAATGCACTCACTTTTGTGGGTGCATGTAGAGGCCAGGAGTTAAAGTTAGAATGCTATAGTAATTGTTTCTACATCTTTTTGTTTATATTATTTCTTCTTGAGACAGGATCTCACTATGTAGCTCTGGCTGGACTGGAAGTTGCCATCTAGACCAGGCTGGCCTAGAACTCACAGAGATCTCCCTGATGGAATTAAAGGCATCACCACCGTGCCACACATTGTATTTTAGATAGGATTTCTCGCCGAACCTGGGGCTCACATTCCACTAGCAGGCTGACCAGCTTCTCCCTCCACTGCTGGGCTGACACAAAGCCTGACTACCATGTGAATGCTGAAGAGCTGAACTTTCACTGCCAGCACCCCAGAGACTGAGCCAAAACCCTACCCCCAATATTACACTCTAAGCTTAAGAAATAACTATTCCGATCATTCCATAGCCTTACTGTCACAAGGCTGAGGTATGCAGTTTTGACAAAATGAAGTAATTGATTTTTAATAGTTCATAATATTGTTTCTGCTAAAAAAAATATCGGTTTTGTTCCACATTGCAAGTTTCTTCCATCTTTTTGTTTAAAATTTTATGTTTCTTCTAGCTTTTCATTGGGTAGAATGGCAAATTTCTTAATTGTATACAACATAAGGTACAGATCAAATTATTCATTTAACGTACAGATTTATGACTTTTACTGACATTCACAAATTTAGTTTCCTTGGCATGTTGACAATAACAAATAATTGACTATATGCATGTTGGTTTATTGCAAGATTTTCTATTATTTTGATTTCTATGGGCATGTTAGTGAAAATTAGCACCATACTATACCTTCATAGTAAGTCATAAAACAGATCATGTAAATCCACCAGATTCATGCTTCTTTTACAAAGCTGCTATAGCTATTTTTGTCCTTAGCAATTACACGTCACTTCAGAAGCAGCTTCTAAACGTCTATTCAGAAGCTGCGGTGACTTGATCTGCATTTTATTAAATATAAAGACTCATTGGAAAGTGCTGACATCCCCTGTCAAGCCTCACAAGCCACAAGCAAGAAAGAGTTCTCAATACATTTTTGCTTTCTTTAATTTATTTGTGTATTAATGGGGTTATTCTTAGAATCACAGAGCTTTCAAAAAGCAAATTGTATCATAGCATGGAAGCTGTTGCAAACTTTAAATGTTCATGGGTTTTTTTGTTGTTGTTGTTGTTGCTTGTATATCAAATACAATCATATTTTAAACCTTGGCTTTATGTGACATAATCTTGTCAAGTTTACTAATTGTTTTAGTTCTGCAGGATGAAGGCCTGATTTTTTAAAATGTTTTTTTTGTTGTTGTTGTTGTTTTTTCATGAATGCTCCTTTATGCCAACTGTGAATACAGGAAATTTAACATTTCCTTTCCATATGCCCTCACAATATACTCGACATGCCAATATGAGATCAAGATGAAAGCGTTTCACTTATAACAATGATAACACGAACCTCCAACCATGACAATAGCCATTGCCCTAATATTTAAGACCAGGAAGAAGGTTAAAGACCGAACATGTACTGAATCATAATGGAAATGGAAGAATACATATTTAAAAAGCTGATTAATTTTTTAGCAAGTGTCAAAAATACATGGCATGAAAAATATGAAATTAGGACTTTATATCAAATTCTAAATTAAATTCCAAATCAGTGCAGAATGAAAAGTAGAAGACTACACTGAAAATAAAAAGTACCACTCTTTAGAAAAGGAGAGATTTTTAATAAAACAACCAGACTTTATTAAAAATCTTTTTATGCATTGAAAGTGTGGTCTGAATACCCTATGACTGACCCAACTTTAGACCTACCCTATGGAAAAGAGCCAACCTCTAACACTATTAATGATACTCTTCTATGCTTGCAGACAGGAGCCTAGCATAACTGTCTTCTGAGAGGCTTTTCCCAGCAGCTGATGGAAATAGATGCAGAGACCCACAGCAAAACAATAGGCAGAACTTGGGGTGTCTTGTGAAAGAGTAGGGGGAAGAATTGTATTTAATTTCTCTTAATGATATAAGGGAACATGTCAATTACTTATTTCTCTGGATACACCTCCTTTACCCCAATTTTATTATAATCAAAATATTGTCTACTGATGTGACATTATTTTTAATTTTCACCAAAGTGTTGACTGAGAGTTGACTCTTACAGTTGTTGCTTGTAGGTTGATTTTATTGAAAGATAAAATGAGAAATATATTTGTAAAATAGGTTAGTTCCCATTTGAATGGCTTTATTGTATACTGTATGGGTGTTATATTTTCAATATCGGAGTGTGCTTGAGACAATGGTAGCAGAAAACATTTGAAATGAGTGATGAGATTCATTGAAAACATGATATTCTTAATCTGGGTGCCTGTATATGCATATACTTTTTCTGCACTATTCATGATCTTTACTGAAATGCATCCTTCTCAATGAGGTCTGACTTAGCCTTCTTAAAAATTAGCACATCCTTCTCCACACACATCTGTGTTATTGCCTCCTTGCCTTTGCCTCTCATCTTAGCAACTACCATCATTCTATATACTATATTCATCAGTCATATTGATTTACTTAATTCATCATTTGTAACTGAAAACCACTATAACAACCTGTGAAAGCTGGAGAGTTTTGTTTATTTTGTCCACGGTTGTTTTTCATGCTATCAGGGGGAAAATCTTGACTGTAAGAACCACTCAATCAAAGCCAGCTTTTATAAATCAATTATTAACAGTCACTTTCCCACTTAATTCTTATTGCTGACAGTAATCACCTAATTGGACTCTAAATCATTAATCATGAGTAGCACAGTAGGTGTTGCATTTGGTTTCTGAACACCACACCTAATTGTGTCACAATCCTTAAGACACTCATTTGATTTACTACACTGGTCTTGAACCATGACCCGATTTCTTACTAAAATATATTTGTATTCTGAATTCTAAATTAAAGCTTGTAAATAGTTGGCTCCATTTTCTAAGCAATCCAGAGAGTTTAAAAAACCGTTAACATTGAAAGGTATATGCGAACTAAACACAGACTCTACAAGAAATGTGTCATTAGCAAGAGAGAAATGCACAGATGGTATCCTAGTTACATGTCTGTGATAAAACACCATAACAAAAATGCAAATTAGGAGAGTAAGGTTTTACTTTGCTCACAGTTTCACGTCCTAAATGTATCATAGCTGAGAGGGCAATATCTTAAAATATTTAGTTATGTCACATCTACCCTAAAGAGCAGAGAGAGAAATGAATGCATGTATATTTAGTACTTGGATGATGTTCTCCAACACTGCAGTCTAAAACTAAGGAATGAAGCTCCCCACAGTGGTCTGGGACTTCTCATATCGATCAAAGTAGTCAAGACAAGCACCCACAGACGTACACACAGGTCAACCTGACAGAGAACAGCCTTCATTGAGACTCTCTTTGTAGGTGATTCCAGGTTGTGTCAAGCTGACCACTAAAACTCAGCACCAAAAGCATTTATTACAAAATCAAAGTTATTCAAGTATATGATATATATTCCTGTAAAATATATATACATATTAGAAAGAAAATTGAAATCTGAATATAAAAAGATGCAGGCTCCTAAGGTTTCATGGGAATGTCAGGAAGTTCAATATCGGAATTTCTATGAGATAGCAAATAAAAAAAAAACCCACACTGTTTTCTCTCCAACATAAAAGGTGGCAGACGGCCTAGAATATAAATAATGAATATTTAAAGATTTTTACTAAATATTTCTTGAATATGAAAATAACTGCTTTATAAAAAGGAAAACTAACAGTAGTCATCATGACATTATTTTTTTAACAGTTTCTAGATTTTCATCCTGAAATGAAGGAAAAATTGGATAATATTTGCACCACAGAATAGATTCAATAAAAATCCTATCATACTTTAGGATATGTTTTCCTACATTATTATGAAAATAATAAGACGTGTGTCACTTTCAAAATACATTCTGGACACTATTGCCTTTGTAATAATAAAACGTTGAGAACTGTTGAGGCTGTGAGTTTTAGAATTAAGCTATTAAGTTTATGACTTTTGTCTTCACAACTATGTGAACATGCAACTACGTATTCCTATGCTATGCAATTTTATCAGCAAACGTAATGTGCTAGGTTCTTGCTTCGGGAACTGGAGCTACTGAAGTATAAATTTGTTAATACTACAGGGTCACTGATAGAAAACAATGTAGAGTTATTTCAGTACAGATTTATTGACCATTGCCCTTGAAAATATTTTATTATCATAAAGAAAAGAGGGGATTTCAGAGTGAAAAATAAAAACAAATTAATAAATCAATGTCTAAAAGTGATACTAGACTAAATAAGTAATCTCTCAATTCATAAACTTCTTTATTTAATTTTATTTTTTTCTTATCAGTTACATTTTATTAACTCTGTATCCCAGCCGTGTCCCCATCCCTCATTGCCTCCCAGTCCCTCCCTCCCTCCCTCCTCTCCACCATGCCCCTTTCCAAGTCCACTGATGGGGGGGACCTCCTCCCCATTCATCTGATCCTGTTTTATCAGGTATCTTCAGGACTGGCTGCAAAGCCCTCCTCTGTGGCCTAACAGGACTGCTCCTCCCTTGGAGGTGGGGAGGCCAAAGAGCCAGTCATTGAGTTCCTGTTAGAAATAGTCCTTGTTCCCCTCACTTTGGGGAACCAATTGATTACTGAGCTACCACAGGCTACATCTGAGCAGAGGTTATATGCATACATGGTCCTTGGTTGAATGTCAGTCTCAGAAAAGACCCTGTGCCCAGATATATTTGGTCCTTGTGGAGCTCCTATCCTTTCCCCATCAGACTAACTCCCCTTCTTTCTTATGATTCTCTGTACTCTGCCAAAGGTTTGGTTATGAGTCTTTGCTTTGAAAACACTGCTAGTTAGAGTCTTTCAGATGCGCTCAGTAGACTCCTGTCATAAGTTCAATGCACATCCCATCTGTCTTTCTAAACGAGGATTGATCATCTTACCCCATGTCTGCTCTCTTGATTATCTTTTTTAGGTGTATAGATTTCATTGTTTATCATATCTTATAGGTCTATATAAGTGAGTATATACCGTGTTTGTCTTTCTCCTTCTGGGATATTTCACTCAGAATGATCTTTTCTAGATCCCACCATTTGCCTGCAAATTTTATGATTTCCTCCTTTTTGATTGCTGAGTAGTATTCCATTGTGTAAAAACACCACAATTTCTGTACCCATTCCTCCGTTGATGGACATCTGGGTTGTTTCCAGGTTCTGGCTATTACAAATAAAGCTGCTACAAACATGGTTGAGCAAGTATCCCTTTTGTGTACTTGAGAGAACTTTGGGTATATACCTAGCAGTAGTATAGCTGGGTCTTGAGGAAGCACTATTCCTAATTGTCTTAGAAAGCGCCAGATAGATTTCCAGAGTGGTTGTACCAGTTTACATTCCCACCAGCAGTGGAAGAGGGTTCCTCTTTCTCCACAACCTCTTCAGCATGTGTTGTCACTTGAGTTTTTCATCTTGGCCATTCTGATGGGTGTAAGGTGATATCTCAGGGTCGTTTTGATTTGCATTTCCCTGATGGCTAATGAGGATGAGCATTTCTTTAAGTGTTTCTCTGCCATTCGATATTCCTCTGTTCAGAATTCTCTGTTTAGCTCTGTTCCCCATTTTTTAAATTGGGTTACTTGGTTTGCTGTTTTTCAGCTTCTTTAGTTCTTTGTATATACTGGATATTAGTCCTCTGTCAGATAAAGGGTTAGTGAAGATTCTTTCCCAATCTGTAGGCAGTTGTTTTGTTTTGATGACGGTATCCTTTGCTTTACAGAAGCTTTTCAGTTTCATGAGGTCCCATTTATTGATTGTTGCTCTTAGAGCCTGTGCTGTTGGTGTTCTGTTCAGGAAGTTGTCTCCTGTGCCAATCAGTTCTAGGCTGTTCCCCACTTTTTCTTCTAACAGATTTAGAGTACCTGGTTTTATGCTGAGGTCTTTGATCCACTTGGACTTTAGTTTTGTGCAGGGTGATAAATATAGATCTATTTTCATTTTTCTGCATGTAGACATTCAGTTGGACCAGCACCATTTGTTGAAGATGCTGTCTTTTTTCCATTGAATGGTTTTGGCTTCTTTGTCAAAAATCGAGTATTCATAGGTGTGTGGGTTTATTTCTGGGTCTTCTATGCAGTTCCATTGATCCTCCTTTCTGTTTTTATGCCAATACCATGCAGTTTTTATTACTATTGCTCTGTAGTACAACTTGAGATTGGGGATAGAGATACCTCCAGATGATCTGTTGTTGTACAGGATTGTTTTGGAGATTCTGAGTTTTTTGTTTCTCCATAGGAAGCTGAAAATCTTTTTTTTAAGGTCTGTAAAGAATTGAGTTGGTATTTTGATGGGAATTGCATTGAATCTGTAGATTGCTTTTGGCAGGATGGCCATTTTCACAATGTTAATCCTACCAATCCATGAGCACGGGAGATCTTTCCATCTTCTGATATTTTCTTCAATTTCTTTCTTCAGAGACTTGAAGTTTTTCTCAAACAGGTCATTCACTTGCTTGGTTAGTGTCACCCCAAGGTACTTTATGTTATTAGTGGCTATTATGAAGGGTGTTGTTTCCTTAATTTCTTTCTCGGCCCTTTTGTCTTTGATATACAGGAGGGCTTCTGATTTTTTTGAGCTGATTTTGTATCCTGCCACTTTGCTGAAGGTGTTTATCAGCTGGAGGAGTTCTCTGGTTGAATTTTTGGGGTCGCTCATATATACTATCATATCATCTGCGAATAGTGACACTTTGACCTCTTCCTTTCCAATTTGTATCCCCTTGATCTCCTTTAGTTGTCTTATTGCTCTGGCTAGGACTTCAAGTACTATGTTGAAGAGGTATGGAGAGAGTGGGCAGCCTTGTCTTGTCCCTGATTTCAGTGGGATTGATTTAAGTTTCTCTCCATTGAGTTTGATGTTGGCTATAGGCTTGCTGTATATTGCCTTTACTATGTTTAGATATGTGCCTTGTATCCCTGATCTCTCCAAGACTTTAAACATGAATGGGTGTTGGACTTTGTCAAATGCTTTTTCAGCATCTAAGGAGATGATCATGTGGTTTTTCTCCTTCAGTTTGTTTATGTGGTGGATTACATTGATGGATTTCCGTATGTTGAACCACCCTTGCATACCTGGGATGAAGCCTACTTGGTCGTGGTGGATGATATCTTTGATGTATTCTTGGATTCGGTTTGCAAGTGTTTTATTGAGTATTTTTTGCATCAATATTCATAAGAGAGATAGGTCTGAAGTTCTCTTTTTTTTGTTGGGTCTTTGTGTGGTTTAGGTATCAGGGTGACTGTCGCTTCATAGAATGAGTTTGGTAATGTACCTTCTGTTTCTATTTTGTGGAATAGTTTGAGGAGAATTGGTGTTAGCACTTCTTTGAAGGTCTGGTAGAATTCCGCGCTGAAACCATCTGGCCCAGGGCTTTTTTTGGAGGGGAGACTGTGAATGACTGCTTCAATTTCCTTAGGGGATATAGGGCTATTCAGTCTTTCTACCTGATCTTGAGTTAATGTTGGAAGATGGAATCTATCAAGAAAATTGTCCATTTCATTTAGGTTTTCAAATTTTGTGGCATATAGGCTTTTGTAGTATGATCTACTGATTGTTTGAATTTCCTCAGTGTCTGGTAGTTATGTCACCCTTTTCATCTCTGATTTTGTTGATTTGGATAGATTATCTCTGCTTTTTAGTTAGTTTGGCTAAGGGTTTATCTATCTTGTTGATTTTCTCAAAGAACCAGCTTTTTGTTTCATTGACTCTTTGAATAGTTTTATTTGTTTCTAATTGACTGATTTCAGCCCTGAGTTTGATTATTTCCAGCCGTCTGCTCCTCTTGGGTGTATCTGTTTCTTTTTTTTCTAGGGTTTTCAGTTGGGCCATTAAGTTGTTTGTATGTGATGTTACGAATTTCTTCTTGCAGGCACTTAGTGCTATAAATTTTCCCCTGAGCACTGCTTTCAATGTGTCCCATAAATTTGGGTATGTTGTGCCTTCATTTTCACTGAATTCTAGGAAGTCTTTAATTTCTTTCTTTATTTCTTCCTTAACCCAGCTGTCATTGTGTGACAAGTTGTTCAGTTTCCATGTGCGTGTAGGCTGTTTGTTATTTCTGTTGTTGTTGAGGTCCAGCTTTAGTCCATGGTGGTCAGATAGAATACAAGGGATTATTTCAATCTTTTTGTATCTGTTTAGGCTTGCTTTATGACCAACTATATGGTCTATTTTGGAGAAGGTTCCATGTGGTGCTGAAAAGAATGTATACTCTTTTGAGTTTGGATGAAAAGATCTGTAGACATCTATTAGGTCCATTTGATTTAGGGTCTCTGTAAGTGTTTTTATTTCCCTATTTGTTTTCTGTCTAGTTGATCTGTCCCTTGGTGAAAGTGGAGTGTTGAAGTCTCCCACTATTAGGGTATTAGGATCAATGTGTGATTTAAGCTTTAATATTGTTTCATTTACGAATGTTGGTGCTCTTGTATTTGGGGCATAGATATTAAAAATTGTGATGTCCTCTTGGTGGATTTTTCGTTTGATGAGAATATAGTGGCCCTCCTTATCTTTTTTGATTAACTTGGGTTGAAAGTCTATTTTATTAGATATTAGGATGGCTACTCCCGCTTGTTTTCTGGAACCATTTGCTTAAAAACATTTTTCCAGCCCTTTACTGAGGGCCTTGTTCATTTCATCTTTATGGGCCTCTAATATCTGGAGAAACATAGTTTTGAGGTCATTTTCTTGTATATCTAGTGAATTGAAATGTCCATTGTTTTATGGGGTTGCTGGTGAGGTCATTATATCCTGATTTTTGTTGGGAGTGTTCTTAAGTCTGCTTCTAGCCATCTGGTTATTTATAATCCTCACTGTTCCTCGAGATTGCAGTTCGGGCTATGATCCTCTCTTTCTGTTTTCTGGACTATTTTTTCAGGAAGATGAGAGAGGTTCACTGGTTTTGGAGTGTGCACTGTGGTTTCAGTTTTGCCTAAGTAAGAAATGTGACGCTGGCACTATTCGCGTGCGTTTTTTAGTGGGCGCAGTGTGCATGCATGGATTCTCTGACTATTGCAGTGGCCTGAAAGCCACTATTACACAGTTCTGTCTGAGATCCAGGGATTGTTTGCCTGGATTCCACTGGTGGACCCGCAAGGCAGAGGCTTCAATGTTGAGGTCGCTATCCCAAGAATCCCTATGATGCCCACACTAGGGGTGTGGGTGGCAGGGATCTCGTCTGGTTGCTTCTGTGGAGAGGCCCTGGGTCTGGGGCAAACTCTCCCTAGAAGGCTCACTCACTCTCTTGCAGGACCAGTTGGAATGCACAGGGGTTCCCCTTGCTCACTACTCTCTGATTTGGTCCTGTTGCGGAGAGTGGACAGGTAGGCTAACAGTCAGCTCTGTGACACTGGGCTGCAGGACTCGGTGTCCACCTTTCCTGTGTGCTGCCTCTCTATCCTTTCCCTCTGCCTGGAGGGGTTATGTTGACTGGTCCCGGGTGGTGCGGGAAAGAGTTAGGTTGAGTGTTCTCAATCCCAGATCCTGGGCCCAGATCTCTCTGCCAGAAGCAGCCTGGCAGTAGAACCTATGTTTGCTGATCCCGAGAGAGTACCAGGTAGGGTTGAATGTCCTCAGATCCAGAGCTTGGGTTTCTCTGCTGGGGGCCGCTGGGTGAGCTGGAGAGAGGGTGCTGTGTCCTTGGCAGGCTGCCTCTCTGTCCTTCCCCTCTGACCTTCCCCTCCGCTAGGGCAAGCTTATGGAGGTGTTCTCAGGGGAGTGCCAGAAGGGGTTGGGGTTTCTCAGTGAGATCCTGCACCTGCTCCGGGGTTTCTCTGCCAGAGGTTGGGGGGGGGGGGCGGGGCGCCGGTGATAGAACTTGCTGCTAGACCTTATTGCACTGGACCCAGGAGAATCTCAGGACGTGTAGAATGACCACAATCCCAGATCCCGAGCTGAACTTTGTTTTCTAGGAGCTGCCGGCAGCACTGGAGTTCTGGCACTATGAAGCTGCTGTGCATCTCTCTAACCCTCCGCTCCGCTGTGGCAGGGGTATAATGGCATTTGGGGGAGTGCCCGAAAGGATTGGGTTTTCTCAGCCCCAATCTCCGGTTGGGATACAGACAATGTGGTCTGTGGCAGATTCTGCTGGATGCCTCCTGTCTCCTCCCAAGAGGGAGTAGGGATTTTGAGCTGGGCGCACAGCTCTCCATGCGGTGGGAGCTCAGTTGTGATGGTGGCGGGTACCCGCGGTCAGCAAGACCTTCCAGGGAAAGACTGGGTGACCCGTGATCAGTCTTGCAACTTTGCTTCCCCGTGGGTTTTTTTTTTTTTTGTGACTGGGACTCCCAGTCTCTGGCACCGTTGTGCCCACCAATCAGCCTGGGAAAGTGATCGGGACACGCAGGCTTGTGGCACCAGTCCGGAGACCCAAAGCCCTTGTTAGCCAGGTTCTCTTCCGGGTTCTGGCTGTGTGGCCCGAGAGTGGACCTGACCGATTCCCACGCCGTGGGAGCCTCCCCTCACCTGGGAAACACTACAGCTGTTGTTTTAGGGCCCAGAGTTCAGACTCTTGGTCGCTGCAAGGAGTGTGTTGTCCCGCTTCTCAGACACAGTGTTCTCCTGGCACTGCCATCTTGCCCCCCCCTCAATTCATAAACTTTATGTGACCTTACTCTAATTTTAATAAAGTTTCTTATACCTACTAATGTCTCATTTACCACTACATATACTCTTTCCAATTCGGATTAGAATACAGTTGAGACACCATTTCCTTATGAGTCCTTCCATGCTTTCTCAAAATTCACTAATTCTTCTATAGATGTATTTGCTCTGCTTTTGCCTACAATTTAGTGTGGCATCCTAAATGCAGCTGCTCTAGTCACAGCACCATAGCCGGGAGCAGAATCAGGACCTTAGCTTCAGCTCAGAGCTCTAACACAAAACTTTGGCCCAGTATACTCCCTTAAAATTTATAGACTAAATATAGACTAAGAAAATGCCACAGAGGAAGACAATGCAGTCAGTCCTGATGAGACATGATAGGCACGGGTCAGATGGAAGGGGAGGAGGACCTCCCCTATCAGTGGACTTAGAGATGGGCATGGGAGAAGATGAGGGAGGGAGGGTGGGATAGGGAGGGAATGAGGAAAGGGGCTACAGCTGGAATGCAAAGTGAATAAACTGTAATTAATATAAAAAAAGAAAATGCTCCAGTCTCATGAGATCACAAACCACAGCTACTGTGTGAGATTCACAGGACTCTGATCCTTGATTGTGCATATATTATGAATTAGCATAAAAACAAAGAGGATGAGATGAAGAGCAGAAGAACCAAGTGAGGTGGGGACAAGTGAGTTTGGGTGAATAAAGACGTGCTTTTCTTCCTCCCCTTCCATCTGACCCTAGCCTATCAGGTCTCATCAGGACTGGCTACCTTGTCTTCCTCTGTGGGCTAAGACTGCTACCTCCTCAGGGGAGGGGGAGGTGATCAAAGAGCCAGTCACTGAGTCTCATATCAGAGATAGCCCCTGTTCTACTTACTAGGGAACCCATTTGGTGACTGAGCTGCCATGGACTTCTGGAAGTTAATGGGAGGAGAAGTAGGAAGTGTGGGATTGGGAGGGGACAAGGAAGGAGGCTATAGCTGGGATAAAATGTGAGTAAATTGTAATAAATAAAAAATAAATAAATAAAAAGAAAAAAAAAGAGACCTGCTTTCCTGATAATATCACATTAAAGAACAGCAGGTAGACCTCTGAGAGATAAAGCTAGGCTTTCTGTGGAGAGAGGGTGATAGGAGATGATAAACCTGGAAGAGCAAAATCCCAGAAATACCCAAATTCCAGAGACATATGGGACCAGTGTGGTAGCTGTGGGGAAAGTACAGTTGATCAGTGGGACTGAGAGGGCAAGCTGACTCTGCTACTGGAGGTTTGCATGTGTAGTAGGAAGGAATTAGAGCTTGCAACCAGGAAATAAGATCCGAAGAATTTTAAGCAGTAAAATGAAGTCTGTGTGTATGTGTGTGTTGTAGTGTATGTGTGTGGTATATATGTGCTTGTGTATGGGTATGCCTACATACATACATGTTTACATGTGAAAGACGGAGGTGTCTTTCTCGAGCTCTTTCCACTTTATCTTTCGAGACAGTGTCTCACTGAACATGGAGCTTGCTGATTCAGCTAGGCTAGGCAGCAAAGCCCCAGGATTCTCCATGCTCTCTCTCCCCAGCACGGGGATATAGATACATGTCACTACATCTGACCTTTTATTGGATGCTAGGGATCAGACTCAGGTCCTCAAGCTGGAAAGGCAAACACTTTAATGGCCAAACAACCTTCCCCACTTGAACAGAGACAGTTCAAAAATATTTTACATTGTTTTTGGCTATTGTGAAGGATGTTGTTTCCCTGATTTTGTTCTCAACCTGTTTATCATTTTATAAAAGAAGGATTTTGATTTTTTTAGAGTTAATTTTGTATCCAGACACTTTGCTGAAGGTTTTTATCAGCCATAGTTCTCTGATAGAGTTTTTGGGGTCACTCCTGTATACTATCAAATGATATGTGAACAGACACACTTTGATTTCGTCCATTCCAATTTGTATCTCCTTGATCTCCCTTAGCTGGCTTGTTCCACTAACCAGAACTTTATGTACTATGTTGAATAGATATGGAGAGAGCAGATAGTCTTGTCTTGTCCCTGATTTCAGTGAAATTGTTTATAAGAATACACTGCCCCTTATTCATTTATTGTCAACAAAAGTCTGGAATACTGGGCCTCTCCTAGGACCCCTAGATCCCTGTCTGCTTCAGGGCATGGCTGGCATATCCTGCCTCTAATTTGAACTTTCCAGCCAGGGGCAGGGGCTTCGCTTCCCTTCCCTCTTTACTATATAATCCAGATATTTTGGTTCCCCTTTCTCTCACTCTCCTCTCTGTATCTTCTCTTTTTCTCCTATCTCTCACCTTTCTCTTTCTGTTCATGCCTTTCTTTCCCCTCTACTCTCTGCTCCTCCCCTTGCATTTATATACTTAAAAATAAAATAAAACTATTGGAATACACTTAATATATTAGAAACAAGAAAACTAGAAATGAGGTTTCCAATTATTAAGAAAAAGGATGAGGTGACATTTCTCAGTCTTTAAACAAAGATGCACGCAAGTTAAAAGAAGTTGCAAGAAACATTTCAAAGAAAACATGAAAGGGTTTGCTGCTATGGCAAGGGAAAAAGATTAACATACCTGTGTCTTTTCTACTGGTAACTTCTGGAACAGCAAAAAACGAATTTATCTTGACAACATAAAACTCAGTCTTGAGGATATTTGTGTTTTAACTTGCACTACTTTTTTCCCATGTATAAAGAAGCTGATCTGAGTTTGTTACTCAATAGCTAGAACTGTAATTCTTAATAAGCTGAAAATTCATATAAACACATTAAAATTTTCACTTTTTATAATTTTAGCATATATTTAAAATTTAATTTAATCCATGAAATATTAGGAGACTGCTTAATATGATGTGGATTTGGAATCAGAAAGCAAGCCATAACTATACATTAGCCTTTCCATTTCCTTTTCTTATCTCTATAAAAGAAATAATAAAAATTTATAGTTGTTCTCCTGAAGCAAAGGAGAAGGATAGAGAAACAACAAAATGAAAAGCTCTTGTTCTTTACCAAAGAAAGCCCCAGGTAGTCTCCATCGAATTTAATAAATAGTGCTAGTTTAAAATAAATTTATGCAGATTTATGAAGCAGAGTTTGAGACAGAAAATACCTATTTTTATTAAATGAGCTTAAATTACAAGAATAATAAAATAATGTTATTAAAGATTCATTCAAACACATTACTACAATAATGAAGTTGATAGTTTTGTGAGTTTATTTCAGTGCTCATTATTTTTAATGCTGACATATGAATGAAAAATATGTATCTTATATTTTTGATAAGTAGAGAAATTATAGCAAATATATATGCATATATATATATATACACTAAAATAAAAAATAAAAATTTAAACCTGTTTGAATGCATTCACAAATTCAAAAAGGCCACTAGTATATATTTTTATGTCATGTACAGAATTTAAAGCCAATACATACTTGTAATGACTAATCTATATTGTCTACTTGATTTAATTTACAATCACTCTGAGGTACATTTTACCCTGTAACTGTGCAGGACTTTGCAGAGAGTTAAGCTGAAGAGGGAAGACTCATTCATCCCATCCGCTGGGAGCCTTGATTTATTCGCAAGGCAAAAAGGACAATGAGCTTAGCACCACCATTCATCTCTGCTTTCTGACAGTGGCAGCCATGCATCTGATAGTCTTCTGCTCTTCATTCTATGTCCTCACTACCATAATGAACAGACAACATAATGTCTTTCTTCCTCAAGTTGTTTTTGTTAAGTATTTTGTCAAAACAAAGAGAAAAATACAACTAATACAACTCTTGAGAACTAGGCACAGAGTTAAACATCTGTAATCTACCCAGAAGTAACTATCCTGAATATTTTAACAATTTTTGAATCTTTCTAGATATATTACACATATACATAGAAATTTTACTTCTTACATTCTTGCTTAATATTCAATCTTCTATGTATTATGCAAACACTTTTTGTAATACCAAGATTTTAATTTGTTTCTAAGACTGCTAAAGCATCATATATATTTACAATGATTTTATAATTATCTTCTATGAAGCTTTATATATTTAGTAATCTGTACTAAAATGTTCATAGTTTTCTATCAATCAAAATTAAAATCTCAAGGAGTACTGTGGTTTTAGACAGTATTGATCTTAATCCTGGCCCTCATCCTGAGGAGGCCTGTGGACCACCTGAGCAGAACTCAGCTCAGTGAGCTTTCTGCCTGCTCCTTATCTACCTGGCCCATCTGTGTCAGAAACACAGCAAAGACAAGGAACCCATCAGTGGTCAACTAGGCACAGGACCCCAGCCCATTTTTCCCCATCCTGAGGGGGCCTGTGTGGAAGCCTAGCAACTCTCATCTCAGGGGTCTTTCCACCTGCTCCCCAGCTGCCTGGCCCACCTGGGTAAGAAACAGTGAGCCCAGCAGAGACAGTGAATCCAGAAGAGGTTAGTTCAGTACAGGATCCAATGAGCCTCCATAAATAAATTGGAAAGATCCCATACTAGTAACATAACAATACTCCTGAAAGCTCTATAACAAAAGGAAGCAGAAACAAGAAAGAGGAGTAGAGATCAGGAAATAATAAAATTCAGGGCTGAAATCAATTAATTGGAAACAAAGAGAATGATACAAAGAATCAATGAAACCAAGAGCTGGTTCTTTGAGAAAATCATTAGGATAGCCATAACCTTAGCCAAACTAACTACAAGGCAGAGGGAGAATATCCAAATTTACAAAATCAGAAAAAAAAAGGGGATATAATTACAGACACTGAGGAAATCCATAAAATCATTAGTTTTTACTTCAAAAGCTTATGTTCCATAAAACTGGAAAATATAAAGGAAATGGAACTTTTTCTGGATAGTTTTCACCTACCAAAGCTAAATTAAGATCAGGTAAACACTTTAAACAGTGGTATAACTCCTAAGGAAATAGAAGCAGTCATCAAAAGTCTAACAACCCAAAACTCCCAGGTCCAGATGGTTTTAGCTCACAATTCTACCAGACATTCAAAGAGCTAATACCAATAATGCTCAAACTATTCCACAAAATAGAAACTGAAGGAACATTGCCAAATCATTATATGAAGCCACAGTCACCCTGATACCTAAACTATATAAACACTCAACAAAGAAAGAGAATTTCAGAACAATTTCACTCATGAATATTGATTCAAAAATATTCCATAAAATAGTGCCCCCTTTCCTACCTTGTTCTCTCTATTCACCCATTACCTCTGTCAGATGGAAGGGGAGGACCTCCCCTATCAGTGGACTGGGGGAGGGGCAAAGGAGGAGAAGAGGGAGAGAGAGAGGTTGGAACTGGGAGGAGAGAAAAGAAAAGGCTACAACGATGTAATGTGAATAAAAGAAATAATTGAGAAACAACAAAATAAAACAAAAAAATCTTAATCTAGGTTATTATTGGCAGAGAGTGTCCTTAAATAGCTCAAAACACTTGAAACTGAAGAGTTGAGAATTAGAATTTCAGTTATATTTATCAAAACTCTAAGTTGAATATTGTATAAATTAATCAAGCTATCTTCTTTCAGCAACTTTTTACATTTTTAAAAAGAGGTTAGTTAATCCAAATTATAATACATTATTTTATTGTAATTTTTCTTTATTCTTGAGGATTTCACAGATACATACAATGATACATGATCACATCCACCATATGCTTTCCGTAATTCCTCCCATTTTTGCTCTAACATGTTCCCCTCCCAACTTTAGTTCTTTTATTAATAACCCACTAAGTATGATTGTAGTGAAGTTTTGCATGTTTAAGTATTTAAAATATTTCCCCAACATATTACTTTTATTATTGTAATTTTAGTTAATTTTATAAAATATTGATATTTTTATTTTATAATATTTTCTCAAGGGGAGTTTTGTACAAATATTTTGATTTCTATGAGCCTTTAAAATTCTTCTTTTTAAAAAAGACATACTTATTGTTATTTTATATGATGACAACCTCTATGTGTGTGCAGTGGGAAGCCACCTTCTGTAGGAACAAGTGCTCTTGGCCAGGGAACCATCTATCTAGGCCCTAATTTTTCATTTTAACACTTAGAGGAAAACTTGAATTTCTAACTAGAGAATTCCTTGGAGACTATTTAATGATACCTGCCTTTTCCTGTTTATTATACTGTAGTGCACTGATTATTCACTGATTATTACATGTATTCCACTAATGTGTTTTTTATAATGTAAAGCAGTACTAGGCTGTTTTAAGTCTGACATGGGTAACATAGGTAGGGGTATCTCTGAAATACAGATTACAAATTTAAGATGAATGTGTGTTTAATAGAGGATATGTTAGAAAATTCAGAATTTTAAATTCTCTGTTATTTTAAACTATGATTTGCATATTTATTAATTAGATCATCAAACACTTATGAAATGGCATCATATGACATGCACAGAAAATATGGAAATAAGATGTTATAGAGGCCTAACCTTGCCCTTAACTTTGATAATATATAATTCTCGCTTTTGGAAATTCACAGACTGTTTTTTGGACGACTGAACACTTCATTATTGGCACTCGATTTAATCACAATCATAGCTATTAGGCCTTAGCTAAATCGTCTCCCTTCTCAAAATCCCCCTTTCTCATTTGAAAATTCTTGGCATTAACTATCTGTTTCAGAATAATAGAAGTGCCCAAATGACTATAATTTCAAGGATGAGTGAAAGAGAAAACATTACATAGAGAAGAGGAGCTTAGCTAACACTCAGCAACTTGGCTACAAAGCTGTGAGCAGGATTTAAAACACAACTCTATTTATTTCTCTCTTGCTTAAAGAGCATGCATTCAAGCAATAATGCAATAATAAATTTCAATTTATGTAGAAATATATCATTAATAATGAAGAAGTATTCTGCTCCAAAATAAAAAAAAAGTTCTCTAAATAAACAAACAAAGTGATTTTTTCCATTTTAAAATTTCAGAACACTGTCCCAGTAATGAGTATCCCTTTGGGAGGTGCCTCTGGCTTTTTAGCCCACTCTTGGGACCCTTTTCCTCCAACTCAGTTGCCTACTCCAGCCTTGATATGAGGGTCTGTTCCTAGTCTTGATGTAAATTGTTATGTTCTGTTTGATTGATATCCCTGCTCTTTTCCAAAGGGAAACAGAGAAGTGGATCTGGGAGAGAGGGGAGATGAGGAACAGTGACGGAGAGCAGTAGAAGGAGGGGAAACTGAGGTTAAGGTATGTTACATGAGAGAAGAATAAAAAGAAAATATTCCTTTGCAAAGATAAAAGAAAAAAATGGAAGAAGGGAGAGAAGGAAGGAGCAAAAAAGGAAAGAGGAAAAGGAAGAAGAAAGGAAGGAAGGAAAGAGGATACTTGAGTGAATGTCTTCTTGTCTTTAGAGGTGAAAGATAGTTCAGTATCCGAAATTTGCCAATAAATTCACTCTACACTCCTGAAGGACAACAAACCACACCAGTGACAAGGAAAACTCCCAGCAGACTCTACCTGGCACACTTTCAAAGCACCTGCCTACATTTTAGCACAAATATCTAACAGCTCTCTCCTATCTTACAATAATATTAGGATCCAGGAGAAAATATGAGAATGACACTTAAAACATCTTAACAGGGTGAAAGGATTAAATCAGAAAACTGGGTTGACATTGCAACATGACCGTGGCTGGGCAGGTGTCTCAGCTTTCCGACATTTAACAGGCAGGGTACTCACTGTTATTTCACATGACCTACGCTCAGGCCTCAAACACAGCCAGCTACCACTACCTGTCTCAAAAGCACTGCAGTCATTATTTCTGACTTCTTTATAGCAGTCATCACATGTCTGTGCAAGGATTGTCCTTGCTCACCTGGAACAGCTTGTCCTTTTTCTGGGTACATAAGATTCAGAGCACACACAATGAGATAGGGTCAAGTCCAAACAGAAGCAAGAGAATGAGGGGTCACTGTGTCCTCACATTGCCAGGGGCTGTGGGATTTAAGGAATTCTGAGCTCTCAGAACCTTAACACATGAAATGAGATAACAAAAGTCTTTGACAAGAGGAGCTGCTCTTCTCAAACAAAGGGGTTCACATTATGAGAGCGTACAGAAAGTGGTTTCAGGAGGATTTATTGATAGGAAACAAAAAGGCCTGCTAGGAGAAAAAGTTGTAAAAGGAATGAAAAATAAAATATTTTTACCCATGCGCCCACAGGAACTCACATCATGGGTGAATGTACACCTTTTGAGATGACTCACTGGATTAATCTAAGGAGTGAACCCCCTTCTGAGGACTCTTCTCAGGTAGATAAAAGTATTTGAATCAGAAAATTAATTTTATCTATAGCTGTTATCCCAACCAATGTCATCTCTTCTGTCTTGACTTACGATGGTGGTATTATTTAATAAAGTAAGTATGTTAGCCCTCAAGTTGGGTTTCTGGATGTGTGCAAACAATTAATCACAGATTAAAAATACCTTGGGAAAATGCAACTGTAGCACATATGTCTGGAATTTTTCCTTGATGTTATTGCCTAAATAATAGAACATGGCAATTATTCACATACCATTTACAAACTTTTAGTTGATACAATATAATTATGACATAGGGCATGTGGAAAGGTGCAGATAGGGTATGTTCGGTTACATGACTTTAATCTTTATCAGTGAGTACTGGAACAATCTGTTACAGATAAAGAAGAATGATTAGAGCAGAGTGAATTGCATTTCAGCTCTGTAGCCACTCAGTCATGCATGCATGTCTAGTGTGTGAACACATATGGCCACTATACCCTGAGTACTGTGGAAACCCTTCCCTATGACAGAAACTCATCTCTCTTCACAAATATAATCTCAAGGTTTATCCAGCTGGTACCAAGTTTAACGGATCTGTGTTCTTTCCATTTGCATTGCCAGTAATCTCAACATTTCTCATTAAACTATAGCTGCAGTACCCTAATTAGTCCCTAAGCCTCTGACCTGGGTTTCTAATTCATCTTTCAAGGAGCCAGAATAATTTCTGAAAATTATTGTATAGTACGAAGACTTCAAAGTCTGTTCCTTGGATGATTTAGCCTACTTCTCTATAATTCCCTGCACAGAGCCACACTGAGCTACTTTCAATTCTTCACTTGTCCTTTAAGTTTCATGAATATATATTTCCCTGAGTATATTGTTCCTCATACACATCTTCTCCTGACTCTCGGATCCTCGGCTACATAACTTCTCCCTAAAAAAATCTTCAAGAACACAATTCTTTTAAATGACTTTTTTTTTTTTTTGTAGTTTGGGAGTATACAATTCAGGTATTTATAATCCCCATTGGAGAGTGATACATTTCTCATTACATAGATTTTTGCTTAATTCATTTCCATTTCAATTATAGTGTGCTTATAAGATTTTATAGACAGAATTCTGATTACATATCTATTTTGCAAATATATTTAAATTCAAGTAAATTAACAAATATTTTTCTATATGATTAGAAGATTTTGCTCTTATGTAGGCATAACATTCCAAGCCTCAGAATTAAACCCATTGTAATTATTAGATATTTGGAAAGATGTTGTAGTAATTTGTTAATGTTTGCTGTGTCACATGTCAACACAGAAAAGGGCTACAGACTGAAAGAAAATTCAAGAAAGACACAGGATGAAAAATTTGCATTTATAAGACAGTCTTTCCAATAATCATCCTCTCTTTTTAGTGGTTATTGCCTACGAACATCCATTCCCTTTGGCACACTGTAGTTTGTTTGTTTGTTTTACTACAGCCCTAAACAAAATACCTAGTTTATACTGAGAAGACATAAGAGAAATGAACAAATCTTGTGGTGCTGAAAATTGTATTTAGGTTTAATGCATCACAGGAAATGGTTCTACCACTGAGATATCATCTCAGCATTGTAAAATTGTTTAAAAACCCAGAAATAAACTCATACACCTATCGATACTTGATTTTTCACAAAGAAGCCAAAAACATACAATGAAAAAAGATAGCATCTTCAACAAATAGTACTGGTCTAACTGGATGTCTACATGAAAAAAGATAGCATCTTCAACAAATAGCACTAGTCTAACTGGATGTCTACATGTAGAAAATGCAAATAGATTCATACTTATCACCCTGCACAAAACTAAAGTCCAAGTGGATCAAAGACCTCAACATAAAACCAGACACATTAAACCTGTTAGAAGAAAAAGTGGGGAAGGGCCTGGAACTCATTGGCACAGGAGACAAATTCCTGAAGAACTAAAGAAGTTAAAAAGCAACAAATCAAGCAATACAATTAAAAATGGGGTGCAGAGCTGAACAGAGAATTCTCTTTAGAGGAATATAGAATGGCAGAGAAACACTTAAAGAAATGTTCAACATCCTTAGTCATCAGGGAAATGCAAATCAAAACAATGCTGAGATTTCACCTTACACCCATCAGAATGGCTAAGATCAAAAATTCAAGTGACAACACATGCTGGAGAGGTTGTGGAGAAAGGGGAACCCTCCTCCATTGCTGGTGGGAATGTAAGCTTGTACACCCACTTTGGAAATCAATCTGGCACTTTCTCAGACAATTAGGAATAGTGCTTTCTCAAGATCCAGTTATACCACTCCTAGGCATATATCTAAAAGATGTTCAAGTAACACAACATGGACATTTGCTCAACCATGTTTGTGGCAGCTTTGTTCATAATAGCCAGAATCTGGAAACAACTCAGATGTCCCTCAAATGAGGAATGGATACAGAAATTGTGGTACATTTACACAATGGAATATTACTCAGCAATTAAAAACAAGGAAATCATGAAATTTACAGGCAAATGGATGGAACTAGAAAATATCATCCTGACTGAGGTAATCCAGAAGTAGAAAAACACATATGGTATATATTCACTTATAGGTAGATATTAAACATATAATGTAGGATAAACATACTAAAATCTGTACACCTAAAGAAGCTAAGCAAGGAGGAGGACCCTAGAGAAGCTGTTCAATCCTCATTCCTAAAGGCAAGTGGGACAGACATCAGAGGAGGGAGAAAACAGGGAACAGAGGGACTCTGAGAGACTCTACCCAGCAGGGTATCAAAGAAGATGCTGAGAATTAAAGTAAAATTTTGGGCAGAGTGCAAGGAATCTTATGGGAGAAGGGTGAGATAGAAAGACCTGAAGGGGACAGGAGCTCCATAAAGAGAGCAACAGAACCAAAAAATCTGGGCACAGGGATCTTTTATGAGAATCCACCCAAGGACCATGCAAGGAGATAACCTAGAACCCCTGCTCAGTTGTTACCTATGGCAGCTCAGTCTCCAAGGCCTGATATTTATGATATTGGTATAGAATGTACTGTAAGTTATAAAAATCCCCAATGAAAATATTCTAATTAATGAAGGTGATTATACATCTTTCAATTTCAAGTTCAAATATTTTTTTAAATGACAGCAAGATAGAGAATAGGGGCATGAGAGCTTCGGAGTTAGTCTAAACAAAGTAAAGTCAAGGTCAGGCTCGCATTTTCTTCTGTCTTCATATTTTAATATCTATGCCACAAAGTGTGTGAGTATGTGTGTGTGTGTGTGTGTGTGTGTGTGTGTGTACACATGTTGTGTAGGAGAGGTATTTTTGAGGATTTCATGTTTCAGATATCACTGGCCTTTTGTAGTGTGTAATGAAAATTGATTCTGTCAGATAAGATTCCAGGACACTTTCAGTTTCCTTATGATACTTAAGATGCTTCCCCTGTTTTTTATTCCATAATTGGAATGTTGGATTTGTTTTATTCCATAATTGGCCTGTTGGATTTGTTCTATATCCCATAAACTATATCTGTATTAGTTTGTGATTACAACAGGTAAATTAAAATTGTCTTTGGTCTTCCTTCACTAAATACATATAGCATAACAGGATAGATGGTTAAATAATTGAGACTGAAAGTTGTTGTTTCAGTCCACTAAAACCAACATAATAGAAATGTATAAATATATAATGTAAAGGCTATATTAAAAATTGCTTGTTCCTATTACAAGCAGTCACAGGCGGAGTAGCAGGCATGAGAAATGTTATTTAACAATTCACATTCACTGTGGATCATTGTATCATTCTTATTTCATTTATTTATTTACACTCCACGTATTTTTTTCTGGTTCCATAATGGGCATTTAAAGACTGACTAAAAGAAGGAAATATTTTCATCTAGGTTCTGATTAAATGAAAATTGTCCCAGGAAATACACATAGTTTGACAAGCTTTTTCAGAGAGTTTAACCAACCAACCAAGTAACTTATGAGTCAACAATATACCTTAATATGTGCTTTCTAATAAGGAATGGATGCACACATACAATCACAAACAAATAAACACACTTTCACTCACAGGGAGAGACAGAGATAAGAGAGGGAGAGAGGTGGGGGAAGAGACAGAGGAGTGAAAGGAGTAAGAAAAAGAAAGAAAAGAAAATGAGAGAATGAAAGAGAGTTGTCAACAGAACATATGTAGTAATTTTATGGGTTTACCATAGAATCAATTCTTCAGTAAAATATAACTTTGTACCATTTAAAATCTAAAACTATCAACACTCATCAAGGCTGTGTGTTTTAGCAGTGCAGAAGCAAATAACGTCTCTTCAAGGGAACTATTATAATTTTATTATGAAGCCAAATTTAAGAACACAAAAGCAAAGTTTTATTATTGTTACATTCAACTGAGCTTTTACAGTTGTTACTACATCAACCACATCTATTAAGTAGACTCTGTAGCTGTTGGTTGTATAAACAGTCAGTGTCATCTACAAAGGAGGTTTTAAAATGTAAACTACACATAACATAAGAAAATAATTTTTCAATATATACTCTGCGTAAAACTCTAAAATGTGTATCAGTTTGGACACAGTCACACATGATACAAAAATAGACCTGACACTTTGAAAAATACATTTCTTTTACTTTATTTTTTCACGTTTGGAAGTTAAAGGATAGTTTCTATGAAAAGGCTGTTAAGGAATGTTCACATCTTTTTGACTTTTATCTCTGTTGTCCATGAATTTTAGAAATATGAAAGCAACTACTACAGTAGGCTTTAAAAATTACTTTGAAAAGAGGTCATAAGGACAGTTATATGATGTTTCAGCACAGTAATTCTAACAGTAAAAGAATTTTGAAAATATGTGTGCTTGCAATTTTATGTATAACCTATAAAAAATGCCCAGAGGTTTTCTGTTACAGAGTTAAGAGTATGTCAACAAAATTTCACTCCCTTTTATATTACAGTTTTACATCAAAGGAGAAACATGTGAAATAAATAATTTGAGGATGGCTCATGGCTTCAAAAGGCAACTGTGCATCAATGGCAATGGGGGGCATGGCAGGGAATTATAGTTTACAATGTGGTGGCCAGCTAGCAGAAAAAGGAGAGGTAGTATTTAAGAAAAGACCAAAGCAAGATAAAGTCCACCAGGATACACCTTGGTTCATCGATTTCCTCCTCTTCATCTCATGTGTTATATTACAAATCCACCAGGGGACTAATCCATTGTTTAGGTCAGATTCACCAAGATCCAATAACTTCCCCAAATGTATTAGACAGCAACCATACTTCTAAAGCATGTCATACTCAATCCAGAACAGGTAGCAGGAACATGAGAAAATATTCTTAGGAGCTTATCAGCCTTTATGCTTATATGATAATTTGGAATGTTTTACCATAGAGTGCCTAATATGAGCTCTTAAGAAGCACCTTCAGGTAATGTGGCCAATGACAGAGTAGCACAGGCTTGCCTCAGATAACCAAGGGTGCTGTATGCATTTCTTACCACCTCAGAATTTGAGATTGCCTGGCGCTATAGTGTACAGATTAATTTACAGCACAAGCATTTGGGTGCATGTGCCTCTCTGGGTGGAAGCACTGTGAATGTGAGCACATGTACATGTGCATGGAAAGGATGGAGGTAGGAATCATGTCTTCCTCAACTGCTCTCTATCATACTTTTTGAGATGGTGACTTTTCCAGAACTTGAAACTCAACAATTTGGTTTATGCTAGCTAGCCAGAAAGCCCAGGAACATTTTGTCTGCACTCTCCCAGTGGTGGGATTGTGGATGTGTGCTATCTCACTAGACTTTTTATTTTGGTGCCAGGTATCAGGATCCAAACACAAATTCTCATGCTTCTGTGATGAAGACTTCACCAGCTCCCATCTCCTAGTCCTAGGTGTGTTCACTAAAACATCCAATACATATGCATCGGAAAAATGCCAAAGGTTGCCTATAATTTTTAAATTTGTAAATTTTATAGCATAAATTTATAATTCTATAAATTACCCTTCGTAGAAAAAAAGAGAAAGGTGAGATCTGATACTTTACAGTGAGGTAATACTTTATACCATAACACTGACTCTATTATCATCAAATGTTTAAAAGTAAAATATTTTAAAATATATAAAATATATATATATATTAAAATATATAAAACTAAATGCTACATTGGACTCAAGAAACTGTCAGTCCCCTAAACCACCACTTTTCTTTGGCATGACCATCTCCAGGAGGCACATAACTGTCACACGGACTCTTTGGGGTTTCTTCCTAATATGTCAACTGTCATACAACCTCCTCTGTGCAGCACTGAGCTGAATAGGCATATGGACACCAAAATGATATTTAATGCTCCTTGAGGCTGTCAGTTTTCAGCAGTAACCCTGATTTCTAGAATTAGCTCATACACGTCAGTCTGTTACAA
Source organism: Meriones unguiculatus (assembly GCF_030254825.1). NCBI lineage: Eukaryota > Metazoa > Chordata > Mammalia > Rodentia > Muridae > Meriones > Meriones unguiculatus. The sequence goes on from NC_083350.1 coordinate 118,181,740, forward strand.
AATCAGCTATCCTGGAAAATTTATGTATCTTGGCAGCTTAACAAAGAAATCCTCGATTTCAGTAAGATCAACAGAACCATTTTTAGAAAATTACTGCCAGACCTGAAGCTAATTGTCTCTAATTCTGCAACATCTGTATGCCTCCTATAGAAATCTGGATTTTAATAAGCCCCAAGGCCTAACAAATGTTTGGTGGTGCTTAAAGGACATCAACACCAAACACCATTTGAAAGGAAAGCCACAGAATAGCATCGAAGAGACGATGGGATACAGGCTTTAGAATACTTGACAGCTTTTAAATTTTCACAGGCAAAAATAGGAACAAAGTGCTAGTGTCATGAGAGAAATTTTTATCAAATTGTTTTAGTATTATGAATGACGGCTAGTGATACTCCTGGGATCCCAGCACACAGACAAAGGCACAATCCAATGCAAAGAAGGGAAAAGAGAGCAAAGAACAAAATAGGAAGTGAGTTGGGATGCTTCTGACTCAGTGACTTCTTCCCAGATTTTAAATTGTAGCCAAATCCAGGAGGCTCTCACTTATTACTTCAGACTAAATAAATGGTCCTCAGCAAAGGGTAATCTTTAAAACCACTCTGCTCATTAACCTCCAACACCTCTTTGGGTACAAAATATAAAAGGGTGAAGGTAAACAAAATCGGCATTGACTTAACAGCCTTCCCCAAGGTTATTGTGGTAAGAACACTGATTAAGAAGGATGTGTGCTGCCAGCAATATTCTTTGCAATGATACAGAACTGAGCATTTGGAAGAATATGTTGTCATTCAAAGTGTCGCATGCATCTGATAATTGAGTTTAATCCTACTTGCATTTTCATGATATTGGTTAATGATATAAATTTCACATTTGCTTAAGTTGTCAACAAAATTTCTAACACTAGTAAAAGAAAAAAAATGCTTTATCAAATTCTATGGTTAAGGAAAAGGTAAATAGAACTAAAAAAAAGTTTGCTTTGAGGTAATTCTGTTAGCAAACTCTTTTACAAGTTGTACTGAAAATGACACAAGGGCTGCTTGATTTTTTTCCAGGCATCATCTCATGTAGTCCTTCAATAGTTCTGCAAGGGCAAATGCTATTACACCTACTTTTCAAAGACAGAAAAAAAATATTTCCAAACCTGAAATAATGTGCTTGAGCTTGCCAAACATTTACCAAGTGAGTTGCAGGAAGATAAAAGCAATACCTGGATTCTCAGACTAAGGGTTTTGTTGGTTGGAGGTGGTGTGTGTGTGTGTGTGTGTGTGTGTGTGTGTGTGTGTAGGAGTGGTTTACATGCATTTATGTACTTGCATCACTTTCATGCCTCCTGATCACGGATGATAGAAGGCAGCATCAGATACTCTGAGACTGGAGTCACAGATGGTTGTGAGCTGCCATGTAGGCATTGGGAGCTTAATTCAGGTCCTCTGATACCCAGGTCTTCAACACCCTTTCCCCAGTCTTATGTTTGTAATTTTTATGGCATCTCATCTATGTAATGAATTCAAGAAATGTGGAACCCATTATTGAATGACCCTCAAATATCAGATCAGCAGCCTACATGTTTATTAGGTTGTATTTTATCCAAACTCTGAGCTTTTGAAGTGGCTGCTCTGTTTTCTGCACCTACATAATTTTTCCTCCTTTATTGATATGCATGCAGTTCTAAATAATTGGTTCTTGGATCTATTCAGACTCTTCAGCCCTGACCTTTTTCCCAAGTGCCAATTTCTTTTTCAAACTGTCTGCCTGACATCTCTGCCTGAATGTTCAGCCCACACACAATATGCCTTTTGCTGACTTCATCTTTCTTCACAACCCATCCTTTTACTAGATCTTCTGTTTCTGCCCATCATTTTCCAAATCCTTTCTAGCCGAGCAGACCTCATAAAAATCATTAAAATTAACTTCATTATTATTCACAAATACAGTACTCATCTTCCTTTATTATTGACTACCCATGTCCATCCTTTTGACTTTGATCCTGCTCCTGAATATCTGCTCAATTGAATAGGAACAGAAATGACACTTTTCATATTCTTTAAAATCAGTACAAACTCTTGATGAATATTTAATCCATCCTCTGTCTCAGGAAAAGACAGTCCAACAGATATGCTCTTCCACAAGTCTTAAAATGGCAGGAAAAAAGTAAAGTTCAGACAGCAGCAGTGTGCTCACAGCTATGCTATCTATCATAAATTCAGTTGATGCTTGGTAGTGGAAGCCATTGGTACTGGACAGCTAGCTGTCATGAGAAAAATGAAAATTTTTATTTACCTTTACCTTAACATAAAATCAGTGATCTTTTTATTTGTACCCTCTGTACCATTTTTATTCTTAAAGCATATCTTTATAATTTTAATTGTTATGCAACATTTTATATTAAAATTATTTCCTCCTTACACACAATATTGGAATCTAGGGCAATATAAATGTCAGACAAGTGTTATACCCCCAAACTGCATTCTTATTCCTCTTTTCACTTTTTATTTTGAGACATAGTCTCATAGTGCTGCTCCACAGTAGCTTAAGTTCTCTTTGTAGCCTAGGCGGGCCTAGAACTTGCCATTTCCCTGTGTCAGCCTCCCAAGAAGCTTATAGTAAATTATAGGCTTTCACAACCACACCCAGCCAAACACATTTCTAATGCATTTTCCCCCTAGTTTCTTGCTGATCAAGATGATTCTATTTTAAGAGAAATTTGATTATTTTCTCCTATTCAAACAACATATATGATTTTTTGAGTGATCAAATGATGAAATAAATTTTTAAAATTTCTAAAATGCTCTCAAAAATAATTTATCATCAACTATAGAGCCACCCAATTCTGAACAGAATCTTTCCACAGCAATTAACACAATTGAGACAGTTTCCCACAGGCACACACACAGGCAAACTCAGTCTAGACAATGACTCCAGACTGTGCCAAGTTGACAATCAAAAGTAACCATCACACCAGGCTAGCATTCTCTGACAGGGCTATAGCCACACCTTTTTCCATTTGAATGATTTTTAAAAATGTTTGTTCCAGTCACTTTCAGGCAGGAAGAAGCAGGGTAGATGAAATATCAACTTTATCTTAGCATTCAAGTTTTGCTAGACAAACAAAAAGACATGTTTTGTTGAAGAGAAGGACTACCCAAGAAGGAATTAAAATTTTTGCATGAATTATGGTGTCTAACCTTCACAAAAAAGAAAATGGGTAAACAGCAAGGGCATATCAATTTTTGGGAAGTTGGTGATTAATGGGTTATACCCATTGTTGTAAAATTCTATTCTTTGAGCAGGGATAGTGCAGAGAGTAACTTGGAGAAACAATAGCTGTTATAAAGAATAAAAATCAAATATTTTTTAATAAAGAGAATAAACTTGGTATTAATGATAAATTATAGGGTGTGAGTATGAAGATAAGGTGTCACGATCCTCTGTGCCTAGGCTATGTGAATACCAACATTTAATAAATAATAAAAAGTGAGCAGTGATTTGGAGATCAAAGCTTAGATAATAGAGGAAGCAGGACTTAAGGTTCTTGGACTGACCACATTAAGTACAGGGAGCTGTGGGCATTGAACTCTAGGATGCATACAAGAAGGGGCTTGGGTAAGAGAAAGATACAGAAAATGAGCTAATTCAAGTCTGTTGTACATTTATGCCTGTATATACATGTTCATATGAGTGGGAATATACATAGGGCTGACTGCACGTGCACCTGTGTGTTCATGATGTGGGGGGGGAGGGTTGACTGCATCTTCCTCCATCACTTAGCCTTTATATAGAGACACGTCCTCTCACTTGAATCCAGAGATCTCTGGTGATTCAAATAGTCTGTCTAGCCAGCTTTCTCAGGGAATCTCCTTTCTCTGTGTTGAGAGTACTAGGATGACAGTGGTCCACGACATTCACTGCCATTTACATGAGCCCTTGGGATCTGAAGTCCCCTTCTCACAGTAGCGTGGCAACTACTTTACCTACTGAGCCATATCTTCAGCCCCAAAATGAAATTAAAAGGGGGAATTCATAGAACTATAAATGTATGGGAATATGAATATTGGGAACAAATTTTAACTTATAAATTTGATACATATTTGATAAATAATTGATTAACAAATATATTTCAACAAAACTATAGCTATAGAAATATATCACATGCTTGTTTAGTTCCATAAGAAAACATATAACGGAAATATATTTATATATAAACTCATATAACAAAAATCACAAAGGAGCCTAATAAGGAAACTGAATATTCTTTTTAAAATTTTTTACAAATATTCTTTTTAAAAATTTATTTATTTTTTATTAATTACAGCTTATTCATCTTGTATCCTAGCTATAGCCCCCTTCCTCATTCCCTCCCAATCCCACTCTCCCTCCCTTTTCTCCTCCCATGCCCCTCCCCAAGTCCACTGATAGGAGAGGTCCTCTGATCCTAGCCTATAGGTCTCATCAGGAGTGGCTACACTGTCTTCCTCTGTGGCCTGGTAAGGATGCTTCCCTCACAGGAGGGGGTGATCAAAGAGCCAGCCACTGAATTCATGTCAGAGACAGTCCCTATTTCCATTACTATGGAACCCACTTGGAGACTGAGATGCCATGGGCTACATCCGTGCCAGGGTTCTATATTACTTCCATACATGGACCTGGGTTGGAGTATCAGTCTCAGAAAAGACCCCTGGACCCAGATTTTTTTTTTATTCTGTTGTTCTCCTTGTGGAACTCCTATTCCCTCCAGGTCTTTCTCTCTTCCTCTTCTTTGATAAGATTCCCTGCATTCTGCCCTAAGATTGGCTATGAGTCTCAGCATTTGCTTTGATACCCTGCTGGGCAGAGTCTTTCAGAGGCCCTCTGTGGTAGGCTCCTGACCTGTTGCCTATTTTCTCTCTCTTCCAATGTCCATCCCATTTGCTTTTCTGAATGAGGATTGACCATCTTACCCAGGATCCTCCTTGCTTAGCTTCTTTAGGTGTACAGATTTTAGTATGTTTATCCAATATTATATGTCTAATATTCACTTATAAGTGAGTATATACCATGTTTGTCTTTCTGCTTCTGGGATACTTCACTTAGGATGATCTTTTCTAGTTCCTACTATTTGCCTGCAAATTCCATGATTTCCTTGTTTTTAATTGCTGAGTAGACCCAGATGTCCCTCATTTAAGGAATGGAAACAAAAATTGTGGTACATTTACACAATGGATCAATACTCAGCAACGAGAACCTGAATATTCTTTAAGTACAAGTCATTACCCTTAAGTTAGAACTTATCAGAATGAAAGTTTAAAGAACACATTTTAAAAAAAGATGTGTATAGATAAATATATTTTAAAAGATGCATATAGGTATATATAAAAGAGGTCATAATTTCATTAAGTAATTAATATGGAAGAATTGGTGGAAGATTGTCTTTGTGGTGTGGACACAAGTAGAAGCAGATGTGTGGATTACAAAGGAAAAGCAAGGTGATCGTGAAACTGTCAGAATGGTGGCCTCATGATGTCAGGGAGGATAATGAGAAGCACTAAGTCCTTCTCTCAGGAGGAGGAGACACATCATTTCTCCACGAAGGAATATATTCAGAGCACCTTCCTCAACCATTTCTCCTACTTCTAATCCAAGAGGTAAATAGGCCTACTCTGAAGTTTTAAGAGAAAAGGGTGCAAAACACAAAAGTGAATAATGGTGGTGTTCAAGAGAATGACAGATGACTCGGCTACAAGGAGCATTATTCACAAGGAACATTTCCTCTGCCTCTCACATTCCACAGTTTGCAAGGAGGCAGTCATCACCTTGGCATTCTCAAGTTATACTGAGCAGAGCGATCTACCCCTGTACTAGGTGAGTCCAGCGGCACTGGGGCTGCCAGGCTCACTACCTGTGCCCGTGCAAGCATAAGGAAAGAATTGACAGTCTTCTTAAAAACACAATATTTCACGAGTTGGAAAAAGAAATCAAGGATGCTTTTTCTATTACAATAGTGTAATAGCTCATGAGATCTCAAAGACATTATTGCAAGGTAGTTAAATATTTCACATAAAACATTATAGGCTCGTGTAGCCTAGTATTGCTTATCTCTTGAGACAGAAAAATTCCAGTGCTCTATTTTTGTCTTTTTCCCAATGTTTCTCTAATCCTTTAGCTTTTCATGTGAATACGACCTCTAAAAGCCACCCTACTCCAGTTTGTGATTCCTAAATGCCTGTTGATAGGATTTTGGATTAGTCTATTTGCTGCTGTCAGGCACATGTGCTCAACTAAATGAAGACATACAACAAACAAGTTTGAGATAACTAGGTGAGGCTGAGCATACCTGGAGCTTGCAGTTTTCTTTTCTGATCAACTCCACTCAGTAGGTTACACTCACGACCGTGTTCTGTGAAACACAGACTCACAGTGGAAGATAAAAGTCCAGACTCCTCTATGATGAGTAGAATCAATTGGAACACTATTATCTTGCCATGAATAATTGGTCAGATATCTTGACAAAATTCCATAGCAGCAACCAATCAAGAATTATGATCTATTTTTGAAAGAAACTAAACTATCGAGGGAAAAAGTAAGATGTGAACTTCATAATCAATACTTCCACCCACTGAGTTAACGAGCTGGCGTCATTAAAATAACAATGAAAGAAAAATGCTGAGAAAAGAAACTCTTCAGGCTGGGGCGATTAAGCCTCTCATCCAGAGAATGTTTGCGCAGGTGGGATTCATTTTAAAAGCGTGCTTCAAAATAATAAACCACTGAAAGTTAATTTAAGATTCATTCTCTGTATCACACAGGCAACTTAATCTTACAAAAGGGTTCTATTGATCTTCAGAAACCAAAGATGCCTGCTGCTCCTGCAGCTTCCAAGGAGATATTACATTCTGGTTTTCTAGTTTCTGCTGTCCTGTGTACTTCTTTATATTTTATACCTCTACTCACATTATGTGAATACCTATGAGAAAGGTTTACCCCTGTGGCTCTGATTTGACATTCTATTGCAGGCTCATGAGGCACTAAAGTATTATGATAAGTGCTTTTCCTCACTGTGCTTCAGCTGCCTCATTGAAAAATACAGAATAAAGTATCTTGGATTACAATCAAAAAGCACTTGGCACGGTATCTGTCATATAATTAAACAAAAGTCGATATCATCTTTCCTTCCTTCACTGACCATTGTAGAGAAGAGAGCAGCCACCTCACAAGCATGGGAGTGGTGGACCCTCCAGCTGCTAAGCAGGACAGCCTGATAGCTCCTGCAGTGTTCTTACTGTGAATCATTCTTCTCCCGTGTGGTAGGATCAGCACAGCTGGGATTCCTAGTCATTCTCCAATTAAAGAAACAGCAAGTTCTTTTTTCATTTTTATTTCCAAAAAAAAAAAAAAATTTACTCTGACTAGTACTTTCTTCTATGCAAAAAGACAGAAGTATGCCTCTACTGTGTAATGCACATTTAGTGAACTTTCTTATGTGTTTGCTTCTAAAAAAATGCACAGACTGTTGATCCCAGGCCCTTGAGCATGATGAGCAAAAGTTCCAATGTTGGTTTACATCCCCAGCTCCAAACAAATATTCACTATAACTCCTATGAAAGTAGATTTGAGATCATTCATGAAGACACCATCAATATCAAGTAACAAATACAAAATGCACTGCCTAATTTTTCTGATGAAACATTTTCAGTTATGACAACAGACAGATCAATGGCAGACTAATAAAAGTTCAGAGATTGCCTTTCTTCAACAAGACCTGAACAATGACAACATCAATAGATATGCTAATGAGAGAGGGGGAATTTTCACAGCACCCAGTCCTAGACAAAGAACTACAAGTAATTAATGACTGCCAAGAGAGGGGGAATTACTCTCTCCCTAAGAGAGAACCCTAATTGGTTAGCCAACACAAAGTGTTCAGCCCTGAAATCATATTTACCAGACAACACTAAATGGATCCAGCATCTCTTCTCACATACACACAGCAAAAGTAATCAAAGAAAAAAAGGCACACCAGTTTTAGAGAGAATGGGTGCATGGGAATTGTTGGATGAAGGAAAGGGAAAGGGAGAATGATATAATTATAATTTAATTATTTTAAAAAATAAGGAAAAAAAACTTCAGAGAACAACTATACCAGGCTTTGTTTCAAAACACATTATTTGGCCATTGAGGACAATGAGGTAATTCTTCAAAGCTAGTTTCAAACACCTAAAGTCTAAGTACTCTTGTCTGGGAATACTATACTGCATTTGTATTTAAAAAGACAGACCTGTTGAAATCCTGTACTAGCCTACCCTCTCGCTGGCTATAAAACTGAATAATTGAATCAATTCCATATGCTGAGAAGGACCTAGCCCTGGAAGGACACTTCCAACAGCAAATGATGTTCAAAGCTGGGGACTGAGAGTGACAGTTTCCTTTTCCAGTAACCCCTGAGTGCTGCATGGACACAGAAGCGTGTTATCTGTGGAAGGGTATTTTCCTGATCTATTTACAGAACAGGCACTATAGTATGGTTAAAGGCTGGCAAAAATATGTGTGAGGCATAGATAGAATGAAAAATATTTTTATTTTAACTAGACCTTTCCAAATCCTATTTCTCTGCTTCTAGAATGACTGGGCATTTATAAGACAGACACTATTCTATAATAATCTTCTGAGTGATTTGAAAGCTGGGATCGGGGTCTCAGAAGATCACTTTCTACTGCTTCAATGTAGGTCTGTTTGTCTGTTCCTATGAATGATAAAAAAAGCCATGGCTTCATGACAGATTGACAGAAAGAATGAGAAGGAACTCTCACACTCTTAACTTGATCTTCTAACAGAAATCAAGTCTCGATGCAGTGCCCTACGAACATGAATGCCATAGGTAAATTTATGACCGCCTAGGACTCACCTATGGAAATCCTTACCACCAGTCAGTCAGACTGTGACCTCATTTGGAAATAAATATGTCTTTAGAGACATAGTCAAAAAAGTGAGCACATGGGAGCAGGGTCCATCCAATATGACTGGTGTCTTTGTAAGAGACAAAACTTGAACGTAATTATACAGAGGAAGAAACTATGAAGATGTAGCTAAAAGTCTGGAATGGATTCTTCCTCTCGCTACGGAAAAGGAACACTGTTTCCCCGTAGTTTGCTACTTGGGAGGCTGAGCCAAGAACCTGGTGAGTTTGAAGACAGCCTGGGCTTCATAGTAAGACCTTGTCTCTAAAAGAAAAACAAGAAGAAAACATCACATTCTTCCTTCTTTCCTTTTTATTTCCTTCAACAAACTCTTATTAGAATATAAGAGTTTGAATAATGTATAAGAGACCCTGTGATATAGGTTTAGAAGCTAAAGTTAAATGCTCTAGAATAAATACTTTAAGTATAAGGTAGAGTATTTGATATTATAAGCATTGATTACTATGCAAGGGAGCATATGGTTGAGAGGGATTTCAGGAAAAGAAATGCATGCATTGTGCCAGGAACTATACATGACTTTGGGAGTCATGGGAGAATTGGAATTAGTTCTCCCTCGAGGCAAGACACAGGCTTCCAGAAGGGACATGTATATACATATCCTCAAGCAGGGTAGTAAATTATGTAAGTGACACAGCACAGAGAAGGGTCACTGCACCTTCTAAGCGGTTCCAAGGCAAGTTCACAGGGGACACAACACCCATGGCGAGTCTTTGAATAAAAGCAAATTGTGAAGAGTGACACCCTGGGTTGAACAAGGGATGTGTGCCGGTGTGGCTAGGGGCAGCAACATGTAACTAAGCCCTTTTTTAATAAACTAATTCATGGCAAACCCTACCAAGAAAAGCTGTATTTTCCCTAAATGTGTACCACTAATAGGGCTTTAAGATCTCAAAGCTATGTTTAGAAACACAGTCTATCATACCAGGAACCAGGAAACTGGGGCACAAAGGTTGCTGGAAGTTCAAGACTAGCCTGAGCTACACATACAGAGATCGAGAGTAGACTTGTTGTAAATATGAAGACCCTCTTTCCAAATAACAACAACAACAACAACAACAAAACATGAAACAAACAAATACAAATGCCCTTATGCTTAAGCACATATTTGAGAGTGGACATAGGCTAAGTGACAGTCTTGACTAGAGACACACACATCTGTTGCTTGGATTATAGGATCTAAATAAGAGAGAAGCTGAGAATCATAGTACTTAAGTGAACTTTTAAGAACCCTGTGGTCCGCCCTCAACAGTGCCACCCCTGAGAGACTTCGTAGTACTCTAAGAGGTTGATATAAAATCCCCAGGATAGCATCACCCAGCTCCCTGGCTTCCTTGTGAAGGTGTGAATGCTGCTCAGGGAAGTCTCTGCTCCTGACACTTGTGTGATGAGGCACAGTCAAGAGCATCCTCATAAAAACTGAAACCCTAGAAGTATGATGGCTTGGAGCATCCAAAACTGTAAGCTAATCTAATTTCTTTTATTTAAAAGAAAGTTACATAGGCATTTCATTACTGTATTAAAAAGACAATTAACCCATGTTGTATATATGTATATGTATGTATATGTATATGTATGTATATGTATGTATCTAAACTATGTAACTAGAAATGGGTGGTTGGTAAGCCCAAGGGAAGCATATTGAAGCGATCACCTTGGTTGTCCTTGGGAGGATATGGGTTATTTTATATTTCCTTTTGAACTTTTACACATGTTAATTTTCGTCACTACTCACACGGAAACTTTCTAAAGAACAAAACCATCAATTTCTCTCAGAAACTAAGCACTCATCTTTAATGAAAAGGCTTTCACTTACAATTTATCTGAAAAACCACATGGGAGTTTTGTGAATCCTGAAAATAAACACGGCAGCTTATTGCAAATAACTTCAACCGTTTCAAACACAAATTAAGTCTGGCAAAGACATGAATGAAGGACCTAGGACACTAATAAATAAATCGCAGCCACCACTCTGTGAAGCCACAGTGGAGACAACATAGGCCTTATCAGGAGCCAGCCAGAGGCCCTCAATTTAACAATCACAGCGTCTCATCCCATTAGATAGCCCATTAAAAAGGAATTCACCTCCAGTTCTTGAAAGAAAAAAGAGTTTCATGTCTTCATGGAACTTATTAAATAAAATTATACAGTTAAACTACCTAACACATCTCTCAAGTTTTACTGCTTTTTGTTAAAAAAAAAAAAATTCTAACTATTAAAGGTCCAAGTTGCTTTTCCATTCTTGTAAGCAGTATGTAAGGATTTGCCTGCAAACACAAGAGGCACACCCCCTCCTCACCTCTCTGCATCTTCTTTGAACCTTTTAGAGATATTTCCACAAACATTCAATGTCAAGATCATCACAGATCTAAATGCATAGGCATGGCAGCCCAAGCCTGACATCTCAGTATGATGGTGGAGAAAATGGGAGGACCGAAAGTTAGGCACTAGCTTAGGCTAACTAGGCAAACCTTGTCTCAAAACAAATTGCTGACATTATGAGAAGGAACAAAAATCTGTAACTTGCTCTCCTGCAAACAGGCTTCCCAGCCCTTGTTGCGCTGGGGTAACCTTAATACAGTTCCTCACGTTATGGTGGCTCCGACTGTAAAATTATCATTGTTGTTGTAATCTTGCACTGTTATGAATTACAATGTAAATATCTGTATTTTCCAATGGCTTTAGGTGACCACTATAGGGTCATTGTTCGACACTCAAAGAGATCTCAACTGCCTTAGGCACTCAAGAACAACAACAACAACAACAACAAAAATGTGTCTTTTGTGTTTTTCTATCTATTGACAGTGTTCAGTGGATGTAGAATATATACACATACTGAGTTAACTCACTTTTCTAAAGCTGATCTGAAAAGTCTGTTTACATTTTAAGCAGATATATTTATAATAACAGGGAAAGTTTTCACAAAAATTGGAAGTTGTCATTAAGACATTATGAAAGTCTTGATATAATTTAATTTTTTAAATAACAGTAAAAACTCAGGAACTGGATTAAAAAAAAGGCATCATGGTTTATTAACAAGTTCTTCATGCAAATTACTTGATCTTGAAACTCTTCTTTATTAATATTTACTCTTACTGTGGATAATATTTAGTATTATTAAAAGGTAATGATAAAAGCCATCATGAGTCTATTGCAAAGATAAAGTATTGTATTTAAACAATATAACACATGGGAAGGGGGGGCTGAGAAGAGAGGAGGGAAGGGTCTACGATCGGGATGTAAAGTGAATAAATAAAGAAATTAATTAAAAATTTTTAAAAGTTAAAAAAATAAAACAATATAACAACTTGCAGTACAAACCAGGTCTTCTGTGCCATTTTTATTATAACAAACCTGACTCTTCTTTTTCTTTCAGTCTCATCATTAATTACCATTTTCCAAGGCTTGATGATAAATTATATTGTAAGCATATGGTAGAGAATTCTATATAAACAACAGCACTAAGACTATGACTTTTATTGGGAAAAACAATTATAAAACGGCAAAGTGAAGTTTCAACTAATTTTAATATTAAGACTATTTTGAGACAAGGTTTTACAATTTAGTCCAAGATACCTTAGAGTGGCCCATGTACCAGAGTTTGGCCTTTAATTCATAACCCTCCTCCCCAGCCCTCCAAAATCCCCAATTTAAAAAAAATGCTGGAGTTATAACAATGCATGCAGCACCACCCTGGCTCGAGCTGATATTTCAAGGTTAATTTGTTTCATTTCTATATCTGGGTATTTTGCCTGCCAAACAGATCTTTTAAAGAGGTTGTGTAGCACTTACAATGTTCTGTGTTTGTTCTTTTATTCTGCAAGATACCTAAAAAAATTTAAATGAAAGCATACCTCTCGGGCTAGTCTCACTGTCAGTGTCACCCTTGAATAGATAGCAAATAAACATTTCATACAGTAAAACAAATCTTTCCTAAACCTAGAGTCACACTGTCTCTAAATCTACCATTGATAGTACCGTGCAGAGCATTGGCATTACAAAGGGAATCCCATTCCAATGTCCTTCTACCGTCAAGCAAGACCCCTGAGTACAGTATCTCAGTACATGTGGCATGAACTAATTTTAGAAGAGGTTTTTGCCTCGCGTGAAGTTTAGATGTTTATTCACTATGGGACCAGACAGCTCTGATAACTGGGAGGAGAGGAAGTTCAAAATGAGCACAGAAGCCTGAGATGTGAGCAGAGAACAAAAGGGAGGATGAAAGGGCATTAGATAGCTTTTGTATGTCCCTAATATTTTTTATTTAATTCTCATAATTTAGAGCTAAGATCTATGAGCAAAAAGGCAGGCCATTTGATTAAAAAAGGAAGTACTGACATTTACTTTATCTCCTTTCACTTTAGTCTATTAAATTTTTATTTGTTTTTAATTATTACGGAAAGCTAATAAGCTAATGAAGGAAATACTTAAGGTATGGGAATATACCAATTCTGCGGTTAAGCTAAAGAAAATCAACACAGAATTGGATGAGTCCTTAAAGTTTACATAGACTAAAGGCAAACATAATGAATCTGACCCATAAAATATTTGCTTGCCACCCTAGGAAAAATATGTTGACTTTATTTTTTCCGCATGGAGCAGATATAGGAACATCAAAGGCTTCCAATGCTCATGTATGGTTTTCTACATAGTTTTATTACAATATCCTGATTCTCTTTGTTTAGGAAAGATTTGCTTTACTGTATGAAGAGGCTGCTTAACAGCTCATCTCATTTCCATCCTTTTATTAGACATACCCACGAACCTCTAAATAGCCACCGTATTTTAGAAACTCCTTTCTCATGGCTTATTAGAATTTTGTGTTTCTCTTCAATCTCAGTTCAGTATACACCCAGGTGACATATGCCTGCAAACTCAATAACTCAAGACAGGTGAGACTGGCTAAGGGAGTCCAAGGTTAACCTAGGTTATGTCTCAAAACCCTGTCTCTCAAGCCAAGCAACAAATTAGACAAACAAGCCCAAAACAAATTTAATTATGCACATTTTCTTCTCTTCTACACAAGCCACTGAGTAAGACATCAGAAAGCACGTCCACTCTTGAACTCTTGAATTTACTACAGCCTAATTGTTTCAAGTGCTAATTGTTAGCCATAAATTATGTAAATAATCCTTAGTACCATGAAGAATAAAGTGCAAACATTTAAATTTAAGATTTTGCACTTTGTGTCCTTAAAACAAGAAATAGAAAAGTTATTAACTTGTTATCACTTTTGTAAAGAGCTTGCATAGAAAATATACTTTTGAAAAGTTTTAAAACTCACCAAATAGAGGATATATATCTCAATTCCTAGTGCCCAAAAGATTGAAATAAACATTTCAATAAGGAAGCTATGAATCTATGAAAACTACTTATAAGAGAAAACTGGAATTATCATACATTACTGACATGAATGACCTCATGTGGCAATTTGGAAGACAGATTTTTTTAATTAAACAAATTTATCATAAAACCTAGACATTAAATATCTAGGTATCAATCAGGGAGAAAGAAAACACATTCCCCAACACCAGTTTACCCATGAGTCTCTCAGCATTATCCTAAAGAGTTGAAGTATGGAAATAAGTAAATTGTCCACCAACTGGTGAATAAATAACAAAGAACACCATAAAATACTCATTTGCTACATCGCTAAGAAATAAAGAATACTCTAGTGACATACACTACATTCCTGAACCCCAGTAGGCTGATTAGTGAAGGAAAGAACAGGCAAAGTATTGTACACTTCATGCAAAATCTACTGAAAGGCAATTCTGTGGAGACCTAAAATACAAGATTGGTTGAATAAGATTGAGTATCTGAGTCAAAGTTGGTGGCAGTATATATTAGGAATCTTTCTGGAATACGGGAATGTTGTATAAATGGATATGGATAGTGTTTATGTATAGTTACTAAAAGTCACTTAAGTGTACATTGATTATGGGTAATTTTTGTCATGTATATTTGTTCTCAATGACATTGATATCATTTTAACTAAGCTTTCACTATCTCTCTGAAAAGGTTTTATATTTAATACTTTTATTGATGTTCAGTTATAATTGTAAATTTGGACTGATTTCTCAGTATTCTAACTTTAATGTCAATATGAATTGGGTTTGTACAGAGAAACAGAATTAGAAATTCCATCTTTTCCCTCAACCATCTATACTAACATTAACAGCACCTTTCCTATTTCAGAGGTAGCTCTCTCAGACAGCTACACCATGCTTGTTTTGCCAGACTTCTACAACAAAATACCATGGTCTTAGTGGCTTTGAAATACCATAAACATTTTTCTCAGTTACAGAGGTTGAAAGACCAGAACTCTCTGAGCCAGTAGAAAATGGTGTTTGGTGAGGTCCTGCTTCCTGTTTCACAGATAGCCATTATTCATTTATCTCTTTATGATTGTTTTGCTGTAACCTCACACTGAAGGAGAGAGCTAGTTCTCTGTGTGTAGGCATAAAGTTATTGTGTAATTCAAATGCTGATTTCTGTTCCCCTCCCCCCCATATCTGGTTGCAATCCTTGTTCTGAGAATCTCCCGTCTCAATGTCTCGTAAACACTGCTCTCCAATGGCCCCCCAGTATGCCAATAAAGCAGCTTAGAGCCAGTTGCTAAACAGGGTAGAAAACAGGGCTGGACATCCTGCCAGGCAGGGGAGGAGGAATTAGAGAGGAAGCAGGAGATTGAGCCTTGAGGAGAGGTCAGGTGACATCAAGGAGGAGCTTGATCAGGAAAGCTACAAAGTACCAGTACCTCTGGAATTTATGCTGGGAAGAAGCCAAATTAGCTTAGAGGGTTAAGAATTGAGTAATAATTGCTCAGTTATTTTGTTGTGAAGCTTATTGTTAAATAAATATGAGTCTCACTTACTTCTGTGATAGCCGGGTTAAGAGAAAAATGGAGAAACAAATAGTTTTGTAAAAATAACCGTAATGTCTGTGGATCTGATCTACTAGGGAAATAAATACATTCATAAAGATTTTATTCTCATGGCCTAATGTCTTCCCAAGGCCCAACATCCAAATATTAAGGGAGGGAGTATAGGTATCAAATCTTTAGAAGAGCTATAATCTCTTTCCAAAATTTCTTTTAGAATCTTACATATGAACCGCCCTTAGTTCAGTGGTTCTCTACCTTCATAAGGCTGTGAGCATTAATACAATTCCTCATATTATGCTAACCCCAAGCCATAAAATTATTTTATTGCTACCTCATAACTGTAATTTGGCCACTGTTATGAATAGTGATATAAATATCTGATATGCAAGATATCTGCCATGCTACCCCCAAAGGGATCATGACCCATAGGTTGAGAAACACTGCCCTAGTTTGTCTAGAAATGCTATGTGCATGCTCAGATTCTTGCATCCCTGTTATGGTTAGTACTGTCAATCTGACTAGATTAAGGGACAAGGCATTATGAAGCACACTTGTGGCTAGGTCTTTGAGGGCTTTGCCAGGATAACTTAGATCCTGAGGATTCTGACCTTATTCATGAGTTGATTCCTTTGTGGAGTTACATGATGCATTACTGGGCAGTTGTGAAAGAATACAGCTGGGGGTGGGAGATACGCCTTTGGTGCTGTTCATTTCTCATGTCTCTGTTCTTTCTTTCCTGCCATAATAAACGGCTCTGTCATATTGTCGCTGCCAAGACAGAAGGGACACTCTGGAACTATAAACCAAATAAAATCTTTCCTGTGTTAAGATGTTTCCCAACCAGGAAAAGGTAGTAGAATCAATCTCTCAGATAGAGCAGAGCAACTTAGCAAACATCTCCACTGCGGCCTTTGTGTTCCCTTTGATCTGGCTCTGGCCCTTACTTCTGTTTGCATGAGCTTCACCCTTTCCTTCAGAGTTTCTACCTTCTCATTTCCCATTTTCTTGTCCTTTTTCAATCACCTAGCATTTCCCTTTACCACTTTATGGAAACTAGGTTAGATAAGGTTACTGGACATAAATATCTCCAATCCAAGTACTAACCAGGCCCGGCCCTGCTTAGCTTCCAAAATCAGACAAGATCGGGTGTGTTCAGGGTGGTATGACAATCAAGCTCTCCCCAGTGGATGGCCCACTACTTGAAAGTATATGAACAACACAAATTGAAGCTGATGGGATCTTACTATTTTTTTTTAAAGAAGACATGAGGTACAGGTAGATCTGGGAAGAGTTCAGAGAGATAGTTGGTGGTCAATATGATGAAAATGCATTGTGTGAACTCAATGGCTGGCTCTTTGACCTCCCCCCACTCCTGAGGGAGGAGCAGCCTTGCTAGGCCACAGAGGAGGACATTGTAGCCAGTCCTAAAGATACCTGATAAGTTAGTGTCAGATTGAAGGGGAGGAGGACCTTCCCTAGCAGTGGACTTGGAAAGGAGCAGGGAGGATATAAGGGAGGAAGGGTGGGTTTGGGAGGGAATGAGGGAGGGGGCTATGTCTGGGATGCAAAGTAAATAACCTGTGGTTAATATAAAAAATAAAAAATATAAAAAATTCTGAAAGAATTAATGAAAATAATTATTTGATATATGTACAAAATGTCTACTCCTATTAGCACTAAATGATCATTATTGCTGTTGCACACTGAATGAGTAAGTCCATGTGTAAGTCCATGTGTATACCTGTGTTATATTTGGCCTTCTAAAAAATATAAAGAATGAGCCATCAATGAAAGAAAAAGAGAAAGACATAATGCCAAAGAGTCTTCTCTTCATAGTATCTGACATTGTTGTCCATTCCCTCTTTTCTCCATTTCTGATGTTTCCCTTATTTTGGTTGTTCCTCACTCTTTATATTACAGCTGCCTTTCCCTCCCTTCTGTATTTATTGTTTAGATGTCAAGGATGCACATACAGGCCTTGTTTTCTCATTCTACATAGAAATTAAAAGGTGATATTGGTGTCCATACTGTTGATACACAGTCTCATTTAACACATGATTATCCTGTACTATAGGTCTACTGTCCACTTATAAGTGAGTACTTATAAGTGCACGACTTTCTGAGTCTGGGTTACCCAGAAAGATCTGGGTGATCTTTTCCAGTTCCATCCATTTGCCTGAAAGTTTCATTATTTCTTTGTTTTTAATAACTTAGTAGTATTCCATTGTATAAATGTAACGCAATTTCTGTATCTATCCTTTGGTTGAGGGTCATCTAGGTTGTTTCCAGTTTCTGTCTATTATGAATAAAGCTGCTATGAACATATCTGAACAAATGTCCTTGTTGTATGGTGGAACATAGGCCCAGGCATGGTATAGCTGGCTCTTGAGGTAGCATTATTCCCAGTTTTCTGAGAAAACACCCAATTGATTTCCAGGGAGGTTGTACAAGTTTGAATTCCCACCAGCAATGGAGGAGTGTTCCCCTTTCTCCACATCCTCTCCAGCATGTTTTGTCATTTGAGGTTTTGATCTTATCCATTCTGTCTGGTGTAAGATGGAATCTTAGAGTCATTTTGATTTGTATTTTACTGATGGCTAAGGACACTGAACATTTCTTTAAGTGCTTCTCAGTCATTCAATATTCTTTTGTGAATTCTCCGTTTAGCTCTGTACCCCATTTTTAATTGGATTATTTGATTTGTTGGTGTTTGATTTCTTATGTTCTTGGTATATTTCAGATATCAGACCTCTGTCTGATGTAAGCAGTCAAGCATGGGGAGGAACTCTGGGGGTCTTGTGGAAGTGTTGGGGAGAAATGGAAGGAACTGGTGGGGAAAGGAATCTTACAAGAAGATCAACACTTGCTTTTCTTCCAAAAGACCTGAGTTCAAGTCCCAGCACCCATATGGGGCTCACAGCCAGCCATCTGTAATTCCAGTTCCAAGGGATCTGATGCTCTTTTCTTGCCTCTGTTTTCCCTGTCGTGCATTGACATGCATGCAGACCAAACACTCAGACACATCAGATAGATAGATAGATAGATAGATAGATAGATAGATAGATAGATAGATAGATAGGAAAAATAGAATCTGCTGTTACAGTCAGATGGGTCAGCTGTTATTTCAGTGTATTTTACTCTATAGTAAGCTATTTATAAAACCTAAGAAATATAAGAATACCACTGATTGGAAAAAACAAAACAAAACAAACAAACAAAAAAAACCAGTGTAACTTAAACAGAAGGATTTTCGGTGTTTTTATTATTCTCCATAGTGTCTAAAAACTCTTTAAATAGTACGGTTTTTGTTTTGTTTTGTTTTGTTTTGTTTTTGTCAGGATTTGTTTTCATATTAAAGCCACATTTCTCCATCTTATAAGCAGATATGGTCATTGTACGATTTATCAGAGAAATACTTATTGAATTCCCTCCATGTGGCAGGCACTGGGGATGCAAAAACAAGGGTCAGCCTGCATTCAAGAATCTCACATTCTACAGGCAAAACAAACAAGTAAGGCATAATGAGATGATTGCACAAGGGGAAGATGAACAGCGCGTTGAAGCAAAGGTGTGCTTTGAAAGTGAGCAGAAGAGAATGACGAGATGGAATTCAGTGCTTCGTCACTGCTTTGTTATCTGTGTGTGCACGCGCAAACACATGTGCCCGTGTGTGTGTGTGTGTGTGCATGTGTGTGTTTCCTCACTGTTATTCTCGTATCTCTCACTATACAAGATTTCAGATGTCTGAATGAAAAAAAATTTAAGACAAATCAGAAAAGGAGATTTTTTGCGATCTCAACTCTATTAATTTTCTCTTGGTTGATTACAAACAAAAATGGTATCTTTTATCTGTACTTTCTTTTCATATTTTTAACAGGCTGCACAACTTCTTCCCAAAGAAATCTTCCCAAAACAACAGGAACCTTAACAGAAAGCTAGACATAACTACATTATTTTAGGATGTTCATCTAATTGATACCCATCTTGATTCCTTTCCTTGACATAGAATTTTAAAATAACTTCAGGATTAATCTATAATAAAACAGAACCCTCATCTCTTCTGGAAAAAAAAATCCCACTATAATGACACTATTACTATATAACTTATATATAACAATATGTTATTTTATCTCCTTAAACTAAGATTTTTTTTTCAAAAAAATAATCTGTTAAATAATCACCAAAGCTGAATTTCACATATAATTTCTCCCAGGTGTTACAAGCCATTATTTGTTCTAACTTAAAGTTGTTGTCATTGGCCTGTATTAACACTTCCTATTCTCTTTGCTTTGAAATGCACTTGTAAGTTTAAATGTTCATGTTACGGTAGGCGCAGCATCGACTTGTCATTTCTAGATAATGGTTCTTTGCATCCTGTATATTGGAGCACATTGGAGTACATGGAGAGTTAGATGAACATCAGGTCACTACATCCATATCCAGACCCTCTGATTCTGTTTGCCTTGGGTGGGTCTAGAAATTGCATCTCTAATCTGTTCTCAAGTGGTACTTTGGTCCAGATCTATACTATTGCAGGAGGGGAAGCTCAATATTTTTGGAGGCCCAAATTTATTAGATACTTGTTTGGCCCTATCTATTGGTCTGAAATTACTCAATTGTTTTTCAACCCAAAGTCACTTTTGTATTGATTTCTGGGTTCTTCTATCACAATACCATTACCTTTTTCATTTTTCACTGTGAAGTAGCAATACACACACAGTTAGAGTTAGTATGTAGCTCATACTTTGAATGTCTTTTCCCCAATCTTTGTCTTCTCCCTCATAATCCATTCCCTCTCCATAATATTCTTGAAGTGGCTGAACTCTCGCCTCATTTAATTCACTTATCATCCAAAGAGGGCCCTACTGTTAGCCTAATAGAATATATACACTAAATGAATAGGTTACCCATGCTCATTCACCAAAACAGCTCTTGTTAAAACCTCAATGTATGATGATTGTTACATTGTTTGCACCAATAGCTACCTATTGTAAGAAATATAGATCTTGTTTAGGAAGAAGTATACCTGATTTACTGTGATAACACATCTCCAAGAACATGACCTTGAACCGAGACTGCAAGGCAAAAAGCCAAATGTTGTACCAAAGAGCACATCAGGCACAAAAGCAGCAAGACAAAGCTCTGAGTTAGAAATTAGTTTAGATTGTGCAAAAGATTGGATGAAAAGTCCTGGGGTTAGGAATGAAGTTAGTGCAAAAGTCAGTGGTCATATATTTAAAGAGAAATTCAGATTGGAGAGGGAAGAAAATATTTTATCACAGAGCTACACACCTCTCATTTACACACAAGCATGTATGCCACAGATACACAAAGAGACTATACAGACTGGGATGATGGCTATATCAGATGAGAGCTAAGACTAATCTTCTGTTTAAGATGATTAACGCATTGATGGAGTCTGAGTCAGAAATGATACTGAAAACTAGTATAGAAAGTCATTACCTGCCTTTTGGGAATAGCTGTAAAAAAATACAATAAATTGTGCACAACCTTATTTCAGAATGTGGACAGGTGAAGTTTTAATATATTCATCATAAATACTCAATTAAAGAACTAATCTATGTAATATATAATTATAAAAATGGGAACTGTCTTTTTGCTCAGTAAACTAAAAATTTAGAATGAAAGAATAAATCAGGATCAGAAATATAAATTAGTTAGTTGACTTAGATGCTGATCTCAAATAATAATGATAAAAGTCAACAGAACAGTTCCTGTAAAAAATAAAAACACTGTCTGAAACACATGCGTACACATACACACGCACACACACCCTCAAGAAGCTGGAGATAATGGAGTACAAGATGTTAGCCTAAAGCAAAAGCTTGTCTTCAAAGTGCTCTCAGGAGAAGCATCAAGCTTATTGTACTTATTGTAATTGATGGTTTGAAATACATTTTTATACTCTTGCAATTTGCCTCCAGGTAAATCCAAATGCATTTGAATTGATGGAAAAATATCAACAATGTTTGTTTTTTCAAATTAGGAAAACAAGTATACTCTGTTAAATTTTCTCTTATAGATACTGAAATTTTAAGTGTTTTCTACCGTCCATTTTTTTTTTCAGTAGTACAAACCTAGTATGGTCTAGCAAATGAAACTGCCTTTTCTAAAAAAAAAAAAAAAAAAATCCACAAAAATGGAAGTTCTAGTTTACACAGAGAAATCTCTTGTGACCTTATTTGTGAAATGACTTTCTGCACATGAGCATCTTATATGCTGATAGAATTACCTGTCTGCATCCATTGTCACATCGTGAACTCCCCTCGCTGTGACATCCCGGGAAGTTGTGGTATCTGGGACTCGGTTCAGACTTCTAGAATAGAGGCTGAGCCCACCATCTGTCATGTACCTGAAAAGAATTGCAAACACATTAACCAAAAGAAAGTCCCATGACTTAATAAGTCCACTGTATTGTAAATTTCCAATAACTGCTCAAAACAGACTCTAGTAAGTCACTTTATATATAAATATGCTCATCAGAAAAAAGTAAAACTTATTTTCAGTTTTATTTAAAGAATCAATATTCAGTAGCCTTTTATAAAACTTATTTTTTTCTTTTCTTATCAATATCTTTAACAAGTCTAAGAATCATATACCTCTTACTAAATAAGAGCAAAGTAATTTCATTGGTTAAATTGTTGTTTTTTTGTTTGTTTGTTTGTTTTTTTACTACTTAAGGGCCATAGGATCAATGAAACTTTACTAGAATTAAAATTAATTTATTGACTAAGTAAGCGTTATACCACAACTAACGGGTCACTATCATAAAATCATAACTAAAATTAATTAAATGCTCCATATGTTTCTAGGAACTATTTTAAGTCATTTACATGTATTAACAAAGCTATCTCCATTTTAAGGATGAAGAACTCAGACGATGCTCCAACTTTTAACACCCTGCCCCCCTCTCTGTAGGTTATCTCTCCTGCCTTGTTACTTTATTTAGTTTCCTGGCTTCTGCAGGTACTTGATGTTAAAGACACAATCTAAAAATTTGAAGCAGGTATATACATATGAGCTGGGTTACCAACGTATATTTTTTTCCCAAAAAATATACATTGCCTACAAATATTTGCCTACAAAATTCATAACTTCCTATTTTATAGCTGAATGTTCCATTGTGTATATGTAACATGTTTGATTACCCATTTATTACTTTATTAGTGTATATGTATTTAAACTGATTGCATTTCCAAGCTACTGTGAATAAAGCAGAACTGAACATGAAAAAAAAAATGACCTTGGAAGATTGCTCGAAGAAGGAACACAAAGTTGGATGGGTAGACTAGAATGGAGGAGGGACCGAGAGCATGACCAAAGCGCGTTGCCTAAAAACCTCACAAAGAAGTTCAAATTTCAAAGAAGTAATAAAAATGAAATTCTCAGAAAAGTAATGAAATGCAAAATAATTAAAAACTTGGATAGCCACTGAAGAATGGAGTTATGTTATTCACCCTTTATAATAATCCACTCAAAATGGATCAAAGACGTTAATTTAAAACATAAATGTGAGCCAAAAAGATGGTGATAAGGCTGCTAAGGCTTAAACCTTGCATCTAACATGGAAGAAGGAGAGAAAACTGTCTGTCCCTGAGTTTCACATGCCCACCAACATGGACATGCACCCCCATGCGCGCACACACACCACAGACACACACTAAGTAAATAAATGTAAAATCGTAGTTGTTGAAATGTCTAGAGCGAAAAATTGAGAAAGTCTTCAAATTACATGAAGAGATAAGAGCTTTCTTAGTAGGACTCCAGCAGCGCTAGAAATAACCACAAGAAATGACAGAAAATTGGTGTGTGGAGAACAACAGAATATATGAGGTATGCAAATGGAATGCAATGACTGGCATGCAAGGGTACAATTGCAGTGGCCTAAGCAGAAAGTTAGAAAGGAGGTACAGGTGGAAATGGAAGAGCATCTACCAAATCTAAATATGTGCAAAAATGTCATAAGAAAACTAGTGACTTTGTATACTAATTAAAATAATAAAATTTCAAAAAGAAATCATTTGAGGCATTATTGTATAGGTTAAATATGTATAGCTCATTCATTCATTCATTTATAGGTTCTCATTCTGCATCCCTGGCTAACTTAGAACTCACTATGTAATCCAGAGTACCTTTATCTCATTACAAACTTCCTGCCTCAGCTTCCTGAGTCCTAGGACTACAGGCCTGATCCACTAACCCTAGCTTTTAAAATCTTGGAGTTGGTTTCTATGATTTTCAACTTTATTGTCACACTGTGAAACTTAATTCTCTACCTATAGTGCTGCTAGGTACTAGCTGTGTGGGCTCTGAAAGCATTTCAATTATCTATGACTCAAGTACGTCAGTGCAAAGGG
This sequence comes from Meriones unguiculatus, assembly GCF_030254825.1. NCBI lineage: Eukaryota > Metazoa > Chordata > Mammalia > Rodentia > Muridae > Meriones > Meriones unguiculatus. The sequence continues at coordinate 118,205,952 of NC_083350.1, forward strand.
GAAATGATAGCAATGATAAGCTACCTTCTGGGTATGTTGAGGTAGGAACAATAAAGATAAAATGCATGATATATATATATATATATATATATATATATATATATACATATATATATGTGTGTGTGTGTTTATATGTATGTGTATGTATATATATGTGTGTGTATGTATAGAAGTGTACATACATTTGTGGTGTGTTTGTGTGTGTGTGTGTGTGTGTGTGAGAGAGAGAGAGAGAGAGATGGGGAAGATATGAAGTGTTGCCTATAATGGAATAGGGCTATGTTACGGTCATTTGTTCTGTGGAAGTGTCTACATTGACACAAATGCCTACTATCTTGAATATAAAATTGGAGAAAGAGCCAGTATAGGGAACATGTGGCCTCACAAGAAAGACGCCTTCAGGTCCTAGTGCCTTTCAGCTGCTCCTACGCCAGTCACCACAGGCTTTTAAGGAAGTTGAGGGAGACATATAGGAGAACCAAAGTACATATCACTTCACATTATTTTTAATTTTTTGTTCCTCAGAATTCTTAGTTTCTTCATGTTTGGGTCAAATGACTTAAAGTACAATTTTAACATTCAGTCACATGTGCATAAACTATTTACCACTGCGGTATCCAAAGATAAGTACAATTTCCACTCAATTAAGATATGGAACTTTCCTCTCAACTTGTCTTTTTTTGCTTCATAAATGTACCATTTCAGCTCATTATGGGTATGCGTCCCTTCTTCTGACTCATTCCTAATTACTGACAACTTCGTATTCCCAAGTGTGGGAAGTAATTTCAAAAGGAGACATCTAAGTTAAGCCTCTGCAGGCTTCAAGAAATTTTGAGTTCCAAGAATACCAACTAAGCAATTTTACCATTTCTATCCAGAGTACATGAAAAATGCAATTTCATTCTCATTTGCAATGACCTCATGTCATTCCTTGTGGCGTCATGAAAAACCTAAATTAAACATTTCCTTTTTATATTGCCTATTAAGCATTTTGTTCCTTTAATCAGCAAAACGTACTTGAAAAATTGTGAATAGCAAGCAAATTTGTGATTCATTTTTTTTCAATGTGATGTAGAAACAGTTTTCATACAACTTAAAGGAAGTACTGTCAAATTAAAACTTTTCTCGTGATATCTCTGATCTTCTGGTCTGTCCCGCACTTAAATTCTACACTGACATATCAGCAGTGACATTCTACACACTCCAGCAAGTGGTCCTCAACACAATATCCTCCCATCAATCTCTGGTTGAGACCAGCCATGTCCCATGTAGAGCACAAGTAGTCACCTTTCACCTAGAGAACAGACCTATGTGATGCTTTAGAAGCCAGTCTCCTCTACACCATGAAGGAAAGAGCTTTCAAGCTCATCTCCTCATCACAGGAAAGAGCAAAATGCTGACTATCCTCCAGTGAACTTGTGAGACAATTTTCATGCATAAAACATGTAGATCAATGACACACACATAATAGACTACCAGAGGAGGAATGATGGAGACAAAAGAGACCCGAAGTCTGAATTAGGCTCCAAAGGAAAAATGAAACAAGTCAAGTAGGACAAGGATCTGGAAACATTGCTTTTCCCTCAGTAGGCAACTCAGTAGGGGTGACAGCAAGCTATCTTCAAATGAGTTTCCTTTCATCCAAAGCACACAGCTGAGCCAGGTTTTCTTGCCTCTTGGAGGTAGCTGTGGCCACAAAGGCACCCTGGGCATGAGTGTAAGCAGAAGTCAATTACGAAACTTTCAGGCCTCACTAAAATACTTTCCCATTGTACTTTTTTTCATCTCTGTTGCTATTTGCTTGATGAATGGTAGTGGTTAGGTTGATACTGGAAACCTGATGGGACAGGAGCAGAATTATCTAATTTCCTATCCTCTAAATGACTGTGGTTTACATTCCCCAGGTGAAGATCAAAATGCTGAAGGAAAAAGTCAGTGAGATGACTCAGGGGATAAAGGCATCTGCTCATCAAGCGCGAGGACCTGAACTGGACTCCCCGGTCTCACGTTGGTGGTAGGAAAGAACCCGACTCCCGTAAGTTCTCCTCTGACCTCTACATGTGCACCATGGGATGTGTTTACCTACAGGCATGCACACGTGCTCACACACAAAATAAATGGTAAAATTTAATGAAAGAAAACACCAGGACAGTTTTACATGAAAGACAAATGAGTTTCTTCACTATAGTATCAAGATTTTGAGATTTCTCTTGAGTACGAATAAGTGTTAATATAGTTAGAAGCCTGAAAAATGTAGAAAGGTCCTGCGTGTTGGGGTGCTTATAACATCTATTATATGCAGAACTCAGTTATGTATGTGTATATATGTATATATACATAGTTGTGTATAAAAACATATGCATGCATATGTGTTCTTTGTGTAGTATTAACTCATTGAAAAACTGAGCACTTTTTGTGGATGTTTATGAGTTCCATGTCGCTAAGCACTGTGTGCCTATTGTTTCTGACTGTAAATTCTCAGTGCCCAGAATGATGTTTAGCACACAAGAAAAACTCAATAGAAACTTTACAAACTTTATGATACACACGTTTGTTCATATGCACTCATATATAAGTGTAAGTACACCCGCTCCCAACGTAGTTTATTCCATTTCTTCCCTCTGAATTCTTTTTCCTCTAGAGTTCAAGCCCACAATTTCCAGTATTCTGTATTGAGATGGGATATATGTTTTCTATCTTTACCCCAAGATCATTTTGCATTTTCTACAAACTTTGTATCCTCGTGTGTGTTTTAGTCTGTGTTTCAAACTCTCAAAACTCAGCAAAAGTTCAGCTCTCTTCCATTCAATTTTCTCAAATGGCGTACTACTGTTTCCTGTGCTTATAACCTAGGTAAGTAGATTCTCTTTGTTTTTGCATCTCTCACATTCCCTGAAGAATATCTCATCATTTTTTTTTCTATTTTATCAGCGTTCCTTAAACACTTTCTTCTCCTTATTATTACCAATGATATTCCCCTATTTTTGGACAGATGACCGTGAGCCTGAGTTCCTACCATAGTTCCTGAAATGTAGCTCCAGGGTTCTCATGTCACTTATCTGTTTTCCCTAAACTCGTCTTTTCCAAATCATCAATTCCATATCTTATTTATATTCACAATCTCTGTGTAGTGGTTGCCCTGAATACAGTATACAGCATAACCTCTTTGCATCATGACTTCAAGGCATGCCACAGTAGCCCTAGTTCTCACAGCTCATTTTTAAATGGTCATATTCTATGCTTATAAGTCAAGAGAAATGTTTTCCAATGGCATATAACCCAATATCCCTTTGGTTATGAAAATAATACTTTGGTAAGCTTACTAAATGGATTAAATCTTTCATGCTCATCTCCAAAACTTTTATAAATTTTCTTTTGAAAGGTATTTGTCTCACCTATGGCTATTTAACATAGGGAACATAATATATGTGCTTTCCTCACTCTATCACATCTGAGTTTCATATGTTCCCCTTACTCAGAACTCTAGGCTCTATAGATGATTTGAAATCACATGCACATTATACCGTGGGTGCCCTTTGATTTTGGTTATAAAGCTTTCTTCAATTATTCTACTAATACCAGGGGAAGCATTGCACATTAATATTGTATGGATAGATTCTGAGCTATCTCCCAAGGCTCAGGGTTTTTTTTATTTTTTATTTTTATTCATTACAATTTATTCAATTTGTATCCCAGCTGTAGTCAAGGCTCCTGTTTTAAATGCTTCTTCTCAGTGGCTGAATGGGTGAGGCCTAGTGAGTCAACAGAGGCAATGTTTTGAGGGTTATAGCATACTTTTAGCCCCAGCAGCCAGGAAGCAAAGGTACGGAGATTGTTATGAAGTCAACATCAGTGTCAGGAAATCTGAGGCTACAAAGTGAGACCCATTATGGAAAAACTAAAAGAAGAAGGGATAAAGGGATACAGGAATGTAGAAGTGAGAAAGAGAAAAGGTAGATAATAGGAAGGATTCAAAATATAACTGCCATCACAAGAATAGTGGTTTTTTTTTTTATTCTATGCATCCGTTCTCCCTGCCTCTGTGTGTGCACGTGTGCACGCACCTGCACACATGGTGTGTGCAGGTGCGTGTGCACATTTCATAGCATATGCGTGCAGAACAGAGGACAACTTGTAGGAGTGAGCTCTCTTGTCCATCAAAACACCAGGTACTGAACTCAGGTCACCAACGCTTGCTGGCAAGTGCTTTTACCTTCTGAGCCATCTCACTATCCAGGGTTAGTTTTAATAGAACGTCCTGTTGCTTTCAATGTTCAGCTCACCCTCTGACTAAACCAAGTAGTTTAAGCTGCCAAAACGCCTTAATAATTTTAGACTCACAATATTTGTTTGGAGTATAATAGAAAAAAGAAAATGTAATATTTTCTTACACTATTTTTTACAGTATTACACTTTTAATTTCATAGTTAAATTAACTGTAAGTGATGTAAAATCACTGCTGATTAGTCTTCCGACCACTCTAAGTGTTTCTACCATCACGGTTATGTGAACACTGTCACAGCAAGGTGTGACTGTTTCTTCTAATTTAGCTTTCTCTTTTCCCTGGATTGGATGATTGCTGCTTCTGTTGATTTTTGTTTCTCTAGCTCCTGATAGAACCATAAGTGGCCAGAAGTACTTCATACTCTCAGCTCCTTCTTTTCATTGCCCCCATTCTCTCCTTCTGAATCTCCCCTCGCGGGATTTGCCCTTTATCTTTGGTGTGAACAGTTGTGTCTGCTGTTTAGTTCTTATCTGGGACTTGACCTCTCCTCTGTGTTGTGCATTGCCTTTCACCTTCTTCTGTGGTGCAGCCTCTTGTTTCAATGGGATTGCTGCAGTCTCAAAGAGCTTCTTGTCCAACATTGCATGGACAATGTCGTAATTATACCTTCACACTGCGGTGGCTGTTTTGACTCTTTGTGGAATTCTAAATTCATCTTTCTTTCCTTGGGGTTTTTGAACACCTTGCTTTTTCTTGCCCACACTGTACAGGAATCTAATGCTGCTCTGAAGCTGGTGCTGGTAAAAGACTTTTACCTTTGTGTATTATTATCTTTTTTTTTCATTTATTTTTTTTAATTATTACAATTCATCCACTTTGTATCCCAGCTGTAGCCTCCCTCCCTCATCTCCTCCTAATCCTATCCTCCCTCCCTCCCTCCTTCTCCTTCTATGCCCCTCCCCTAGTCCACTGATAGGGGCGATCCTCCTCCCCTTCCATGTGACCATAGCTTAGCAGGCCTCAGCAGGACTGGCTGCAGTAAGACTATAATATTTTAAAATCTGAAACCACCAATCGAGAATAAATAAATCAATCTAAACTTTCCACTCTGAGGTTAAAGAGATAGCTCAAAGGATAAAGGAATCTACTGCCAGACCTGATGATCTGAGTTAGGTCTCTGGTGTCACCATGGTAGAAGGAGATAACTGACTGCTTCAGGCTGCCCTTTTAGCTCCATATCTTCATCATTGTATACATATTCCCATACACACACACACGAAACATAAATAAATAAAATGTTTTAAAACCTTAAAAATCCTTCAGCTCTGAAATGATTTTTCTCTGCAATTTAAATTGGATATTCATGATTGAACAATGCCACAAGTTATTTGTTCCTTAAAGCTGTTAGAAGCAGCCAAACCAAAAACAGAAACTCAAGCAGTTCAGCAAAACTCCTTCTGTCTCCTTCCCACACCCTAAGTAACTATAAAATCTGTTACTTAGGAACATGTAAGACTAGTGTGAAAAATACAGGACACATGTATTTCTCTAGATCAGTGGCTCTCAACCTTCCTAATGCTGTGACCCTTTGATACACTTCCCTATGTTGTAATAATAACATTACAGCCATAATATTATTTTTGTTTCTACTTCATAACTGCAATTTTGCTACATTTGTGACTTGCATTGTAAACATCTGTTTTCTGATGGTCTTAGGTGACCTCATAATGCCTTGGAATGTGCGACCTCCTCACGTACCCATCCCAACCAACAATGCTGCTGTGCTCAGGGCTACTTACCCGCTGTTGATGTCATCAGCTCTCAGACTCTTCCCAAGGATATCGCCATCGCTCATGTATCCACCAACATCCACTTCAGAAGACACATCCAGGTCACTGCTTGCTTTCTCGCTCATATCTATTTGTGACATGTTTCCCAGACGGGAAACCGCAGCTCTGCGCAGAGGTGTTGTGTACATGAACCTGGAAGGGTCTGTGTGGATGAACCGACTGGTGCCGCTTCGAGGGTATCCAGCGCCCATGGAGGGGGCATCTCCAGCCTGTAGACGAGGACACGCCTGACCCAGTCTCCAGGTCATGGGAGTAGGCCGGCTTGTCAGGTTGGGGATGGTCCTTCCATTTACTTCAGTTGTGACAGTACTATCAAATGTTGTCTCCAGGGTGCTGCCGAACAAAATCGAGAGATAATTATACTCTGGTTCACTAAGGCCATGGAACAAGATGCAGTGACAGAAAAGGCTAGAGCTGAGTGTCCCTGGCAGTTTCGTGAATGTGAATGGTATGCAGATTCATTTTATGATTCTGTGCTCATCTGTGCAGATGTCAAAATGTGGGAAGTCACATTTATTAGAGGTGGTTGCTTTCAAAAGAAAGGCCACCGCTACATTTTCAGATTAACACAGTTTTGTTTCTTGACAAGATATGCACTGATTTTCACCCGTCTTAAGTTTCTCAGACCAGTGCAGGAAGTTAGCTGTGGTCATGCTTCCATGAATCCCTACCAGCCTCTTCCAAAGGTATGGAAGACGTGAAAAGCACCCCACTAGAACTAGTCATAGTTGACCAGCTAATTCGGTCTAACAAGTACATTCTATAGGAGACAGAATGTAAAGAAGAACAAAATACCTGACAGCTCAGCTTGAAGGTTATTGATAAGTGATTGCCATGTACAATTGGAATAAAATAGTAAACAATACCAAATTTCTTCTCTATCATCGTAAGAGGAGTCAAATGCTGCATTGTAGTCTTTCTTTATCTGACCAGAGATAGGAAGACCCATGAGATACCTGTGGCTTATCTGGGTCCCACGAAGACTGGACATTGTCTCTTCCAAGTTCTGCCTCAGATCTGCTATGTTCTTGACTGTACGCATTCTCCTAGTTTCAGGGTCTTCACCTGGAAATGAACATAAGAAATTCATTGTTCAGGGCATAGTCTGTTCAAGAAAGATTGTTTACACAGATGAGCAATATAGACCCCTGTACTTAAAAGCAAAAAGTCAGCTAGGAAATTCCAAATGACTCCTATCATCTAAAAAAATCATCATTCTTTTACAACAGCAACACATTTAATATCACAAATAAAAATTCTGGAGTGGCACAAACACAATAATACAAGTGAATCTATCACCAAAGTCATTACAACATTGCAGGCATTTGGAAATACAGTGCAAAGTACTTCTAGACACTGGTGTTAATTTTAAAATTTAGAATTATTTGGATGTGCTGACTTCAATGATTACCAGTTTCAAGTAAATTCAGAGTAGCTGAGATGAGCTTCCTACCTGGCAATATATTAGACAGTGGAGAATCCTGAGAGGACTTTTCTCACAGAATATTTTCTGATTAATTAGCTTTATTTTTAATTATCTCTACATTTTGTGTAGGAAACTAAAACATACACATGGTGACGTCACAGTTTGAGTACAGACCTAGGTGTCTAGACCTAAACACATCTTTCTAACAGGCATGAAACAATCGGTTCTGATGCGTGTGGCAACTGAAGGCATTCCACGCGAACACCCATCTTTTGGATGCAGATGTGTTGTTAAACACTAATTATGGTTATGTAATACTTTCAAACACAGTCCTTTTAAACCTGGCGAGTCTCAACAGAGGATTAAGATGAGATTGGCACAGGAAGCACGGAACAGAGACCTTAAGAAAAAATATTTTGTTTTTTTTTTTTTTAAAAAAAAGCAGAAAATAAAAAAGAAGAAGAAATGAGGAAAGGAAGGGGTAAAAGGAAAGGGTGTAGAATTCTCTGAGTATATGTCCAAAAGCGGTATAGCTGAGGTTGAAGAAAATCTATTCCCAACTTCCCAGGGAACTGCCACACTTCTCTCTTTAGTGGCTGTACAAGTTTGTACTCTCACCACAGTGGGTGAGTTTTCCCCTTTCCCCACATTTTTGCCAGCATGCGCTGTCACTGATTTTTGATCTTGACCAGTCAGACTGGTATAAGATGAAATTTCAACAGAGTTTTGATTTGTACTTCTCTGATGACTAAGGAATGGAGCTGGATGGGTGGGGAGATAGGGGATATCTGGAAGGATATATGAGAAAGAAACCACTGTCAGCACTCATGGAGATGGCCTAGAACCCTTGCACAGATGCAGTCCATGGCAGTTCAGTGTCCAAGTGTGTTCCATAGTGATGGGAACAAGGACTGTCTCTGACATGAACTGACTGGCCTGCTCTTTGATCACCTCCCCCTGAGGCTGCTAGCCTTACCAGGCCACAGAGGAAGACAATGCAGCCATTCCTGATGAGACCTGATAGACTGGGATCAGAGCGACTGAAAAAAACGTACGCTGTTCCATGGCCCAACTCAAATACTAAAAGACTACTGATGGCTTCTTTGCCATCTGCCTCAGACAAACATTACTTTGTTCATTACCACTGCCTGGATGTCCACCCACCCAGCCACTAGTCTGCTGTCAGCCTGTAAACTGGTTCTCACTCGTTTATAAGTGATTTGTACAGTTAAATTACACTTAATAACAGCACTGTTATTAGAAATTGAGATTGTATTCCTTGGAAGAGACATATTGTAAGAAATAGAAAAATATAAGATGGGATGGCATGTATGTGGCATAAAATTCTCCACATGAAATCAAACCATGCGATCTTCAATCCCATAGATTAACATCCTCAGAAACTTGGGCTGTTTATAAGCTCCAAGATTCCAACCACATCCTCTCTGGAAACGGCATACATGGTTAGCATTAATACGATGCAGCGTATTAATGGCTGCCGAGATGTTCACTTCCAACCAATCCGCTGCGACTTTGGAAAATAAAAAGAAGTCTTGCGGAGCAACATCTAAAGGGTCGCAGAAGAGCATAATTACAGTTAAAGGAAAAGTAGAAGCAGCCCAAAGGGGCTAAAACGGTGGGGAAATTTAAAGATGATGATGCACTAGAAACTACAAGAGGAGACGAGTGTAGAGACTTTGGGGGAGGGCAGAGGCAAAGCACTGAAACACGCTCGTGGGAGGTATCGCTACACGCTGCCCGTTCCCCGCCACCTGCAGTCAGGCTGCACCTTGACCGTTTGTCAAATAGCCCAATATTGAAATGGATGCCTGAATTATATAGTGAATTTAAGTACAATAGCTGTAAGCATTTTGTTTCACCGAATAACTTTTCATGTCTATTTCCTTTACCAAAAGGGTTTGATCCATGGATTGTTCCAGCTGAATTCTGGGCTTGTTTATGTTGTTTCCCTAAAATGTCAGAATTACAGGGTCTCCCTCCCAATTTTGATTCTTCTCCTAACGGAAGTTGCACATGACACTAGGCAACTTGTGGCAATCAAAGAGATGAAATCTGCCCCCTAACAGTTGTACACCAAACCATCTCTGCTCCCCCATTCGTTCCATGAAGGATAATAACCAAAGCAAAATGTATTGGAGTAAGTAATTTCAGTGACCCACGAAAGGCAAGATTAAAAAAAAAAAAAAAGAAAAAAGAAAACCTAAGTGCATTTGTAATCCTCTAAGGAATGATTTCACAGTCTGGAATGCCCTTCAAAGTGGTATTCAAATAATGTACTAAGGCTTTGTGTCTGTGGGGTTGGGGTTGAAAGGCCAAATAAAAGGACACATACATATAACTGCTTAGCAAATAAAGAAAAGTTAAGACCAGCAGACATGAGAAATTTACTTAAACACAAAAATGATTCCTTTCTTCCCATTTCCACAATCTCAGTCTCAACTGTTATTCCCAATAGAGGCTTCTCAGTTTGTCCAATCACAGTGGAAGAGACTTTCACACATTTTGAAAGTGGTGTACTCTCTAAACCACTGGAATTGTTAACAGTGGTAAAGTGCTTCCCAACAACCTCCAAAAGAGCAGGCTCAATTCAGTGCTTCTGATTCACTACTAGTGCAAAATAAAGACTTTAATTTGGGTGATCTGCCCTTACTATATACGCTTTAATTATACACATTATAATTAACATTGGCACACTACCATCTTTTAAAAGAAATCAAATTATATATGTGTGAAACCTGACATATATAACTGGATTCTTTATAGAACTCACTCTGCACACATTACTACTGAAACCTGGCTTATTTTGAAAAGTAAGCCTTGTTTTGTAGCTGTCCACCCATGATTTTCAGACAAAAACCTTAAACTCATCTTTATAATCTTGAAATTTGGTATAGAAAAGAAAGGTCAATGGCAACCTAGGAGCATTTTAAACATTGCCCTATAGTCTTTCTGATTCATTAGAATATTCAACAATACGAAGTTGAACTCATGAAAACTTGGCCAAAGCTAACTTAGAAAAGACAATTTTGAGTCAGTCATAACCAGAACCTAGTAAAAACCACGGCAGAAATCATACAGACTTAAAGCATCACGATTTGTAAAATTCCCTTGTCATGCTTGATGTGGAAATAGGATTATTCCTACAGTACTATTTCATTGTGCCCTTCCCCTTACTTCTTGCTTGCATTTTTAATGCTGCACCAGTGGGTGGATGGGGGAAACCCTTGTGGAGGAAAAGCACATGAGTGTGGTAAGCAAGATCTCAGTTCAAACACATGGCATACACATTTCTTTTGGGAGGCTGTCCTGTGACAGCAGTAATCTGGGTTATTTATGCACAATGAGCAAGGTTTCATATTTATACCCAACCACACCTTGCAGTAATTCAACACAGTAGCACCCAAATACTGCCTGGGGACTACTGTCTGCTCATATCATTGAACATACTAACATGAAAGGTCCTTAGAATAAGATGTATGCTACAATTTTATAAGCTAAACATGAATATTGTTTGATTCTGTAGTTCTAGAGGATCAAAGGAGATAGGAAAAAGGAAAGAAAGATATATGGATCAAGACTTCCTCCTATATTTCTACTGTGCAGAGCTTCCTTTATGAGAAACGCTTCCTCACCCAAATCATGCAATGCTGTGGGAATAAATCTCTGGTGTCTGAGTACCTGGTGGATTTAGATTCAGAAATCACTGTTCTCAAAACTGTGGAATCATTACTCATTCCAAACCAAACTGACATGAAAAATTGAGCCATATTAGCCTCAGCTGCCTTTCTAAGCTTTCTCATTCCAAAGCTGTCCCCTAAAAACATCCCAGACAACCTCATAAAACACCTTGTCACAGGATATTCACATAGAGAATAAGAACAAATCTGTGCTTAGCACCATCTGTGTGCATGCCTGAAACAAAGAGATTAGTGGGGCTGGGGTAGTGCTTCTGAACTTATAGAAAGCCATATGAAGTTTGTTCTGAAAACTCACACTAACATGAAATAGAATGTGCTGTGGCTGGGCACTTAGAGATTTTTGAGGAGACTGTGTGATGCAAATATATGACACTGAGAAATATTCAGTGTGGACATTTCTTTTGGTACATGTGTGACAAGGCTTACATTTAAAGTTTCACCACAAAAGCCCTCATATCTAGTTAAAAAATAATGTCACAAGTTACTACGGAATGTTGATTCATGAAAAGGAACAGGGTTCAGTTTGTAAAGTATAAAAGAGTTAACAGTTATTTCCACAGTAGTTGTAACATCCATATAGAGGATCAGCTGTTTCAAGATGTAGGGAGAGGGAGGGTTAGAATGGAGGGAAGAGAGAAGAAAACAGAGAGAGAGAGAGAGAGAGAGAGAGAGAGAGAGAGAGAGAGAGAGGCAGGAAGGCAGAAAAGCAAGGCAAGTACAGGCCTCTTCATTTAGGGTGCTTGGAATATCAAAGGGGGACATTCATCTATTTAGGTAATTCCAAGGTAGCAAATCAAGGCACAGAAATTTATACAGGAGAGCAGTCCATCTTCATTACACATGTAAGATAAGGTCACCTTGAGGGAAGTTAAACAACACTCCATCAAAGACTGACTGGAAAGCATACTGACCTCTAGACTATCCTAGACTCCTCTCCAGTGAGACCCACAACTGAGGCCATTGACTTTTCCCAGTTAAATTTAAAAATGACACTCACGGTTCAGTTTCACAAGGAAAAAAAAATCATTTCATGAAAGAAGACATTGAAATTTTAAGCACATATATTTAAAAAAAAATCAGTCAAAAAAAAAAAAAAAAAAAAAAAAAGGAAGGTAACTGACTACCACAGATCCTGTCACCAGCGACCTGGACTCACCCAGTAAGTCACTGTAAAGTGCTTGTTCCAGATCCCCCAGCATGGTGAGGATGACATCCTCATCCAGGTGAGCGGTCCCTTCCCGCAAGCAGCTTTCTCCCTCTTCTTCAGCCCAACTTCGGCTTATACTGCTGGGCTTGGAGGACCCGTTTTCATCTTCAGACCTGCTGTCTTCATCACTTTCTCCTTCCAACCCTCGTCTTGCAGACCAGTCCTCCGAGTCATCGGCACAGGACTGGCTGCCTCCTGCAGGCAAGAGGCTCCAGGCTCCTGAGCCGCTGCCATGGTACAGCGACTGCACAGACTTAGAGAGAAACCTCGAGAGGGACCGTCTTTCTGCGTAGCTGGATTCTCTCTGGCTAGCCTTTGCAGCGTTTCCAAACCAGTTGGAAATGCGCACAGTGGGTCTCCTCTCTCCTTCGCTGGTGAGGGAAAGGTTGGTCAAAGACTTCTGTTTCTGAAGGCAAGCTCCCTTTTTCTTTACTTCTTTGCCGCGAAACACAGAGAGCTCGGCTGCCTGCTGCATGGTTCTAAGGCTCTCCTCTTTTCAGTCGGACTTCATATTGTCCTTTTTCACACTACAATTGTGACTGCCCCTTTTTGGTTCTAATTAGCACGTGCGCTTCAACAAAAGCTCAGGCTCAGACATTCAGAGGAGATTGTGGAGACGGGCTAGACACGATCATTTTCCCACAACTGAGCTTGCCACATCATTTCACGGACCAGCAGTACTTACAAACATTTTGCGTAAATATGTCTTAAAGAGGAAAAGAGTTCACGAAAGACTCTGCTCCAGCTGAAAAGTCGCCCAGGAAGCCAACTACGTTTTCCCGTGTTCATCCAATCGTATGTCTCAGCATGATGGTGCATCCACATTTCCCTCTATTGCTTCTGTGTTCCGAAATGCAAGGTGGTGAGGCAAGGCAGGGAGTCTCTCGTTCCCGCCCCACAGCCCTGCTTCTCACCAGCCCTTCACTGATGGAGGTCTGCAACCCTCTACTCTAATGAGCTGACACAGTGCAGTAAGTACAGCTTCCGCAGCAGAGCCCGGGGGCAGCAGAAATGAAGCAACGGAGCCCAGCCCCGCTTGAGCCTCTGTCGTATTTTAGTATTCCACCTGCATCCTTAGATCTATGGTTCTCCCTTGCTGCGGCAGTGGCTGCTGCTGGCTGCCATGGCAGCAAACATCCTGCTGAATTAAAACAGAGGCACGGCAGCAGCTGGCCAAGCGAGAATGCCACAGGTTTCAGAGCCAAGCCTGAATGAGATGCTTTACGACGACGGAACCTCTGCACATCTAAATGGCTCTCAGCCACCCAGCCTCCTACACAGGAACACACACGCTCGCTCTCACAGGGTCTCACACAGCTCGCTCTCCCTGACTCTGAGAATGACAGACTAATCTCTACAGCTGCAGACAGCTGAAGCGGTCAGATCTGCCTTCTGAATGTTTGGGATTTGTGCTGTAAAAGCAGGAATCAAATCCAGGAGTGTAAAGGACCTGAACTCTGGCAGGTAACGTTTTAAAGGGAAAGACCACATCCTATCTCTTAAGGAACAAGTTCAAGGTGTTTTACCCCTTTAAATTCTGAAGATAACGAACAAAATCCTGTAGTGATAAGTTAAGATGTCGTCCTTATTTCCCTCAAAAAAGATAACAGAAGCAAAAAGTCTTAGCATAAGTATTGTTGCTCAAAGCTTACACTTGAAAGTTTATAGTAAAGTGCAAAATAAACAGGTGTAAAGTAAAATACACAAAGTACATTATGATTTTTTTTATCCCAAGCAGTTTCTTAAGTCAATCCATGAGCCTAGCCCATTACAATTAATTTTAAATATTTCATACTTTGATAAATATAGAAAGATTAAAAGATAAATATCTTATTTTTATCTCATACTGTGTGTTTACACTATGTTATTAGGATGAAATCCAGATTTTTAGAAAACTTTGCTGTCACAGAGCAAGTATGTATTTTATCAAAAAGCATGCATACCATGGATGATTAAGAAGGGTATTGAAAAAACTTTCATAGATTTTCTGCTTCCAAATATTAAAAAGAGGACATGGGAAAATAATGCATTAAGATACTAAACTATATTATTCAAATTGCATATAGTTTTCATCATCTTCAGAGATGACAAAATTAATTGTGATTTTCCACTTTCAGTCATAAATGTCAGTAGGAAGAATTTCTTTATTTCCTACCTATAAAAAATAGCACAATAATATGCTTTTTTACGAGATGGAATTTTTCTGTGTAGTCTTGGCTGTCCTGGACTCACTTTGTAAACCAGGCTGGCCTCGAACTCACAGTGATTCACCTGCCTCTGACTCCTTGAGTGTAGGAATTAAAGGCGTGTCCCACCAAGCCTGGCTTCAATGTGACATTCTTATTCCTTTCTACATGATGACAACTTTCTCTGAAAAGGTAATGCCTCCTCATGGCCCCACTCAGTGTAGATCATATTTAAATCCACGTAAGCTAAGACTGTATGGAAAGAACAACTGTTATCAAACTGATGTCATCAACAATCAGACCATCAATTGTGAATCCTGCTTCTCCATTTTCACAGTTTAAATACTGTGTTTACATAACACCTGTTTAAATCAAACTAACACACATAAAGAATTACTGAAAATAATTATTATGCTTCAAAAACAATTTTTTAAATATTTGTTTCTTCCTTTCAAGTTATTGTAACTAAACATTTTCAGGCTATGAGAATATAATGCAATTTTTGAGGAAATGTTGTAATTTTATGACTCAGGTCATGCATATATTGTTTGACATATGGTAATGTATCCTAAGGCCTCACTGACTCACAAGAAAGGAACCCCAAACACTTTCGAGGTCAAAGAGCCGAATCTACATGTATATGTGAAAGCAATAATTAGACCCTTCCCTTTCAAAAGGGTGTTTATGCCAATCAGCTTAAACAGTGGTTTTCCAGTTTTTGTTAAGAACCATTAGAAGGACTTATTAAAGCACCATTTCATGGCACCAGCCTCACAACTGTTCATTTAATAGGTCTTAGAAGGTCACGACATTGCTTTTCTAATATTTTCCCAAGTACTGCAGGCTCTGGGGTCCCACTTCGAGAGTCACCAGGCTGAGATTAGTGGTTTCTAATTGAGGATGGCTTTTGTTCCCTAGGAGACATTTGTGGTTCCAATGGCAGACAGCGGCAGCTAAGGAAATAGGACCAGTGATGCTGTTTACCATCTCACGATGACAGGTCCAAAGACCACAGAAAGGAGTGGTGCACTCTCCAATGTTAGCAGTGTCAAGGTTAAGAAGTGTGGTTCAGAGCGCGTCAAAACAACAAAGCACTACCCTGACAGTAATGCCCACCTTGTATTGGTGAACAGCTTTTGCTCAGATGTATTTTACTCTGAGACCCATAGCAGGACCACAGCCCGGGACATATCGATCTTACGACAGAGCAGACAAGAACCATCTAAACAAAGAATCTTAAAATTCTGTTCAGGAATGGCCCTTGCCATTTTTTTCCTACTCTCATTTAATTGATCAAATCAGATTGCATGTTCCATTCTGACTCCCCTGGGCCAGAAATATAGCACTCTCCTTATATGATAAAACTGAACTAAATTCAATGAAACCAAATAAATGAAGAAACTGTAGACAAACACTATAAATAATTTTGGGAAGATATCCCAACAAAGGAAACACCAAACGTGGAGGGGGGTTGCCATTTTTTTCCTCTTTATTTAAAGATTTTATAACAAGCTTGTAATTACAGTAGCTTTGCTCTGGAACCAGTAGATGTAAATTTGCCCTGACAACTGTAGGGAGCCCACTTACATCACTACAGGCATCCGTCCCTGCTTTGTTGAGTGTGCATAACACAAGGCTATTTTTATTTATTTGGGTTGACACAGAGAAACACATGTTATAGAAGGTGGAGGAAAAGCTTCCATGAAAAGGAAATGAAAACAATCAGCTGCAGGAATTTGACTCCCTCTAGTTTCATCTAACATTTATAACATGAAATATATATACTTTAATGTCCTGGAAAAGAATGCTCTCAGTCTTTAGTAAGCATGGCTGTGTGCATAGAAGATTTAAGCTGATTTGAGTCACCAGAGCTTGATCTCCTTAGTCTATACAAACATTTAAGAGATGGAAATTCTAGTGATCATTTGCAAAGGTCTTAAATACAGGATACTACATATTCTTTAATGTAAAAATGTGCAAAACTATTACTTTATCCTTTGGTTAAACCTATATGCTTGGTTCTAAAATAATTCCCTAAAGTCACCCACTTGTATCAATATTATTTCTTAGAAAACAGGATACCTGATATATGTTTGGATATTTTCCAGCTAAAGGGTACAAACTGCATTGAACAAATGTGCACAGAGTAGATGCACATGGGAGCAGAGGGCTTTATGCAAAAAGAAAGAAAGAAAAAGGCAAACACGAACTTAAGTGGAGAGCATCTAAAGCAATCCTACAATTGGATGAACATTTAATTTCATTTGGATCTCTTAGTACTAAAAGAAATGGCCTCAGAGAATAAAATCTCCCCATCAAAGAAGATAAAAATACAAAGCTAAAGCAGTGAATGTACATGATAAATTCACGCAGAAATGTAATATTAAGGTCATGACATGAATCTTTGAGGAAGTGTTGTGAGCAGTAAGCTGATTTATTCATTGTTGTGGACTTTGTCATGTATAATAATAATTATTAGAATTACCAACATTGGATGAGGTAAATGGTGTAAATCTTTCTCCAAGAGAATATGAGAAACAAAGGGAAATATGAGTGCTATTCTCACAACTTTGAAGAATATTGTGAAGTTACAAAGATCTTCAACTGCAAAGTGAGTCTTCTAATTTCTAGTGCTTATTCACACAACCAAATTTAATTACATTGATTTTTTTTTCCACAACATTTTTGTGGAAAAGACATTTTAATCACTCCTACTGAGATATTACATCAAGGAGTATTTAAACAGCTAAGCCTCTCTCTTAGCAAATTCCTCTAACCAATTTCTATTTCAGTATGAACTAAGTTTGCTCCTTAAAAGTATTATAATCCTTTCAGAACATATATCGTGTGGGTAATGGGAAAGAGATGGATCTGACAATTTTTAATTAAAAGAAAAGGTATTCCTCTTCTCCTGTATAACATATCAAATTTTGCAGAAGAAGAGAAAGGTGGTTTTATTCCTCATATTTAAAAATTTAGTGATGATCGAATCAAAATTATTTTGATTTTTCACTCATGTCTTTATCAGTTAGATTCCCTATTGCTAAGACAAAATACCAAAGAAGAAGTAGCTTAAGGACCAAAAGGTGTAGTTTGGTTCTCAGTTTGAGGAAGGAATTGCATCAGGTGCAGTAGGCAGAAGCTGGAGAAAACCATTCAGGTCACACAGACTTTAACAGTCAGGAAGAAGGAACAGGAAGTAGATTTGACTGAAACTGAAAGGCCCTTCCCTTCCCTAGTGCTCTGCATCCAGCAAGGCTTTGTTGGGGGTTGGTCTGGTGTGCTGCGTATTGAGATGCTGATTTCTGTGCACTAAGATTGGGCACAATCCTGACGTGGGCATTGTTATTTCTATGAAGAATCTCCTATATCAGTACTGTGTAAACGTTGCTCCCCAATTATCTCTGATTGGTTAATAAAGCTGAGAGACAATGACTGGGGAGAGGAGACAGGGAAGCTGGACTTCTGTTCCCAGTTTGGGAGTCTCATGTAGGACCATGTGAGGAGGAGGGAAAAGAAGAAGGAGAGGGGATTGGAGGAGGAGGAAGTTAGAAGAAGGTGGAGGAAGAAAAAAAAGGGGGGCGAAAGGACATAGCCATGCAGAGCTGGCCATGAGAACCGACCTGATAGAGCAGAACCAGCCTAGGCAGGACCAATATGACAAGTCCGTTGGGGCATGTGGCTGAGAAGTAGCCAGATTAGCAAAGAGGGTTAGATTAGATGAATATCTGCCCAGATCTAGCACTTGTTGAATAAATCTAAAAGGTCTCTATGTCAATATTTGGGAGCTGGAGTGGGTGACTAGAAAGGAGCCCCCAAATTATACTTTATAACTTATTTCAACAAGTCTTAATCTCCTCAGTGTCTCACAATCTTACTGAGTATCACCACCATCTAAGGGTGGGAACAAATATTCAAACACCTGAGCCTCAGAGAAGTGTATGTTTTCAAACCACAAAATATTTAGTGTTTTCATTGAGTGCTAACCACCCTTCTTTTACCATGAGCTCAATTGACTGGAATCTTTCTCTCATTTTTCCTGCATGTTGTATACACCTAAAAATTGGTATGGCTCTTCCTCATCAAGGGTCTTATTTACATAATATTTGCATTTTGTTCATTTCACAAATGGTTAAGTGGAAGAGAATTATGTGTCAACCACCCACTGCATTACACAATTTGATAAAATAGACAAAAAAATAGACATGGAAAGAAGTGTCTCTCTTTTAGATATATCTTGAAAATATAACTATTCTACTCCGTTTAAACTACTTAGAATATTCATTATTTTGTTTATTTGTCTGTTTTGTTTGCAGGCTAGTACTCTCCTAGTGAGTTGCATTACCAAATCAGCACTTTAGTTCTTACAAAATGGCATACACAATGTCATCTATATTTTTTGAGCTTCTGAGTTTTTGACAGGGGGCAAAATAGCAAAACATCAAACACTGAGAAATATATCAAAAGTTTGTTCCCATGTTCAAACAGCAAGCGATATACATAGAACCAGTAATATAGTGTAATTGACTAGACATCAGGTGTTAGAGGATATATGGAGTCACAAATGGTTTCTTAGTTTCAGGCCTGAGCAACTAGAGGCTTGCATTACCATCAACCAAAATGGAGAAGATGCGAACAAAAGGGGTTTAATGGCATCTTTACGGCTTGGTTTTAAATATAGCATGTTGGAAGAATCTGTGAGAAATCTAAGTGGAGATATGTAAGGAATTAGATATTTAAATCAGGTTGCAAAGGGAGAGGACTAGAGTACAGATACATTCATGGAGCCATCAGTATATGGATCACATTTAAGGCCATGAGTTACTGTTACTCTCCAAAGGAACATGTGCAAATAAAGTCTTTCTAAGAAAACTGAATTATTTCAATGATGAAAAATTAGGGTGGGAAGACATAACTGGAAAAGATTACCAGGGAAGAACAAATGGTGAGGTTTGGGGAAAATCAATGGCATGTTAAGATCAAGCCAGAAACTTTCTTAGAACAGGGCAGATTCCTGGTTAGAGGTCAATAAGATGAACCATGAGTCTTAATCCTCAGATTTGGACAGGTCTCCAATAATATCAGCCTCAATTAAGAGCAGGCTCAATGAAGACAGGAAGTGAAAAAAGTCATTAATGGAAGCTAAGGCAAGAATGAGAAGGGATAAGTGGTTAGTTTGAAGATGTAGATGTTTGTGTAAATGCTGAGTGAGAAGACATGGAAAGAGCATTCATGGACTTCCTTTCCCTGTACCCCAATTTCTGGTAAAGCTGCATCAAGGTTAACAGTTCAGAAGTCCAGCGTAGGCAGTGTTGCCGTCTTGAGAAGAAAGGAGTGATGTTTTTATCTAAGAATTTGAGAGACTGAGTTGTGTTTAGAAAGCATAATGATTCCTGGGGCAGTTACACACTCACAAGGTTGAACTGGTGACTGCAGAGCGACTCACTTCAACCATGACGTTGATTCCTTCTCATTCAGTCATCATTGATATGGAGGAGGTGAAGAATGGAATAAAACCACACTTATTGTTTTGGTGAAGTAAGAGAGGAGAAAGGAATTCGGGGTGTGTGGGGAGAACTTTTTAGTTACCATGAAGACTAAGCTGATTAAGAAGGGAAGAAGGAACATGCATTTGATAAGGGGCAACCAAAAATTATGAGGTTCATAAATAGAAATTACAGCAGGATCATTGTAGAGTTAGGAACCAATAAGGAGAGTACTGTACATAGAGGAAACTTTGACCACTAAAAATAGGGACTTACAGGGTTGCAAAGATGGTTTAGTGGTTAAGAGCACTGGCTGACCTTTATGAGACCAGGAGTGTTCAACTCCAATTCCTCGTTTGACCGCTGTTACTTCAGCCCTAGGAAATTCATTGTCCTTTTCTGGGCCCCATGGTCACCAGTGACACATATCATATACAGAAATACATGATGACTAAAACAACCATTAATATAAAATAACATTTTTAAACCTAAAGAATAGGTTTCATGACAATGGTGTTGTGGAGAAGTTATATTTCCTGATGATACTCAGGTCTAGACTCTGACTATGGGAATGTATAGCACAGGAGGGATTGTGAGACAAGGTCGCTGGAAAAGTCGAGAGTGTTGGGAGAGCCATTTATTCAAACCCTTAAAATGCCAAAGATCAAAGCAAGGGTTGCACTGGAGAAAGAGACAGTGATTGGTCGTAACACTAATTTTAAACAGATAATGGTAAAAGTGACATAATAGCACAGAACTCATTTCAGTATCTAATTTCTGTTTCTTTTACTTCTTCAAATTTGTGACCCACATAAAGAACTCATTACTTCTACAAAATACTATCCCTTCAATTAAGTCCACTGTATTATTATACTAATATCTGGTTTATATTTCATTTTAAATGTTCTATTAAAACACCAGGACATTAATCAGGAATATTAATTAGAGATATGAAAAATAATTAAATGTAGACAGAATAAGAATCTTTAAAAACTAAGTATGGATTATTTATTCCATCAGAACTGCTCATTGATGACTTTAGAAAATAATGTTCCTTTGTGAAACTCAAAATGATTACAATTTAAATTCTCAGGTTCACTTGCAAGTATAGATTGGGGTGCTTATGCTTCATAGGAATAATGCGGAAGCTCATGCACATCTGTCTGGTATAGCAATTAAAGCTTCCTCAAGCCCCAGTTTATAAAATATTTGTCACAGAACAGGGACACAGCATCATCTCGACACTTCTCTGAAATGTCTGAGGTCTATAAATACCATCAACAAAGTCATATGTTCACATCAAAATTTTTCCACCTTCCCTGCACTGGCCCTGTGATGTATTTGCTATCTGAAATCACAGATGCCTAATGATATCACTGATTTTCATTCCAAAAGTTACTCCTGGAGTGTTATTTTGTCATTGCTGTCACCATTCAGTGACAGGTATGTCAAGAAGGGTTCATGCTTGCTGAATTAAATTTCATGGCTATCAAAGTGTAGACATTTCTTAATCTCCCCTGTTATGGTTACTTTCTTGATCCTCAGAACAGGACTTAGAGGCCTTGAAGTAATACAGAAATTTTCAAATATTAAAATGTTCCTTATGTCTTTGCCTTTGGACTTAGCAGTGAACTATGAAGACTAATCCAGAGATTTATTTAAAAAACAAATACACCCATGTTTGCAAGTCTATCAAAATTTCTTAAGTTTTCTTTCTCCAACTCATTAATTAGTAAGTATGAATATATTATACATAATAAATTATATTAAAGCCTTTCTATATATCCCTAGGCCTGTAGGAATTACTGGGAAAAATACCAGCCTCAAGCTGAGAATCCCTTTCATACAATTAAAAATCTGATTACTGTACCTGGAAGATTTGTAATTTTCCTTATATTACCTACATATATACAATGAAATATCTCCTAAGTAGATTTTTTTCCAAGATATGCAACGGAGAAATGTAAACAGCACAGAATTAAGCATAATCAGGCATAAACTCTAAAATAACACTCAATCTTTAGTGTATCTCTAATCTCCGTCTACATCCAACGACGACCCTACTAACCATAAAAGTTTGACTAAAAGGCAAAACGACTAAACCAAATTATATTCTCAGGTTCCGAATGAACTACCATTCTTGTCTCTTCAAAATCATCTTAACAAGAACAAACGAATATGTGAAAAACTCTGAAGCATGAAATACACAGACTTCAGTTTTGCCAAAACCAGAGAGCAAATGTGACCTAATAACATAGACTTCCAGGGAGATTATGAAAACTCAGAGGCTTGACCTTCCCGTGAATGAGCTTACTTACCAGATATCTCTTCTAGGCACTGCTTAGCTGTCTTACTGTATGAGGAGTCCATCTTTGTGGGGCTGGTACAGGGGTCAGAAGTTGGTAAAGAGGTGCCTTCATTTTCTGAATGTGCTCTGAAGTTAACCAAGAAGACAGGCAGAGACAAACAGCTGTAGTCACTAATGGCTCATCAAATTAGTCCTTTAGTGCATTAAAAGTTTTTCATCAAGGTTGATAACTTTTTCTTGACACTGGGATGCTTCACAGATATATAGCTGTATGAGAATTTTGGAACTTGTTTTATATACACCACCTAAGTATTAATGAGGTTTTGCATCAGATCTCCTCGATTTTTCTTTGCTTGACAGTTTGTATCTATTAATAGTTGATTGTATTGGGTATGGGGGCAAAAGAAACAAGAGTGTGTCTATTTTATAGAACATCTGGCTATATAATGCTTTTGTAATTGTAGTAAAGCTTTGAAACCACATCTGAAACTCTTTTTAATGCCTACCTTATAAAACACATACTAAAATATAATGCATAACAATAAGTAACAAATAGGCAGTGAGCTATAAACGTAACTATAATGATTCAGTTACTAAGGATTCTGGAAAATTAAAGCCAGCCAGAAACAGACACTTTCACTGATTGTTTATATATTTGTATGCATGTAAAGAGTGTACAGGGGTTATGTAGTTAACAAGTAAAGGATTGTCTAATAAAATGGAAAGCAGCCAATAAACAAACCATACACTTCTCATATCCCAACCATTCTTTACACAGTTCTATCCTCTATGCACAGGTGAACATTCTAGGGATCTCTTGACACAGACACAAAATGTAACAGATTTGATTCAAAAGCTCCTGTATGAGAAAGTCACAGCATGAGACACTGAGACACAGGAGTCAAGCTGACTCAGCACTGTGAGCTGCTGGCCTGTGTTCTCTGCAGAGGTTCCACTTGCCTTACTTAAAATTCCATTTACAGTACAGAGTCTGAACCATGGCAAGTCATCCATAATTATTTCTCACTTTAAGAACATTTATAGAAATATTTGACTGTAAAATAGCACTTCAGTACCCTTTTCAGTCACTTTAAATTAATCTATGACCTATATTCTAAATCTTGATTTTGAGACAAATAAAATGAGAGGACTGATGATAGAACTAGTTGACACTTACCCAATATCTTGGAGCAGGGTTTGTAATCTCAGTATTTCAGAGGTAAAGACAAGACATCAAAAGTCTGTGATATTTTGGTGAGACTAAAGTAAACTAGTAGGAGGAGAGAGAGGAAATTTTCGGAGAGGAAAGAAGGAATGGGGAGATGTTTCAATCTATAAAAAGCTGGCCACACAAGTATGACTTGTTTTTGGATCCACAGCACCTACATAAATATCTAGTCGCAGTGATGCCTATAGTTCTAGGACAAAGAAGTCAGAGAAAGGCAGATCATTGGAGCTCATTGGACAGCCAGTGCAGCTAAATTGGGAGACCTCCATGTTCAGTTGGAGATGCTGCCTCAAAAAAGAAAGTGTACAGCAACCAAGTACCTGACATTAACATCTGGTCTCAATTTGAAGGCATCCCCTGCACTTATGTATACGGTGGATGAATATGTATTTATACTTCACACATATGTACCATCACATGTGCGTGTATGTACATACACATATGCACACATGATATACAACTGGTATTTAATTGGTAGATATAAAAATTGAAAGAGCTCATTATGACTTTTAAGAAAGAATTTAAAGCTGCTGAATTCTTGGTTATATGTGCATATATGTGAAATGATATTTAAAACAGAGACAAACCAAGAATCGTACCCTCCTGGCTTCTTCTTTGCCTCTTTTGTCTGAATAAGGAGGCAAAAATCTTCTCAAGTTTTCTAAGGCTTCTCATTACTTGTTGAACAAGTTTAAATGGTGAGCATGGAGGTACTCCCGAGTCCCTGAAGAAAGCTACCTGGCTGCTGTCCAAGCAATGTCAATAAAGCACCCTGCCTCAGCAAGCTGGCTTTGAGCCAAGAATGGCTTAAAAATCATGCAGGTTCAGCATTGAGGGACTCATCTCCCAGAAGCTGAGTTACCTTATGTGTTTACTGAAATGACTGCCTAAAGCCCAATGCTAGCTGTTTCTTATTACATCAACACCGATAGCTGTCACAGGAGGCAGAATATGTGATCACAACAGTTATAAAATCATCCAGGAGGTGCCTCAGGGAAAATCTGAATGGGACATAATATCTAGAATGTCATGAGAGTAGGGATTTTGCCCTACTCAAGAACAGATTGTAGAAAGCATGTCAAAACTGGCTGTGGGTAACTTCCTCACTTCCCGAGACTGATTGTTCAGCTCTGTTGGCTAGGCCTCCATCGTCCTTTGTCTGAGACACTTATAAAGTATGTTAGCCCTTCTGATTGTTCAATGCTAAGACTTTCCATTTTATTGTGGTAGTGCGGGAGTACATACTTCTGGCCAATTACTTTTTTGTATCTTTTTAGTTTAAGGCACATGAGAATATTATTTATTTTCTAGTTCTTTGGTGGATATGCTATGGCATTCTTTATATGAGTCATTTACAGCAGAAATTAGATGGAAACAGATTAATCATTTAAAAGGATCACAAGACACTAAACTTCATACCATTTTCAAATGAACTTTGAAATCCTTGTTGGTTTATGTTCAGAAGTGGGTCAAGTCATATATCTCAATTCCATGTATTTTACAAAAATGGCAAATATATGGGCCTTTTTTATTTACAAAAGTAGTGGTATCAGATTTTAGCTCTACTGGGATATAATCCATGCTAATTAGTAAAGTGTTATCTTATATACAAATAATCAAAGAAATTTGGCAAGATTCTTGATAATTTCCAATGGTCTCTATTTTTGTGACTATTATATGCCAGTGAAATGAAATATTTTAACCATACCATGAAGATTTCAAAAATACTCACAGACACAATTCGCAGGACAAAGTGAGTATTGCAGGGCCTCCTTCACAGTTCCATACAAACTGACGTGATGATGATACACATTATATGTACCTACTGAAACCATGACATGTAACTTGGGAAGTACTGTTTATATAGAGTTTTATGCAACAGGTGTTGTTCTAGTGCAATATCTATGCACCAACACTCAACCTCATACCAATATTTCAAGGTAGTTGCTGCAGGCAAATTATAGTTTCTAGTTGTCTGACCATGGGCCCAGATAATAATTGAACTAAGCTGCCTGTAAATGGTGAACTATCAGTTACTACTATGACAATTTTACTACATTTATAACCCATGAAACAAAATCATACTCTATTAGTTCTTACTGGACACTCAGTATTTTATTTCAACTTCCCTTTGCTAGTAGATAGTTCAGTCCAAAAGAGACAATATTGAATGTGACAGCATCAACTGATATTTTATTGGCCATTTAAAAATGTTGATATCACATAACAAGTACTATCAAGTTTGAAATTTTATAAAAGTGAGTACTTTTATACTGACCTAAATTTAACAGTGCATAATCTGTGATGTAAATGAATATGTATATTCATACCCACGTATGTCAGTTTTGACCATTTGAAAAAACCTATAAGCAGTAACATGGTTATAAATAAAATTCTCCATGGAAAGAAACCAGGGCTCACTAAATAACAGATGAAACTAATTTAGGAAAAGTACAAGATGAGCCAAAAACACATTAAGACACTAAGAAAGGGAATCTCAAAGAATGTTAATGCTTGTAAAAGGTCATACAAAGTAGTCTTAAGAATCTTTCTGTGTCATAGTTACAGAAATTTTAAATATCAAAGTAAATTGTGGTGGCAATTGATCATAACTCACAAAACAAAATTGGACTTTATTAGTCCTTACAGTCTGAATGAATGACTAGATAACAGAGAGAGACTGCTTTCTCAAATCATGAAGTAAATACAGAAGAAAAAAATGAAGTTATAAAATAATTTATCATTAGAATGTAATTTTAATTCAGACAAGGAAAGTCAATGGAAGCTAGAAGTTTTGAGTGAATGTAAATTAAGAATAAAAAATTTACTACAGTTTTAAAATATCTTCTTCCACAGGTGCTTATTAAATATAAGTGGAATTAATTTTAAACTAGAATATATTAGATTAAAGAAGCAAATAAATCTTATGCCAGAATGATTGAAAAATATAAACATTCATAGAACACAATACCTTTAGAGGAAGCAATGGGATGAACATATCATTACTTATGTGACTCTGCGGGAAAGTAAGTCCATTTGTCTCATGATGGGCAAATATCAGATAAAAGGAAAAAAATTGAAAATTGGCCTTCAAAATATTGATGTCATAAAAATCAATGAGAGACCAAAGAAGAGACTGAAGGCTACTAGGAAGATGTAACTACTAGGAAGAATATTAGATTTAAATTACTTAAAGTAGTATTTTTGGAAATTAATAAAATTAAACAATGCTTTTAGGTATTATGATATATACATATATGTGTATATATATATATGTATGGTGTTGGCAACATTGCTAAATTTATGGGTTTTTTTCAGAATATCAGAAAGCAAAATTCAAAAGCCGAATACAAAAAAGGTTGCTCATACACACTTATAATTAGAAAACATTAACTTAAAGCAGGATTCACACAATAGTCCTTCTTCCAGCAGAATGTCTATATTTTAGCTTTAAAATACTGCAGTATGAGTGCATTTAAACTACTCCTCAGAGCACAAAAATACATCAAGCCTAGCAAAAGGCAGGCTTGCAAGACAAGAACTCAATAATCTTTAGTGAGTGCTGATGGCCAATTATGCTCAGTTCACAGAAACTACAATTGCAGTATAATCTACAGGAGTTGCTTGAGGGTATGCAATGCTTTATCAGAAGGATGGCTCTGTGTTCCATGTTTCAGTCTTTGTAAACTCACAGACCCTCCTATTCAATTTATTGTTCAACAACTAACCTAAGCTTCAAACTCTGGGAGTAAGTACTTTAAAAACCAATATCTTGCTTTTTTTTCCCCCCTTCAGAATCCAGCACATTCAAGCATTCAAGTGACAATTTTCCCTTTCCCTTCCTAGGAGAATCTGTACACAAACTTAGGACTCAAATCTTTTATAACAGTCTATGATGCTGTTTCAAAGAAGATACAGTCTTACATCAAAAGGAAAAAAATGCTTAAAATCATATCTCATTGACCTAATTTTATATATAGAGAGAGAGTTGCAGAGGCATACAACTTATATTTAATTAATACGTTTACAACACTTGGTGACTTTCTTTCTTTTTTTTTTTTTTTTTTTTTTTTTTTCGTTAGTCATGTTTTGCTTGCTAGTCTAAGGGATATTTTTCTCTCCTTAAAATTGCTCAGGCAGCCCCTGCCTAAACTTCTTTGCTTGTAGGAGCCTGCATTATATTTATCACATCATTTTATTGACATTTACTATAAATGGAAAAAAGTAAAGAGACAATGTAGAATTCAAAACAGTTCATGAGAAAGGCTAACAGTTGTTTCAAATTTTTGCTTTTGACTCATAATATGTGCAAGTGTTATTTTTCCTGAATTAACTAATGTTTTCACTATTTTTTCTCTACATAATTTTGCAAATGTGGGGAACATAGGTGCAATGCAATATATTCAAAAGGAATGGACAAAAAAATAAATAGTATGTGATAACTCCCTTTTGTCTAATGTCTGTCAAATTATCATTTCACAATCTCCTAGATGTTTCTGTGGGCACATTAACACTTATAATGGCAGGCTTTTCTAATTTCAAATAGCTTTAATTGTTGAGAGCCTCTTCTGTGGAACTCAGTATCTTCTGTTAAATTCTCCATCTTTTAATATTGGTTATTTCTGCTCATTAAGTGAATAAAGATCATAATAAGTTTAAAATACTCATTACTTTGTGGGGATAATTGAGTTCCAAAAGTTATGTAAAATATGTTGTACTGCATTAGCCGTTAGAGTGGATGAAATCCTTTAACAGTCATAACCTAACATTGCATTTACGGAATTCCGAATGTGAAGTTGATTAGCAAGAGTGTTATGAAGTACACATCAGTGTTTTACTAGGGATGGTAATTGAATAAGTGTCCGGATTAGAGTTTGTCAACTTGACACAAACCACAGTCATTTGGGAAGAAGGAACCTCAGTGAAAAAAAATACATATATACCCTCCAGACTGGACTACAGGCAAGCCTGTGTGGACTTTTATCGATTAATGATTGACCTGGGAGGGCCATCACATGGGGGGAATGCCACTCATTGGCAGGTGAATCGGAGCTGTATAAAGCAGCAGGGTAGGCCAGACAGGAGGAGTTAGGTAGTAAGGCATGTTCCTACATGGTTTGTACTTCAGTTCCTGCCTGCAGGTTCCTACACTCCTTGATCCCCAGCTCTGAATTTCTCAGTGATAAGACTATTACTTGGAAGTGAAAAAATGAGATAAACCCTTTTCCTTCTTACATTGGTTTCGGTCATGGGGTTTTATCGCAGCAATAACTCAGTCCCTAATAAAGGCCTACATAACCCTGAGAAAAGGAAAATAAATCTCCCTCAGTCCAATGATCTTCCAATTCTGTGTAGGTTATGTAACTATGTTTAAATATTATATAAAAGTATATGTTCATCATGTGCAAGTTACCTGTTATGTAAATTTATACCAGTTAATAAAAATTCACTATTTCTTATTATAAATGATTTTGGGTATGTACATTTTATTTTAGTCAATGCTGGCCATAGTCTCGCAGGCTCCTAACTTCCCATTTAAGTATTGTGATCATCAAGTGCTCACCAACAAGCCCCATCTACAGGTGACTGAGAAATTTGCAAATGTATTACTGACATTTTCCTAGCCTGAACTTCCTGGTACTAATCCCCATCCTTTCCACATTGCCGCAAGAACTGACAAACAGAAGAGAGCATGTCCCTGTGTTCCAGCACAACGAACAGGAAATGTGTGCATTCGGTCAGAATTTGTTTCACAGGCTAATATTGCAGGCTCTGTGATTTTCTGAGATCATTACTTTTCTGAATTTAAACGACTTCTCCATGTCTGATAAATAGGGATACTATCATCACCCATTTGTGGCAAAGTTTATGTCAGGAAATTAATACCACTATTGCAACATGGACTATTTCAGTAGGCAAGCACTTAACAGATGATATTTTAAAAGATACTACCATTATAAGGTCATAAATCATGAGTGTTATCATCTCAGAAATTAACAACCATGTCAAGGGGGTTTTCAGGAAGGATTCTTAAGTGAGAGGAATAGTTAAGATGAGGGAGGACATGTGGTTCTATGCACAAAGTGCCATGAACTGGGAATACAGTCATCTCACACTCACGTGGGAAAGTATGAGTATTTAAAACTCTGACTTTAGAGGACATAATTTTATCATTTATAAAATTTTGTGATACTATTTCACGGTTGTGTCATATAGAGAGTGCAATGAGTTGCATTAGTTTTATTTATTTTAACTATTTTATATTATTGATGATAGCCTAAGTATAGTTATTGCCTTTCATGGTAACTTTTTTACATGATATTGCTTTCTTCAATTTTTTAAAACAGCCATTTTTCATCAATCACAGTTTAAAAGATCTGGAGAAGATCTGTGTAATACATGACAAATGTTATTAGCATAGTATAAATATCAACCCAATCTTGAAACGAGTCATATTGAGGTAGCTCCGATTATTTCATCTCCATTTTGCATACTGGAAAATTGAAGTTCAAAATCTTTATGTATGTTACTGGAAGTCACATGACCAATCATTGATGGCAAGCAACGCAGCTCTCAGAGCCATGGCCTCAAGACTGTGTCTACTCCCTGTACCCCTAGCCAGGGGGTTATAAAATTTACTTTGAAGGGAAAAATGGAAGTTCTAAAGTGTACAGAGAATGTTTGGGTGGCATGCCATAGCAACAAGAGCTGCCTGTTAATCTGTGCTTTTTCCTCAGTGCTGTACACAAGTGCAATGGAATATTATTCAAGTATAAAAAAGGAGAAAGCTTGACATTTCAGATGCCAGAAATACAAGAAGGTAGAGAAAAATAAGCCAGATACAGGAAAAAAAAATCCCTACATTTTAGTTGTTAAAAAAAAAAAAACAAAAGGTGTTCCCACAGAGTAGTTATCACAAAGTAGTCATATGTTTGTGGCAATGATTAGAAGGGATGGTTTTGGGAATTATTGTTCAGAGACACAACATTTCTCTTTGATAGGAGAAATAAGCTTACGAGATTTCTAGATTTAGTACAAGGTGGTGACTCCATGTGGTAATAATAGATTGCATGTAAAATCCTGTAGAGGGAGTATGACATAAATGGTAACTATGTGCACAAACACATATGTTAATTGGCTGTACCTGATCATTCCATATGTAAAGCGATCATATGCTTGGAAATTGTATGTAATTTTATGTAACAATTTTAAAAGTTAAGGAATTATGACCAGAGTATTGAGTCTATTATAGATAAATTTAGTATCAACAAAAAGTTACCTTCAATTTTAATGAAGATTAAGAGTGATGAATCACACTGGGCATGGTAGCACACAACTTTAATCCTAGCCTGCCCTCCAGAATGAGTTCTGGGACAGCCACTGATACAAAGGGGGTGGGGGGGGGAGTGTGGAATCAAAAAACATTATATTTTCAAATGGAATCCACTAAATTTTTATTTGCTGAATATTTTATCGCAATAAACAAACAAAATAAGTGAAAAAAAAGCTGAAAGCAAAAAAACAAAAAAAAAGCAAAAAGCTGATTGAATAGGTAATGCAGATATTCATTTTCATTGACGGTTCGTATTTGATATAAAAATGAGTGATGTCTTTGCAAAATATATCTGAAACACACAGACGTTCTGACTATGATATATTTAAAGCTTCATGCTTTTCTTATATCATTAAAATGTGGATTTTGATTTGGGTATCTTAATTTCTGATTAGCCAGTTGGGGACTTTGGAAGGAGGAACAATAGATTCCTGATCCAGGCACAATGGCTTTGATGCACTGTGACTCAAGTCAGAAAGGCAATAATTACCAGGAATGTTGCATGCACCCCTTCCAATCAAATGTAACAATTAGGATGAGTTTATAGAGCTGCAAAGAAAGTATTTAGGTTCTTTCAAAGGAAAAATAAAAAATTATAATTCTTGGCTTTATTTTTTTAAAGCCGTACATTCAATACATTAATAAATATTTCACTGCAGCCTTGGCCCTGTGATAATGATAGAAAGTCTTGCTTCCTGTTCTTAAAATGTCTTACATGCTTTAAATCTGACAACCTCCCAAACAGATATGAACAAAGCAGACATTATTCTTCCCTTGGTCAGATCTTTATTCAGCAGACAGTGAGTTTAACTAGACCTATTCTAATGACTGTCAGAGCTCTAACTGATGAGGCAAATCATAGCACAAGAAAAATGGGCTACTTTGGTAACTGTGTAGTAGTATGTATATGTTTGTAGATATCATATATAATTGTGTATTGATATGTACAGGTTAAAATAGATGCCCCAAATACAAAACTGCAAAATATGAACATGCTAATTATATTATTTTTATCTACAAGCTTATATTTAGTAGCAGGAATTTAATATAACATTTCTTTTTGAATGTTATACCTTATAAAAACACTTAGCGATTTACACTAGGCTAGAGTGTATAACAAATAAATCCATTACCTTTGTTCTTATTTTAATCTCTACTAACAGGTGGAAGAAATAAGACTAGGAAGTTTTAAGTAACTTGTCTAAAGTCATGAGCTGGTAAATGGTAAATCTGGGCATTCAGTACACATGTGTCTGCTCTCAGGGCCAAGCTCTTTAACCATTATGATATACTTTATCCTAAACATGACAACAAAACAATTGACTGTCAGTGCCTTAAATCTGAGAATTCTTTT
Organism: Meriones unguiculatus; assembly: GCF_030254825.1. Classification (NCBI taxonomy): domain Eukaryota; kingdom Metazoa; phylum Chordata; class Mammalia; order Rodentia; family Muridae; genus Meriones; species Meriones unguiculatus. The sequence goes on from NC_083350.1 coordinate 118,238,274, forward strand.
AAGAGACAGCTTGTGCTTACAGCAGTCGCTAGGTGCCAGCGGTAACAAGTTAGTATGCTAAAGAACTGAACTTGAGACAATCATGGCACCGCGATTCCATTTTGCCCTTAACAAGATGTAGGTTGATTTAAGGCCTCAGCTTCTGAGAGAATAGGAGCTGAATAAGAAGGTTTCCCGAGACTGTACTTTAGCACTGAATTCTAGTCCTGTAGCTTCAAAGATAAATGTTCTCTGGAGGCGCAAGTTTACTGTGTAATTCAAATGCCGATTTCTGCACTTTTCATATCTGGTTACAATCCTTGTTCTGAGAAGCTCCTGTCTTAATGCTGTGTAAACACTGCTCCCCAATTGTCCTTTGTTATGCCAATAAGCAGCTTACAGCGAATCAATGAGCAGGGAAGAGAATAGGGCTGGACTTCCTGCTAGCCAAGGGAAGGAGGAGTTAGAAGAGGAAGTAGGGGATTCAGCCTTGGGACATGTCAGGAAAGGCCAGGTGAGAGAGCTCAGCAAAAAAAGCCTGTATAGTGCAAGGATCTCTGGGTTGCACACTGGGAGGAAACCAGATTAGGTTACAGGGTTAAGAATAGGGTAAAAACTGCTCAGTTATTATGCTGTGAAGCTTATTATTGAACAAATATTAAGGAGTATGATAGCCACGCTAAGAGAGAAACTGAGAAACAAACACAGTTTTATGAAAATAAGGTTCACAGTTCTCAAATGCCCATCTAACTTAGTGCTACGTGTGTAAATATGAAGATGAATGAGCACAGGGCTACGGAAGCCACCTCACCTGTAAATGAATGGAGCCACCGTGGCAGTGTTGGGATGGATATGCTGCTGCTGAGGGAGCTGGACAGCTCCATTGCTGGGGCTCTGTCCACTGCTGTGTGCCAGCTGCATAGCACAGGAGCTAGAGGAAGATGTGTGGCCAGCGTCCCTCCCCTCCTGAGTAGCAGAGAGGCTGGGCGCGCTTGTTTTCTCTGAGGCCTTTGGGAGGGCCTGAGAAGGGCTTCCCTTGGTAGTCCTGAATTTCTCAGACTCTTTGCTTGCTGCACTGCTGGGTGAAATAGTTTGCTTTGCAGTGGGCACCTTTGAGCCTGGCTTTGGGATCCCACTGGACGATGGAATTAAGCTTTCTTTCTTGGCTGCTGCGGTCTTACTGCCCTTTGGGATCAAGCTTGCGATTTTAGAGGTCTTCTTCGGAGCTGTCTCCGTCACCTGGTCCTTCTCTTCCTTTCCTGACTTTTCAGCACAGGCTTTATTCTTGTCCCTGTTCTTTTCCTCCTTTTCTTTTGGCTGCAACAAAGACTTTTTATTGCTGAAATTTTTACTTCCTGCTTTTGGAGGTGCTAATTTAGGTGACACTTTGGGACTGCTGTTCGTTGAGCCACCACTATTCAGACCACTGCCAAAACCTTCCATTTCTCCAGATTCAGAAAAGGCATCATCTTCCTTCCCAACATCACTAGGTCCTGAACTGGAAGTCTGAGGGGGGCGCAACGCAGTCCGGGCGTTAACCAGCTTGAATTTTTCGAGCATAGATTTCTGTCCCGATGGAGCACTTTTGACCCCTTCTGTGACAGGGGGCTTCAGTCTGTCTGAAGATGGAGTGGGAGAGGTGGCTGGGCTTGGCTGCTTCACGGTCAGCATGGTAGAGGTGGCGCTGTGCTTGACATTCATGGACTTGCTGCGCCACGGCTTGCTGGCACTTGGGGAAGGGATAGCAGAGACTGGGGGTTGCCCAGCAGTGCTGGGAGGCTGTGTGTTTCCATTTATACCTGAAGATGGTTGAGGTCCTTTGGAGGAATCTGTAAATGTTTAAGAAAAAAAAAAAAAAGATTTAGATATAAAATGTGTGTGTTGTGTGTCTGTGTGTAGACTTGTGCATGTGAATGCAGGTATCAGCAGAGGCCAGAAGAGGTCATCAGGTTCACTGGGATCCCTGTCTCCTACAAGAGCTTTTTGCACTCTTGGCCACTGAGTCGCCTCCCTAGCCCCACTTATTTCTTAATTATACACACATACCTCTTAAGAACTGAAAAGTGATACATTATGTAGCATTAATTACTTCTGTGGATATGATTTTCTTTCTTTATATTTTGTTTACTATTTGGAAGGTATCAATTTCAGGGAGAAAACTAAACACATACTCAAGTCACTCTTACCAAATCAAGTTTATTAGTCCTGAGTATTTATATATTTGAAGACAAATAAACCAATGTTCCCTCTCCTAAGAAACTCTTTGTTATCTAATCACCACTACAGTTCATTCTAATAAGTGAATATTGTGCATTATTTATGAAATGAACTTTTCTAAGTCATAAGGATATTAGCTGCTTGTTATCTGACTAAATATAAATAATGATGTAGCCTTTTAATTAACTGTAAATATTAGGATAAACCTATGATTAAGGTTATATTATGTGGAGTGTGGGGTCTCCTGTATGTGTGTGTGTGTGTGTGTGAGTGTGTGTGTGTGAGTGTGTGTGTGTGTGAGTGTGTGTGTGTATGTGTGTACGCATGCATAAAGGTATCTTTCACAGTTGCTTTATCACCTTCTAATTTGTTCTGAGACAGTTTAGAGATAGGATCTTTCTTAAGGTTTCTGCTTCTTCACAGTATACTCTAGGCTAGCCAGGCTGGGCTTTTAGGTGATTTTCCTGTCTCTGACTCCCTTCTACCATTCTTCTAGCTGTAGAAATGCTAAGATTACAGATGTGTGCTAGTGCATTTGACTTTCGACACTGGGTTCCAGTATCTAAATCAGGTCTTTTCAGGCATTTTGAGTGCCTTTATATACTGAGACATCTCCCCAGCTTAAAACGCTATTTCTATTTTTAGTCATAATAATCCTGAGACAAGGATATCTATTAATGTCCTCACTTTACAGATTCCCCAGGGTCCTTCTATTATCTGCCCCTCAGCATAAATTTACATGTTTACCGATTTTAAGAAATTACTGTCAAACATTTCTGCTTTACCTAGGAATATTAATCAATTTTATTTAATTCCCTTTATCTGCAGAAGGTAGTCTAATTATATCATCTGTTAGTATTTACTGAGTGGCTTCTGGATTCAAAGTACTCCTAGACAGCAAAATCCTGTTAGAGCAAAGGAAATGGATATAAGATGATGCTGTATGGTGACACATGTCAGGCGTCAGAAGAGCAGGGTTGTGGAGGAAGTGGTAGAGATGATGAAAATTGCCTGAGATCACAGAGGTCTATCTGATAAGGTCAGGTGAGTGACATAAGGAGGGTGCATAAGCGCTGAGGGTGAGAAGAGTATTCATAAAATTTTGTTAAGGAAGTGCACATTTTTCTCATTTGCTTCCATTGATAAAGATTTATATCCTTATATTAGAATATACATTTGGAAAAAGCACAATCACCCAAAATCCAAGCCTGTTCTGCTAGGAATACAGTTTGGAGGACCCTGATTGTATCATCCTGAGTTCACCCAACAATCTCACTTTGGCATCAAAAGCTATTTATGGCATTTCTCATTCTATATGGAAAATAATGTCAATATTGCTAATATAACCATTCCATAAAGAAGTCTACTGAAAAGTTCTTAGCTTTATTATTTTACAACAACCCTATGAGGTGGGAAGGGCTTATGATTCTAGTTCAGCACAGTAGGTGAATCTAAGTAACCCAATAAATAGTTTATCAAAAAGGAGGGTTCCTGTGTGGTATGACTCTGTAATTGTCTTTCTTTAAGTGCCTGATGTTTATAGCATCATGTAGCATAATAAGGGACCTTATAATAAGGGACCATTATACTATGTTATAGTATAATGGACAATGTGATATCTAGGGATCTTACAGCAAGTGTTCTGTGATTCAACGGTATTTCATAGGCTTGAATAGTCTGCATATCTACCAAGCTTCCATTTATCATAATTGCAGCAGATCACAGATCATGTTTGGAGTAGATAGGGTTGAATTAATTCATTTTTCTTGTTTCTTATCATGATGACATTCATGTTAGCTAAATTAATTAATGTTTCATAGTTATTCGGTATTAATATTTTTGACTCATTGAAGTTTGAGAACCTTGTTCAGATGTTAGTACTGAGAAGTTTGTGGCAAAGAGTCACTGAGAAACAAATAAAGCAAAATATGTTATTTTTTCTCTTCATTTTAGCCAAGAAATTAGTTTGAGTTTATAGTTTGCTGTATATTTGCAACTTTGTTAACAAGTCAGAGTCCTGTTTTTGTGGACCTGCAAACTGTAGTGAGGATAAGAAAGGACAGAAAAGAATGAGTCTGGGTGCTTAACTAAGTAGACCACAGATGTTCAAGTACAGAAGAAGAATTTCAATACTGCTACAACCCAGAATGAGACACATCAGACTGTCGATTGTGACACCCACTCAGAAAACAGCAATGGTCATGGCAGCAGCTGTAAAGTTAGCTTTAGTTGAGCATACACATCTAAGACATCTTTCTATGCCTGTCCACAGTCTGTGTTTATATATCAGCAATAAGGAGCCTCCGGTTTCTTTAAAAGGTCAAACCGAAGGTCACTGACATCATCTGAAAGATGTGCAGATGAAGAAATCTCCCAGTACTCCTCATTATAGAATGGGTAACAGCATCAGCTGAACGTGCAGATTTGTAGCTTCTATAGAATCCATAAAGTGGGAACCATAGGCTGTGGAAATTCTATATTTCCATACTAAGCATCCAGCACCCTGAAGGCTGATAAGTCAGCTTCTGACTATGAATATATCTTCTTATAGAAAAAGAATACCTTGTGTGCAAATGTAAAGGCATGCAAACAGTCTGCATTTTTATGGTCTTCATCTGTTTATAGTGATTGATACCTATCTCTGATCTCCAACTGATACTTTCCTTTCAATCTTCCTCTTCTTCCATCTAGATACCAGCCATCACCAACTCTACTATAACCATTGAACAGGAGTTCTCAACTGATTATTCTAAGTATGTTCTAAGCAGATTTTTATACATGTCATCACATTAAAAGCCATTAAAATCACTAGTACACATAAGAGTTCCTTGCCAGAAATGAGGAAACTGAAGCTTCATAAGAGAAAGCAATTTTAACACACATAGAAGATTCAGAACAGCCCAAAACCTTCTTTGACCTCTATACATAGAGGAAATAACTCTGTCTTTGTCCTATATGTTGCCTGTAAACCCTAAAGTTTTGATGGTATTTCTTACCAAGGAGAAGCTATATGTGTGTTTGTTCGAATCATGTTTGTCCTCTTCCTTGCTGAGCAGAATTTAAATATGAATAACTAAGAGACTCTCTACCAGTGTACTAGTCTACTTTCTTAGATACCTTGCTTACACATTCCTCACACTTAATGTGAGAACAGGTACAAATTCATGGTTTCAAAACATCTAAACTTACATAGTCAATGTCTGGCTTCCTCACTTTGCAAGTGACAGTATCAACAGGAGCATTTCCAATCTTAAACTTAAACTTAATATGCTGAGGTAAATATGGTGGCTGCAACAGACATGGGAAAATTAGGGATAGGGCCTACATTGCTGAACGACTACACTTTAGAGCTTTGATCTACATCGCTGACAGCGCAACCAGCTTCATAAGAAACACAGAAAATATCGTAAATGTGTACAACTAGTTTTCACTGCTAAGTTTCTTACTTAGAGAAGTGAAAACTAACCTTTATCTAAGGAATATAGAAGGTGGTAAACATGATAACAGCAGCAGCGGTTTTTGACAAGTGTTCCCTGCAGAGTAGCCAAAGTATTGGATGATACTGATAGTCTTGGATAAAGGACAGCCTAAGCATAGAAATTTTTGTGGAAGGAAAGAAGCAATGAAGTTATAGGTTTGTGGTAAAACGATTGGTAATCATCAATATAAAAATGTCAATTTGTTTCACAAAAGCATCTTTGAAAAATGTGAAAATTCAAAAAGGATGGCCCAGGTATAAATGTATTCGGTTACCTCTGTTGAGTCTCAGCACATTGCCTTGCAGAGGGAATTGCTTGTGAAATGTTCCGCTCATCAATTTTATAATGACTCAACAGAAACCTAGGATGCTATTAAAGAGACACTGCCCTTTCTGCATACGTTCTCCTGTACCAGCTGCAAAGTCAGAGAGCTGCTTTGTGTAGCGATGTGGTATTTGGGGGTGTTTCTATTCATCAACCAGGGTTTATTATCTGCAGTAATGGATGAAATTCCTCAATAGGTGTCCATGTGCATACAACTTGTCAACATATTTGACTGAGATTACATTGTGATATTATCTTATACATGTCAGTAGTTGGGCTAACAGTTGAAAACTACTCATATTTCAGGAATTATGTTACTGATATAATATTGTATGAGAAAAATAAAAAAAGAGTCATGTTAAACATGATGGAATTATTAGTAATATAGAATAATAATTGAAGCCATTGCCTTGAGGCTGGAGAGACTGCTGAGTAGTTAATTGCACCTGCTGTTCTTTGTAGAGCACCCACATGGCTGCTCAAAGATACCTGTAATTCCAGTTTCAGGGGCTACAACGCCTTCTTCTTACCTTTCCAGGCACAAGGCATGATTTATGTACACACATGCAGGCAAATGCCATATACAAAAAATGAAAGCAAATAAATCTTAAAGCATATTCATTATGTAGAAGAGAAAAGGAAAGCAATTTAGTTTCTTATAGTAATTTTACAAGGATTAGGGGGAAAAAGAATGAGAAAAATGTGTTTAAGGGGAATATCTCATGCTTCGCTGACTATAAGCATCTGAATTTCAAAAGAAAACTCATACGAGAATGCACATTAATTGTAATGGCTTAAAACAGTGAGTCAGAACATTGCTAGATCTTTGGCATCAATCCTACTAATTCCACAATGGCACTAAATAAAAGTTAAAAGGTTCCATATTAGAAGATGCCTGATGCTGTCCTCCTCAGTAAAGATACATGTTTAGTGTGCGAACCATTTGAGAGAGACAGAGCAGTAGTGTTCCCTCTGGTACTGCCACCGATCTCTTAGCAACATGGAAAGACTCCTCTCTAAGGAACTGTGTCAGGCAACCCAGGCTTATAGCTTAGTACTCAGAAATATAGCTCACAACTAAATCACAAATGAAACAAGGAACATTTACATTTCCAAAAACTTATTCAGTATTCCCTTCAAATGCATTGCACAGACTTTGTAAAACAAAACTAGTTTGTTAATGTTTCTCAAGTGACGTAAAATGTATGGCCAAATGAGTCTTAATGTGGTTTTCACGACATCCTTCTCCTAGTGGTTAGTTATGGGTTTTCTTCGGAGGCTGTATTTGTCTAGAGCACTCCTTCATGGTGCACCGGCTCTGATAAGTGCTGATATCACCCTGTATTATTCATTGTCAGCTTTTGAAAGGCAGGTGATCAGGAGAAGAGAGGGAAGGATTCTGAATAGTTTAACAAAAGATTCTTTCTTCATTTCACCATTTGTTCTGCAAAATTCGTCCCTACATTCTGCTTCAATGTAACAATGAGATGGGATTGCATTCTAATATAACATTTCTATCACAACCATCTCTGCAAGTAATAATTTATTACAATGCATGGTTATAATTTCATTCATTCAAAAATGGGCACTCATTTTATTTTATTTTTTTGAAAATGCCTTAGTGTTAAAATTGAATTAGGGTTTGTATTTCTCTCCTGAGGGCATTAGATGTCACACCATTTGGAATTCAGCCCTTATCCTTCCACACCAGTCATACCAACTAATACTGTCATAATTTGAACAAGTTATTTTCCTTCATTATGTAAGTGACATTGTTCTTATAAATACATCTTTATTACACATTAAAAATACGAGACATTTCTACATGTTTAATTTGGTTAATTCTTCAAACAAAACATCTTATTTTTAGATATTGGGTTTTTGAAAAATTGGAAGGAAACCATAGGTTTCAGCCACACCAGATTCTACTACTGAGATACATACTTGGCCTTAAAAACTGGGATGTTTTAAACATTCATAGAACATTATGATGAATCCAATGTCTCAGGATACTTCTGAGTATTAATTTTCAATATTTTGTTCATCCTGTTTAAGTAACAATTCCTTTAAATTAGTAGACTCCATTCATTTAAGTACTAAATTAAACATTTTAAACTATTAAACTTAAATTTTTAAATTTCTAATAACAAAGAAGAAAGAAACATTGTATTTATAACATTTAAATAATATATCCTAAATTCTTTCATTATAAAACTATAATAGTTGAAAATTTATTTGTCACCTTTCTTGGTCATACCCAAGACTAATTTGTTAACTGATAGAATACTTTTTTAATTTAATTTTTTTAATGTCCGGTTTGGCTCTTATCTCTTTGAGGCCTGCTCTTCTCTGAAGAGGAAATGTAGGAGGAGTGGATCTGGAAGAGAGGAGATATTGGGGGAGATCTACAAGGATGGAGGGAGAGGAAACTTTGGTTAGGATGTATTGTTTGAGAGAAGAATCTATTTCCAATAAAAGCAAAACCCCAAATAATTTTAAATATTTATGTGTCACGTAATATGGTGGTTTAAATGAAAATAGTCTCCAAGACTCATCCATTTGAATGCTTGGTAGCCAGCTGATGGAAATGTTTGGGAAGGATTCGGAGGTGTGGCTTTGTTGGAGGAGGTGTGTCACTGGGGGTGGGCTTTTAGGTTCCAGAAGCCTATGCAGTTCCCAATTAGCTCTTTCTGCCTTTTGCTCTCCCTCATTGTTGTCTCAATTTGGGAGCTCTCAACTAGTGCTTTTACATCATGCCCTCCTGTCTGCCACTGCAAAGCTCCTTGCTGTGATGGCTTTGCACTCTAACCTTGTGAAGTTTAAGCTCCCTCTAAACTCTTCCTTCTGTAACTTTCCTTGTTCATGGTATCCACAGCAACAGAAAGGAAACTAGACATCTAAATACTACAAAACCCTAATACCAAAACACTTAAGCCAAACACCCTAATTTAAAGGTTGTAGTCCTTACTTGGAGACAGAGTATATTTCATTTTGATGTAATATTTACAATTTGTTTGTTCTTGTACTTTAAGATAATATATTAGAAATTTAAAATTGCATAAGGTCATTATAAAATGGCAAAAATAACTCCAATAGCAAGTGCATTGTACATGTAAAGCAGATCCCAGGTGGCCCTTTTAAACCTATTTGAAATATATAGACATTTAATGCCTACATCTTATTTATAACAAATGTCTACAAATCTAAAAATAAAATGATCTGTAATATATAGCTTCCACATTTCCTCATGATTTAGGTTATGTCTGCACATCCCTCCTCCACTAACTCCTAGCCCAAAGGAGAAAAGTGACATATGTTTCAAAATGTTTTGAAATTTACAGTTACCTTTATGCTAAAAGTCAATTCACTACATTCTCGTAACTTCTGCTTTCTCTGTGAAGCAACAAAGGCCACACATTGCATTGTATCTGTCTCCATCTTGTGGCAATTAGAAATATTGCTAAGTACCAATGTTGCAATTCTATACATAAATGAGAATTAAACATCCTTGGTAGGAGATGAGATCTTGTCCATCTTTGGAATATTACTTAGAGATACTAGAAATAAAGACTTTAAAATTACAGAAACACAAACATTTCATGATTCATATATATTAAAATTTCTAGATTACTTCTAAATCTCTTTTCTAGTATTATTATTATGTATGTATTGAAACTGATAGAGTATTTATATGGAATCACATATATACATATATGTATTATATATCTCATAAATACAATAAAGGTATAACATACATATATATGTATATGGTAGTATGAGTGTTTTAAATAGTGATAGTCTATTCAACACACCTCTGCTTATAAGCTTGTTAGCCTGCTCTAGAAATTGTGTAGTATGTACTTATAAACTAAGGTTGAACTTATAGAACACATTCTAAGGTCACAAAATAAAGGAAATGTTTATTTCTATGTAGAAATATCCATTTCCCATGTCCTGCCTTACCAAGAAAGATAAAAGCCTTTAAGGACATACTTTTATTTAAATACAAGGAAAAAAAAAACAAACAATGTTCAAGGTCACTAAGTTTGTAAAAGAAGAGTAATTATATTTGGGTTTTGAAAAATAGCTGTATATGTGGCATAAAGCATTATTAAAAAATCATTGAATCTCCTTTGGATTGATCCCTGAAGAGAATGTTTTTTCCTTGTTTCAACCTGTTTGTTAGTATGGGTTAAGATAGTAAATCAGGAATGTAAAGAGCAAGTGGATTTCAAAATATTCTGAAAGCTAATTAAGCTCAGTTATGCCAGCAATAACTTTTTTGATTAAACTTCTGAACTTGCAAAGTCATTATGAGCCATTGAGTACTTAATCTCTCTCTACAGAAGACACTTTGTTCTTAATTTTAAAGCTCCAGACTTCAAAACACATACTCTATTTCCTCTCCCCTTACCACGTCTGAGCTCAGAAGTGGGGCATATTTCAGTGGAGGATAGTTTTAAAAAGTGGCAGATATTAAGACACATTGCTTTGCTATTCAGGGGGTTACGATCTTCCAACCCTTGCCTTAGTTAAAAGGAAAAATTATCACGGTACAGTGTCTAGTCCATGATTTTACCTGTCACTTTATGTCTGAGTATAGGAATGCCACCTAATTACTTCTTAAAACAAGCGGTGAAACAGTGCAAGCTTGGTTTAACTACTCAAATGAAGCTTCCCAATAGGTCTGACAAAACATGTGAATCACTTCTTAATTTCTTTATACTCTCCTATGTAGGGTAGGTTACTGCAGAGAGAAATGGGAAGTTTTACTGATTTGGAAACACTGCTCCAACAGCCACGGTATTTACAAACACCGCTTCTTGATTTCCTTAGGATACAAGCTTGAGCCACACATCCATCCATTCCACTGGGCTTTGATCTAAGAGCCACAAGTCCCATGCTGGCACCTTTAAAAATGTCCATTTTGCACATCATAGAGAACTGTGGGGGTGACAGATCATCTATAATCTACCATTCACGCACACATACTTTTGTCCTTCTTGCCCATCTGTTTTGTGATTAAGTAATTTTTTAAAGAAAACATAGATATGGATAATTTGATGTTTAGGGAAAGCTGAGGTCACGACATTTCAACTACTGCTGCTTTCAAATATCACAAATATTATCTACTGCTTGTGGTTCTTATTGTTTTGAAACATGGCCATACGCTGTCATCTTGGTGATTTGGGGACTTACTGTGTAACCCACATTGGCCTCAAATATGCGATAGCCCTCCTACCCTAACCTCTAAAAACAGGGATTACAGCTGTACACTACCACAGCCTGTTCACTGCATCGTGACTTTTTGATACATCATCCTTAAATGCTCACACTTTGTCACTTATGCTAACTGACATAAGGATCCAGATCAATTTAAGATAGCACTTTGATGTCAGGATACATTTTCATAAAATGTGGAAGGCATAGGAAAATGCTATGTATATGCATCTAGTGTAGCTATTTTTGTGAAACAGATTTTATGCTTGGCTCTATAACTATCTACTTTAAAACACATGAATTTATTTCCTTGAAATGTTCCACAGAAGAGGAAGGTCCAGAAGGAAACTGGAATTCATGATGGCGGGGAGTTAGGAAACATCTCTGACAAAATTCCCATCCCCAAGCTGCTCCACTGTTCAACTATTGGAATTAGTATCTGGGCATAGGGATCTTTTCTGAGACCGATTCTCCAACCATGGACCATGCATGGAGACAACCCCTGCACAGATGTAGCCCATGGCAGTTCAGTATCCAAGTGGGTTCCCTAGTAAGGGGAACAGGGACTGTCTCTGACATGAACTCAGTGGCTGGCTCTTTGATCACCTCCCCCTCAGGGGGGGTGCAGCCTGAGGAAGACATTGTAGCCAGTCCTGATGAGACCTGATAGGCTAGAATCACATGGATTGGGAGGAGAACCTCTCCTATCAGTGGACTGAGGGAGGAGCATGGGTGGAAAAAAGGGAAGGAGGGTAGGGTTGGGAGGAGAGTGGGGGGGGGAACTACAGTTGGGATACAAAGTGAATAAACTGTAATTAATAAAAAATATAAATTAAAAAAATGGTGTGCAATTCACAAGACATACATTAGACTTGGGGCAGAATCACGTGAGAGATGCACACTTACCTTTTTCATTTCCATTTGCATAACTTGGAGGCTTGTTTTTGTCAATGCTGTTAAAGCTCTGACTTCTCCTGTTTAGATTGGAGGCTCCCTGAGCCTTGTTGCTGCTGCTCGCAGCGGGCACCCTAGAGGGCCCTGGAAGCCTGAAATAGCACGAGAAAAATTTCATCATTATTGTACACTTCAGAAACTAAGGAGAAGAGAAGAGTGAACAAGGGAGAGTCGGTGGGACCCCACAATACAGGATCATCTATGACCTACTTAGCAGAAAATGATGGTTTGAGAGACAAACAGCTGGATACAAAGTAAGAGACTGTCATAAAAAAAATCTAGTTTTACTTCTTAATAAGAATTCCCCAAAGATAGAAAAACTAAAGTTTTTCTGTTACAAGAGTAACAGTGACATCTAACCCTATAGAGTTCCTAGCATATTACTTAGTAATCTGAAGTTGGTAAAAATGTTCCTACCAGTATATAAAACATAGTTTTAGCTAAGACTTGAAAATTAACGGCAAGGATACACTACTGAACAAAAGGCAAACAGCAATGATTTGTTGACTAGCTAAGCTAATAAGTTACATTAAAACATGGTGCCATAACCAAAGCCATGATTATATTCTATTAAGCTGGCCTGTCTGACAAAAATCTTCCATTTGTTGGTCAAAAAAAGGGAGTGGGCTGTGTGTTGGTGATTTTTTTTTTTAACTTGTGGCCACCTCATCACATGGGACAAGAACAGAATGCTAACCTCAGGGAGAAATCACTGTTAGTAGAATGACAGTTGAAATATACCTGGAGTAAAGGCAGTCTCAATACTTTTTGTGTATGAAGAACAAGTCATGTGTTCATGCAGACCGTGTCTCTTATCATCATAAGAGCTTGATGTTCATGACCTGACAGTCTTTTTTTTTTTTTTTTTTAAGATTACCACTATGTTTCATTTTGGATCAATTTATATTTTATTTTATTTTTTTCCTTTAAAATTTCACTTGTCAATCATTTAATAAACTGTCACTAAGTTTTTAGCTTGCATTGTGTTTTATATATGAAGCATAAGCTTGACACATATGAACAAAAACCTACAGCTTAAGGGCTAGCATTGACGCTTTTGAGACAATGAGACAGGGATCCGGCCAGCGCTGTGGGCATGTGCTGCCACCATGTGAATGAGATTGTGAACTGCTCTGAAAATTCCTGTTTGAAAACAAAGATAGGTCCGTATAAAGCTGTAATACAGATTAAAAAAAAATTAAGGTTTTTTTTTTTTTCTTTTTGTATCTCTTATATGTCCAAATTGCCAATCTATTCAGCACGTCAGGTTTCAACACATCTCTACTACACTATCTGACTTGGAACATAAACCCTTAAAAATAGAAATCTCTTATCGTAGTAGAACTGCAAAATGCAATGAACATTAGGAAAATACAAATACTAGAACTGTATTGATGTTACAAGCAGTTAAGGCTTTCACATTTTTGACTGTACTTTAGCATTTAAACACTACAACTAATCAATATTCTCTTCAGCTGCTTTGCTTGTTGGCAGTTATGTCATACACAAGATTAGAATCTTTTCCAAATGACTCCAGCTTTTCAATTTCTTTTCTCAAATAACTCCACAAGGGGTTGTAACTCCAACAGCATAACCACAGACACTAGGAATTTACAGTACCAGAGACTACTCCCCCCAGGAAGAAGTCAAGTAACTAAGTGGGCCAAACGTCCCAATCCCAGTAAATATGAGAGCAATTGCTGTAGACATAATGGTAGACTTTGAAATTCATTCCAAACTCGTGTGTAAACAGTTTGTCCTCAAACTTGCCCTGTTAGCAATGAAACTTGACCCACTTCTAGAAAGCAATTAAGATGCATTTTAATCTTTACCGTGACCCATGAAGTTAAGTGATCCTCAGTCCTCAGAAGAACAAATTAAAACAAATTAAAAGATACATTTGCTCTTCTCATTACCCTAATTTGACAGGCAGCCAGAGCCTCCAGATCATTCATCAAAGCAATAAAAAGGGAAATGAGATGAAGTTTAAAAAAAAGGGAGAGAAAGAGAGAGGAAGAGTATGTGACACAGAAAAATTCCATTAGAACAAGGGACTTAGAATATGTCTTATATGCTCACATCTTTACAGGAGCTATGAAGGTACTCACTGATCACATATAGTGATTTATATGCCATTTATTGTAATTTTAATTAATTAATTAATTTTAAACTTTTTTCTCTCTAGAATAAATATTTACTATTGAGAAAATTCATGTTAAAAAAAAAAAGAAACAAAACAAGGCAAGAGAAAGAGACCAATGGCATCAAGCCACCGGAGGTAGCCCTTTATTTAGTACTGGGCAGCCTGAGTCATGACTGAAGCAATGGTGAACAAATCACCACTTGACAGCTCCTCAGGGCATGTGAGTGCACATGGCAGGGCCTATCAGAGTGAAAACCATTGTATTGGTTTCATCCAGTGGGCTTGAACAACCATCAATCCTTTTTAAGAGTAACATGAACCAAAAAAAAAAAAAAAAAAAAAAAAACATGCTCTTCCAATATTTTATATATCATTATTTTGTAAAAAGGCATGTATATTTATCTTTAAATACATGCCACAAAAGCAGAATTTTAAGTTATTATATAGAGAATATCATCCTAGTTTAATTTCTTCCCACTTGCCTATTTTAAAACTGTTAAAAATCTTGTTGTATAACTTTCAGATTCTGAGACCTTGAAAAGATCAAAGACTTTCAAGGTTGTTTTTCCTCACTTACTGTAAGCCCAGGACACAGCTCTTGCCTAGACATCACTGCGCACTACTAAATCTCACTCAACGTCAAACCTCTAAACGCATTTAATCACCTAACTCACTTATCCCAAAGTCTCCAGATGGAAATCTGCTTAGAAGGACTGGGTGCTCTAAATTTAGTACCCTTAGAAGTGTGTCGGGCTTTAGGAAATGTAGAGTGGCTGGACGGAATATCACTGGCATTTACTTGAATATCACTAACAAACAATAGATTAGAGACATGAACTGACCTAGTAGGCTTTTTCTGACTGGTTGCAATTCCACTGTGATTACACTGAGCTGCATATCTGGCTGTCAGACTGTATGAGGAGAAACAGAGAAATTGAATTAAAGGGATTCTTTGAACATGGAAAGAAAGTTCAAACTTACAAGAAGGTTATGAGTTAATGAAATGCAATTGAAACACAGATAAACATATATAAAGAACAAATTAACTGGAAAAGTATGGCAATGCAACACGTACGCGATGAGCTTCGATTATGAATGCCCTGTGAAATAATGCAGCACACCCTTTGTAGAAAAATGTCTCATTGCTGACTTTAAAGTTATTCTGTGAGGCATTAGGCAGTATAAATATTTAATAACATTATTTTAACTTATAGAACCTTAACCTTTAACTTACTGTGAAAACATTAAATAAACTAAAGTTACATTTATAGGTCAAGATTTCTTTCTCCAGAGCACTAAAAGGATGAAATATGAGATGAGAGTTTGGTCAACCTTGTTATTTTAAAGCAGATATTTTGAAAATCAATTCATTAAAAAACCGAGTTTATGACTCATACATTACTGTTGATACCTAATACGGCACACTTTTTAAAAGAAATTTAAAATAAAATATTTTTCTTTAAAGAAAGCTGTGTACAAAAGTTGAAAATTAAATAGAGTTAAGTTCTGGCAAAAGAAAATCCTTAAAATGTCTGATAATGATTGAGCATTCTTGAATTATATTTAACTATTTTATTTTAGTGTGTGTGTGTGTGTGTGTATGTGTGTGTGTTTGTGTGTGTTTGCAGGCTTATTCATGCCATAGTACACATGTAATATCAGAGGGTAATTATGGGATTGACTCTCTCTAATCACCTTGCAGGGTTAGGGATTTGAATTTAGGAGGTCTTCAAATCTTTGCACTAGTGCGTTTTTCACTGATAGACACTACTATACACACAACCATTTTATTTTAATCAAATAAATATGAGAAATCCTCACTTAAACCAAGTTTTGAAGAGTAGCACATGATGGACAAAATGCAAATCTGTACCTTAAATTGATGTCTGCACGGCTAAAAGTTGAAGAGACGGTGTTTAGAAAAACAAAAATGAATTAGGCTCAATAGATCCAAGAGCCTTTTGGCACACCCATGGAAGCCAAGACTAGATGCCTTCATGGAAAATCACTTCCCAAGGAAATTGTTGTACCTCTACACCATGACACGTAGAGTACCTAAACAGTCGTTAGCAGTCACAGGGACCTTAAAGTAGCATAGATGTGCTAGGTGTCCTCACTCTACTGAACCGACCTGTGGTAAGCCGAGGGAGCCTTATGTAAAGGGAACACATTCTCATATGGAAGGGATTTTCATGCTGAGGGAGCACATGTTTTTCAGATTCACTACTTTATGTGTTGGTATTCAAGTCCAAAACAATCTATATTTTAACCATAGCATGAACTGATACAAGAGCCCAAGCTACTTTGGTGACAACAAAAATCACAGAATAAGTGAAAAAGAATAAGTCATTTCAACACAATCAGATCGAAATTAAATAAATAAAAATAACCTTTAAAAAGGAAACTTTGGAGAAGTCTCTTGTGATTCTGACAGTTGTAAATTCTCTAGGAAGAGGACCACCTACAATTTAGGCACTCTTTAATTTTTATTTTATTTTATTCTATTACTTGTTACAATTTATTCACTTTGTATCCTGGCTGTAGCTCCCTCCCTCATATCCTCCTGGTCCCACCCTCCCTCCCTCTTCTCAGCCCAATGTTATACCCCCACCAGCCCATTGATAGGGCATGTTCTCCTTCCCTACTAACTGACTCTAGCCTATCAGGTCTCATCAGGACTGTCTAGATCCTCTTTCTCTGTGGCCTAGTAAGTCTACCTCGCCAGGGGGAGGTGATCAAAGAGCAGGCAACCAAGTTCATGGCAGTGACAGCCTCTGCTCTCCTTACTAGGGAAGCCTTACGGAGACTGAGATGCCCATGGGCTACATCTGAGCAGGGGCTCTAGGTCTTCTACAGGCATGCTCCTTGGCCCAGATTTTTTTTTTTTTTTTTTGGCTCTATTGGTCTCTATGTTCATAGCAGCTTCATTCATAATAGCCAGAATCGGGAAACAACCTAGATGTCCCTCAACAGAGGAATGGATACAGAAATTGTGATACATTTACACAATGGAAAACTGCTCAGCTATTAAAAACAAAGAAATCATGAAATTTGCAGGCAAATGGATGGAACTACAAAAGATCATCCTGAGTGAGGTCACCCAGAAGCAGAAAGGCACATATGGTATATATTCACTTATTAGTGGGTATTAGACATATAATATAGGATAATTATACTAAAATGTATAGATATAAAGAAGCTAAAAAATAAGAAGGTCCCTAGGGAAGAAGCTTAATCCTTATTCAGAAGGGCGAACAGGATAGACACCCAAAGTAGAAGAATGGGAACAGGACAGGAGCCTTCCACAGAGGCCTTCTGAAAGACACTGCCCAGTAGGGTATCAAAGCAGATGCTAAGATTCATAGCCAAACTTTGGGCAGACTGCAGGGAAGGGGGAAATAGTAAGACCTGGAGGAGATGGGCATTCTTTCTTATAGTTCCCACACTGAAAACAGACAAGATCAATGAAGATGATAACAAAACAGTGGGCTTTCCAGTAACTAAAGCCAGCTCAACATTTCTATGAATGATACATACAACTGCATTTTTAACATGGCTTCCATTATTTTCTCTGTATAACAAAGCTTACTTCCATAGTAGACTATGAGCTCATTTTAGTCACTCTCTTAAAACACAAGAATGCTTTGAGGGAAAGTTATTAAATAAGATAGACGCTTTCTATTCATAAGTGTTTTTTAAATTTCCATTTATTTAGTTAGTAGTTTATTTAAATATATCCTCTTTGTATTCCTGCTGCAGCTCAATCCCTCATCTCATCTCCTCCCAGGCCCACCCACCCTGCCTCTTTTCCCCCTATGCCTCTCCCTTAGTCCTCCTCCTCTTCTATCTGACACTAGCTTATCAGGTCTCATCAAGGCTGGCTGCATCATCTTCCTCTGTGGCATGGTAAGGCTGCACCCTCTAGGGGAAGGTGATCAAAGAGCCAGCCACTGAGTTCATGTCAGAGACAGTCCCTGTTCCCCTTACTAGAAAACCCACGTGGAAACTGAGCAGCCTATGGACTTCCTCTGAACAGGGGGGTCTAGGGCCCCTCCATGCAAGGTCCTTGGTTGGAGTATAGATCTCTGCAGCCCTCCCCTGGGCCCAGGTATTTTGGATCTGCTATTCTCCTTCTGGAGTTCCTGTTCCCTCTAGGTCTTTCTATCTCCCTCTTCTTCCCTAAGGTTTCTGGCACTCTTCCCAAAGTTTATATTCATAAGTTTTTAAAGTCAAAAATATGTATAATTAATTACTGGGATGTGTGACTCATTATAAGATTTTTTGCATTAATGAATAAAACAATGTACAAATCATGAAAAAAGTACTTAGTGACCACTGGCTGTATGTTGATACAACACTCAAAAGGTTTAATCTATTAAAATTGGAATTAAATGTCAATAAATGACACTTTATTTACAAAAATACAACCCCTAAAACCATATATATTAATTTATGGTTTCTTTATGAAGCATACAGTTGGATATATAATGAAAACTACACTAATTTCAAGCTTTGACATAGAAACATGATAATACAAGGTAGGTGGGCACAGAGTGATACGTGAAATATTTACTGTGGATGGATATGCCAAACTTCCAGGAGTAAAGAGCTAGTGCATCACTCGTAGCTCAGATTCTGGAGGTAGACCACTATGGCTGCCTCACCCCCCCACCTAATCTCTCTGCCTGTTTCCTCATCTGTTAAAATGAGGTTGATAATTTTAGGAACACAAAACTTTTTTAAAGATTTATTTATTTATTATTTATACAGCATTCTGCCTGCATGTACGTTTTCATACCATATCTCACTATAGATTTTTTTATGAGAATTTAGTTACACATCACTTAGAATGAGAGTCTGGGACAAATATGTCTTAACAAAAATTCAAACTAATGTGATAGAATTCATATTCACGCTGAAGAATTCCTGAAGGGTCTAAAATTCTGATGGACCCTGTAGAACATAACATTATTTCTTAAAAATGACCCCATCTCCCTATGCTTCATTGTCTTCCCCGAACCAGATCTCTTGTTAGGTACCAGTTACTTTTCATGATACAGTATTATTATTATTATTATTATTATTATTATTGTCACTTATTACAATTTATTCAATTTGTATCCCAGCTGTGGCCCCCTCCTTCATCTCCTCCCAATCTCACTCTCCCTCCCTCTTCTCCCCCTATGCCCATTCCCTAGTCCCCTGATAGGGGCGGGCCTATCTCCTCCCTTTCTATCTGACCCTAGCTTGTGAGGTCTCATCAGACCTGGCTGCATTGTCTTTCTGTGGCCTGGCAAGGCTGCACATCCCCCCACCCCCTCCAGGGGGAGGTGATTAGAAAGCCTGTCACTGAGTTCATGCCAGAGAAAGTCCCTACTCAACTTACTAGGGGCCCTACTTGGAGACTATGGGCTATATCTGAGCTGGGGTTTTAGGTCCTCTCCATGCATTGTCTTTGGTTGGGGTATCATTCTCTTTAGAGCCCCCAGGGCTTAGTATTTATGGCTCTGTTGGTCTCCTGCTAGAGCTCTTGTCCCCTCCAGATCTTTCTATTTCCCCCTTCTTTCCTAAGATTCCCTGCACTCTGCCCAAAGTTTGATATGAGTCTCAGCCTCTTCTTCGATACCTCTGTCAGTGGAGTCTTTCAGAGGCTGTCTGTGCTAGGCTCCTGTCCTGTTCCCTGTCTTCTCCTGCTTCTGATGTCTCTCTCACTTGTTCTTCTGAATGAGGATTGAGCATCTTCCCTAGGGTCTTCCTTGTTGTTTAGCTTCTTTAGGAGTATAGATTTTAGTATCTATATCCTATGTTATGTAGCCAATATCCACTTATGAGTGAATATATACCATGTGTGTCTTTCTATTTCTGGGATACCTCACTCAAGATGATGCTTTCTAATTCCCACCATTTTTCTGCAAATTTCATAATGTCCTTTTTTTTAATAGCTGAGTAGTATTTCACTGTATAGATGTACCACAATTTCTGTATCTAATCCTCCATTAAGGGACATCTAGGTTGTTTCCAGATTCTGGCTATTACAAATAGAGATGCTATGAACATAGTCGAGCAAGTGTCCTTGTTGTATACTTGAGCATCTTTTGGATATATGCCAATGAGTGGTATAGCTGGATCCTGAGGTAGCACTATTCCTAATTTTTCTGAGAAAGAACCAGATTGATTTCCAAAGTGGTTGTACAAGTTTACATTCCCACCGGCAATGGAGGAGGGTTTCCCTTTCTCCATATCCTCTCCAGCATGTGATGTCACTTTATCTTAGCCATTTTGATAAGTATAAGGTGAAATTTCAGGGTCGTTTTGATTTGTAATTCCCTGATGACTAAGGACATTGAGCATTTCTTTAAATGTTTCTCTACCATTCGATATTCCTCTATTGAGAATTCTCTGTTTAGCTCTATACCCAATTTTTTAATTAGATTACTTGTTTGTTGCTTTTTAACTTCTTGAGTTCTTTATATATTATGGATATTAGCCCTTTGTCAGATAGAGGGTTGGTGAAGATCCTTCCCTAATCCATAGGCTGTTGTTTTGTTCTGATGACAGTGTTCTTTGCTTTACAGAAGTTTTCAGTTTCATGAGGTCCCATTTATTGATTGTTGACCTTAGAACCGGTGCTGTTGGTGTTCTGTTCAGGAAGCTGTCTCCTGTGCCAATGAGTTCAAAGCTCTTCCCCACTTTTTCTTCTAACACTTTTAGTGTGTCTGGTTTTATGTTGAGGTCTTTGATTCACTTAGACTTTAGTTTTGTGCAGGTTAATAAATATGGATCTGTTTGCATGTTTCTACATGTAGACATCCAGTTAGACCAGCACCATTTGTTTAAGATGCTGTCTTTTTTCCATTTTATTTTTTTGGCTTCTTTGTCAAAAATTAGGCATCTGTAGGTGTGAGGGTTTATTTCTAGGTCTTCTGTTTGATTCCACTGATCCATCATTCTGTTTCTATGCCAGTACCATGCAGTTTTTATGACTGTTGCTCTATAGTACAGCTTGAGATCAGGGATGGAGATACTTCCAGGAGATCTGTTATTGTACAGGATTGTTTTAGCAAATCTGTTTTTTTGTTTGTTTGTTTGTTTTTCCATATGAAATTGAGAATTGTTCTTTCAAGTTCGTTACAGTATTTTTGCTCAAGAGTTCACCAGCATGGTCTTTTCAGTTCAATGTTTGATACTTCAAATATGGCTCTTGGCCTCTAATGTGACTCCCCCTTCCAATATTACAGGACTTAAGAGTAAATAATACTCTGAAGTTAAAAAAATGAACCCCTAAAGAACTTTGACCCACAGTGAAGCATTGTATGCTGATTTATGCTTTATGCAGTTGAAAGGGCTAAAGTACGCAGAAGATAAGGCGTTCTTTGACAATGCAGTTTGCTTTTAATAGGTAGAAAAAGATGTTCTAGTGTAGCATGAATAAAAGACATTCTCTGTTAAATTTCCTTATTCACTAAAGTCTGTGACCTCCAGACTGAGTTCTCTGTCCTCTTTGTTTTCTATGCTTTCCTTGAGTAAACCCCTCTTCTTCTATTGTTTCATTTAATAAAACACTGTTCAGTTAACGTTCCCAAGCCTTCTTATCATCCCTGTCACCTCTATAAATCCAGAGTAACACTGTAGAAGGCTCAATAAAATCTCAAAACGCCAAAGGCCAATGATACACTTTTTCTTTTTTATCTTTTTATCACATCTGCTTTCTCTTTACCTTCACTTGTTTCCATCATTGTATTATCTTTTTTCCTATTAAAAATGTATCATCAACCAGTTACTCAACAAAAATAGAAATGTAGTCTACCCCAGTCACCAAGGCTTTCTAAGTTACTTTGCTTTTCACAGGTAGAAAAAACAAAACAAAACAAAACAACTTTTCTAGTGCAAAATGAATAAAAGAATATTCTCCCTGTTAGATTCCCTTAGTCATTAATGTTTGTGACCTCCAGAATTCATTTCTCCATTACCAAAAATGTTCTAGAACAATTTTATTCAATGTTCAGAATATAAGTCTCAGCTGTTCAGATGCAGCATTTCCAACAACTATGACTTGATGTTTCCTTTAATTCTTCAGTCTTAAATGCCATTGGATCCTGGGCCAAGTTGAAAGCAGAACAACCCTGTGATACTGCTTCAATCGAGAAAAGCCCTAGCCAGGGCTAGCCTAGCCCTAGCTGAAAAGCTATTGACAACTGATGGTGCTAGGAAGGAAGGGTAAGTTTTTTTTTAAAGACTGTATGATCCAGTAGATTCAATGTGGTTTAAAAAAAGAGCATATAAGATTGTGGTGAAAATGAAGAAGGGGCTATAGAAATTTTTTAAGATAGTAAGCAGTGGATTTGATCAAATATGCCACATGCATGCATGAAACTCAATATAACTGAGCTATATACTCAGAATTAAGATTTAAAGATTATTTTAAAATCAAGAATCTTCCTTTACTATGAAAGGTTCCTCCTATGCAAGACCTTTGCAAACTTTTATAAAATGGCAATTGAGAAACTAACTGGTTGTAGAAAAAGAGAACAGTTGCAATCATCACATCTTTTGGATCTTCAAGCAATATATGTTCCTTTAAATGAGGAAAAAAAACAAGACATTTTGTTATTATTTGAACTTCAGAAAATGTGCTGAAACACTATGGGAATATGCTTAAGTTTTGCTAAGAATTTACTAATCCATGAATTAATCATAAACTCAGCTTTCACCACACATGCTTCTCTGGTAGCTGAGTGGCTGAAATAACATCTTCATGGCATTTGAGACAAGTTACAATGACAACTTACCCCATTAGCGGAATATCTCATGAACATGGATTATAACTTTAGCTTTATCTTAAACTTCCTCAGACAGTTAAGGAGGCCACCTGCAAGGCCTGCTTTTGTGAGATCTCAAACCAGTAACTAAAGAGACAGATCCCTGGGTAAGATCTAACAGCATGAAGTCTTTTGCTATTTGGGGGCATTGAACTTCAAGATATAAGAAGCTTAGGAAACTAGGTTCATATTTCCCTTGCTGTGTCATCACAAATCACATTTCCACAATGCTTTCCCTCATACTCATACTCTTACTCAGATTATATGAAATCCTCTGTTGTTTTGTAGCTATTTCTTTTCATCAGGCCCAAAGTTTGGCCCTGAGTCTCAGCGTCTGCTTTGATCCCTTGTTGGGTGAATCCTTTCAGAAAACCCTCTATAGTAGACTTCCACCTTGTTTCCTCTCTTCTAGTGCTTCTGGTTTCTATCCTGTATGCCATTCTGAATGAGATTTAAGCTTCCTCTCTAGGGTCCTCCTTAGTGTTTAGCTTCTTTATGTAGATGGCTGTCCTATATTATATAGCTAATATTCACTTATTATTGAGCATGTACCATGCCTGTCTTTCTGTTTCTAGGTTACCTCATTCAGGATGATCTCTTATAGTTCCATTCATTTGCCTGCAAATTTCATGATTTCCTTGTTTTTAATATCTGAGAAGTATTCCATTGTATAGATGTACCACAATTTCTGTATCCATTCCTCCATTAAGGGACATCTAGGTTGTTTCCAGATTCTGGCTATTCCAAATAAAGCTGCTATGAACATAGTTCAGCAAATGTCCTTATTGAATGGTGGGGTATCTTTGGGGTATATGCCCAAGATATAGCTGGGCATAGCTGGATCTTGAGGTGGCACTATTTCTAATTTTCAGAGAAAGCACCAGATTGATTTCCAAAGTGGTTGTACAAGTTTGCACTTCCACCAGCAATGGAGGAGGATTCCTCTTTCTCTACATCCTCTCCAGCATGTGTTTTCACTTGAGTTTTTTATCTTAGCTATTCTTATGGGTGTAAGATGGAATCCCTAACTTTTGAGTTACTTTCTCAAGCTATTTCCAATTTATTGTAAAGTATGTATGATCATTGGCATATATAAGTTCATATGATTAAATGATGGCTAGATTTCAGAACATTTCTCATGGTGTAGTCAGGGAAGATTTACCTCTCAGCCTTAGTGGAACTGAAGGCTAGTATAAAATGCAACTTATAATACAAAAAGGTTAATCAGATGCAGAGACTCATAGCCAAACTTTGGGCAGAGCTCAAGGAGTCTTATGGTAGAAGGGAAGGAGAAAAGGACCCAGAGGGGACAGGAGTACAAGGGGTCTGCAGAGGCTGATGCAGTAACCAAGGAACATGTCATGAGAGTACCTAGACCTCAGATGTAGCCCATGGCAGCTCAGTCTCCAAGTAGGTTTCCTAGTATGAATTCTGTTTCTTGTTCTTTCATCACTTCCCCCTGGAAGTGAGACCTTGCCAGGCTGCATAGTCTAGACAGTCCTGATGAGACTCGATAGGCTAGGATCAGGCAATAAGGGAGGAAGACTTCCCCTATCAGTGGACCAGGGGAGAGGGATAGGAAAGGAAGAGGTAGGGAGGGGGATACAAAGTGAATAAATTGTGAAAAAGTGATGATAATAAAAATTAACAAAAAGGTTAATCAGAAAGAGTTTGGAGACAAACAATGGGCAAGATAAGAATGGAAGTATGGAGAGAAGAACATGAAGAAAGAAGTACTGAAATCAAGCTTTATAATAGAGGTAGATGATATTAAATTCTCATGGGTTGATTACTTTAGCTGCTAAAGGATTGTTCCTCTAGGCTGAATTCTATATTCACTCACTGGGCCTCTGATTACAGCTTGATCTTCCAAATGAAGTTAATGATAGTAGGGCATTGTGCAATAGTCACACATGCAGGGTTATTATAGTTTTACAGATAGCTGCATTTTCCATCTTAAGCTAGTAAGTTGAAATTTGGGGAATACCATTTATGAGAAAACATTGCATTGTAATAAATTTACAAAACACAACATTTCAAGTCAAAAATCAAGTCTATATGTTTATGATTTGAGAAAAAAAAGTATAATTGACACCAAATTTCTAGTATATGGAAACATGTTTGTGAAATATATAAATAAACATTCTGTGGAAAACTTTTTAAAAGGGATAAATAACTATAAGTTTCTTGAGTCATAGCTCTATAATAATACACACTTTACCCATTAGAGAATGATATAGACTCAGTTATGATTGTGCACACCTGAAATCCCAGCATTTGGAAGGGAGGGTCTCAGCTATATGAGTATAAAACTAGCCTAGAGTATACGAGACCATGCCTTAAACACACACACATGCACACACATACACACACACATACAAACATGCACACAAACACTGACAGGTCTTTTGAAAGATCAGTGTATAGAAGATAGTTATACTTTTCTAAACACAGGAAACAGTTAAATGATTATGGTTTTTGTTTCACAAAAATCTTAGAAACCAGAGTGATTGTCCCATACGTGATGAAATTCAAAGGTATTTGTTATTCTTTTTTCTCTAATATGATACCATTTAATATAGAAATAATAAAAAGTTCAGTTCATAACTTCAAAGAAAACAGATAAAGGCTATGAGCAACCAATGAACAAGGGATTTTAAAATACATTTAGTGAACCAATAAGTAGAGGAATGTTGATGAAAAATGCTGGCATGCAAGGATGCCTTTACTGATTTGAAATGGTCCACCCCAAATGATTTTAAAATGAGCTCTGGCCAATATTCAAAGTTGTCTGCAACTTCATGCCCAAATGTAAACAAATATCAAACAGTCTGTCAATGCTTAAACAGCTTGACAAAGAAGGAGCCATATATATTCTTAATTCTGAATATATTTTGATATGTGTGTGTATCAAATAGATATTATGTTTGTTTCAACTTTCAAATCAATCTATACTAGAAACATGTGATGATAACCCACAAAACATATACTAATTAACTTTGTGACCACTGAAAACAAAACAAAAAAGTAAACAAAACAAAACAAAAAAACACCACACAATGAAAGGAAATAGTATAGTACATTTGGACAGGGGGGTGGGGACTGAGCAGAGGTGTTCTACCATGTTTTATGTGATGGGGAATAAAAAGGATACTTAAAATATACCGAAAAGGAGATAAAGATGTTGTCTCATATACATTTGCAAGGACAACCATTATCAAAGCTAGAGGTACAAAGTGCAATGGCAGTATCCCTTTTTTGTATTTTAATTCATAATAACACTGTTGTTTTTTTCTCCCCTCCCTCATCTTAATTCCTGCTGACAGATGCCAACGTAGCCACTGCAGCACAGACTTCACTGATATTGCCAGTTGTCTTTCCTGGGTCACTCTACAGTTCTTGGCCCGTCTGCCTGCAAGGCTCCGAGCAGCGGAGTTCCTGATGACATATTTAGGAAACTCTACTCTGGGGAACATTTCCTGGATCCGACTTAAAAGATTAGTCTCTGGGAAACTTTGCCAAGTGAGACTGATCTATCCATTCTCAGTTTCCTTAACTGGAAAGAAAGATTAATGCCCGTGTCCCATGGTTCTGTGATGGCTTTTAAGGATGGAACACAGATATAGACTATTAGAAAGGTGACCAAATCATGGGAGAAGATATAAAAAATATGATACCCGTCATTATTTCTTCTTACAGTATTTTCTTCACTTCCTTCCTAAATACCGACTTCTCCTGTTTGGGTCCTAGTTTGTAATAATATTCTTGGATTTCCTCTTTGAGGGCCAACTTCTGATCTCTATAAACACTGGTGGGCTCTTGACCGAAGGTCCCTTCATTCATGCACAGCTTTTGGTGATTTATACCATTTAGTCTGATAGGGTTTCATAACTATATGCTATAGTTATGACTATATACAATAGTCTCCCTAATGCATATCTGTAAACTACTTCTGACTCAAAGACTCCATTCTCTTAATTACCTTGACCTTCTTACAAACATTCCAAAACTGATATGTGGATAATTGAATTAATTATTTTCTCACTATCAACCCCACTCCTACTTCATGTATTTTCAGTTTGGTACTAAGAAACACCTTAGTTCTCACAACTAATGCCAATTCTAGAACCTCCTTTCTAGACACTCATTCTACTGCAAATCTGTCTCCTTAACCTACTGACACTGCCCTCAAACCACAATCAGAAGTGAACTGTCTCTCTCCGTCTCCCACAGTACAAGCTTTTCCCATGACTCCACTGTCACCATCCTCCCTTTACACACAATGCAGCAGACATATTCACTGCTACTGCTGTTTCTATGTCTTCTCTAGGGACACAATAGTTTCCCAGTGTGCTAGGGATGAAAGCAAAAGTTCTAACTCTGGAGGGCAAGTCAGTTGTCTTTCTCTGAATGCTGTTCTGCAGTTCCACTGTCTTCTTTCCCCAGATCCAGCAAAACTGGCCTTTTTCTCTTCTTAAAACAAAACTGACAATACTCTGAGACAGCCAAACAGTCGGTTCTATACTAAGCCACGGTCATCATCTGGCAAGGCCTTTACTGAGTATTTTTACTTAGATTTGTAAAAATGCAAGTTCTGCATATTAATTTTCTTTTCCTAATTTATTTTTCTTCACCTGTCAAAGAATTATGACATATTTTGTTGATTTTTAAGAAACTGTTTATTATTAGGATGGGGTCCTATGACTACAGGATTGTCTGGGACATATTGAAAGCATAATAAATTTCTACTAGATAAATTAAAGGCTCAATCCTCATTCAGAAGGGCAAACAGGATAGACATTCGTTGTAGAAGACAGGAAACAGGACAGGAGCCTACCACAGAGGGCCTCTGAAAGATTCTACCCATCAGGGTATCGAAGCAGATGCTGTGACTCATAGCCAAACTTGGGCAGAGTACAGGGAATCTTATGAAAGAAGGGGGAAATAGAAAGATTTGGGGGGGGTGGACAGAAGCTCTGAGAGGAGACCATCAGAGCCATAAAATCTGGGCCCAGGGGGTCCTGCAGAGACCGATGAATCAACCAAGGACCATGCATGGAGAAGACTAGACCCTCTGCTCAGATGTAGCCCATGCACAGCTCAGTCTCCAAATGG
Source organism: Meriones unguiculatus (assembly GCF_030254825.1). Taxonomy (NCBI): domain Eukaryota; kingdom Metazoa; phylum Chordata; class Mammalia; order Rodentia; family Muridae; genus Meriones; species Meriones unguiculatus. Next base: position 118,266,524 of record NC_083350.1, read on the forward strand.
GTTCTCTAGTAAGGGGAGCAGGGGCAGTCACTGGCATGAACTTGGCTACATGCTCTTTGATCACCTTCCCCTGGTGAGGTGGCCTTACTAGGCCATAGACAAAGAGGATCCAGACAGTCTTGATGAGAGCTGATCAGCTAGGGTCAGATAGTAAGGGGGGAGGACCTCCCTATCAGTAGACTAGGGGAGGGACATGGCAGGGGGTGGGAATAGGGGGCACAGACTTTGGGACCCAGAGGATAAGAAGGAAGGGGCTACAGCCAGGATACAAAGTGAATAAATTGTAATAAGTAATAATAAAGAATTAAAATTAACTGGTAAAATCATTCACTGTGGATCAAGAAACAATGACCAAACAGATGAACAAAAATTAATGGTGGAGTAATTATTTTGTTAACTGTAATGTAAAGGATACATTACTAAAAGATTTAAATATGTGTGTAGTTATACTGAATATGAAAAGAGTTGAATATTTTTGTTCTCCTTAATTATGGAGATACAATTACATGGAGACATTTTTACAAGTTTAATAAAATTTAGAAGTGGAATGGACTTGATTGATTAGAGGGTTTGATACAAGGGGGGACAGAATTGAGGCTCAGAGTGTTTTCAGTAAACCGATGTAACTGATGATGCATGAGATATGATGTTCAAGTGGAAGAAGGAAAGATGAAAATAGCATATGTGGCGATTATGTGTTTGTATATGCTAGGTGTTGTCATATAAACCTGTTACATGTGCTCTCTCCTACAACCTTATCTAACATTAGAGGCAAGAGCACCAGTTCTCATCCATGTCACTCCACTGCCAACCGCGAGGGAAACTCGCGGGGACCCCCTCTTTAAGGACCAAGCCTTAGAGATGTGTCTGCAGAGCAGCAGAAGGGTCAGTGGCTGCCTAGTCTCTAAATATCGGAATAAATGCATACATACAAACAAGATTACATTACAGATACTCATATGAACATCTGTGCATGAGCACATGTGTGAGTGCATGCACATACACATATGCAGCTTTGCTTTTAATATTAACACCATTAATCTTTTTGGTTTCCCAACTGCCATAAAAGAAAAATTTATGTGTGCCTAGGGATGAAAAGATCATGCTTTTGTTTTCTTAAGATTCATAAATTTTCCTACTTGTTTCCTTTCTCTTAAAGCTTTGAGTCCTTGACTTAAGAAAGGACACACTATAGACCACAACACAGAACTGAGTAAAGTATCTAATTGAATCCAGGTTCCTGAGGGCTTAAATTACCAAAGCTTCCCTGTCATCCCAAATTAAAGCTCCTTATATACATTTCATGATTTATAACCCCAGGACAAAAAGCTGAAAAGCATCCCAGTTTTAGAGTGCATATCCCTGAAGAAAATCATGATTCCTGGAAGAGAAGCCCTGAAAGGCAAATATCCTCAATGAAAGAGGACATTTAGGACAATATGTGTGGCAAGGGTCATGGAGCCTGAGAGGCTTCCCAGGGAACTCAGAGCAAGCATCAAGGGGTTCTGTCAGTCATAGCGACTTCATCCACATGGGAAGTAGATGGCTTTGTTCTTGCTCTCCGAAAATAAAATTGAGACTAGCAATTGACCACCTGGAGATAATTCTCCATGTTCTCAAAATAGTTTTAATTTTTGACTTAAAAAAGGCCACACCTTTACCATAACTTGTGTCATCCAATTACATATTAAAAAAATAAAAACCTCTACTTCACATCCAGTGTTTTTGCATTTAAGTTCTATAAGGCAGAATTCATTTCTTCATGTGATTTGATGTATGGGGTGGTGAATTCTGACAATAGTCTGAAACTAGAATTGGAAGTCCTTTGATCATCTCAACTGAAATTAAATGAAAAGATTGCTTTTAAGAAAAATCTCCAAAGAGCATGCATGGGCTAGACTCAGGCCCCCTACACATATGCAGCAGTTGTTGTGCAGCTTGGTCTTCGTGTGGGTTCCCTAACAATGGGAGCAGGGGTTGGCTCTGACTCATTTGCCTTCCTTTGGATCCTTTTCCCCTAGCTGGGCTGCATTGTCAGGCCTCAGAGAGGGCTGACAGTCCTGCTGGGAAGGAATTGAGGTGCCAGGGTGTGTTGGGACACCTGGAGGGCCTTCCCTTCTCAGAGAAGAAAGAGGGAGTGGAGTGGGGGAGGGGTCATGAGGGTGGGTATGAGGAGATCAGGCTGTAAAGCGATTAAATAAATAAATAAATAAATAAATGATCTCTTTTTTTTTAACTTTTTGGTAAACAAAAAGACTTTCTTGTATGCTATCATCTTAACAACTCATATCAACCAGATTGGAATAATTTATTACCTTTTTGATTACTATATCTTACAAGATATTCTACAGAAAACTAATCCATTCATTAACTGGTATTACTGGTTGAATTCATGTGCTAAGAAATGAATGTAGGTTCTCTGGAACAGCAGACAGTGTTCTTAACTGTGAGCCACCTCTTCAGCCCTAAGGGTGTGTTTTTATAGGGTTTTTTTGTTAGATTAGTCATGCTATCAATATATTTATTAGACTCTAATTAAAACCAAATAAATACACTGTGCTATTAATTGTAAGTTAGATGTGTCCTTTCTGAATACTTGATCTGTTATCTTATTTGGCTCTTCTAAGCGAAACATAACAGAAGAAATGAGGACAACTCATGAATGGCTTTCAGCTGTCAGTGACATAACAAGGCAAAAGAACTTCATTCATGCTGCCTATTTTCTTTCTTTCTTTCTTTCTTTCTTTCTTTCTTTCTTTCTTTCCTTCTTTCTTCTTCTTTTTTAAACAATTCTCCAGATGGTAACAATCTTGGAAATCTGTATGTCGCATTTTGAATGCAGAAATCATATCCAAAATCAGAAATGGAACTATGGACCCAGGCAGCAATAGCAGCAGTAGCGATTATCATACACAACATGAAAAAAGAAGATTAACCTAGAATCTATATAGACTAGATAGATATAGAGAATGATACAAGATCTACTACAGACAACATGGAGTTTTCTACACACTGGATAATCTCTATTTATTCTAAATGCCACACTGAGACAAATGAGAGCTGAATGTTATGAGTAACGCCAAAAGTGTATTTTAATTAACATCTTATACTAAGTTGATGATTTTATAAAATTTTAATTTTTAAAGACTTCAAACTTGTAACTATAACTCTTTCTTAATGCTTTCCCCCTTTAACATTTGCATTTTAAATTGACACATAGCATTTGCACACTTGTGGAGTATGGTATGAGGATTCATTACTTGCATACATTTCATAAGCATTAGATTAGGGTGAATGGCCTGTTTATTACATTAGACATAAATAATTTTTCCTTTTTATTTATTTATTCATTTTTATTTCTATTAATTAAAGTTTATTCACTTTGTATACCCCTTGTAGCTTCCTCTCTCCTCCCCTCCCTATCCCACCTTCCTCCCTCTTCTATGCCCACACCCCTCCCCAAGTCCACTGATAGGGGAGGTCTTTCTTTCCTTCCTTCTGATCAAGTCTAAGAGTTCTCATCAGGAATGGCTGCACTGTTCTCCTCTGTGGACTGGTAAGGCTGTTCCCTCCTCAGGGGAGGTGATCAAAGAGCAGGCCAATCCGTTCATGTCAGAGACAGTCCCTGTTCCCATTACTATGGAACCCACTTGGACACTGAACTGCCATGGGATACATCAGTGAAGGGGTTCTAGGTTATCTCCATGAATGGTCCTTGGTTGGAGTATCAGTCTCAGAAAAGATACCTGAGCCCAGATTTTCTGGTTCTGTTGCTCTCCTTGTGGAGCTCCTGTCCTCTGCCGGTCTTACTATCTACCCCTTCTTTCATAAGATTCTGTGCACTCTGCCCAAAGTTTGGCTATAAATCTCAACATTTGCTTTGATACTCTGCAGGGTAGAGCCTTTCAGAGACCCCTGTTGTAGGCTCCTGTCCTGTTCCCTGTTTTCTCCTTCTTCTGATGTCCATCCTCTTTGCCTTTCTGAACGGGGATTAAGCATCTTAGCCAGAGTCCTCCTTCTTGATTAGTTTCCTTAGGTGTACAGATTTTAGTATGTTCATCCTATATTATATATCTAATATCCACTTATGAGTGAGTATATACCCTGTGTGCTTTTCTGCTTCTGGAATACCTCACTCAGGATGATCTTTTCTAGTTCCCACCATTTGCCTGCAAATTTCATGATTTCCTTGTTTATCACCCTGCACAAAACTAAAGTCCAAGTGGATTAAAGACCTCAATATAAAACCAGACACACTAAACCTGTTAGAAGAAAAAGTGGGGAAAAGCCTTGAAATCATTGGCACAGGAGACAACTTCCTGAACAGAACACCAACAGCACAGGCTCTAAGAGCAACAATCAATAAATGGGACCTCATGAAACTGAAAAGCTTCTGTAAAGCAAAAGACACTGTTGTCAGAACAAAATGACTGCCTACAGATTGGGAAAGGATCTTCACCAACCCTCTTTCTGACAGAGGGTAAATATCCAGAATATATAAAGAACTCAAGAAAGTAAATAGCAACAAATCAAGTAATCCAATTAAAAATGGGGTATAGAGCTAAACAGAGAATTCTCAATAGAGGAATATAGACCGGCAGAGAAACACTTAAAGAAATGCTCAAGTCCTCAGTCATCAAGGAAATGTGAATCAAAACGACCCTGAGATTTCAGCTTACACCCATCAGAATGGCTAAAATGAATAACTCAAGTTACAACACATGCTGGAGAGGATGTGGAGAAAGGGGAACTCTCCTCCACTGCTGGTGGGAATGTAAACTTGTACAACCACTCTGGAAATCAATTTGGTGCTTTCTCAGACAATTAGGAATATCGCTTCCTCAAGATCCAGCTATACCACTCCTAGGCATATATCCAAAAGATGCTCAAGTACACAACAAGGACATTTACTCAACCATGTTTGTAGCAGCTTTATTTGTAATAGCCAGAAACTGGAAACAGCCCAGATGCCCCTTGACTGAAGAATGGATGCACAAATTGTGGTACATCTACACAATGGAATATTTCTCAGCAATAAATTTCTTTTTATGTTAGGAACATGGAAAATCTTCTCTACTAGCTATTTTAAATTATTCAGTCAGTTATCATGTGAGCTATTAAACATTAGAAGTTATTACTCCTGTCCATCTACACCTGTATCATTAACCATTCCCTCTCCACTTCCCTATCATATTTTTCTCAGTGTTGTCAACAACTATTCTTTTCTCAACTTCTTTGACTTAACTTTCAAAGCTTCATGTATTACCAAGAACCTGTGGCGATTGTCTTTTTGTGTTTTTTACAAATGTAACTATAATGTCTTCCTACCTAAATTGGTGAGAGAAGCAATACTGATTTGTTGTTACATTTTATTAAAATCCATTATAAAATGAAAAGAAAAATCTGTTGTTATATTTACTTTCTAAATGGTGACATTAAATGTAAGGAATAATGTATGTGGACAAATAAATTTTAATTTAGAAGGTGATCAGAATTTGGAAAAAGAAATGTGAGGATTAATATTCAGTGGGGATGGGAAGACTACAGTCTTTAAATCTTACAGTATTTAAAGAACAGTCCAAGTACCAACTAGAGTTTTAGCCAAGCCACACTACAGAGAAACATTAGCCTGAGCAAAGTACCTTGTTAATGTGGACTAATGTGGTCCAATACTAAGGGCCACTTGCAAGATTCAAACCAGGGAAGGAGGACCTGCTGGGCAAGCTCAGGAGTCTATACATCTACATATAACTTTCTATGCAAGCTTCTGACATTACGTTTCATTTTCTTTAGCAAGTAAGGGGGCTGAAGCACAGGGATGTCATGGAAGGCTGAGTACTACCTATCAAAAGCAGCTGTCATCACAGGGGTGACAGGCCTCTCAGTGAATTTCTGGAGGATTCTGCAGCCTCTGTGCATGTTTGTAAGGGATGATGTCGTTGGGGTTAATTCATGTAGGAAGACCCATTTTAACTGTTGATGGGACAAATGCCCAGGCAGGGGTGCTGGCCCCTGTTGAATGGAGGCAGTGCAGTGAGCATGGGCATGCAGCCCTCATCCTGATTGTGGATACTACCTGAGCCTTTTCCTCAAGCTCCTTGACTTCTCTGCTACAATGGCATCGACTTCAAGATGCAATCGAAAGTAAGCCTTCCTCCTTTAAGGTGTTTTTGTCAGGATGTTACTACAACAAGAGAAAATAAACTAATACCAAAGCATCTCAGGTTTCATAGTTTGGAATGAGCGGACTTGGGATCCAATCTCGTCCCACATTCTAAAAGTGGGCTTCAATGATTAAATCTCATTTATTTCTTTATTTATTTATCTATCTATCCATCTATTTATTTATTTATTTTACAATTTATTCACTTTGTATTCCAGCTGTAGCCCCTTCCTTTGTCCCCTCCCAATCCTGGCCTTCCTCCCTCTTCTCCTCTTATGACCCTCCCCAAGTCCACTAATAGGGGAGGTCCTTATTAGGGAACCCACTTGGAGATTGATCTGTGCAGGGGTTCTAGGTTAGCTCCATGCATGGTCCTTGGTCAGAGTATCAGTCTCAGAAAAGATCTCTGTGCCCAGATATTTTGATTCTGTTGTTCTCCTTGTGGAGCTCCTGTTTCCTCTAGGTCTTTCATCTCCCCCTTCTTTCATAAGATTCCCTGTACTCTGCCCAAAGTTGAGTTATGAGTCTCAACATCTGCTTTGATACACTGCTGGGCAGAGTCTTTCAGAGGCCATTTGTGGTAGGCTCTTCTCTTGTTTCCTGTTTTCTCCCTCTTCTGATGTTTATCCCGTTTGCCTTTATCCCGTTTGAATGAGGATTAATCATCTTACCCAGGGTCCTCCTTCTTGCTTAGCGTCTTTAAGTGTACAGATTTTAGTATGTTTAACGTATATTTTGTGTCTAATATCCACTTATAAGTGTATTCTTTATTGATTCTAATTATGTTTCCATGTCTTGAACCATTTCGTTTTTCTGTTTGAATGTGGATTCCTGTCTTTCCATGATGACCTCTATTTTTTTGTTTGTTTCCTCTCTATATGCCTCTACTTGTGCCTCTATTTGTTTGGCTGTATTTGCCTGTATTTCTTCCTTCCTTCCTTCCTTCTTTCTTTCTTTCTTTCTTTCTTTCTTTCTTTCTTTCTTTCTTTCACTTTATTCACTTTGTATCCCCCCCATAATCCCCTCCTTCCTCCCCTCCCAATCCCATCTTCCCATCCCTTTCTTCACTCATGCCCCCCCCCCAAGTCCACTGATAGGGGTGGTCCTCCTCTCCTTCCTTCTGATCTTAGTCTATCAGATCTCATCAGGAGTATTTGCCTGTATTTCTTTGAGAGCTTTGGGGGATGTAATCAAAGTCACGATCAGATAACCTTAAGTGAAAAGCATCACCCTAGATGATCAGGTGTTTTTGTTTTTGTTTTTTTTTAATTTTAAGCTTTATTTATTTTGATGTGTATTTTTACGTGCCTGTGTGATTTTATGTGTACCACATGCATGCAGCTGCCTGCAGAGACCCAAAGCTAAGGGATCACTGGGACTGGAGCTGCAGGTGTTGTGAGCTGCCTGATGTGGGTTCTGGGAATTGAACCTGGTCTACTTACATATATGCTCCTAATCACTGAGTTGTCTTTAGAGCCGCATCCTAAATAATCTTGATGTAAATATCATCCAATTGAACAGCTCGAGAAAACTTTGAGTGCGAAGTCTTTTCTGACAATAGGCAATTTCTTGTCTCTCCTTCTGGTCTGCCTTTCAGATTTCACTTGCCTAGTTAGCCCCCAATCACGTAGGCTGTACTTACACAGGCCAAAATTCAAGCTACACAAATGCATGCATGTAGTCACATACATATATGAACACAATATATAATCTTTAATATCAGTATGTTCTCAAATACTCAAAAGTACTGTGAACAATAGCCCTTGACTTTTTGAAAGATTTAATAAACTCCAACTATCAATGAAATGTAATTATACCTCAGGATACCAGGACACAAAAGGGACGTTGTAAATACTAACATACAACTGACTGGAGGAAGAAACCACACCACATTGCTTCTACCAAGGACATCTTATACAGTGAGACAGACAAAAGTCACCATTAGAAGATAAACAAAAATGTGTGTCCTAAAAATGTGATAGGCCTTTCTTGTCAGATCCAAAGACAAGGGTTTGAGACCTTCCTTTCACAAGTCATGTATCTGGGTCACGTGAAAATAAAAGCACGTAAGGACAATTTTAAACTCACAATAACTTAAAAAAAAAATCAAACCGCATGCAAACATACTCATTTCCAGTGCATTCCCCACCTCCCTTCCTTACCTGGACTGCATATCTTGCTGGGGTTTGGCCTGACTACCTTCGGACTGAGGAGCAGTGTGCGTCACTCGCTGTTGAAGTTCCACCAGGGACTGATAGTACTGCTGCTGATGGTGCTGCTGCTGCTTGTAGCGAGACAAGCTGAAAAACAGCCCTAGAATGGCTTTTAAGTTTCCATTTCTTATTTCTGTATCAAATGGAAAAATGCAAAACACGGTCACGTGAATTGAATTGATTGTTCTTCCTGTGTGAACCAAAGTCTAGATGTCATTCCCTTAAGCCAGATCTATGAGGCTAAAAATACAAGTTGGTTTCTCTCATTCACAGTTTCAGTTGACTCTGGATTTCTCAGCTCTGCCAACATTACAAAGTGGCTTCAGATATCACGGAGAGAAGAGCAGCAGAAGGAACAAACCCCACTAAACAAAGATGCTCCATGGGTTGTGGTTTTCCTTGTTTTGGGAAGAGGATGTGCTCACTCCCTTGGAGTAACCATTTGATTTTGCACACTGTTTCCCTCCGAAATGCACATAGCTGTTGCTCGCATAGACTTGGCTATGGAGAAATGATGCTACTTAAATGACCATCATCTTGCACTCACAAATACTAACTTTGTGGGTACATCTCCTAAAATCAAATTGGGTTTACAGAAATCAACATTCTTTCCAAGTTATCATGAGTCAGCCTGGTCATTTTTGGATATATATATATTTAAAGTATGAACAGGTCTTCAGGAGCACATGTCATATCATTTTTTTTAGGTGAAATAATTTTTTTTACACAATAGTGTCTCTTTTATTTCATGCTATATGCTACCGAATAACACTGATTTTGCTTACATAACCTTAAGGGACTTATTTAATAATTATCAACTGAAGCATATAGGGTTTCTGTATGAGATTTTCCAATGGTGTGTAACAAAACTAAATACACAAATTCAGCTACAACAAAAAATTAATTTTTAATAATCTTACCTATAAGTTGAAACCTTCACACAAGCACACAAACTATTTTGACCGTATCTACACTCATTCTCTTCTTCGAACTGTTGTCGCATAACACCCCCACCATGTTCCCATGAAACACCCCTTTTCTCTTCTGAACTTATGACTCTATGACCAGGAAAAGTGATGTAAGTTAAGCCTAAAAAGAGGCTCCATAAATATGGTCATATCCTAAATAAAATTAAAAATAAAAACTTCTCCCCTGAGGTGTCGCGTCCTCTCCTTCTGGAGTGTAAGTACTTTAACAAGCTCAGTGGTTTTGCTCACTGATGACTTAGAAGCTAACCCTGGCTATGTAATACAGTTGAATTCATTAAGGGATAACTTGGATTGACCCCCCTTTTATAAATTCATACAATTTTTATACATTCTTATAATGTCTTACAGTCATTTGACCAATGAGCCCACAGTGAGAAAAAAGTGATTTATTTCTCCCTATCAGCTTAAATGATCTCATACAAAAGATTTTTCCACCCCAATCTTATTATAAATATACTTAATTTAGACCTAATTAGTTATATTGTAAATATACCTAATTTATACCTAATTTATGCATTTTGACAAAGCATACTTTTTAAAAAATGAACCAAATAAGTAGTTTTGAATTAATAAACAGTACTGTGTGATATGCAATAGATATGAAATGAACAATGGAAACATTTCTTGCTTGCTTATACAGCAAAATTCAGTCAGGGAGGAATTTTATTCAAATTCTATTCTATGTAATTGAACCAGTTGTTAGATTTTAATCTCAGCCTGTGAGCCACTGAATAGCTAATTGAATTATACAATATAATGTTTGTTTCATCCATATATAAAAGCATAATGGAAAATTAAAATATGGAGAAAACTGAGAAAATAAAATAATTTGTTAAATAGCTATTATATTGCAGAAAGTCACAGCCTTTCTATTCCAGTGAAAAGAAATTTTAAAAACTTAAAACTTCAATATTTGTAATTTTAGTCACAGAAAAACATTTTCAAAGCAAATCAGTTACAGGACAAGTTAAATGTTTAAAGTATTTTCTAGTATCCATTAAAAAATTAAAACCATTAGTTTCATAATTATTGTCACTAGTGCAGGTTCCAAATTCTTGTAGTTGATTTTACTGTTTAGGAGTTTTGTGAATATTTCCTAATAATACTGTAAAATCACTTCTTACTTAGAATTAGTAAAAGTTCAACTAGAAAATACTTCCTTATCTCATGTTGATAAATATAACTAATAATAAAACAAATACACAAATACATGGAGGGAAGCAAAAAATGTGTAGCAATGTTGAGTAATGGGGGAAGAATGCAGGAATAGAAGCATCATTTCATTTGATTTTGGCAAAAGTTGTGCTATGTATGTTGGAGTTTTGAAAATGTCACCTTTGTATGAGAGAAAGTTTCTAAACACAGAAACAAATGGAAAAAAAACAGTTCAAACTTTTTTTATGTTGGCATATTATAATTTAGTATAATTTAATTTTGATTAAAATTAATTGTCACCACAACTCTGGTCACCTCCCTCTGAGGGGTGCAGCCTTGCCAGACCACAATGCAACCAGTCCTGATGAGACCTGATAGGCTAGGGTCAGATGGAAGGGGAGGAGGACCTCCCCTATCAGTGGACTAGGGGAGGGGCACAGAGGGGAAGAGAGAGAGAGAGGATGGGAGTGGGAGGAGACAAGGGAGGGGGCCACAGCCCGGGTACAAATTGAATAAATTGTAATAAATGACAATAATTATAATAAAAAGATAAAAAATTGTCAGTCTGACATGTAATATTCTCAAAATATTTACAAATAGTGCTTAGTAATACTCTCAGTCTAAGCATGTAAGATCTCATTGTCATGTACACAAACTTATATGCATTTGACTGTCATTATTACCTTAATTATATCATAGAAATATTAGTGGTAAAACATTTGTCCATGAATTTCATTATTAACAGGTATTTATATACAGGTATTATCATGTATATAAATCTATCCATCTATTTACAAAGTTAATAATCTCTGTATTAGTAATAATATATAAGTGCTATGTTGATTCATCTCCATCTCCCACATTAACATAAAGAGCAATTCTAGAAAATACAAAAATATCTAAATAATATACTAATACTACTAGCCACCATGTTTGCTCTATGCATCAATAAATTTCCTTCATTATTCGCTGAGGAGGTCTGCATGCCAACAATACATTTTAAACACTATCAATACTGTTTCAGAACTCCTGATGCCATTTATGACCATGATACAGTGTCTTACCTTCAGCAGATAGACCTTGAACATTAACTCCTCGGGCTGCTAGAAAACTAAGGCAGACATCAACATTTTCAATCTGCAACATGAAAAACAGTGAAAAGCCCACTTAGAGGATTACTCTTCAGTAAGGATGTGAGCAAAACAAGAAGAAAAAAAAAGTAATACTTCACATTCATTTCATTCTAGAGAGAGTTACCAGAGTTTTACTAGAATTATCTTGGCTGAATACAGAGTGACCATAAAGCTTCCATTGTCCATTTTAGTACTTGCAAACAATTGATAAAAGCATAATCAAGAATGGCATTCTTGAATCATAGCAACCCACCTACGTATTACAAGACTAGATCTGTGTTTTACAAATAAGTCTCAATGAAAACATCCATATGAGATGAGACCGCAGCATTATAATTACAAGCATATTAGGATGTGGGATACTGAATTAAGTTAGAAGCTTGATAAAGAAGATGTGTTATATAATAAATTAGGCATTTTTTTTATTCCAAACCACAGAAAGAATATTCTTTTAAAATTTGTGTTTGTATTCTGACAGCTGAGAAAGCCAGTGGTTAAATGCAACTACCTTTCCTATTTTTTAATTACATTTTTTATATTAATCACAGTTCATTCATTTTTGTATTCCAGCTATAGCCCTCTCTTTCATTCCCTCCTAATCCCACCCTCCTTTCTTCATCTCTTCCCATGCCCCTCTGCAAGTCCACTGATAGGGGAGGTCCTTCTCCCCTTCCATCTGACCATAGCTTATCAGGACTCATCAGGATTGGCTGCAATGTACTATTCTGTGGCCTGGCAAGGCTGCTCCATTGATTGTTGAGTGTTTTAATATTCTAAAAATGGTGCATGATAAGTTAAAGAAGACATTTAAAGCTAATATTTATGTTTTATTAACAACTCATCAATAGGCACACATAAGGACACATAAAGTTCTGCCAGTGTCCTCTGTGGCTCAGTATCAAAGGGAGGCTGACATGTGTCTGCAAAATTAACAATATATTCAATAATTAATCTATAAAAATGTGCAGACTATATTCTTTCTTCAATATAATGTTGTGCATGAGGAAATCTAAATCACAGCATCCAATGAGCTATTTTTTCTTGCTCAGAAATAAAGTCAAGGCATACAAATTTGCTTTGGAAAAATTTATATTGATAAAAATAGCACTATTGAAAGTATTTCATTATAAAAATAATAGAGCTGAAAAGATGATCAAAGAGTGACCTAATACATATCATCCCATCCTCAACATCTGAGTCTTAAGGAAGGTTATGTACATCAGAACCTTTCTCAGGCTATTTCCTATTAAAAAACCGAAGAAATAAGAAAAGAGAAAAGGACTAGGGCAGATGGATCTATGGGTAAGAACACTTCCAGTGCACACATGAAGACTAAGTTCAAATCTTCAGGACCCAAGTAAAACATTATCATGACAACTGCAGTCCCAGTGCTGGGGTCAGGCAGAGGTGGATACAGAAGTGTCACAGAGACATATCTTCTGTTGGCCTAACTCCTGGGGCAGAGAGACTATCTCAGGGTAATGAACTGGTGAGTGATGTCATCTGTTCATCTGCCTTCCTTCCTTTAGTTTGATTGAAGGCATCAAGATATACTTGTTGAGGCTCCATCACTCACATTTATTTGGGTGTTTTTAAAATATTATAGTGTGTGTGTGTGTGTATGCATGCATCTGTGTGTGTGTGTGTTGGCATTTTGTCTAATTGTGGTTATGTTTATTTGTGTGAAATTATGTGTGTGTGAGTTCAGGGGCCCACAGAAGCCAGAGGCATCAGATGCTCCTGAAGCTACAGTTGCAAGCAATTGGTGGCCAAATAACATGGGTGCTAGGAATTGAACTGTGGACCTCTGAAAGTGTGGGGTCCTTATCCCTGAGCCATCTCCATTGCCCCTAACATAGCATTTCATATGCAATGGGAACTCAAAGCATTCTTTCAAAATAAAGGAGAAACTAAGGCAAGCTATCAAATACATCTTTGTATTTTGAATGAAATAGATAAACAGAAAAAAATAACAACAGTTAAGATACAGTTAAGTTAAAACAGTTAAGTTTTTTCCTTCTTTTTTATTTTTTGTTTATTATTATTATTATTATAATTTATTAAAATTTATTCAATTTGTATTCCAGCTGTGGCCCCTTCCTAATCTTCTCCCAATCTTGCCCTACCTCCCTTTTCTCACCTTATGCCCCTCCCCTACTCCACTGATAGGGGAGGTCCTCCTCCCTTTCTATCTGAACCTAGCCTATCAGGTATCATCAGGATGGCTGCACTGTCTTCCTCTGTGGCCTGGCAAGGCTGTACCCTAATGTGTTCAGAAAAGTTGTCACCATTATTTTTGGGGATTAACAGAAAGAAGTTCAAGGAATCTCCATTAGGGACTCATGGGAGTATCCTTCCTTGACCTGTCAATGTAAAAAATGAAATGAGACTTAGATGCTGCATCATTTCTGAGCATGCCTGGAGGTAATGCATACATAAAATACTTAGCACTATACTCTGCAGAGTCAGAATTCATAACTCACTAAAAGGACTAATTACCATTATAAAAATCTTTAATAGTAATAAGGAAAGACAATGCTAAAAATGACTACAGATTCTTTGGATTTAGACCTCATAGCAGCTTTATCTTTTTATTAGTAATGTTGATTTATTATAATCTTTCAAGGTGTATTATATATTCTTAAAATATTGTTTTCATTTCAAGTTTTCTCATTTTCATCAAAACTGTTTTCTTTTTTAATTAATTTTTTATTTTTTATATTAGTTATAGTTTATTAACTTTGTATCCCAGCTATAGCCCCCTCCCTTATTCCCTCCTAATCCCTCCCTCCCCTCCCTCCCTCCCTCATCTCCTCCCTGCCCCTCTCTAAGTCCATTGATAGGTGTGGTCCTCCTCCCCTTCCATCTGACCCTAGCATATCAGGTCTCTTCAGGCCTGGCTGTAACATCCTCCTCTGTGGTCTAACAAGGCTGCTCCTCTCTCCGGGGGTGGGGGGTGGGTTAAGAGCCAGCCGTTGAGTTTCATGTCAGAAACAGTCTCTGTTCCCCTTATTAGGGAACCCACTTGGATACTGAGCTGCCATGGGCTACATCCGAGCAGGGGTTCTAGGTTATATTCATGCATGCTCAAGTACACAAAGACAATTGCTCAACCATGTTCGTAGCAGCTTTATTCGAAATAGCCAGAACTTGGAAACAACCTACATGTCCATCAATGGAGGAATCGATACAGAAATTGTGGTATTTTTACACAATGGAATACTACTCAGCAGTTAAAAACAAGGACATCATGAAATTTGCAGGCAAATGGTGGGATCTAGAAAAGATCATCCTGAGTGAGGTATCCCAGAAGCAGAAAGATACACACGGTATATACTCACTTATAAGTGGGTACTAGATCTATAAGATAGGATAAACATACTAAAATCTGTACATCAAAGAAAATAAACAAGAAGGAGGACCCAGGGTAAGATGGTCAATCCTCACATAGAAAGACAAATGGGATGGACATTGGAAGTAGGGAAAAAAAGGAACAGGACAGGAGCCTACCACAGAGGGCCTCTGAAAGACTCTAACGAGCAGTGTATGAAAGCAGATGCTGAGACTCATAAACAAACCATGGGCAGAGTGCAGGGAATTATATGAAAGAAGGGGGAGTTAGTATGACCTGGAGAGGACAGGAAATCTACAGGGATAAAATATGTATGGGCACAGGGGTCTTCTCTGAGACTGTTTCTCCAACAAAGGACCACGCATGGATATAAGCTTTATCTTAATCTTGTTTTGCAAAATTTTAATCAAATAGTTTGTAAAATTTACTCTACATAAGAAACAACTTAAGTACTTTTAAAAGCAGACTTGTCAGTTTAATCCCCCTAATGAATAAAACAAAAATGTAAGCAGATAGGGGCCAGTTTAAAAACTATTTTTATTTTTGTTTTTCTAAATATTTGGGTGATTTCAAATATTGTACTCAGCCCCCTTTTTTTCCCAAAGGAAATCCTTTCCTGTAATTTTGCTCTATTTCCATTTTTCTGTGGGAATTTCAAGGTACAGTCTGCAGTAAGTCACTATCTCCTGCTTATATGATCTATAGTACTATATAACTCATGCAGTTTCTTTTGAGACATAATGATATTCACATACATATCTCCTGGTAGTGGCATTACAAATAAATCCATTCTGAGTTCCACAATTATATTCCTCATCTGCTGCATTAGCTGTCTATTTCCAACTGGTAGGTAATCACTCCAAAGACTTTTACTTCCCTTTTAATGTGTTAGCAACATCATTTCTCCCATTAGTGATTTACCTGTTACTGGTATAGAATGCCTACTTTCCCTCTTTCACATGTTACATTTCATCATGGCTAAACAACTATGAAAATACAGGATAATGAAAATACAACGCAAAGTTCCTAAGTTCTATTTACAATAAATAGTTTCAGAAGTATCAAAACATACAGGTAAACTGGGCATCGAAGCTCTTGGATTCTATCTAAACATTTAATGGTGTTACAAATACCTAAAATAAAACCTTTCAGTAGGAGGTCATTTAAAATCATTTTTTTTTTCATTTACGTGTGTGTGTATGTGTGTGTCTATGTATTTGCAAGTAAAGTTTCTGCAGAGATCATAAGAGGGCATTGGATCTTTTGGAACTGGATTTACAGATGGTTGTGAGGCCCCTAACACAGGTGGAAATTGAACTCAGATTCTGCATAAGAAGAGCAAATTCTATCAATTTTAAAACATATAGCCAGCCATGGTGGTGCACACCTTTAATCCCCATACTAAGGGAGTCAGAGGCAAGTGCATCTCTGTGAGTTTGAGGCCAGTCTGGTCTACAGAGTGAGGTCCAGGACAGCCAAGGCTACATAGAGAAACCCTATCTTGGAGAAAACCAAAACAAAGAAATAAAATGTATATAACTTTTCTCCATCTAATTTTATATCATAGCACTGCCATTTGGGTTCAAATTATATAAAACTGAGTCATTTATTCATTAAGAACTTATTATTGTACTTAAGAAAGAGATGCTACCCTAAAATGTTTTTTAAAACACTGTCTAATTTCCAATAATTTCACATAGGCCCATAAATAATTGAGACCCAGTGTGCAAAACATTAATCACTTCATAGTTCATAGTTAAACATTTAGGTAGCTCCTTAAGAACATGGACCATACATGGAGATAATCTAGAACCTCTGCACAAATGTATCACGTGGCAGCTCAGTCTCCAAGTGGGCTCCCTAGTAATGGGAACAGGAACTGTCTCTGACAAGAACTTAGTGGCTGGCTCTTTGATCACCTCCTCCTGAAGGGGGAGCAGCCTTACCAGTCCACAGAGGAAGATAATGCAGCCACTCCTAATGAGACTTGATAGGTTGGGGATAGGGAAGGGGAGGAGGACCTCCCCTATCAGTGGACTTGGGAAGGGGCATGGGAGGAGAAGAGGGAGGAAGGGTAGGATTGGGAGGGGGCTACAGCAGGGACACAAAGTGAATAAACTGTAATTTATAAAAATATAAATAGATTTAAAAGTGAATAAAAAGAATATGGACGTGTGCAACAGCTAAATTACAAACTGGATCTCAAATGAGGAAAGGGAGGAATCATACTATCTTTTCTTTATTTATAGAAAACTCAAAACAAACTATATTTACACCTTTGATGATTTTAACTGAGAGTTAATGTGTTCTAGATATAAACACAGCATTTATACTACACGCAGCTGCATTTATTTATTTCAATGTTGAATAATTGATTCAAAACAAAGAACATCTTAACCCTGAACTCATACATTAGGCTACGTGATTATTGACCTGTTTTATCGCAAAACTGGTGTAACCTGTTCTAAGCAATGTACCTTGGAAGAGTCTTTCACAACATTAACAGATTTAAGCTTCTTTTCTCACAGGTTTTTTTTCATACCTACTTAGGATATTTACTACTTTTAGAAACTAAATGCCTGAATATGAATAATATTAGCATTAGAATTCACATTTAAATTATATCCATTATATAGGGGTTAATGCTAGGTGATTAATTCACCCAGCAAGTATTGACTGTTTATTCTGAGCCAAGGGCTTTGTGGGATGGTGAAGGGATATAAAAGTGAATTACAAGATCTTTGGCTTTGTGAGCTTATAAAATAGCTGCTGAGACAGTAAAGATTCACACATCACTATGATAAATTCCAAAAAAGATACATAAACAGCAGCGTATGGTACTGGAGAGAATGGAGTCATCAATTTTCACTATAGATCCTCTGACACCCTCACAGAGTGTCATTTAGAGTTGAAAGATAATTCAGGTCTTGATAAAGGGAGACAAGCAGCAGAGGGAGGAACAGGGCCTGTCCACCAGAGGTACCGCAAGGAAAACCGTTCATGAGTTGTTAAAGAGAGCTTAACAGTGCCTCATGCTGTGCAGTAACACAGATAGAGGGGATTTACCCCGACTCTGAAAGGTCACTCTGCCCTGTGACTCAAATACCACCATGACAGAAAGAAACAAAGAACCATAGTCCCAGCTTCAGGGATGAACTAGCTGAGGCCTCTACAAGATGCACATGCCGGTTAGGACACGAGTGAAGGACCAGACACCTACGGACGTGAGGACCTCCATCCAGCCCTGCCTTCTACATGAGCCCTCTCTGATGGGATATGCTTTTGCGATGTGTTGGGGAGTTCATTGTTTTAACCTTTTTTATTTTTATTTATTTATTTTTTTCAATGCAGTTTATTCAGGAACCTTGAACAATCATCTGACCCTGGGGAAAGCCAGCCCACAACTTAAATAGCCTCTGGGTAGCCAACCCCAGCGTGCCATGTGGGCAATGCAGATAGGTCCACATACATGGAAGCAAGCCAGATCCTTGGCCTTAGCCAAATGTGGAGTTGTTCGTGACAGAGAGCACTCACCATCGGGAAGGTGGAAGGCGGAAACCAGCTCCATCTTTAAGGCGCGGCATTACGCAGCTCTCTGCAGTTTCCCCTTTTTGTTTTAGATGCATCAGGCAAGAGTAGAGGTCTGATCTCTGATATTAGAAATAAATTGGGACTTTGTACTGATGTTCATTTAGGTGTCATCCACCCAAAGAGCATCAGACCCGTCTGATACCTTTTTCTCAGAGGCGGGTCCTGGGGCATCAACCCGCATGCAATCAGACATGCTCTTCTCTGGGTCGAAAGCGGCTGACCCTGAGTGCAGTGCTTAGCCTCGCATCCTGAGCGTAACATTTTAGCTTTTTATGGTAGCCAACCATGCTTGGGGAGACTGTCCTGCTTCAATGGCTGTAAAGGCCTGAATGGTCATGGCTGCATTACGCTGTTGTGAGACTCTAATCTTACATATATACCACAGGTAATTAACTTTACTTTGAGATAGGATTACAATATATCTTTCCAAGTGCTGGGATTACGGACATGTGCCTCCTTGCCTGGCATCAGTTGTGCTTCTGTTTCTTGTCATGAACTCATAACTCAATAAATTAATTAAATAATTAAATCATTCAACTAATTAATAATTATCATTGCTACCAAAATCAAAATGAGATGGCTCACATCGATCAAAAATGTATACTAATGTGTTTAAGCAATTACATTTAAGTCAAAGATTTTGACCAAACAAACTTGTCTGGAGAAATAAAGCAGAATATAGTAATTATTCTGCTTTAGTTAGATTATGGTTGGTTATTTTCAATTATTACTTTAACAATTGCCTGTTTTTTGTTTTTTGTTTTTTGTTTTTTGTTTTTTTTCCCTAAAGCTCAAGGGGTGAAAAACAGACTATCTCACTGAAGAACTTCTTATCTCGCCTACCCCTTTAGCATGGCTTAGAGTAAACCTGCTTTCCTGGGGATGACCCCTTGGCCAGTGGTTGGCCTAGGCCAACTGGGCTATGAGGTCTCCAAACATGTCATAGATTCCATTCTCTTGACCAGAACTTTACCTTAATCTACCTGCATTACTCTTATTACAACTCTCCCAGTAGATAATCTTAATATCACTTAGAAACCAGATCATGGATCAGAGCCCTAAAACACAATTTCTCTTCATGGAGACATTTTCAAGTCCTGAAAGGACATGTTTAAACTTTCATTGTTTGTTGTTTGACAATATAGTTGTGCATTGTAGGAGCCTCCATCTCCTATCCACATCTGTTATGCTCTCTCCTTCCTTAAACCACTTCTAGATTCCAGACCTGAGAAAACAACATATTTCTATAAAAAAGAATTCCAAATATAAAATGATTGTAATGCTATGAGAGACATGGACTCTTGAAATGAAGGCAGGAAAATTGATTTTCATTCAGAAGCCCAAAGGACCAAGAAACAATAACATCTGAAACAAAAGGATCTTCTTCTCAGGGGCCCATTTTTATATCAAATTATAATGAAAAAAGTATTGAACCAAGAACTGAACTGACATATTCATAGAAACAGCCTACAGTTTCATATCAACATGTTGCTTCTTAAGAAGAAGCCTATTTGGTCCCCAGCAGGCCAGGGAAGGTGGGCTCACTGAAGGCCTATGGTGTGAGGTGAACCCATGAGCAAAGCTAAGCATGAGCTGGTCACTGTTGGGAGGCATCTGAAGCTCAAGAACTCAAGTTCACAATAGCCAGGGATATAGAAAACTGGGCCTCACTGGTGTCTTTCTTCACAGCTCCCAAGTATTCACCACTGTGAAACTCCTAAGAAAGTCAACAGGCTTTGAATCTATTTGAAAAAGATCCACTGAGAAGAAGTTATGGAGCATTAAGAATCTTGATATCCAGAGCAATTTGGAAGCAGGATATGAAGTCATGGAAAGAGGGTATGTTAAAGAGGAGTACCCTCCATGGTCTGACAAGAGTCAAGACTGATCAGAAAGATTGCTCTAATAGTATGTTTTAGTCAAAGGAAGTGAAGTATCTATTTTAAATCCCTTTACTCATAAAAGGTAAGAAAACCTTCAGAAATCAATTTTGCCCCTCCCCCCTTTTTTTCTTTTACAATGGACTGATTCTTTTAACAATGATTTCACTGTGTTTTATTTTTACAACTTAGCCATAATACTCTAGCTTCACAACATGTTATGTGAAAGGAGAGGCAGTCTGCACATTCTATGTAACATGCTAAGAATGGAAGCAAGAGGAGTGGTATAGATGTTACTTCTCAATTTTCTCCTACCCTGACTGGTCAGAGCTAGCACAGAGAGCAAGTTGAAAAGAGTTTTAAGCACCTAGCTATGTATTCTAAGTATAAAGGTTTTTATCGTCCCCATAAAGTTTGATAAAATTCACCTTTATTATCCCCAGTTACTAGAAGCCTATTGTGATTGTCTTGCATTTGTATGTGGACGATTAATACATTGTACAGCCGGGATTTAACAGAAACCTAGCAGCCTGCAGTGACATTGTTCTTTCTCTGACCCTGTTCTGACAAACGTAATGTAGACATTGTCACTGAGCTGTTTTTTCCCCTGGCTAAAACTGTCTACACAATTGGCACATAGTTAAGACATAGTGTCAAGCACAAAGGACTTGTTCAAAAGATGTCAGGTGAACGTAGAAGGTAAAGACAGAATAGTATGCAAAATCCACTTGTTCCACATATTTTGTAAGTTCACAAGATTTAAAGAACTCCAGATTGTTTCTTAGATATATAATGCATTTGTGCATGTTCAGAGACCAAAACAGGGACCACGGATGGGACCATAACCCATGGAATTCCAACAGGCCCCAAAAGCCCGAAATGAAACAGAATGAAATTCTGCTCAGTCCCTTAAAAGGAACACAGACCAAATGGCTTCTTGATTCTGGCCTGGCAATAACTACTTTAGTTATGCCTTCAAGGTCTTGGACCAAATTTCAGTACTTTGAATTCATCAAATTGGTGATGATTTGGTACAGCAGTTCCAGGAGGTGTATTTCAGTAATGTAATGTATTTCAGTAATGTAATGCTGAATATAACAGAAGAAATCACATCAGGGTGGCCTGGGTTTCTGTGAGAAGCTCCTTTCAAAGTCTTACCTTCTGAAGTTGTGATTAAAAAAAAAACAAAACATAAAACAATTCTTCAGAGAGAGAGAGAGAAACCTTGATTAGGTGCCAATGCTACTGAGACCTTAGGGCACCAAGCTTCCTTTTCCCAAATTAGCAGGGCAAGATAGAGATAATTGCAATGTGACTCTACTTGTCTCTTCTGTATTTCTTTCCTTCGTTGTCTTCTTCAGGACTTTGTTTTGAGGTGCTCCCCATTTGGATATAAGAAATGTGTTTACTTAATAGGCACCTTGGTAAAGTGTATAAACGCTTAACTGTAAAATGAGTGTAATTTTCATTTGCGTATTACAATATACACATTATTAGAAACTGAGAAATGTTTACTCCCAAGGTTACTGATTCTAAGGTGTGAAATGTAAATGAAGACATTTTTATTTCCTTCCTCAAAATATTATGTGAAGATTAAAATATGAAGAGTTTAGCCGAATAGTAGAAACTAGGTATGTGTGTATATCTATGTATCTATCTATATGAATATACATATATACCTATACTAGAAATAGAGAGGGATTCATATGATAATTTATACTGTTCATATGTGAAAATAAGCTTCTCCTAATACATATTTGCTTTGATACATTTGATACATTTCTATGTGTATATCTATATGTTAATAAATATATTCATAGATATGGAAAGTTCACAAGGATTTTATCAGATAAGTTTCTTTTTGCTCAAAATCACTGTACCTTAACTGACTTGGCAGAGTATAATAAGTATCAAATGTTAACATTCATTTTCAAATATAAATGGCATTGAATCATCACCATGAAGTGTAACAGGTAGAATGAAGTATCGTAACATTTTGAAAAGCATCATCAGTATTCATTGACCTGAAGATATCAGCAATTTAAATAAGTTCCTCCTTTTCAGTTTGTCCCAAGAAGTGAAACTAAACAGTACTGTGGTGTTTTTATCATAGTCACAAAGCTGCTTTATGCTTCAATAGTGAGTAATTTAACCATAAAAATCTTTAAATATTATTTCTGTCCTAGGACCACACCCTTCCTTGAAGACATGGACATTTATATTCCTGCCACAAATGGATGAAACACATGTGGTCTTAGAAAAGAATGCTTATTTATATCACAAGTTTGGGAGTAGGAAAGGAAAAGTAGAGGTACTAAAATGTTGAAGAGAGAGAAAGGGAATGCAAGCTCAAATCAAGCCCCAGCATGTAATTTTGAAAACAATGAAGAAATGATTACAATGTTGTATGTAGAAGTAAAAGACACATAATAGTGGACAGATCACCATGGAACAAAACCAATAAAACGGGTGGGAACACTAGTAGGACTCAATGTAACACTTACTACAATGCTACGGTATTAAGGCAGTGTGACAACAGAAAAGAGAATAAATAGATCACAATAGACAGAACAGGGAGCCTATAAAAGAAGGACAGTAAGTAGAGACAACTGAAATTTGATAAAGAAGCAAAGGCAGTGTGGTGAAGAAAAGAGTATTTTCAAAAAATGTTGTTAAAACAGCTGGCTATCATACATAAAACATCAAACCTAGATGTGGACTTTGCTTTCTTTTCTGAAAATTAATTTAAAGTGAAAAAGAAATTTTAAAAATAAGCCACCAAAAGTGAAAATGTGAGAACACAGGAGAAAAATCTAGACCACTTTGGATGTGGCAATGGCTTTTTGATGCAACATGAAATGTATTGCCTGTGAATGAAATGAGATGTTAGGCTCCAACATTTTGCCTGAAAAAAAAATTACAAAATAATGATGAAAAAACAAAACAGAGGATGGAAATATTTCCCAAGGATTCCTGTTATCAAAAATACACAAGAGACATATATTTTATCTAAAATGTATACACTATACACATACATTATTTCTGTGCATTTCAGATAAACAGTATATATAAAATAGATACTGGTTATAAGAGAAGATATAAAGCTAATTGTTTTTCTAGCTCTAATTTTGTCATGGATTTATTATTTTTGTTTTGATGGTGGATGAGTACGTAAAGTATAATCAATACTAAAAGTAAAAAACTGAACGTGAAGATTCACAAGTTGAATAGAATTCGATTCTCTTTCAATTTGGTTCTGTTTCATTTTTTGGGTGTGATGCTTTTATTTGCAAGGTTTTTAGTAATAAAATTTATTAAAATAAAATGCAAAAGAGCCCTTAAAACTCAAAAATAAGAAAAACACAGTCTTACTAAAATATGGAACCAAAGTTTTGAAAATAATGCAGCTCCATGCCCTGACAACAGATAGCTCCTTGCCCTGTGTCACCACAGTGTTACATTAAACGACAGTGAGATTATGTTATACGTCCTACTCAGAACATCCAAAATGTGGAGTAAATCAAGTACCAACTGTTCACAAGAATCTGTAGAACTGAAACTTTACTCTCAATAGGAATACAAACAATGCTGAGCCACCTAGTAGGGAGTTACATCAGAGCTACAAATTTACATACAATCTGGCAATTGCAATCGCAGATATTAACTAGGCAAGATGTGTAGGAACAGATGTCCACACAAACATCTGCACAGAGACTTTGTTAGCAACATCAGCAAACTTTCTAAGACTTGGAAGCTAGTAGGATGACATTCAATGAATTAATGTATGGATAATACGTAGGAAAACACACACACAGTAGGATAATATTCAGCACTAAAGTGGGAGGAGGAGTCAGACAAGGTAATGATGTAATGTGATTTTTAATGCATATTGCTAAGAGAAAGAAGCCAATCTGAAAGGCCATTTGCCTATGGGGAATAATAGTAAGTGAACAAAAGTTCTCAGGGATTAGGAATATGTGAAGATTATTATAAAGGATTTTTATAGGGTTGAAACTATTTTGATGATGAATACAAGCCAATATACAATTTTCCAAATCATCACTAATGTGAACTTTATGCTGTGACTAGTACAGATGTGCCAAAGTAATCAACCAGCAACAACTGAGAACTCTGGGGTTTGGGTCTTGATAATTAGGGGAGCATGTGAATATGTGAACAGAAAATCTAGGAAAAACCTTGATAACTTTGAATTTTGCTGCATGCCTAAAGCCTCTATTAAAATTTATGTCTTTAAAATGAAAGGAGGGGAAATAGGAACAGCCAAAAATCCAGTGGTCTACGTTCCAGACTGCATTCTGTCAAATTTATTTATAAACAAGTCTAAAAGATATCAGGCTTGTCCTGAGGCATGAGTCCAAACCACATTTCTTACACTTTCTCAATGTGGAACACATGTATTCTCAATGAAAGCTCATTCTTATGCAGAGCTGTTTTGATTGCAAAGGAATTAGAGCTAGTAAAACATCTAATTCCAGGTGTTTGTACTTGTGTGTATATGTGTGCCTGTGTGTATGTGTGTTTGAAATCCAATCAATAAATTATGATGTCAGATTCTCAGAACTACCATTAAACTTTGGATTCCATGCAATTATTTTTTGATGTTTCTTTGATATATTAAACACAATTAACAAAAATCAGGTGGACAATATGATTTTTCAAAGTGTAACAAGAATAATGAGGAATCCTTGTTCATGACTATCCACATAAGCTAGATTAAATTCAAACTAGAATCCTTTAATTATAACTTTGTGGAGCATTAGTGTAGTCTTATCTAATAAGTTTCAGAAATATATATTCAAAGGTCGACATTTTAAATTGCTATGCTAAACATCTCTAGGAATAGAAAATGGAATAATCATAAGACAAAGTACTGATAAGAAAAAAAAAAACAGTATTCCATTGGACTGTGATATCAGCTGTCTGCTTTCTTCACTGCCAGACACAGTCTCAAGCTCAAATTTCATTTTCTGAGGCACAGTCAGAAGGATGATTAGTTTCACCAATTTCATCCCATATAACTCATCTCGAATGTTCACTAATAAAAGAGCAAATTCTATAAACATTTGGTTTTAAAAATTATCAGGTAGGAAGTCTCAAAACTTAAATTCTCTAAAAGAGAAGTTTATATTCCTTCTATATTTAGTGACTGTGTACAAACAATGAAATCAGAACGGGAACACTAAGGTATATTTTTTCTTTAGTATTTCCTAATATATCAGACAAACATTTGTAATAAACATTTGTTTTCACTAATCTCTTTATCTTGCCATTCCAAAACTAGCAGCTTTCAAAACGGCAGGTGATCCTGTGGATAGACTAAGGTAGGAACTGAGCTTTCCTTGTGTGCTGTTATAAACTTTTATTAAAATGTAAGAGCATTCTATGACTTTATCTCTTCCCTATTTTGTCAAAATCTCTTTTCTTGTTTTAACCTAAGATACCCTCTGGAGAGCAACAATAACAAGCAGTGGTTGAAAGAATTAAAACGCTAAAGGCCACTGAACTGGAAAACGTTTCTATCAAGAATAGGTACCTATTTCTACAGCCAGACAAGTCAAACTATAGAAAGATGTAAAACTGTCTGCAAATTCAGAAAAAAAAAAAAAAAATCTTTCAGGAGCCGTAACCCCATGGGCCATGGGATCACAATAGGATGGGACACTCAGATCTACCTTTCTGTCTTCTAAGAACAATGCTCAAAGAAATCAAGAGGAACAAATATCTTAAAACACCCTTTGTCAGCAAATTTTACACAACAGCATACAAGATATGATGATAAAAAAAAATGCAGCCAAAGGTTGTAGCTAAACCGCAGATGAGCAAACAGGAGGGTCACATAGAGGTCTGCACTGTACAGAAACAGGCATGCTTTGAGCCACACATTTTTAATCCTCAGCAATGTCATACAAACTAATTTTTGCCTCACAAGAATTTCAGACCATCGAATTCCCACATCATCTGGGCATTTCTGAAGATCCTAAAGTATTACAGTCTATCTTAAGATGAAGAAAAACTTGTTTCCAAAACAATTTTTCTTCGTGTCTAACATTCTTGTTTGAGAATCTTTCACTTGTGCCTCTGCCTTTCAAATAAATGTTGGGCATTTTTCTTTTGCTATTTTTAATCTACTGAGCATTCAGGACATTCCTGGTATTTATAGTCTATTAGTTTATTTCCTCGTGTAAGCTCACCAAATACATGCCATGCAGAACATACAATTTGGATCTTATTAATACCTAACTAGAAATTACTCAACAGGTGTCATCCATATTGGTAATTTCACCATCAAATGATGTTAAATATAGTGTTTGGACAGATCTCACAAAAACTATGTCTATATTTCAAGATGATCATAACCTGAAATTCACTGGTAAAACATAACTGTTTCTTAGAAACCCAGAGTGATATAGGGAATAAGATATTTTTCTTAAATATGCACCTTCTGGACCATGATACCTAAAGTTACAATGTTATATTATTTTATGTACATATACATATATGATTTTGCTTCTATTTTATAATTCAAAACATATGAAATACTATATAGTGATTTTTCTTTATTATGAGAAAAGCAGTAAGATAGAACAGTATATTAACATTATCTAAAATTCTGATCATTGATCTAAAGTCCTTAAGTTTTTGTTTAGTCTACTTCAATACCACAGTTCAAAAATTCACACTTCTCTGTGGTATGACACAAAGGAAAAATTTTTTTGCTTGTTTTTTTAATATTTTTCCCTAACAGCCAATCTTTCCCAAGGACTTCAAAATTGCTTCCTGAACCACTTTCTTTTGTACTTCACACCATCACTTGTGTTCTTGTTACTATGGGCGCTCTTCTCTCTCTATTGCTACCTTCTTTTTAAAAAAAGACTTATTTATATGTATGACTGTCTTGGCTGCATGTATGTCCATTCACCATGTGTGCCTGAAGCCTGAGGAGGCCAGAGAGGGTATCAGATCCCAGGAACTGGAGTTACAGAGCATTGTGAGCTGTCGGTAGGTTCTTGGTTATGGATCCCAAGTCCTGTACAAGAACAGAAAGTGCTCAAAATTGGAGCCTTCACTCCCGTTCCTACTGCTAACCATCTTCTCTTCTTCCTTTCACCACAAAGAAAACTAGCCCCTCTGCCCACTTGTTTCTCCAGCAGTCTCTTTGTCTCTTCGATAGGATCCCTATAAAGACGAATTGTGGAGCAATGGCTATCACACTGGTTGTTACTTCTTAATAGACTATGACCCGATAGAAGAGTCTTTTCCTATAGGTTAGAAACACCCATCTGATTACCAAAGTTGATGTGCTCATGCCAGCATATTAACCAGGCTCAGGAGCATTTGATAGCATCTGCTACATTCTATTGAACTCATTTTACTCAGTGTTTGTGCTAAAGTAAACACCATAGCTTAAACTGTGAAAAGTATTGTGAGTATTAACAAGATACACCTGTGGTCTGCTGTCTCACTGAGTACACACACTCTCACCACTCTTCCTTTCCTGAGGTCTGCCTCATAAATATTAATATACTCCATCATAAACCTTTTCACTGCTGAATTTACACAGACCTCCTCCAAGATTTCCTTTTTGGTATCCATCACCTGTGTTATGAGACACAGCCTAATCACTAACTTCCTCAGACAGAAGCTCAAAGTAACAACCTAAAGTTACTCCCTGCTTTCTGTTGCAACAGGCATCAAACTCTGCACATCAAACTATGAATACGTCATTATTCCTTGCACTTTCTAACCTTGTTTCTTCTATGGGTATTCCCAGCTTGCTTATTTAGCTGAAAAACAAAAACCAACTGGCCATCTTCCACATCCACCTGAAATCTAACGTAGATTCTATTTTCTTCAGGTAGCACCTACAGTGATTTTAAAATAGTTGTATCAGGTCTTTTTAAAATTTTTAATTGATTCACTTTACATCCGATTGTAGCCTCTCCCCTCTACCCCACCTCCATCTCCTCTCAGTCTCCCCCTCCCCTTAGAGAGGGGAAGCACTCCTCCCCTACGATCTGACCCCTATCATATCTCACCAGTGGGGGATAAATTGGATGACTTTTAATGCGTGGCTATGTCAAGTCCTAATACAGTACCAAAATTTCTTTATCCATTCTTTGGTTGAGGGACATCAAGGTGGTTTCCAGATTCTGGCTATTACGAAGAAAGCTCCTATGAACATAGTTGAGCCTACCATAGATGTCTTCTGAAAGCTTTCACCCAGCAAGGAATCAAAGCAGATGCTGAGACTCAGGCCAAACTTTAGGCAGAGTGCTGGGAAGCTTATGGAAGAGTGGGGGTATACAGGGACCTGGAGGAGATAGGAACTTCACAAAGTGACCAACAAAGCCAACAAATCTGGGCCCGTGGTGGGGGATGGTTGCAGTGACTGATGCACCAGTCAATGACCATACATGGAGAGGACCTAAATCCCCTGCTCAGATGTAGCCAATAGGCAGCTCTTCCTGAATCCTCTTCCTCTGTGGCCTGACAAGGCCACCCTGCCAGGGGGAAGGGATCAAAGAGCAGGCAACCCAGTTTATGTCAGAGACAGCCCCTATTCCTCATACTCAGAGACCCACATGAAGACTGAGCTGCCTATTGGCTACTGTTAGGCAAATAGATCAACACACTCCAGAATTCTAGTATTAAGTGCTTAACATGATTCTACAATGGCCATAGATTCTGCAGGTCTAGGCAGTCTAGTACTTGAAGGTTTTGTTCTAAGTTGTCTTTTTTGTTGCTGCTGATACTGATCACAAATGATGAAATAAAATAAGATGTGATGAAAGTCATTCTGTGAGGAAGGATGGCACTTGATTTCTGAGGTGGAGCCTTGGGTTTCACAGTAAGAATTATCAGCATCCTGACAGGAGCAGATGCCTGATCTACACGCCTAGTCATGCTGCCCTAACTGTCTGTCTTTCCCTCTTTCTAGCCTCTGCTCTAGTCTGGGGTTTGTACTCTTTAATCACACAGTGCCAATCAACATTCTAAAGAACAGTGACAAAAATAGTCCAGCCAGAAATTACATTTGTTTCACAGCTTTTCTTCTCAATTAACTTCCGGGGCTGGTGCCAACTTCAGAATTGAAGTTCAAACAATCCCAAAGAAATGATCCAAGTGGTCCTTCTTCAAAATGTAATATGGCTCCAACTAACACTCTTTAGAGGGAGAGAGTCACAGTTTTCATAACGTCATCACTTTTCAGTCTTCGTGTTTCTTTCTGTTTTCTGAAGCAAGGGTATTGAGCTAGCATTGTATACCAGCAATTGCATGGCAGGGCTAAAAACAAACAAGAAACTATAAAAAAGTAACAAAGTCTGATGTTAAGATGCTTCTGCAGATTTTTAGAAATTCTAGGTGCAAAATGCTTCACTTCAGTTTCAGGGGATTGCCTCTCCACAACTTTGAGCTGTGGAGATCTTTTTTCTCCCCTGTCTTCAACTACGTGAGCATGTCTGCACATCAGATCCTCAGGCTGCACCATCCTTAGGACAGCAGAACAGCCAGAAAGCTCTAGAATTGAAACACTTTATGTTTTCTACCACCTCCTTGTGGTTAACAGAGGAAAACAAAATCAAGTCTTAGGATTAGGAACTATTACACCTACATCTCAGGCACTAACAAATTTCTCAAGAGAGGCTCTCGGGTTTTACCAGGTGCTAATCCATTCATGTGTTACTTGTAACATTCATAATACAATTACTCTATATTTGCATATTATGTTAATTAGTGTGTATATATACACACACTAATTTTAATATACATATATATGTGTGTGTAAAACATTCAATTAGGGTTTATTTTGCAACTGAGAAAGCCCAGAGAGTTTACACATTTTTCCAACATCACACAACTACTAACATAGCAGGGTCTGTATTTATCCTATTTTTATCATGCCAGCAGTAAAACCTTACAAAGCAAATGTAATTAATTTCCACAGAGTACCATTTATGTGGAGAGTAATTAGATCAGGAAATACCATCAAAGCTCATGTCTTTATAGAGGCCTTATCATTTATGGTATTTTTTTTTCCACAACAGCTGTAGATCATGACATTTTAATAGTTTCTTTTTTCTTTTTCTTTTTTTTTTTTTGGAGGGGTGGGCACTCATGTTTTCAGCAGTCTAATTAATCACTCTTGAAAAAAATAAATATCTTTTATTACATTGGATTTCACTTTTTTTGGCAGTAAGTAAAGTGGGTCAGCAGGTTTAAGAAGTTCTTGAGGTTTTCATTTGACCAAATCTCTGACAAGGATTCACTGAGACCCTCAAAATGCCTGTGCCTCACTAACATGAGAATTTTCTGAAGCAATCACGCTTGGAGACTTGGGCTGTTGTCCAGGTTGGTAACTGCCCAGTGTGTCATCAGTAGAGGCAGTCTTCGTTAGGTTCCTCCCAGAAAATTAAGCTGTCAATTTGTGATTAGAGTTGTTTTGTCTGCTTGTTTTTTGTTTTTTGTTTGTTTTTTTATTGTTTGCTTGTTTTTATCTGAGCAGTTTATTGATCTATGGTTTTATTTATAAACATTATACTTTGCTATTTGGGAAAGATAGGGCTGGGGTAAAAGGCCTCCAGACTGAGGGCTTTCTGGAAGCTAACATGAATCTTATCTCAGAATCATACGTTGTTCAGCATATATGCCACAGCAAGCCTTCAGAGCTGTTTCCAATAGTGGTAAGAGCCCATTGAACTTTGTGCTGAACACGTAAAACACTATGCTTATATTTGAAAAATGCACATGGTAAGCTCTGTTCTTAAAATAGTTGCTCAATAAAATTGTATGACTTTAAATTAGAAACAAAGTTTATAGACAGCCCAGAATACAGAATTACATACTATAAAACACCAGAACAAACAACAGGAAAAGACAAGAACAAAAAAGTCCAGGGTCAGAACAAATACCTAGAAACATGTTGCTCAGGAGTCCAGATTCCTCACTGTAAGATACTATTGCACTGGCACTGAACACTCCGCAACAGAGGGCGGAAAATGGGATCAGATGGTTTCTTACACAAGCAGGAAGTCGTGCAGAAAAATCGTAAAGCAATTGTGCAAATGCAGTTAACTTTGAAAATGGTGCTAAACACTACGATTGAGAATAAATCTGATTCTTACCATCTGAGATTGGCTTCTAGGACATCCATTGATATCTTCAACTTTCTCATTTGCTAAATCCAAGAAACAAAATAGAAGAGAGAGAAAAAAAAGAACAACATACTTAAGCAATGAAGTGAAACACATACATAAAAGGAGACCTTTAAAAAATAAAAATAAAAACACCAAGCAGAAACTCCACTGCTTCCCCTATTCAGTCTCCCAAGCCATGGACAGGAGGGCACACTTGTTCTCAGCCAACAATTCCATGTGCACAAACCAAGCAACAACAACAACAGAAAAAAAAAATAGAGCGAGAAGGAAGTTGCTGCTGGTTTTCCAGCATGTGCCAAAATGACTGCTGACATGAAACCTTTCACATTTGTCCCTGCTGGATCAGGATCCAGTTTCAAGGAGTCTCAGGATATGAGTGACTCCGGTCAACAAAATGTACACATGGGAGGCATATGGCTTAATGAAGCTTTCATTTCTGACACTGCTATATTATGTACAGGCACAGTTCGAGCTATTTCAAAGTATGGCCAGAATGCCTCTGTCAGTCTGGCGTAAACACATTCGATTGAATCGGAGATAGCCACAGTCGCAACTCCTGGACACATGGAACAATTCTGTGTCCATTCAAGCCAAACTACAGCGTAGCAGAAGAGCGGGGAGCAAAGGCTCTCTGCGATGTCAGAGGGTAAGTCTCACCAATAATCTGGATGATCTCTGCCAGGAGGACCCCGTCCGCGATGTCCTGCTGCAGATCCTTGATCAGCCGCTTGTGGCCAGATTTCGCCAGGTAGTGGTTGGCCCAGTCAGTGTAAATCTGTTGAAGACAGGGAGGGAAGAAGTGAGATGGGGGCGTGGGGGAAGAGAGACAGAAAAGCGCTCAAGGCAAATGCGAGACTCAAAGGGAAACTGTTCTGGATCGCATTCCAGCTAAAGAAGTCATAGCTCCAAAGGAAACAGTTGTAAAGTCATTTTTAAACGGCTCTTTCCCCCACTTATCTCTTGTTTCAAAGGAGGATGAATCACTCCTTTCAAAATCAGGGGCTAGTCACTTGTGACCAAGCAAAACTCCCTTCCCAGATGACTCTGGAGGAGATCGCTCCTGGGAAACAGTTTGGGTTTCTCTTTTCTCTCCCCTCCTTCCATTATTTTGAAAATAATCCCGTCTGAATAAAAGGAAGCCACCTGGACTGATTTACAGAGGAACTTTATAAAAATGTGTTTCTCCAAAGAGATGTTATTGAATTTGCCATCTGAGATACTATATGTGACAATATTTTGGCATCGTTTTATGAAATAATTGCAAATGCCTTCCTGTCTAAGATATTTTGCTTGGACTGTCATCTCTCATTTAAGCCTCTTGAAATGTGTTTGTATTAGAACACACAGGCAGCGAATGGAGTTATAATGCAGAAATTACAATACAGAATAGAGAAGTGTATTGCAAGCCACAGGGTTGGCGATTTGACTTACAAAGGAGGTGACTCCAGCAACTAGTTACGATAGAAAGAAAAGCTGAAAGTTCAAGAATGCCATACACACAAAAAAGAAATGTACTTTAAAAAAATTCTATTAGTCTAATCTAACCCTAAAAGATAGAAATAGGCTTAAAGTTATTTCAGTCGCTTGGGTGGTTCATTGGTAACTTTGTTACAAGGGAGATAAAAATGACATAATATTAAAAAATTGAAATGAGACTAGAGAAAGGGAAACAAATAAGAAACAAACAAAAGTGGCTGGAATTATGGCTCAGAGGTTAAAAGCATATGTTGTCCTAGCAGAGAATCCAGTTGGGGGTTTCATGGTTACCTGTCATTTACGATCTAGGGGCTCTTATGTCCATCTTTTAGACTCTGAGAGCACCGCACACACATGCATACCCCCCATAAACACATGACTAAAAACAAGTGTTTTTTAAAACAGCGTACAAAGTGTTGCAAGAAATGCTGGGATCAGAACTCGGATGACAAAACTGGAAATGAGAAATTCATAAAAGGACCTCCCCACAGAGGATATGACCAGGGCGATGAAGCAGCACAAGAAAGGTTGTGTCTAATGAGAAACTGTGGCTGCTGTAGGATGCCTTAGGCTGAACAGGTGAGTTTTACTCAGCCGCATGAGCACTAAATGTCAACAGAGTACAAAAATACCAGTTAAAATGCTTGGGTGTTAGACTTCCCAATGGTCAAGAGCACTTACCGCTACCGCGGACGACCTAGCTTAGCTTCTCAGCACCCACGTCAGGGCCCACAACTGTCTTTAAATACAGTTCTGAGGGAGCTGATGCCCTCTTACGGCCTCTTCATATAGTACATAAATACGCACACATGAAATAATATTTTTAAAAATTATATAGATTAATTTTTTTTGGTAAAAATAGTATCTTTCATACGCAAGACAAACAAAAACGCTTTACCACCATGCTATGCCTTTAACCCCCTTTTCTATTCTGAGATAAGATCTTCCTAACTTGACGCAGTTGGCCGTAAGTTTACATTGTAGCTTACGCAGGTGCTGACATTGTAATGCTTCTGCTTCAACCTATGGAGCATCTAGGATTACAGAGCTAGAACACAAGGCCTGGCTAGATCTGAGAAAGCAAATACATGTGTTGTAATTAGCAAATCAGAAGTACATGAGACAAAACAAAAGTGGGAAATCTTCCCAGGAATTATAGCCCTTCATACTTTTGAGCAACTTGATACAAAATGTTTTAAAATGAATATGTCCAAACTGCAATTTACGATATTATAGCACAGTTTTACACACACACACACACACACACACACACACACACACACACACAGATACTGACAAGCACACACATAAAGACAAGAAACAGACACAGCCAGACACACAGATACACGGACACACACATACAGAGACACACACTCATGCATAGACACAGGCCCACATATACAGACACACATTTACATACACAAATACATACTACATTAGGTATAAAAATAAAACTGCATTCTATAATTTCAGCTTTTTAATATAGCAATTTAACGGCAATTCTAAAAGCTGTTTCATGCATATTTATGCATGTATATTCTTGACAATGTATTGTAAAAAGTCTAGTGTCTCCCTTAAGGGATAATTAATATTTCTGATTATGATTTCCCTGTATTTAGAGTCATACATACATTTATACGTTATACATATACATGTATACATACACATATATATCTTTGAATACTAATATGTTGGTATTAATATGGCTAACATCTAGGTAGGACTGCTGAATTTTTCAGAGTGTTACTAGATGGAAAACATTCCACATGTATTAAAACACAGAAGAAAGAGTTTTAGAGAATATAAGAGAGTGTCTAAGGCATGTCTAAGGACACTTAGCTCACACTGTGACTAACTGAAGGTATGTCGGGGCATAAGAAAGACCATGCTGGTAACGTGCCTTGGTAATGTTCATATCTTTAACCTTTATTTTGCAGACATTTGAATATAAGGAAATGACTCTAAATCACAACGAAAACACCTTTTAGATGCTCTTATTTGCTGATCCTTTAATATTTGCGCTCCTGGTAAATCTTAAGTTTTATTATGTTTGTGTGACTGGAAATTTTTCCTTTTATTTTTCTAAAGGTTTAGATACTTATAGCAGTAAACATTCACCTTTTATCTGTACTTTATTCAAGTAACAGACTTCCAAGTTTACCTTGCTGGTTGAAAAGATGGTTTGAGTTGGATTTGAATTGTAACAATCTCGCCACAAGTAGGAGCCACAGGGCCATAAGCCGACTTTAAAGGATCCACAAAGAGAAGGATGCTAGGTTCTGGAGTCAGGCGTATCTGATCTGAGGCCCAGGAGACTTTACAAACACTGACAGCTTAGGAAAGTCCCCTGGTCTTTGTAACCTGTGAACGAGGGTGAACTAATCTTTGAGATGGAGAACTGTGCCAAGATTAATAAAACTGGTTCACCTTACAGAATGTGGCACAGAGTTACTCCTGGGGAAGGCTACCCTGCCGTCACAAGTGGTTCTGTGCCATCTAGTTGTTCTTTGCTGCACTATCTTCACAATACATGCATGTTAAGGTAATTGCTTCACAGAGATGAAGCAACTGGAAAAACTGGGCCAGAGGCCAGAGAAGCCACACTGCTCACTTCTGGCTCTATATGCCTGACAGATTCTTATCTTCCAATTAGCTGGGGCTTCTGGTTTCTCTGCCTCCCGAACTAAGACACTCTGTCGAAGTACAGTGGTCACTCTCTGCACAGTATCTCTACTAGAGGCCACCTGCATCACCTTCCATGCTGCCCGGATTTCACTTTAGAAGGACACTAGGTTACATGAAAAAATGCTCATATTAAATAACAAACTGAATGAAGTGTATAAATAACGAAACTACACTTTTACTCTCAAATGCATGTTGTAAGAGCCTTAGTAATGGATACAAATCCTTCAGGGAACTTAGGCAAACAGCCACTTAGCTGGCTTTAAGCACTGGTAAGAAAGCCTCAGACTGAACTCTCAAACCATATTTGCTTGCTCCAAGATTTTTCTCTAGGGGATTGCAAACTTGAGATCATTGTATGAAAGTTCGCCTAGACCATAGCCCTGGCTTTTGTTGTAATCAGCAGAATCAGTAACTAAATAAATGAACTGAAACATTTCTGCTTAAGAATCACACACACAAACTTTTGTTAAATTATTCTTTCTCAGGAACATGTATATTTCCTATAAGTAAAAGAAATGATAGACTCCAAGAAAAATCACAGGAGAGGGAGAGGTTATGCATCCCCCAAAATGTTATAATACATCTGGCAAAACATAAAACAATCAGGATGCAAAATATAATTACATATTGAAATAATAAAACATATTTACCTAGATCATTTATTTATTCAGTTTTTTATATGAGATCTTGTTATATATCTCAGGCTAATTTCAAACTCACTTTGTTACTGAGGATGGTCTTGCAAATGCAGCAATCCTGCCTCAGTTTCTCAAGTGCCTGAGGTTACAGGCACACACCAGCATACCCAGATTTTTTTTTTTCTTAAAATTCTTAAGTTGAAACTATGTGAGTTGAAGAGCACAGGGAAAATGAGGTGTGTCTTCAGTGAGACAGCAGACGTGAATAGAAGAAGTGGTAAGAAATCATAGACTCACCAGTAAACTTTCTGTTATGCTCTGATGAGAAAGAATGCAAACAGCCCTGTCAACTTTTATTAAGTTCTGTTATTCAAATCCTTGCAAAGGGATGATAAATTATGTCTTGATGCTGGGTTTGGACTGCAAAGTTTCCTTTGGTTCATTAAGACACAACGTAGTCATTGTGTTTAGCTTTTAGCTCCAGCTGATTGAGTTACAATGTGTGTTATACTTTTCTGGATTGCACTATGAATTAATTGTAGGTTTTGAGTGAAGAAATTGGTATAATTGGAAATAATATAAAATGAATATAAATTCAATATTTGCCAACTACTGTATGAACTCACTCAGTATTTCAATCATCAAGCTTCAGGCTAAAGCTTCAAAAGCGTCAATTATAGATAACTCTAGTTTCCAAAGCCAGGTTTCTTCAAGCATTTTGATTAAGAAAATTCAATGAAATTAAATTTACCCCAAACAGTGTATACACATCTATACTAGAATTTCCTAATTATATATTTATATACTAGTGTGTTTACACACATATATGTAAATTAATTTATAGTAATTAAAATGATAAAGTCAAAGTTATTGTGCATCAAC
This sequence comes from Meriones unguiculatus, assembly GCF_030254825.1. Taxonomy (NCBI): domain Eukaryota; kingdom Metazoa; phylum Chordata; class Mammalia; order Rodentia; family Muridae; genus Meriones; species Meriones unguiculatus. The sequence goes on from NC_083350.1 coordinate 118,303,858, forward strand.
ATAAATTTTAGAGCCTATTGTCTAATATGTATTATTTGGGTGACATTCTACAGCATTAAGTTTAAGTTCTGACCCTTCAAACCTATATGAGGTTCACTAACTAAATATTTATTAACTCTGTACCAGGGATTCTTACTCTTAAAGAAGGTGGTGTTAATATTATCTCTGAACAAAATTACTGTGAAGATTGAATGAACTCTGACATGGCCTTTCACTTACTACATTTATTAAATGTTAAAAATATTAGAAGTAGTTCACTGTTTAAATATATAGATTAATTATAACAAGAATTATAATAATTTTTAAAAAAACATTATTACTGTGAACTCTTTAAACCTAAGCTATCCATCTAATTGCAATAAGATAAATAATTAAGGAAAACTTGGACAATCTGTAATGACTTCTTAACTTAGGACAATGCCCTTATAATACTTACTATATATCTTCTTTTATTTTTACTAAAAATAGTTTTTTTTCATATAATACATTCTAATTATGGTTGCCCCTCCTCCAACTCCTTCCACATCTCCCGACCTTTCCACCTACCCTAATGCACATTCTTTCTTTTTTCTCTCTCTCATTAAAAAACAAATAGATCTTGGTTTTTGACAAAGAAGCCAAAACCACACAATGGAAAAAAGACAGCATCTTCAACAAATGGTGCTGGTCTAACTGAATGTCTACATACAGAAAAATGAAAATAGATCCATATTTATCATCCTGCACAAAACTAAAGTCCAAGTGGATCAAAGACCTCAACAATAAAACCAGACACACTAAATCTGTTAGAAGAAAAAGTGGAGAAGAGCCTAGAACTCATTGGCACAGGAGATAACTTCCTGAACAGAACACCAACAGCAAAGGCTCTAAGAACAACAATCAATAAATGGGACCTCATGAAACTGAAAAGCTTCTGTAAAGCAAAGGACACTGTCTTCAGAACAAAATGAAAGCCTACAGACTGGGAAAGGATCTTCACCAATCCTATATCTCACAGAGGGCTAATATCCAGAATATGTAAAGAACTAAAGAAGTTAAAAAGCAACAAATCAAGCAATACAATTAAAAAATGGGGTGCAGAGCTAAACAGAGAATTATCTGTAGAGGAATATAGAATGGCAGAAAACACTTAAAGGGATACTCAATGTCTTTAGCCATCAGGGAGATTAAAATCAAAACGACCCTGAGATTTCACCTTACACCCATCAGAATGGCTAAGTTCAAAAAGTCAAGTGACAACACATGCTAGAGAGGTTGTGGAGAAAGGGGAACCCTCCTCCACTGCTGGTGGGAATGTAAACTTGTACAACCACTTTGGAAATCAATCTGGTGCTTTTTCAGACAATTAGGAATAGTGCTTCCTCAAGATCCAACTATTCCACTCCTAGGCATATATCCAAAATATGTTCAAGTACACAACAAGGACATTTGTTCAACCATGTTCATAGCAGCTTTATTCGTAATAGCCAGAACCTGGAAACAACCCAGATGTCCCTCAATGGAGGAATGGATACAGAAACTGTAGTACATTTACACAATGGAATACTACTCAGCAGTTAAAAACAAGGACATCATGAAATTTGCAGGAAAATAGTGGGATCTAGAAAAGATCATCCTGAGTGAGGTATCCCAGAAGCAGAAAGACACACATGGTATATACTTACTTATAAGTGGATACTAGACCTATAAGATAGGATAAATACACTAAAATTTGTACACCTAAAGAAGCTAAACAAGAAGGAGGTCCTAGGGTAAGATGATCAATCCTCACTTAGAAAGACAAATGGGATGGACATTGGAAGTAGGAGAAAACAAGAAACAGGACAGGAGCCTACTGCAGAGAGCCCTTGAAAGACTCTATCAAGCAGTGTATCAAAGCAGATGCTGAGACTCATAAAGAAGCCTTAGGCAGAGTTCAGGGAATCATATGAAAGAAGGGGGAGTTAGTAAGACCTGGAGAGGACAGGAGCTGCACAAGGACCAAATATATCTGGGCACAGGGGTCTTTTCTGAGACTGATTCTCTAACCAAGGACCATGCATGGATATAACCTAGATACCCTGCTCAGATATAGCCCATGGCTGCTCAGCATCCAAGTGGGTTCCACTAGTAAGGGGAACAGGGACTAGGGACTGTCTCTGATATGAACTCAATAGCTGGCTCTTTGACCTCCTCCCACCCCTACCGAGGGAGGAGCAGCCTTGCTAGGACACTGAGGAGGACACTGCAGCCAGTTCACATGAGACCTGATAAACTAGGGTTAGATGGAAGGAGAGGAGGGCCTCCCATCAGTGGATTTAGAGAGGGGCAGGGAGGAGATGAGGGAATGAGGTAGGGGGTTACACCTGGGATACAAAGTAAATAAACTGTGATTAATATAAAAAATAACAATTAAAATGAAATACAGAGCTAAACAGAGAATTCTCAATAGAGGATATCAAATGGCAGAGAAACACTTAAATAAATGCTCAACATCCTTAGTCAACAGTCAGATGCAAATAAAAATGACCCTAAAATTCACCTTACACCCATCAGAATAGCTAAGATCAAAACTCACGTGACAATACATGCCGGAGAGGATGTGGAGAAAGGGCAACCTTCTTCCATTGCTGGTAGGAATGTAAACTTGTACAACCACTTTGGAAATCAATCTAGCACTTTCTCAGACAATTAGAAATGTGCTTCCTCAAGATCCAGCTATACCACTCCTAGGCATAGATCTAAAACATGCTCAAGTATACAACAAGGACATTTGTTCATCCATGTTTGTAGCAGCTTTATTTGTAACAGCCAGAATCTGGAAACAACCCAGATGTCCCTCAATGGAGGAATGGATACAGAAATTGTATCCATTTACACAATGGAATACTACTCAGCAATTAAAAACAAGGAAATGATGAAATTTGCAGGCAAATGGTGGGATCTAGAAAAGATCATCCTGAGTGAGGTATCCCAGAAGCAGAAAGATATACATGGTATGTACTCACTTATAAGTGGATACTAGATACATAATATAGGATAAACGTACAAAAATCTGTACACCTAAAGAAACTGAGCTAGAAGGAGATCCCTGGGTAAAATGATCAATCATCACTCAGAAAGGCAAATGTGACAGACATAGGAAGAAGGAGAAAACAGAAAACAGGACAGGAGCCTACCACAGAGGACCTCTGAAAGACTCTACCCAGCAGTGTATCAAAGCAGATACTGAGACTCATAACCAAACTTTGGGCAGAGTGCAGGGAATCTTATGAAAGAAGTTGGAGATAGTCAGACCTGGAGAGGACAGGAACTCCACAAGGAGAACACAGAACCAAAATATCTGGGCACAGGGCTCTTTTCTGAGACTGATACTCCAACCAAGGACCATTCATGGATAAAACAAGAACCCCTGCTCAGATGTAGCCCATGGCAGCTCAGTATCCAAGTGGGTTTTCCCTAGTAAGGGGAACAGGTACTGTCTCTGACATGAACTCAGTGGCTAGCTCATTGACAGCCTGCCTTCCCCTGATGGGGGAGCAGCCTTGTCAGGTAACAGAGGAAGACAGTGCAGCTAGTTCTGATGAGACCTGATAAGCTAGGGTCAGATGGAAGGGGAGGAGGAACTCCCCTCATGAACTTGTAGAGGAGCATAGGAGGAGATGAGAAAGGGGGGTGGGATTGGGAGGGAATGAGAGAGGAGGCTACAGCTGGGATACAAAGTGAATAAACTGCAATTAATATAAAAAATAAAAAAAGAATAAAAAAAGAATACCAAAAAACCAAACAGGTATTTAAAACAATAGTAATAGTAAAATAAAATTAGATAAAATAAAAACAAATAAAACAGAATAAGAATAAACAGAAAAAAAAGACAAGTACAGGAAACACATGAAAGCAGAGACACACACATTCCTACTCATAGAACAGCCATTAAAAACAAAATCAGAAACAAATAAAATATTTTTTTAAAATATATATAAGGTTAAAAGGAAAACAGAGCCCAGACAAAGCATTATGAAACAAATGTCTCCAAAGATGCCACGAGTCTGGTTTTGTTGGCCATTACTGCTGGGCATGAGTCCTGCCTTAAGCGTGATTTGTGTGTTCAGCGAGACTGTTGGAGAAAACCAAATTTTCCTTTGTGAGTGGTCATCAATTGGAAATACCTTTTGGTTATAGATGGAAGCTTGTGTCTGCTTGTATTAACACGGGACCCCATCTGTTTCAGACCTGTGCAGGCCCTGCACATGCTGTCATGTGAGTCTGTGTGAGTTCTTGTGTGTGTCATGCAATACTTCCATTAGAATACCTGGTTGTTTTGGTTGTAAGATTAAATGATGACATAAATACATACACACTGTGAACTCTTATCTTGTGTGATAGACCCATCGCAGAAAATAACACTAGAGGAAGAGATACCTTGATGCCAAACACAACTGTAAACTTGGCTTATATTATTGACGATACAGTCGGCACACACTGTCCTTTCATCCTTCCTCCCAAACTGCTCCTAGCTATGCAAACCGTTGCTCATTTTAGTTCTCCGTGAGTGTGCGATGTATAACCTGCCACTCAGTTACGTACAAACGATTAGGCCTATTTTATTCGTTCCCTAGATTCCACTCAGCTGCGTAGGCTTCACTAAAATGAAACGTTTACTGAATGCTGAGTATTAAAAAAAATGGAGACAACACCGACTTTTCACTCAGGAGTGAGCTTATTTGAATGAAGACATATCTGCAGTGTGTTTGGAAATGCTGCCTACGTGACCAGCTTTCTGCATGTCAGCCGAGCCTAGTTCACCCCGAGTATTCATTCCATTCTCATGCGTACTTTCCTTCCATTCAGGCCGTAACACCTACATTCCTGAAAGAATGGCTGCTCCGGGGAACATACAGACTCTTTAACTGCCCTGAAAAATCATGTGGAAAACCAAATTTTTTTTGTGTTAAAATTAATTTACTGTAAACTAACAAATTGTAAATTAAAAAGAGTTCTTGGGTGCCATGTGATGTTAAGATATGAATACAGTGTGAAATTAACAATGCTTGCTTACATGTCTACCAGTTTAAACATTCATCATTTAGTAATGATATTTAAAATGTACTCCCTTTACTACTTTCAAAATTACTATGCACTAATATTGACACTGTGATTTCTAGTCTGGAAGGAACACATACCCAGGGATGAATAATTCTACTTTTCTTACTGTGAGGGGCCTTCTTAATATTTCCCAGAATGTCTTTTTACATTTCTCCAGAAAAAAAAAAAAAAAGCAACAACTTCATAGAGAAGATTTTACCTTTTGTCTTTTAAATAGCTATTCTAACAGATGTGGGGTACTTGATCCTTTAGGAAATCCTAGAATTTTGGTTGCAAAAAGTAGGCTTCCACTGAGTTCCTGTTAGAAATAGTCCTTGTTCCCCTTACTATGGGAAACCAATTGGTTACTGAGCTACCATGAACTACATCCAAGCAGAGGTTCTAGGTTATATCCATACATGGTCCTTGGTGGAATGTCAGTCTCAGAAAAGACCCTGTGCCCAGATATATCTCTCTGACCTCCCCACCCCCTGAGGGAGGAGCAATCCTGTTAGGCCACAGAGGAGGACTTTGCAGACCTGATAAAACAGGGTCAGATGAATGGGGAGGAGGTCCCCCCCTATCAGTGGACTTGGAAAGGGGCAGGGTGGAGAGGAGGGAGGGAGGGTGGGATTGGGAGGAAATGAGGGAGCGGGATACAGCTGGGATACAGAGTTAATAAAATGTAACTAATAAGAAAAAAATAAAAATTAAAAAAAAAAGTAGGCTTCCAAAACTCAGAAAACGAACGATCGAATCAGTACAGTGAGATCATAAACAGCAGGTTAAGGGGGAGGGTCCAATGATGTAAGTATTCCTTGGAATTAAACATTAGAAATAAATAAAGGATCAGATAAAAGATCTAATGTGGGACTGAGTTTCACGGGGGCTCATAGCCCTGAGGAGGAAAAGCAAAGCACAATACTCAACACAACAATCTAGGAGAGCATTTGAGCCTCCTACAGAGGCATCCTCTGAGGAAAGAACGCAAAGAGCCCAGATAACTGAAATCTGAACAAGGAAGGCACACAGACCTGACATGCAGTGATTATGAAACAACAGTGTCACTAATGGCTTTACCCCTGCTGTTGTGGAAAGCAACAGTCTTTTTTTTTTTTTTTTTTTTTTTCCAATGCAGTTTATTCAGGAACCTTGAACAATCATCTGACCCTGGGGAAAGCCAGCCCACAGCTTAAATAGCCTCTGGGTAGCCAACCCCAGCGTGCCATGTGGGCAATGCAAATAGGTCCACATACATGGAAGCAAGCCAGATCCTTGGCCTTAGCCAAATGTGGAGTTGTTTGTGACAGAGAGCACTCACCATCGGGAAGGTGGAAGGCGGAAACCAGCTCCATCTTTAAGGCGCGGCATTACGCAGCTCTCTGCAGTTTCCCCTTTTTGTTTTAGATGCATCAGGCAAGAGTAGAGGTCTGATCTCTGATATTAGAAATAAATTGGGACTTTGTACTGATGTTCATTTAGGTGTCATCCACCCAAAGAGCATCAGACCCGTCTGATACCTTTTTCTCAGAGGCGGGTCCTGGGGCATCAACCCGCATGCAATCAGACATGCTCTTCTCTGGGTCCTAAGCGGCTGACCCTGAGTGCAGTGCTTAGCCTCGCATCCTGAGCATAACATTTTAGCTTTTTATGGTAGCCAACCATGCTTGGGGAGACTGTCCTGCTTCAATGGCTGTAAAGGCCTGAAAGGTCATGGCTGCATTATGCTGTTGTGAGACTCTAATCTTGCATATATACCACAGGCAATCCAAGGAGACCAACACCAGAAGGCCTGCTAACGCTCCCATGCCTGCCCATTCCTTCAGATGATTCATGGCTTATGTACTGACCAGCTGATGGCCTCAGAGAGAACAGATATGTAAGGAAAGGTAGGGATCTGGAACTCGGTACATGGACTCTTTTTCTCAAAGACTGAATTTTAAACTATAAGTCACTGAGTCACTTTGAGTGGGGAGAAATATATTGTTGCATATGTTACAAAACCTTAGTCTTGAGAGAAATAATATATTCTATTTATTTACTTGATAAACAATGCATGTTCTGTGTTTTGATCAGAGATACCCACCATTCCTTCCCCTTAATTCTTCCCTAGCCTCCATCGCTTCTCCCTACAAACTTCATGTGTGCTCTTAAGCCCACTGACACCATACAGTGTTATATCTGAAGGGCTGGAAGACCAAATAAAACTGGCTCTCACTATTTCAACATCCACTTACTTTCTACAGTTCCCTAGCTAAGAGGTAGAACTTCATGATCCACTGCCCTTGCCATCACAGTGTTTTTTACCAGCTTGATCTGTGTGGGTCTTGGGCAGTCACAGCTGCACAGAGTTCAAGTGTGACCCTGTTCAAGACAAGAGTTCAAGACAGACCCTGTCATGTCTGGCAAACACATTTTGCTGCAGATATCCACTACCCCTGGCTCTTATCATCTTTGCATCCCTTTCCATGATGAGCTCACTGTACATTCTATTTAATATTCTTGTAATTTTATAGACTTCTATTTTATGAAAAAATGGTAGGACCTGATAGACAAAGAAAGTTGGAAAATCTCTTTGGTTTTACAACACAAAACTCTCTCAGTTTGAGAAAGTTGATCACAGACTAGATCTTAAGTTGGCTATAGAACTAATGGATCCAAGGAATTGATGGATTCCTTTTCTGTGATGGTTGCACAATGCTATGGTTTTGATATAGTTTTTTCCCTGAAGGGCTCATGTTGAGCTTTGGTCCTATTTGTGGCTATGTAGACAGACATGGAGTTATTTAAGAGATGGGATCTAGAGGATGCTATTTAGGTCCCTGGAGACATGCCATTGAGAGGAATTGGCATGGTTCTCTTGGGCCTCCTTACTACCAATGAGAGAGTTTTCATAAAAGACAAACCTGGCCATTGCCTAGTCTCTTGGTTTCCTGATTAGGACTGTAATTCCCTCCCCTCACCTGTGCTTCGAGGACACAGGCATAGGAGGCCTCACTTGAGTCTGTTCCACCGCGGAGCCTCCAAACTGTGAGTCAAATGAGACCGTTAGAGGTGTGACCCAGACTCAGATATTTCGTGAGAATGACACAATATGACCAAATCACAAAACTTCTCCATATTCAAGTGTCAGTTGAAAAAAATTATGTCTTCTATTCATTTGAAGGCTTTGGGTAAAATAGGTGCCTTCATAATATATATGTTATTTAATAAGCTTAGCATTAAATAGTTCAAAATAGCTAGTACAGTTCTCAATTATGAATTTTTTTACAACGAATATAGATTAATTAATAACCCCGGAAAATTAATGGATAGCCTGTGAAGGCAAGTAGATTTGTAAGCCAACATGTAGTCTGATGATTTCCTTTCAAAAATTTTATTGAATTCAATCTCTGAAGCAGTCTTGCAAAAATCTTGTTTGCTTCATATCTCTTTACCTTGTGGTCAAGTACTGTCATGGCTCTGTTTCAATTGCTTGGCCTTTTTCAGCCCAGTTTGTCTAATTTCCCAAAAACAGTCTCTGAATTCAGGTTGTGACAAGCATTGAATTATTACATCCAATTATGACTTTAAAATAAAAATCTGAGTAAATTATCTTCCCACTAAAAAAAAAAAAATCACATAATAGGTCTCAATTAACTTTGAAATGTTTCTTTATAAGACATATTTAAGAATAGATTATTTCAAGGTGAAATATCAAGCAAAGACAACAAGGAACACATAGATGATGCTTACAGTAGAATGACAGACAAGTCAGGGGTACCTCACAAAAGGGAAAACCTTGGCGGGGGGGGAAGGAGAAGGAACGGCTCTTCTGTGGGAGGCAAGGATAGCATAGACCTACAAAGGGCCAGGGAAATGGGATGATGTAGCTGATTCAGATAGCATTCTGAAATGCTACGTAAGCTGCCAGACAAGGAAGATAGCAAAAGCACATTTCATACAAAATGCTACGGAAAAAAATTCTCATGCGCACCTTCTTTGGAATGTATGGCTATAATAAGAAAATTCAATAAGCAGGTGACCAAATAGAGGAGAGAGGCAAAGGGTATTTTCAGGTGCACCATAGGCTTCATCTCGTCTACCTGATAGAGAGAACTTAGGGAGGCATCCTTTAGATGCAGCACAGAGGGCTGATTTTAAAACTGCTGACAGCAGAGAAATGGTACAAGCAATATAGATTCTGACAGTTCAGACAGAGAAAATTTTACTGGGATGTGCTTTGCAGAGCTGTTGGAAACCATAGGAAAACATGGATAGGGGTTTTAAAAACTGAAATTAGAAAGTGTGCAATGATTATTAGTTGTAAGATAAGAACAATAAATTTTGCTTTTAAAAAGGACTGTAATCATGGTATATTGTCTGTGGCTTGGCAGTAAAGAATGTTTACATGGAAATAATTTAAATACATGGATTTAGCTGAAAATTATACTGTAAATTTACTGGGGGTAGAACAAAACAGTTGGGAAGAAAAAAATGAAATATCATGTTTTTATAAAATCAACTTGTAAAAGTGATATGTTAATATTATAGCATATTACTTGGAGATGTTGAGATGAATGTCACAGAAAACCATTATATAGTGCAAACTGGTTTCCTCTGTCATGGAGAGGAAGGGGTGGGAAACAAAAGCTGGCCTGTGCTTTATTCAGCTATAAGACATGGGTGTGGTTTTTGAGATCTTATTTTTATTTCATTAAATGAGTGTTTTATGTATGTGTACCATGTGCCTGAAATGCCTATAGAGGACAGAAGAGGACACTGGATGCCTTGGGACAGGAGTTAAGATGCTTGTAAGCCTCCGTGTGCATGCTGGGAATAGAGCCCAGCCACTCTGGAAGATCAGCCAGTGCTCTTAACTGCTCAGCTCTTCTAGCCCCAGCTATATGACTTGGGAAGCTACTTCCCATTTGTTATCTGATAATGGTTTAAATTAGTCTTTGGCAAATAGAGATACTGAAAGAGTAAGAGAGGGTGTGAAGATAAACCAAGGGTATAGAGATATAGAAGATGCATGTTCAGCTGGAAGTCAGCTGGGTGTAGAGGTTAGAGTTGTCAGGGGAGAAATCCATATTTGTAACTTAGGCTATATGGTTATGTCTACCACTTATTGGACACCAAATAGCGACAGATTTAAATCTCATAGAGTCATCAACAAGGAGTCCACAGATGTTCAGCTAGACTTATTCATAACAGGCTAAGACAAAGCAACGCAAAAGTGTCCCACAGGCCCGGGATGTATCTCAATAGTAGAATGTTTGCCTGGTATTCATGAGAACCTATGGTCAATTTCCAGTACTTCTGTACCCCCAAAAATCAGAGAAACAAACAAAAATCCCTCAGAGATTCCAGGAGAGCCAAGAATAAAATGAACATCTATAATCCTGGTAACAAGAAAAGGGCCAGGAATTCAGGGCAAGCCTCGGGTATTTATTGAGTTCAAGGCCAGCCTGAATCACATAAGATCAAAAAAGAGTCCAAAACACACACTGACTTATTTTTAATATTTTAAGTATATATTATTTGATTGCCTATCAGTGTAATTCTGGCGTACGCCACAATTGCTGCTAATTTCTTTACATGTGTGAGTTGCAACTTCAAAAACAATAAAAAATGATAATTTCTATTTATGAATATCAGTTTCTTTTTATCACCATACTGATCTTAAGACTTTTAATAGTGATTGCCTCCCTAGAATGTTACATACTGGCAGCCTGGTGAAGAGACTTTTACCGTAATTCCAGATTTCTCTCATGCCCAAACCTTCCTTGGTGGATAGACACCAAACGCACACTTAACTCAAGTTTAAGATGTTGGGGAACAGAAATTAAGTGAATATTTTTACCTGCAACCGCATTTATCATTTTAAATTCACAGAATGATTTGTCACTTTGGAATTTCATGATCTCTGTTTTCATACTGGACATTGGAAATTTTTAGACGAACAAATATAGACATATGTGAAAAGTGATATGGAGAGAAGGGGGAAGGATTTACATACTAACTATAGTACAGTCTGAGTTTTCTTTATACGTAGTTTCCTTACAGAGAAAATAACAGGCCAGACATAAACTGTGTCATCCACAACCAGATGAAATCAGCTAGCATTTATGGGGAAGTGCTGTGTTTGCCATTGTGGCCACAGCATAAATGCTCATGTCCATAGTTTGTCCTTGAGGAAGGCCAGAGAGAAGGAGAGGGTAAGTGAGCAGATTTTACGAACCTTGTTGATGTCCCTGCAAGGATGACGGCCTGGACCTGCTCCCCTACTCCTTTCCCACAGTACCTTAGCGCGTCCCTCCACCCAGTTCACCTCCCCTAAGTTCCTGTTAGGGTTTCTCACACTCTGATTTTCCACTCTCTAGCCTTTCTTATTATTTCAAGTGTGCCAAGCCCTTTGGAAGCTCAGAATTTTCTCCCCTAACCTAAGTGTCCCAGTCATCCTGGACAATTTCATGGTCAGCATGGACAATCAGTCAAAGCAGCCTGGCATAAATCAAGAACATAACCAAGAGCCAGCTCCTCTGCCTCCAACCCACGGGCTCTGACTGATGATCTTTCCTCCCATGGAGAGCATGTTTTTAATTATTTTTAGGGAAAAGGTTGAACCCTGACAGTGACTTGGTTCATTGTTTCCTCCCTTCCATTGCATCCCCACTGCTGAGAGCAGCAGGACAAGGCTGCGCAGCATTCTCCACAGCGCTGTGCTGTGAATGAGGCACTTGCTTCAGCATTTCGCACGGCTTACCTCACTCAATCCTGGAAGGAAGTTCCCTGAGAGAGTCACGATTCCCTTATAAAGAAAAAAGATCCTTTTCCCAATCTGATGGTGGTTAAACACTATACGGGAAAAGGGCTCCTGGCTCATGATTTGTGCTCTTTGTGCACACAAAAGGATATGTCATGATGACATGTCCTGAGCCCTAATGCCCTCCAGCTATTTCCACCGCGTGAGACATCCATTTCGAAATATGGGGAAAAGGTTCCTTGACGATTGCCACTTCTGATACTTACAGAGAACACTAGGAAGAATCAACATTAACTATCTGCAAATGTTTAACTATGCAAAGGCAATCTACAATTACTGCACGAAATAATGTATTTTTTCCAAATAACAGTACAAGAACTTTTAATTCCACTTTGTTTTTAGAAAAATAAAATGAAAATAAAAACCATGAGTTTAAAAAAAAATCTTATTTTTGTGAAACTTATTGATGTTCTCCTATACTCATAGTTCGGTGCCTGGTTCAGTTATCAACAGACAAGCATCAGCCAGCAACTGATGGGACCAGATGCAGAGACCCACAGACAAACAATGGGGAGGGGGGACTAGGCGAGCCCCTCAGAGGAGGAGGAGAAAGGTGGAGGACACCACAAGAACAGAAATCAACTAAGCGTGGCTCATAGGAGCTCCCAGACTAAAGTGACAATCACAGGCCCTTTATAGGTCTAAGTTAGGTCTTACGCATATATGTTAAGGACGCTGTTCTTGTGGGACTCCTAACATTGGGAGCGGGTGATGTCTCTGACTCCTTTGTCTGCAATTTGGACCATTTTTCTTCCTTCCGGGTTGCCCCATTCACCCTTGCTATGAGGGTTGGTAACCCTAAGAGGCCTGTTCTTTATTTGAGGGGAAATGGAGGTGGAGTGGGTCTGGGGAAGAGGGGAAGTAGAAGGAAAACTGGGAGAAGTGAGAGATGGAGGTTGGGATTAAATGTACGAAAGAAGAATAAATAAGATAAAAAAATTTAAAAAGTCTTATTTTCATTCTTGTCTCATAAATTGATGTGAATAATAGAAGCAAATTAAAGGTAAAGTTGCCAAACTACACTCCAAAGAACAAATGACATGCTAGAAAATATGTGTAAGAAATCATTGTCAATTAAACTCAAAGATACAGAAGGATAAATGTGGCTGAGTAAGAATTTCTAGCTTCTGGTCTGAATATTTAATCTCTCACTCTAACAGTTACTGACAAATTGATGACATAACTCTTTAGCGCAGGCCAATGGTTCTCAAGTTTAGATCCTAGACCAATACCTACAAGTTAAAAAAAAAAGATTTACTTATTTTTTAATGTGTTGGTGTTTTGCCTGCATGTATATTTGTGTGAGTGTGCTAGATCCTCTGGAACTGGAATTACTGAGAGTTGGGAGCTGCCATGAGGATGTCGGGAATTGAACCTGGGTCCTCTGGAAGAGCCGCTAGTGCCTTTCATTGCTGAGACATCTCTCCAGTCCCTAGCCACGAACTTTGATAGACACATATTGTTTGGACCCACCCAGATCTACTGTCTCACAGGCTATGGATGGTGGAGCTCAGAAAACGGTCTTAAGAAGGCCTTCATGAGTTCCAAGGTGGGCCCCTGTTTATAGGTGCTGACAGTGATAAATATTATTCATAATTTAAAAGCAATTAGGTTGTAAAAGTTAAGCACCTTTAAACACAGAAGACATATTTGTTTCTGTATTCATGGACCATAAAATAACATACCTTCTTGTATGTCCGAGAAAACACAAGCCCACAAAAGGATGAATGCAAATGTTCGTTGGAAACCATTCATTCTTATGTGTTAAGTCCTTCATGTGATTAGCGGTAAAATTGGTAAACCTTCTCAAGAGAAAGAAACACTGTTCTATTCTTTCTATGTCTTCTTTTCTTCTTTTAGTTTTTAATTTATTTATTATCAGTTGGCATGTGGGAAAACCAGACTTTTCATTTGCTTAGTCTTACAGCCATTGACCTGAGAAGCTGAGAGAGAACATTCTGCCTGCTGTGTTATAAACCACAGCCATAGTAACAGCACCCAAAACTCAGCAGTCCATCTTGTGTTGATAGAGAATAGCAGGGTAAAGGAGACTTTAAAGCACAGACTTTCTCGAAATTTTTATTTATTTCTTGCTCTATGAGTTCTAAACAAACCAACAAACAACAAAAAACCTAAAAACTATTTTAAAAAGTTTTAAATATACATACATACATGTGTGCATGTATATATGTATATACATTACATATGTATACAAGTATTTATGTATATGCATATATAAATATATATAATAGTACTCATTTATGTATAATACATACATGTATATATTTATATATGTACACACATATGTGTATATACATACATATACATATGTGTGTATATGTGTGTGTCTCTGTCTCTTTCTTAAGGTCACCTTGACAAATATAAATTTTTTTTTCAAGTCATACTCAGATATATCAGCTTCTCTTTTCTCTTCTGCAAGAGGCTATGGCTACACACGACACTAGGTGGCGATAGAAGAACATGCCTGTAAGAAAATCAGCCAACAGTGGATGTGGCTGTGGGCTTTTGTCACATTGCGAAGTCAAACAGCTCGCTTAAATGACAGAACCACAGAGCCAAACAGAGCACGAAGACTTCAAAGGTCCTCCATATTAACAGTCACCTTAAAAGCCTCCAAATTTTATCTTAAAATTCTTTCATTTTAAATAGAACACAATTGCCAGATTGCTTAGGCTATGTCAGATGAATCCCTAACAAATTTTCTGACTTCCTGAAGTAAAATGGACAATAAAAATGTAATGAGAGAAAAAAAGGGGGGGGAGCAAGCAGACTTATAACCATATGTCATACTGTGTTTATAAACATACAGCCTCCAACCTGACTTTAAAAGTATCTTTCTTTTTTGAACTTTTTCCACTGATTGAAGTAATTTCTCAAGAGCTACGTGCAATGAAGGCTAAAACATTTTCAAAGAAATGGAAAATACAAGCAAGAGCGAGAAGCTGACCTAAACTGATGTGTGTTTCCCCATTTCCCTAACCTCTCCCACTCAGCCTCTCCCCCACCTCCCTGATAAACTTAAATTACGGAAGGTTTTCAGAAGTGGAAAGTTTGGAGCCTGGAGTCGGAAGCACTCGGCTCCTCTCCCAGTCCCACCACTGACTACTCGGGCTGGATTTTCCCTCTTGCAAACGCAGGGATCATATACTTATCTGCCCTGCCTATCTCACAGGGAAGATTAACTGTAATGGAAAACATCTGGGAAGGCGAACTCCATCACGCACCATGAAGCATTGCTGTTATAACTGATGGAATGTGCTATCTACGAACTACGTTTAAAATTTCATTCTGCAGTAACAGCACACTTTCAAATTGTTATTTCAAAGCATTCTAAAATTATTTTAAACCCAATATTAAAAAACACTCCCTTGGTTTTGATTATATTTGTAAAAAACATAAAATATTTTCTTTTCACACACTATCTTTATTGTTGAGTTCTTCTCTATTCATATTTGATGTATTAGTTAACACAGCCCAAGAAAAAATATATTCATATACGAATTCAGATACAGCCCTCTACATGTGGCTTGACCATTGATTGTGTTGGGTAGGAGAGACTGCTCAGTGTGCAGGGAACTTGCTGTGCAAGCATAAGGACCTAAGTTTCCATTGCCAGCACACATGTAAAAATCAATGCGTGAGAGTACATGTCTGTAATCCAACACAGGAAGGTCAGAGACAAAAGAGCTCTGGGCACCTTATGGATCAGCCAGTCAGTGAGTTCCAGGTTTAGTGCAAAACTCTAAAAATGGATGGCGACAGAGGAAAGACAGTTGACTTCCAAGTCCACACACATACATGTAAACACAAACTTGAGCATATACAGATATATGTCACCATGTACACATCAGTGTAGTGGATTTCTTAGGCACTCAAAACTGACTTCAAAACACTAACTCAATGATATCAAAGAAAAATTAGTAGAATGAACAAAACAAACAACAAAATAAAGTTTAGGCTATTGTTTGGATTCCTAGAAGAAGCATAGCATGACTCCATATTCAAAGCGTAAACAGGAGATCCCTCATCTATTATCCCCACACAGAGAAACGTGGGTACCACCAGCCTAGGATGGAGGGCACCGGCCAAAATACACATCCTCAATAATGGTCAGTGATGTGAGCAGAACTCGCACAGTGCTCAGAAATAATGAAGCTTCTGTTGCAAGGATAGATCTTCCACAGGAGAGCAGCAAAGCCTGAGCACTCCAAAACTGTGACAGCCAGAGAAACTAAGCGCCAACATCGCAGAATATTCCCCAAGTAGAGGAGTTGAAATTAGGGATTAATGAAGGGATCAGACATGAACCAGGATGCTCTTGGGCGCCCTCATGCCGACAGTTAAATTAATCTGAAGAACTGGCCTCCGGAAGGGCCTATCTGCTCTTCTTTCAACAACTGCAAAATACTGAATCGTAAAATCATTCTAAAATCTGTACACCTAAAGAAGCTAAGCAAGAAAGAGGACCCTGGGTAAAATGATCAATCCTCACTCAGAAAGGCATGGGACAGATATCGGAAGAGGCAGAAAACAGGGAACAGGACAGGAGCCTCCCACAGAGGGCCTCTGAAAGACTCTACCCAGCAGGGTATCAGAGCAGATGCTGAGACTCATTGCCAAACTTTGAGCAAAGTGCAGGAACTCTTATGAAAGAAGGGGAAGACAGAATGACCTGGAAGGGACAGGAGCTCCACAAGGAGAGCATCTGGGCCGAGGGGTCTTTTCTGAAACTGATACTCCAACCAAGAACCATGCATGGAGATAACCTAGAATCCCTGCACAGATGTAGCCCATGGCAGCTCAGTGTCCAAGTGGGTTCCCTAGTAATGGAGATAGGGACTGTCTCTGAGATGAACTCACTGGCTGGCTCTTTGATCACGTCCCCCTGATGGGACAGGGGGGAGGAGCAGCCTTACCAGGTCACAGAGGAAGACAATGCAGCCAGTCCTGATGAAACCTCATAGGCTAGGGTCAGATGGAAGGGGAGGAGAACCTCCCCCATCAGTGAACTGGGGAGGGACATGGGAGGAGATGAGAGAGGGAAGGATTGGGAGGGGATTAGGGAAGGGCTACAGCTGGGATACAAAGTGTATAAATTGTAATAAAAATAATAAAAATAGTTACCCCCCCCACATATACACACAATCACCCAAAGACTGAAGGTATGGCATCTTCTGGAAGAATAGGTAACTAGAACTCCAGGATGAAATAAGGAATACCTTCAGGTCCCAAAGATCAGAACCTTGTACTTCAAATTCAGTGACCAAGAGCTCATGGTCTTGATTCTCACCGCTGCAGCTCTTCTTAATTTGTAAAAATTTAAGAATGTAAATGCCACCAAAGCCAAGCATTTGTTTCTCATGTGTCTGTCCCTCTGTAGGTCCTGCTCCTCTTCTTTCTCCTCTGACGCTATGTTTTTATGGCACCAACGAGGACTGGATCAGTTTGGGAGCCTCAAGTTAGTCAGCAGCAAGCCAGCTTCGAACCTGCCCCTCCCTTCTCTGATACTCAGATATTTTCACTGACACTATACCATCTTCCTTTGCAAGAACAATTAATGTCAAGATTGAGTGTACAGTGTTAAATTTGCCAAGCTGGGTGGCCTTGTGTTCTGTGTTTGGAAAAGAACTTTCTCAACAATGTGTGGTTTTTAACCCTATCCCTTCCAAATATCTTAGGCCTGTTTACATTTGATGCTCCATGTTATCTTCAAGGTAAAGGACTTGAGCTACAAAATGTAAAACATTATTTTCATAAGTCGAGTCTAAGTTGTACTTCTTAATGAGAGCATATCTCTTATAGTCTAACATACTTTTATTACTAATAGTTACCATTTATTGATGATTCCAGGCTCCTAGTGTTTATTTACAGGCCTTAGGAACTTCTGGCTCATGAGGTCTCTGTGGGTAACCTTCATAATGGCTGAAGGGTGATGGTAGTGTCCCTGAATTACCAAGGGGCCAGAATAGGTGTGAAAAGCCTGTAGCTCTGACCACACATTAATGCATCAACAAATACCACTAAAAATAGTGCTACATTCAAAACCTGCAGTAAAGATAATTCTAATATTTCCATAACAAAGCAATCACTCACTTCTGTTCGAAATTACGTGTTGTTCCCTTCAAGTTCCAAATGCAAATGGTCCACAATGGGCAAAGACCACCAGATAATCGAATCTTAATCAGTTTTTTAATGATAGTGAATAAGCAGAAGAGCCAGCATGGTAATGAAGAGATCCAGCAGAAAGCACAGGACGTGTGTTTGCCTCTGAGCACAGCGCACAGCAGACTCCAGCCATGAGATCACGCACATTCTCACAAGGAAGCAGATGCTTGCTAAGTTAATGTGATTTATTTTGCCTTTTTTGAAAAATAAAAATGATGTCTTTCAGCAGTTGCTAGGAAACATATTGGAGTTTAAGAAATAAGCTAAATTACAGATCTTGGAGCACTTGCCTAACATATATCACGATGAGCAGGAGACACAGAAGTAGATAAGTACATGAGGCGGCAGTTTCATTTGAACGACATTTTTGTTACTAGACTTGTTTCCAGGCATTCCGAATTCCAATGGCATTTCGTGAGTCCTTCCTGGGAGTAAAGGAGAGCTACCTCTGGTCCCCCAGTGGCTGCAGTCTGATACATATGGGCCTTCTGAGTTGTTCTAAATACAACACTTATCATATGTTCACTTCATGTGGTAAAACCAATGTTTCATATCACATCAGCTTCCCACAAGAGCTGAAAGATCAAGCTGTGACCACAGCCTGACCTTTATCATAGACTAGTCTCTGGTTAGAAACCAGCTCTCCCTTCATTTATTTCTCTGTTACCAGACAAATATCTGTTTTGTTTGTCCCTTTTCTGTTCGGTGATATTCATGCTCTTTTTGAAACTAAAGCAAAGTTTATAATTCTCCCAACATTTCATTTATCTTTAGACACATTTTTCCCTATATTATCTCCTCAAAATAGCTCCTTAATTTATTACTTGGAGTTGTTTGAATGAAATACTTGGTCAGTTGTATATCGGCTATGCAGTGGATCATAGTAACAGCCTCAATGTCCACTCTAAGGGTGTTGTTCTCCAGCACTGAATTGGGCTTGGGCACTTGACTGGTTTTGTCCAAGGCTGTCTAATGGGATGGGTAAGTTTTGTTCACCACTCATGGAACACTTAGCTGCCCTGTGAACAGCTAGGTTATTTGAAAGGTCAGTGATCATCATATGGACCTGATCAAACCTTCATAATCTAAGTTGCTAAGAGCCTTATGGTGCCCAGAAATAGTCCTCCTGTGCCTGGATGAGATAGAGTAGAGATGAAGGCACTCAATGTGAGTCCACACCAAGTGACTAACCAACAAATTTCCAACTAAATAGGTGTTTGCTATCTTAAGTCATGAAGTATTGGTTTGCTTTCTTATTATTGCTGTTGATTTCTTTTCTATATTTATGTAAAAGAAATATCTACCCACTACACTTTTCCAATAACTAGAATGGGTGCAAATGGATATGATATGACTGGCATAAAGGTCCATATCATATTAACAGTCATGATATCACCAAATAGTTTTACTTTATGGATTACTGGAGAACATAATGTACATGCAATGTACAAACAAGTACTTTTCTAAAATAAAATAGCCTTGACTATGGAATCCTGACTAAAGTAAAGGCCATAAAATGTTATTAAATGTATTTGAGTTAGGGAGAGCCAGAGTGAGCAAAACTATAGTCAGTCAATGGAATCTCCGAGCTCCACATGAAAGGAAGTAAGGTTAAATGCATTCTACATGGAAGAAAGATGACAGCTCTAAGCTCAAAATATATTGCTTCAAGTGATTAATTCAATCTGGATTTCACACAGTTGGTTGACATTCCTACTAAAAATCAACACTCCTTAATGTGTATATATTTTGGAGGAATAGACTTCAATATAAATTCTTAAAGATGCAGAATTTTTTCCTTTGATTTTTTGACTTTTGTTTGCTTTTTTAAATTTAATTTTATTTTTATATTTATTCATTATAATTTATTCACTTTGTATCCCTGCTGCAGTCCCCTCCCTTGTCCCCCCTGAGTCCCATCCACCCTCCCTCTTCTCCCCTTATGCCCTTTCCCTAGTCCCCTAATAGGAGAGGACCTCCTCCCCTTCTATCTGACCCTAGCTTATTAAGTCTCATCAAGGCTGGCTGCATCATCTTTCTCTGTGGAGTAGCTAACATATATATGAGTCCTAGATCCTGAATTAAGTTATTGTAATGAAGAAGATGGCTTTGGGAAAGGAGAAAACACTGTAATTGGCAAGACAGAGTGAGAAGGCAATTCTGATCAATGTCTTTGAGTTGACTACACTGCTTTTTGTAGAGTGGCTTTGTGGAACTTGGGTAGAGTTTATTATACATGACAAACTGCTCTTTTCCTACATTTGTCAGGTACAAAAGTAATATGCAAACTTATGATGAAGTGTTGTCATTGTGCTTACCCTACAGTTCTGTTAAAGTTATTTTTGTAAAACTGAAAAAAAAAATTCAATTCATATATCAGTAGTATCATTATACTAAGGCTTGCTGCTAATATTCATAATTAAAAATATTTTAAGATAGAAAAAAAAACCTAATACTCCTGACTGGATGCAGGTGAATTAATTTTTCTAAGTTCTGTTCATTTTCACACCCTTTCTATGCAAAAGTGCAACTGTATGAGTCAAGATCTAATCAAGGGTTAAAAATCTCTTTAGGTATTTTAAATACAAGGAATTTGCTTTGGGGCTTTGATAGAAATTATATGCGCAGACCATGGAGATAAACAGTGAAGGTTTACGTAATCCTGAACAGGAAGCTACTTTCCCATTCACAACAGGGAAAGAGAAGGAAGGTTATTACAAAAATCCCAAAATTGGGCTTAAGAGATGGGACATGCAAGACCAAACATGTGGTTCTGCTTCTCCCTGGGTTGCCCGGATGACACTGGAGAAGGAGCCAAGAAGGAGTGCTGGTAGGCAGGGAGAAGACTTCCTCTGAGGATGAAACAGTAATTCTTAGCCAGTATTCAATCAAACAGCTTGTGTGCACCTTTAATCCAGGGTGAGCACGTGCTGTATGAACCTCGGGCAGCGGGAAGGGTATTTTAGAGTAAATGGATATTATCGGTCAAGGCTGGGATGCTGGTGAAGCTCTATTCGGATCCAGGTGCAGGTAACTGGCTACCCGTGACTACCTTGGGGGGTCACAGTGCTAAGTGCTCAGAGGCAGGCAAGAAAACAGGGAGGGAGCTGCCCCACTCCTGCCACTTCAGGATGAGATTTTAAATCTCAAGTTTGAGATTCCCAGGGTTTGAACATCTCCCACCTCGACAGTTCCACGCCAGTTCCGCTGGTGACATGGTCTACGTGCCCCACAGACAGGGAGAGAGACCCTGCCTAAAGGGCGCGCTACTCACCTAACAGAGCAGGAGTCAATAAAAAAATCGTCCTGCCCGCTCTATGCTTCCTGCCTTTCAAATTCACTTGGCACTACCCACAGCTGCAGACTTTGGCAAATAAGTTAACGTACAGTTTCATGAGAAGCTTGGGGCGAATGAACAGCTCTCAGGCACCACAAGGAAGACAACAGAAGAAAACGAGGCTGTTCAATACTCAAAGCAC
This sequence comes from Meriones unguiculatus, assembly GCF_030254825.1. NCBI lineage: Eukaryota > Metazoa > Chordata > Mammalia > Rodentia > Muridae > Meriones > Meriones unguiculatus. The sequence goes on from NC_083350.1 coordinate 118,325,395, forward strand.
TGGTTATGTGAAATCATGTCATCAGCAAAACACAATTTCAGTAACGTATTTAAGCAATTGACCAAGATTGATGACACTATATATATGTCATACTTGTATATATATATGAATGAATTTCTTGCTCATTCAAATTCCTTTTAAACAATCTGATAACTTAAAAAAATGTTATCAGTATTTTAAACTGGAAGTTAACATCCAAAATAATGGGGCTTGTGAGCTATGGAGACAACTCACATGCAGTACAATTTGCACTTTTGCAATGAATAATTGGTTAAATCACAGTATTCTTGTGCAGAAAAATGGGTAAAATTACTACATCTGTCATTTAGTTGTATCCAAGGTTAAAGTGCTAAGGCTGGCAAATCCCCTTTCAAAGCATATGACATAGAGTAGACCAGCAAAGGCATCAGGTTGAGTGATTAGGTATTACATGCCGAAATACAAGTTTTTGAAATTATCTGATCTGTCAACATTTTAAAATATTTTATTGTTCATTATTATTTCATGTTATATCACCCCGATTAGAGCCAATATAAAATGCTGATAAGGAATATATTGTTCACTTTGTCTTTGGTTATTAGAACGTTTTTGTGTCTTTGGTGTTTACTTTTGACATTAAAAATAAAGTACATTATCATTCTTTGAATGTTATCATTTCTAGTATTAACTATATAAAACAATAAAACAGTGTTGTGGCCCTTGAGATTGTGTCAACTTCGATATTGTGATTTTCCATAATTTATTACTTGATTATGCTTATCATACGCAACATATATTTGCTATTTAATTCAAAAATCAATAGAAAGATACATTAAATCAAGCACACCTTTGTGTATCCTTTGCCTTTAGGTATTGAACATGAAATGTCACTCTTAGATATAAATGCCTTTAATACAATGGAAAAACATATCAGGTAGATTTTAAACTTCAAGCTTTGTTGAAAATCTATGGAAACCCTCCATTTAATCCTTCCAATGAACATCTAATAGCCTTTAATAGAATCACTGCATCACATCTTTTTTTTTTTCTCTCAATAGGATGAGTCATTCTTTCCTCTTTACCTTTGTGTTGTTTTCCTGAGGAGCTGAGCTATCAAGGTACAATCAGATGTGTGGTCTTTACTCTCTTTTCCTGGAAAAGTCTATGAATGAATGAGGAACGTTAAAGGCCATGAGAATACACAGCAAAGTTTACTGCCAATTTAAAACTTCCTTTCCTTTATAGCTCTACAAGGGAAGATAATAATGCAGTGAAGTCAGTTATTTCACAGAGATAGACTGACTACCTTCTTCTGAAGATGTGTTTTCACCCATCTTGATCAAATTTTCCTGATAAAAATTGGCAGAGTTACGTTCAAACGATATAAGGAATATACTCTCTAGATGAATTACTTGTTTGTGGCTGGTAGATCTTTTCTTCTTTCTAATACAAAGCGACCCAGTGGGAAATCCCTGGCCGAGTGTCTGGTTTTGTAAAGCACGCAACAGTAACTGGTAATCTCCACATCTGCTATTTATTTGACAGGTCTCCCGAGGGCCATGAAGTGGAAATTTCAGAGAATCCCTAAACAAATTTGCAGGCTCCATGGAAAGCCAGAAAGCGTTTTTATCTGTAGTATAATCGTTAGGTTTAAATTAATCATTAGCACAAAGGGTACTGATGCAGCCCCCTGCAAAAAGCCGATTATATGAAATTGGAGGTGGGCTCACTACTGTATTTAAGAAGCAAAGATAATTACACATTGAAATTGGGCCTTCCCAAAGCTGGGAAGAGGCAACAAGAGCCAAAGAAAATTTGCTGCTGTACAAAAAGTACACCCAGGGTGGAGCAACTTTTTGTAGGGGAAAAAAAAAAAGGAAGATTAAAGACACCAAGGAAGAATTCTGGGATTTGAGTACTTTTGAGGGTCTGACAACTAGAAGCCAAATACTGGTTGGTTACATCACTTAAACACGTATCAGTAAACACAAAGAATGTTAGAAATTAGTGATGCTGTGTTTGGCTATGGTTTCAAAAGAGCCATTTAAATGATACAGTTGTAAACTAGAACACAGCACACCATTAAATTAAATACAAGCCAATGAATTTCTTAACCTGGCAAAGATTTCAGTTAATTGACAAAAGCTTATAAATTTTCATATTCTGAATAAAAGCATGTATCTAAAAACCTGCTTTGCTTATCATTCAGTATCAAATATCTTCTACAACAGACTTGAAAAATGGTCCATGGATTGTCACTCCCTATTCACGCAAGGGAAGAAATAACAAGAACAGATTACTCCACCGGGTGTCAGCTAACCTTTGAGAGGAGCGAATCAATGCCTGTGATAATGACTTATTTTTAACTGAACCTCCTCAAACCAAGAAGCTGCCCTTCGAATGTGATTTTTAGACGAGCGAATAAACAATAACAAAATGCAAATATTTATCTTGTGATTTTCAATGACATGGAAGTGAGTATAGCGAGTCAGGAGGGAGAACCACAGACTAAAAGTCACTGTGCATCCAGAGGCAGATGAAGGATCAGCAGCAGTAGTGGTCATGTGTGCATCCCTAAGACCATTCCCCATGCTCTCCCATGACTGACTGATGGGCTGTTGATGAGTGTGTGAAGCTCCTGGCAGCATTCTCTTTTACATGCCAGTAGGACAGGATTAGCCTGCTGAAGAATGTTAGATGCTTCTTTCTGGAAGTAGTTTTAAAAGTTGGCAAAGGCACAAAATGTAAAATTTACGGGAAGTATTAACCAGCTAAACATCTGCTGAAGTTTTCATTCAATTAAAAGCAGAGCTTCTCATAAAACCTCAATTTGGCTTCCTCAAAATGTCATGGCTCAGAGGTGGGGTGGGCTTCTGCTCTGGATGTGATTAAAATCCACAAAGAATTAAGAACTAACGACATCGCATAAAGCCAGCATTCAATGAATGGATGGTACACAGCCAGGCACTGTGATATTCAAAAAAGAATCTAGATGGGAAAACTGTTTCAATTCAGACTGGAAAAGGGTGTGAGGAACAGGAAGAAGAAGCACACAGTTAAGAGACACCTTTAAAGTGCAACATAAAAATGTCTGAAGCCAAGCACAAAGTAACAGTTGTGTCAACACAAAACAGATTATGTTGTAAATACAGAACATAGATGAGAGAGTGGATGCAGATATCCAGTTTGTGCAACAGTTATTTCACATACAGTCCCAGAGCTGAGTCAGATCTCCCAGTAACTGAACTTCTCTCAAGCAAGTGAGCCAGATACCAACATAAAAACAAGACAACAAAAACCTTACGTTAATAGTACAAGCTATTAATACAGCTTGTTATATATGTTACATATGTTACATATATATATATACATATATATGCAATTATGCTATATGCGTGTCTGAGAATAATGGTTAAGTTTTTGATAAATAGTAGCTATGATAAAAATAACCTCCATCCTTGTTAAAACACACTAACTCAAAGAGTTCACTGAAAGGTCAAATGAGGAAGGCTATATTCTGAATCTTCTACTCTACCCCAGTTGCTATTAGCCATGTAAATATTAGACACGTGCACTTTCCTTTCCATGTTGAGTCTTGGTTAGTTTCCTTGAGATAGAATTTTGATACATAGTTTAGCCTGGACCCAAATTCTCAATTCACTTGCTGTAGTCTCTCATGTGCTGGGATCTCAGTTGTGTGACACAGCTTTTTCTTGTTATGGGCTACCTGGATCGTACTCCTTTGAGAGTGAAAATTATTGTGTATATAAAATGAATCAGGGAGTTAAATGATACATATGTATACAATGTATCTATACATACAGATATGTATGCACATAACACGATTATGATCAATTTTGCTATCTTAAGGCATTATTTTATTATATCATTATTTATTCATAAATGGACTTTGAAAACTTCATTAAAAACAGCCAGAGCTTGATGGGATTGTGTACAGCTGCAGCCCCAGCACTTAGAGGTGAAAGTGGGAAGATCAGTGTTAGTTCCAGAGCAGTCTGTGCTGTGTGGAGAAGGTCTGTCTCAAACAAACAGACGGAAAACTCCAAACAACAACAGTATAGAATAAAGCAACATAACAAATGTCATTGTAATGTAACTGGCAACAAGATATTCTGAAAATAGAAAATACTGCTAATTTTAATGAAGTAACTGGAAAGAAGAGAAAAGGCAACAGAAGCTATCAAAATATTATATAATGAAAACTTCAGGTACCCTTTACCTATATTGCAAGGTTCTCTAAAACATCCAATCCATGCAAGTGACATTGTACATACTGAACGGGTGGGATACATTTAGGAATATATGTATATAAATGTATATGCAATGCTGATTAATTGAAATAGAGGCCATGAATTTGAGGGCAAACAGAGTTAGGAAAGAAAAGGGTCAAATGTAATTATATTAAAATCATAAGAAAAAAAATTCATGTTTCCAGGGATAGAGAGATGGCTCAGCGATTAAGATTTCTTGCTGCTCTTTCAGAGGACCACACCCATATCAGTGTACTCACAATTATCTGTAGTGCCAACAGCAAGAAATCCAACACTCTCTTCTAGCCTCCTGGAATGATTTTGTGACCGCAAGCAAATACTCATAAATAACATATATATATATGTATATATATATATATATGTTATAACCATGTTTAAAAGTTAGGAATTTATTTAGTTTTATAAGTGGGATTGATCATTTTCAAACTAAGGAAAGTGTGTAGTGGCTTAATGTTGACTTATAAAACAATCCTAGTATAAATTATAGTCTACCCTTGAATATCATGGGTTTAAATTGTATAGATTGACTTACTTTAATAGATTTTTATTTGGAGATTTGTGACAATTAAAAAATTCTTACAGATATACTAAATAGCTCTGCAGTATCCAAGAATTAAGAAAATGTAATATTTATCATGATTGTATAAGACAGATGTGCTGGTTTATTTTACTTATTCATTACCAAAACACATATACTTTATTAAATGTAGCGAAAATTACACAGATATAGACTGCAAATGGTAACACTTGTAACCACTTGCAAACAAATTGCAAAAGGGTGGAATGGTTGTGCATGCAAGACAAGAGGATCATTAGTCTGAAGTGAGTGTAGGATGTGTAATAGGACTGTCTCAAAAATAAATGAAAATGTAATATTAAATCACAACTGCATATAATTAAGCCTATTACATACTATGTTGTTTTTTTTGTTTCATTGTTTGCTTTTAGATACTAATTTGTAGTTATTTTATGTCATAGAGTTGGAACACACACACATATAAATATATAAATATATATACATATACATACATATATACATATATATACTCTCTCTCTCTCTCTATATATATAGTATATATAGTATATATATAGTCTCTATAGTCATTTGTCAGGATAATCTGGAAAATTGCTGCATAGGATATAATTTTCTCAAGATTTTGGAAAGCCAAAATCTTCCATAATCTGCCCTTATGTCATTTTTAGCAGTAATATAGAGGCACAATTGAGATTGAAAATAAAAAAATAAAAAAAAAATTACTCTGGCTTAAAGGCTCAATAATTATATAATTGTACTTTGTGTCAAAATTTCATGCTCTCACGAGTCTAGAGTTTATGTTAGTTTTATGCCTAAGGCCAGATTCCAATTCCGTTTCCCTAAGAAAATGCTAGAACTTCCAAAGACTAGACATATCACCTGTATCTGCCTTTAAAATCACCAACCTACATTATATGGCTAATCTCCAGTTATAAGTGGATATATATCATATATGTCTTTCTGCTTCTAGGTTACCTTATTCAAGATGATCTTTTCTAAAATCTATAGCCCTAGAGAAGCTAAACAACCAGGAGGACCTTAGGGAAGATGCTTAGTACTCATTCAGAAGGGCGAACAGGATGGAGATCTGAAGTAGACGACAAGGAACAGGACAGGAGCCTTCCACGGAGGACCTCTGAAAGACTCTACCCAACCAGTATTAAAGGAGATACTGAGACTCATAGCCAAACTTTGGGTAGAGTGCCAGAATCCTTATGGAAGAAGAGGGAGATAGAAAGACTTGGAGGGGATGAGAACTCCACAAGGAGAACAACAAAGCCAAAATACCTGGGCCCAGGGGGTCCTGCAGAGACTGATACTCTAACCAAGGACTAGGCATGTAGAGGACCTAGACTCCCTGTTCAGAGGAAGCTCATTAGCTGCTCAGTTTCCAAGTGGATTCCCTAGAAAGGTGTATAAGGGTTGTCTCTGACATGAACTCAGTGACTGGCTCTTTGATCACCTCGCCCTGGGAGGTGCAGCCTTGCCAGGCCACAGAGGAAGATGGTGGCAGCCAGCCAAGATGAGATCTGATAAGCTAGGGTCAGATAGAAAGGAAGAAGGTCCTCCCTATCAGGGAACTAGGGAAGGGCATAGTGGGAGAAGAGGCAGGGAGGGTGGGACCCAGAGGAGATGAGGGAAAGGGCTGCAGTGGGGATACAAAATGAATAAATTGTAACAAACAAATATATAAATACAATTAATTTTTAAAAAATGGCAAAGTTTAAAAAAAAAACAAAACCAACCAAACAAACAACAAGAAGGCTTAAGACTTTTTACCACATTCCAAATAGAGCTGGTGTTTCATTCCTTCCCTAAACGTACTGCTACCCTGTTATTTGCAGGCTAAGATTGTGTGAGGTGACAAGTTGCTCTAGGGGTCCCTATTCACTTGTTCACCCACACAGTTCTTTTATGTGTGTGCACCATTTGATGAGTGGCTTAATGTACAGTTTGGGAGGTAGCATACAAAACAACCTTCACTCATTTCTTTCCCAAATGCTGAGCCTTTCCGGTCTTCCCTTTGACTTTGTGGGACCTTTCTCTGCGCATTAGCACCTATACTGCCCACATATCCATCCCTTCATGTCATTATTGTTCCGGCATGTCTTTCCTCGGGTCTTGTTTTATTGCCTTCCATCTTTTCTTCTACATCTCCAACTTCAAGCACATGGCTTGTTGGGGCTAGACAACACCAGTCTTAGTGTCCAGCTTCATGAGACTTTTCTGAGCAATAAATATAGGTCCAGTTCTTCCACAGAAGTCAGGGTTTGGGTGACAGAGAGTTTTGTCCCTGATCTTGGGTTCAAGGTGAAATGCTTATATACTGTAGTTTTGCAGAGAAGAAAAATACACCTACTACAAAGACAGGATCCATTTACTTAAAGTTAAGGTCAGACAAGAGTTTAAGCAAAGGCAGGAGGTAATTTTTGGATAAAAGTAATTTTGAAACAATCATGACACCTGAAAAACGACTTAGTTTCAGGATTTTTTTGTTTTGTTTTGTTTTTGCCTCAATTCCTCCACTTTCCAACCCCTACCCAGACAAAACACCTCTCTTTCTAGGACTGAATTCAAAGACCTTTCACACTAAAGACATATTCTACCCTTGAGCTACACTCTACTCCAGTTTCCTTTGTGATTGAACCCTCTATAAGACATAGTGTAAGAAAGACTTCATGGTGAAATTCTAAGAAAAAAAAAACCGACATGAAAATAGTACAAACATCACAAACAGGGCTCAAGAATGACAACTATAAGTATGTTTGTATAATGATGTAACAACTGTTGTCTAACTTTATTACACCAAAACAATACATTAAGCCCATATTTAGACATTTATTTTTATTTTATGATATATAATACAGTATTCCTGAAAAAATAATGTACAAAAACCATAAAATAATTTATGAACTTCTACACTTTCATGGGATTATATTAGATCATAGGTGATGGGGCAGATGGTAGATGTCTGAACTTAAGTAAAACTGACTCTAGAAGGCAAACATATATTGCATCTGCTAATGTCTTAATAAAGAGATATTTTTATTTAAAAGAGAAGTTACAAGTTAGGCTGACATTCCTCTCTGACTATAAGGTATTATTGCACCTATTTTGTAGATAAAGAAACTGAGTTACATTACACAAAGTACCTTGAGCAAGATCAAAAAACAAAGGTCTTGCCTGATAGACTAGGATCTGAGGGAAGGGGAGGAGGACCTCCCTTATCAGTGGACTGGGAGAGAGACAAGGGTGGGGAAGAGGGAGGGTGGGATTGGGAGGGGAGGAGGGATGGAGGGATTGGGGGGGAGGGGGTATTCAAAGTGAAAAAACTAATTGATAAAAATAAAAATAATTTTAAAAAAGAAGGGTATACTGGAAAATTCTCTAAGATACAATGAACAGAAAAATCATAAAAAAATACTCATTCATTACTCCAAATATTTTTGTGATTCCTAAGAATGTAGTCAAAGGAAATTTTTGTGAGATACAATATACATATAAAATCAGGAGGAAAATGCAAATACTACTCTAAAATACATTAAATACAGCAATCACTAAATTTGTTGAGACAGTAAAGGTAAAAAAAAAAAGGACATATTCTTTTGAAATTTCATTATATACTCCTAAATCCTTATACCTTTGTTTCTTTTGTCATTGTATTTGGGATGCATTTTAGAAAATGATGCTCATTTGGAAACCATTTTATGAAGAAGGCTTCCAAATTCTTCAGCGAATCACAATATATTTAGCCCACATGAAGTCATAAACCATATGTCAGTTTTAATACTTTCTTGAGACATATGTTGTTGGCTTTATACTCTATTTACAACATAGTGATTTTAATATTTATGTTTATTATGCAATATGTAATTAGAAGTCTATGTGAAATAAGCAATTTTGAATATAACTTGTTTTGGAACATCCTGCTGACAAATACACAGTTTGTGATTGCTACTTACATACAATAAGTTCATTATGCTTTACAGTATAAAACATAAGAAAATATTCTAAAACCTACTGCCAGCCACAAGTCTATAGCTTTTGTACAAGACTAGTTTATTTCTGCTCCTTCAAAATATTATGGAAGATACATATAGCTATCATTTTGTGTTTTATACACAAACTTCATTCAGATACTTGCACTGAGAAAGATAAGGTCATGAAAAGCTCTCTCCTATTGTCTGATACAGAGGAAATGTTAGAAGTAAGAAATAGTTCAGTTGACAGTTTTTTGATACTGTTTACTTGCCTGCTATCATGCTTGTGTTAAATATGCTGATAAATTACTCATATGAGATTTCATAGTCCTGAGAAGAAGATACCAGTGTCTTTTTAATGTTCTTAGAAAATAACAAAACAAAACTAAGTCTCTTCAACCACAGCTATTCTATAGGGATGTATGGACACATCTGTCAATTAGACAAAGAGAGAACTGATTACCAGCCCGTGATCTAGAAAGACAGAGAACTTAAAGACTTCAGTTCGGATATCATATAAGCTGGCAGATGACTGACAGTCAAGATGAGGAGTAGAGATAATGGGGACTGGACGCTTACTTGAGGTGAAGGAAGACAGAGAGACAAACCATGAATTGGCAAAGACACAAAAAAAAAATGCAACTGCTCAGACAAAAGAGAAGGTGGCCACTAAGCAGATAAGCACCTAAATTCTAGGAAGTGTTGTTTTCCTCAAAATTATGACGAGTTTGGCTGTTTTCATTCTAGTTAGTAAAAGTAGTAGTTGTTACATTCCTAGTGCTATGATAAGTTTACTCTGTAGAGAGCACTCGTTCGAATCCTTTCATGATTAAAGCCATTAGGTCTTCATAGCATGTCGTGTGTTGGTTTATGTTTTCATCTCCTTCTCTCCAACACAGAGATCAGGAAACTGGTATAACTGTCAGAACTAACATATAATGAAACTAGGATATGGACTCAGGCCACATGGCTTATTCAGAGTTTGAACAATCTGTAGTTATCTTCTGGACACTGTTTTGATATGTCATTCAGAAAGAAAAACCAAGCTTGGCTTCCTACAATTGATCACACTGATTATAAACTCAGTAGTGAGGATTTATTTCACAGGAGTTTGTTATAAAGATTCAAAGGGTTCCCTGCTCTAAGAACAGGCTTTTGGAGTTAGAAGACCCATAGCACAGAACTGGAATTAACCAGAAAACCAATGAGAACAAGACTTTCCTTTTTCTCTCCTCTCCAAGCCTCTCCCACTCTCTCCTCCTATAAGTCTCACTCCCTGCTTGGCTCTTTTGTTGTATCTAATATCTTTCACACCTGTTTTTATTCTACTTAGTTCTCTTCTTATTAGGGGTGACCAGGCTTTCTCTGCTGCAGACCCACCTGAATCCAGGTCTAATGTTACAGAGCTACTTAATCTGTCTTAACCTCTTGCCATCTACATTCATGTTCCAACTTTTCCACAGAGAAGGAAGCCAAGTCATATAACTTAGACCAGAAATCTATGTCAGAAGTGATGGTAAAGGTGAGGCTTCCTGACATGACAAACAGGACACAGTTTGTGGGAATAGGATGCACACAAGTGAAGGAAGCCCATGGGCAAGGATCTGCTGTCTAGTCAGAGGTCAACAAAGATGCTGCATTCTAGCTTAACTGTGACGTTTTCTCCTGTAATGGATACCCAAAGGCACATGACTCTTCTCATTTTTGACAGACACGTTTGTGGGATGGATATTCGTATTTAGTACAGCATCTATGAAAATTTAAGCTGATTGCTGTTAAATTAAAAATTAAACATATTATTTCTAAAAGTAGGATTTCAAAGTGAACTTCTGAGAATTAGAAGTCTATTGATTTGAACATATAATCTTGTCTAAGTATATGATGAAATAGCTAAACAGAAGTATTAACTAACAACATTTAAAATAAAATTGAAAAGGAAACGCTAAATGCCATGTACTTGGATGAAACCATACGTTCACTAGTTTTTTGTTTCGTTTTGTTTTCGGCATTTTTCAACTTGAGGCCGTACTATACTAATCTATTTCAACAGTGTTCTTAAAGTTCACAGCTCTTTTTCTCACACATACAAGTAGTTAAAGTAATAGTACAAAATTTGAAGGGAATGTCTTTCAATCACCGATGATAAAAAGTCATAGCAATGAAAACCATTTCACCTTGTTTACAGAAGTAATAAATAAAAGGTGTTATAGTTTCTGTTTTCTTCTAATAATAAGCTCTATAAAGTGTAATATGTCTTCATTGTAAATCTGAATTTTCATATTTCAGTTAGTATTCAAATATCACCAGCTTCTGCTATTTCTGTATTGCATTTTTTAATACAAAGAAGTAGCTTTTGGCGGTGTGTGTGAAATATTTTAAGAAGCATTCATAGGTATTTGGGCACCACAGGAAATGTATGTTGACTTTGCTGATAGTGGACAGTAAATATAGAATACATTTTTCATCCTTGATTTGTGCTCTAAGTATTATACTCCTTTCAGGTCCCTTTCTTAGTGTTATGAAAGAGTCTTCCTTGAAATAAAGCAACAAGATAGCATAAACAGCATTGCAGAACATAAGGGCCAGCTCTCACTCAGATAAATTATGTGGGACTCTGCTGGGTAAGGTTGAAGAAGGTCATCTCTGGAGAGCCAATCATTTGCTCTCAGCCTATGAAGATAGACTCCTTTTTCTCAGCAGGGGTTCTCAAACGTCACCCCTGATCTGGGTATTTCCAGGTCTTGTGAGGAGGTCACATAGCCCTCAGGACAGATTACAGGCCAGACCCTTCCCCTGATAAGGAAACTGCTCCAGCAAGCCTCTAGTTATTCCTAGAAACGCCCCACCCTGATAAGGATCTTAGTCCAGAGGTAACCTTCAATTGTACTTGGAGATGGGGAAGGGGCATAGGACAATTAGCACTGAATTTTCCTTCTTGAAATAGAACCATTTAAGTATCCCTGACTCCCTGACCCCAGCAAATCAAACACATTCACCCTCAAAATCCTTCCCTCTGCCCAGGGTTTACATTGCCTTTGATTTCACATGAGTAGAGGTACAGATTTGTGATTTCTCACTTTATGACCATTGGGATTTATCATTTATCCTCCACAGGCTCCAGTCTCAGCAGGGTTGCCCTCTGGCCCACTGGGCCTGGGCCTGGGCCTTGCTGGGCCTGGGCCTTACCAGGCCTGTGTCTTGGCTTCAAGCCAACCAGGCATAAGCTTTGGCCTGCACCTCAGCTGTGCTCAGCACAGCAACTTGACCAAGAGCTATAACACTCTGGAATCACCAAAAGCTTTAGAACACCTGAGCTTCCATTGCCATCAGGGATCTCATGCTAAAAGAGCCAAACTTAGAAAAAGGTATCGGACGGTCTGATGCTCTTTGGGTGGATGACACCTAAATGAACATCTGTACAAAGTCCCAATTTATTTCTAATATCAGAGATCAGACCTCTACTCTTGCCTGATGCGTCTAAAACAAAAAGGGGGAACTGTAGAGAGCTGCGGAATGCTATGCCTTAAAGATGGAGCTGGTTTCCGCCTTCCACCTTCCCGACGGTGAGTGCTCTCTGTCACGAACAATTCCACATTTGGCTAAGGCTGAGGATCTGGCTTGCTTCCATGTATGTGGACCTATCTGCATTGCCCCCGTGGCACGCCTGGGTTGGCTACCCAGAGGCTATTTAAGCTGTGGGCTGGCTTTCCCCGGGGTCCGAGGATTGTTCAATGTTCCTGAATAAACTGCATTGAAAAAAAAAAAAAAAAAAAGAGCCAAACTTAACACTCTGTGGAAAACCTTTTTCACACCTGAGCTTAGCATGCTCAAGCCTCACCCTAAGGTGCTCTGGCTGCCCCTGAGAGAAATGGAACCCCAGTTCTCTGTCTGGAGGCCGAGCTCCAGGATCCCAGCTGGAATCCAGTCCCCCACTGGAAAACAAAGACATTATGTAGGGGAAATTAGAGAAGACATAAATGTAACAGATACTCCATGAAGTAACTTTGAATCTAAGCCTAAATCCAGATAAGATAGAACTAAGGGAAACCTGGAACCAGTTCTGCCAGGGACTCACAACTCTTAACCATTAACTAAAAGAGAGGGAGCACTTCTCTGAGGAGTTAAACATCACAACTGGAACTGATCTAGAGAAGTCAGAGCTCACCCTCAATTTAAGGTATGCCATAAGAGTTTAATGTAAAAAATAATAACAGTTCAGAGAATCCTAGGAAAATTCTGTATAGCAAAGCTTGCCCACATCTGAGGAGCTCGAATGAGTGGTCTCTCAGTGAGCTTCATTTTCCGTCAGGAGCCTTAAGTGAACTTTCTTCCTGCTGATATTCTTTGTGCTAAATTTCCCCTTTGTCCTGGAATTGCTCCCTTCTTCTGTCCTCATGATGATTAAGCTGTGAGTGCAGAGTTACAGATAGAATAATGACAAAGATAAAGACGCCAAGAGCCCCTTTCATAAATAAACAGAGCAGCTGACACCAACCCCATTTGTATGGAAACTTTAATGAGATTTTAATTTAGAAGAGACTGGATGAAAGGAAAATTGTCTCTTCTACTGAGGTCTAACTTCTGGGGTCAGAGGTGAAGATATCAAAAGATGGTCAAGATATCAAAAGGGTAGCCAAGGGAAAGCTCTATTATTATACAGCAGAAGAAACATTAGAACAGAGAGAAGAAAGATGATTATTATGAATAGAAATTAAGTTAGTTACATGATGGGTCACTGGCAGCAAGTGAACAAGCTGTTTATTTTGAAAAGCATCTTTAAACTTGTATTTCTCAACGTAAAAATATCTTTTTCTATGATGATTTGCAGCCTTTTCCTCTTCAAATTAACATTACACACACACACCCCTCCCCAAATAAGCAACCGTGTTAGATGTGCCCATTGTATTTAGTGAGCCTACCTTTTATCCTTGCACACACTTTTTTTTTTTTTGTCAAGTAGTACTGCTTTATTATTGGCCAGTTTTAATTCCTCCCATGATTTAGGAGACTCTTCTTTCTTCACATGGTTTCAGGGGTAACAATCTCTATGTTCTCTTCCTGCTTTCCTGGCTGTTGTTTTCAGTCTGCTCCAACTCTTCCTCTCCATTTCTTATTCCTTACATGCTTCTGTTCTACTGGACCACTGTTTAAATGGCTATTTTCAAATACGCTCCTCTTCTTAGAGTAGTGATTCTCAACCTGTGGGTCATGACCCCTTAGGGGATTGAACAACCCTTTCACAGGGGTCACATATGAGATATCCTGCATATCTGATACTTACATTACAATTCATAACAGTAGGAAAATTATAGTTATGTAGTATCAACGAAATAATTTTCTGGTTGAGGTCACAGCAACATGAAGAACTATATCAAAGGGTTACAGCATTAGGAAGGTTGAGAACCATTGCCTTAGAGAACTTATTGAGTGAAACGACTTTAAATGTGTTATAAACATCACTGCTTCTGGAAGTAGTAACTATAGTGTTGCCTTTTTTTTTTTTTCAATTCTAGATCCAAATGGTCACTGAAAAGACCTGCTTGATCCTGAAAAAAAAAAAAAATTTCCCCAATAGTATTTGTTTCCAGTTTGAAGGTGCTGATGCTTATACCTGCTAAGTCAGTTCCGCCTACACTCTTCTTCATTTCCTTTCATGCCTATTCTGTTCTTAGATTCAGCTGAGCTAGTATCTTGGTGTCCTCATTGACTTCCTTCTTTTTGTATTCTACATATGCTCTATCAGCAAATTGAAAACATGTGTCCGCTTACATTTAATATGTTTTTATAAAGCTCATTTTGGCTAAGCAGGCACTAGACTGAGTGGAAGCAGGGAAATAGGAAGCTATCAATATAATCTAAGGGAGAAATCTTGGTGGTTTGGATGTAGATGGTAGCAGCGGAAGTGGCGAGAAGTAGATGGATCATGGTCATATAAAGCCAGCAAAGTGGATAGTTTATCATTATAATAAGCCTATCTATGCTCTCCAACTTTTAGATAATTATAAAGATCTTTACTTGGGTTTAAAAAATCCAAATTAATTCTGACAGGAAATTAAGTTCATTGTTACATTCTAGGTTAAGATGAGGGGCCATACTAAAAGGATCTAAATACACATGCCCACCACAAAGACAGGAGAGAGAGGGAAAGAAAGAGAGGAAGACAGACAGAAAGGGGGTCAGAGAAAAAGAGAGCAAGAGAGAGAGAGAGAGAGAGAGAGAGAGAGAGAGAGAGAGAACTATTGGATGAATGCATGAATGAGCAAATTATTTCATCCTTAAAATAGTTTACTGAAATTATTTACTTAAATTTGAGAGAGTTGGTCAGTTCATCTAGTTTTTCTGAAAAAAAGAAAACAAAAAATAAACAAACTAAAATCCGTGAGCTTATTTTAATTCCTGCATACTTACTCCTGTTAATTTATCTATTTATTCCTTTTATTTTAAACATAGTTTAAAGTCATTGTTTTTGATTCTCTATTGATACCCCATTCTGTTATATTATAAAAGTAGCTCGAATGTACAGCAAACTCCTAGGTTCTCAGTTATTGTGTTTTATGAACTTCCCAGGTGACAAACCAGAAAACGGGACAGTAATGATCCACCTTTTGAAGAAGACTCGGCTTAATATATAAGAAACGATGATTAAATTTAGAATGTGAATGTAGCCTTGCTATATTGTTAAATTCATTCACTGACCTGCTTACATTGGCATTTTTACATTTCTTTGAAAGATTTATACCAATCTAAAAATAGCCAATAGAGTATTTCCTTTTTATCATGAAATTAAGATCAAAAGGCAAACGAAGTGGCCGCAAAAGATCAGAATGTAATTAAATTCCACTTTCAGTGGTTATAAATCATAATGCTTTCATGTGAGCCTTCTTGTGGGAAGGAGTAGGGAACATTACCCCTCTTTTATCAGATCCATGTATTTTGCTTAAAGGGAAGCATCGGATAAACATTTCCAGACAAGACATAGAGGAAAAACACAGAAAAACTCAGTCTCTCCCTCCCCTTTGTGTGTGTGTATGTGTCACACATCTGAAACAAAGACCATGATGTCTATTAAAAGAGATCAATTTCTAATAGTTAAGAAATGCAAACCTTTCTGTGCCTTACATATAGCTCAGAAGTAAAGATTTGTAGTGAGAGGAGATTTCTGAGAACAATAACAACAACATAAAATCAAAATGCTTATAAGAGAACATTCCAACCAAAATACTTCCCAGCTCTATGCCAAGGACTCAAAAAGCACCAAAAAGCACTTGGGTGCTATGTAATAGTTTATCAGCAAATCTGAAAACTTTAATCATCCACATTCTTTCTTTCTTTCTTTCTTTCTTATTTTTTTGCCACAGTGTTCCCACTCAGTGCCATTTACTTCTGAACCTGTTTTACCAAGGTAACCTGATCAACAACTTGCAATTCTGCTGCCTTTTCCCCCTTAGTAGCTCCTGTTAGCACTGTTGAGATCTGCTGTTTCCATTTCCTCCTAGTGTTAAAAGGACCATAATGGCTGAACTGTGAACACAGTTATTTGTTTGTTTGTTTGTTTTTGTGAACACAGTTTTTAATGTGACGATTACTGCTTGTCTTTTCTCTTCTTTCTGTGTCAGAATACAACATCCTGTCCTCCAATGTACTCTAGGTTACTAACATATTTGCCAATTTCCCTCTGCAACAGGGTCATTTGATGACATGAAAACAGGAACGCAGGAGAAATAGTTGTGAGAATAAAAGTAGAAAATCGGATCAATCGTTCCAAAAATGTTTTGTCCAGAAAGCAGTGTTTTAAAGTATCTAGACATTTTAGAGCCATCATTTTCAACTGGTGAGTCACGAGCATTTGAAAACAGTGTTTCTGATGGTCTTAGGAAAGGAGAGATTGCTTTGTAGCAAAATTCCAGTTATGAAGGAGCAATGTAAATAAAGTTATAGTTGGGAGTTTCTATGACCCCTAGAAATAAGTGTTTTTCAATGGTCATGACCCGCAGGTTGAGAACCACTGTTTTAGATGCTAAAAAAATATTTCAATAAAAGTTCCCAGTTTTGGGATACTTTTAGAGAACAAAAAAATCTACATGAGGCCCAAACTTTCCAAGTTAGCAGTGACTTGGAGTTATCTATTTCCTACATATTCTAGAGCCATATCAAGCAGCTCTGCTCTCCTCAATTCTTCTTCTTCAAGATAAGACTCTTCTCTGAATTTGGAGAAATTTGAATCTTCAGCTTTTGCAGAAGATACTGGAGATTTCTGTCTGGTGTTACTATCTGTAGGTACTAGTATCAGCCTAAATGATGAAGTCCCAAGGATTGGGTTCTTTTTAATAATTAATCCTGCCATGGACTAACTATCATAAGACGGTTTCTCAGTGCCACATAGCTGAGGTCTTTAAATTGAATGTATTGTTAAATTTAAATATTTAATGAAGAACTTATTTATTAATTGTATATTAAAATGAAGTATCGTTAGGAGTACGAGTTAAAGAAATGTCACAGATGTATGGTTTCTTCTAACCTTTAAGGAGACATATAAACTTTACTCTGAGTCTTATTTTAGGGATTGAAACCTTTCTAGGCTCTGCTCATAATTGTCATGCTCAGTGACAACATCATATGGCTAATCATGTGGAAAAAGATTTGGGGAAGCACTGGGAAAACTTCCAACATCAACAACTGAAAGCTAACAACAGCACTATCTAGAAGTTGAAAGGTAAGGGAAATGCTGAAGTTCTGGGCCACAGTCAATCAAATCATGCATTTTAGAATGGGACACAGGCTAGAACAATGCAATGGGAAGCAATAGAATCACGGGTAATTAAAAGGAACATGGCCTACGTCATCCTTATTGTTTTCTGCTGAAGTCAGGTAGCTTTCAGTGTCCAGTTCTCTCTAACGCCATTAATGTAAGTGCAGAGAAGAAATCAGATGCACTCTTAATTTTAACACCAAAAATGAGAAAGTTCTTATTTATTTACTATTTATTTATTTACTATTTATTTATTTATTTATTTATTTATTATAATTTATTCACTTTATATCCCAGCTGTGGCACCCTCGCTCGTCTCCTCCCAGTCCCACCCTCCCTCTTCCTTCTCCCTCTATGCCACAAGGCATGGATGGTGTTTCTCGAACCACAGCACTCTTGCTTTCCTGTACACAGCACTGGGGCAGACCTAAATGGAAGGTACTGGGCCTTACTTAATCCTCCCACCAGATTCTATTAATGACTCTGAACTCCTGATTCTGTCCCTAAACAGGACTCATTATATGAAACTCAGAGAAAGTTGCCCTGCATAGTAGTTCAACCAATAATGTACATTAAAAAGCTATCTCATTTTAAAATATATTATTTTGTATATATGCCTAGGAGTGGTATAGCTGGATCTTGAAGAAGCACTATTCCTAATTTTCTAAGAAAGCACCAGATCGATTTCCAAAGTGCTTGTACAAGTTTACATTCCCACCAGCAATGGAGGAGGGTTCCCCTTTCTCCACATCCTCTTCAGCATGTGTTGTCATTTGAGTTTTTGATTTTAGCCATTCTGATGGGTGTAAGGTGAAATCCCAGGGTTGTTTTGATTTGCATTTCCTAAGCTAAGGACTTTGAGCATTTATTTGAAGGGTTTTTCTGCCATTTGGTATTCCTCTATTGAGAATTCTATGTTTAGCTCTGTACCCCAGTTTTTTAAATTGGATTACTTGATTTGTTGCTTTTTAAATTGTATCTTTGTATCTTTGTATCTTTTTAAATTGTATCTTTGAGTTCTTTGTATCTTCTGGATATTAGCCCTCTGCTCAAGTACACAAGGACCTTTGCTCAGCTATATTCATAGCAGCTTTATTCCTTATAGTCAGAATTTGGAAACAACCCAGATGTCCCTCAACTGAGGAATAGATACAGAAATTGTGGTACATTTATACAATGGAATACTACTCAGCAATTAAAAACAAGGACATCATGAAATTTACAGGCAAATGGTGGGATCTAGAAAAGATCAGCCTGAGTGAGGAATCGCAGAAGCAGAAAGACACACATGGTATATACACATGGTATATACATACACATATATATATATATATATATATATATATATGTGGATACTACACCTATATGATTGGACAAAATACTAAAATCTGTACAACTAAAGAAGCTAAACAAGAAGGAGGACCCAGGGTAAGATGATCAATCCTCACTCAGAAAGGCAAATGGGACAGACATCAGAAGAGGGGGAAAACAAGAAACAGGATAGGAGCCTTCCACAGAGAGCCTCTAAAAGACCCAGCAGGGTATCAAAGCAGATGCTAAGGCTCATAGTCAAAGTTTGGGCAGAGTGTAGGGAATCTTATGAAAGAAGGGGGAGACAGAAAGATCTGGAGGGGATAAGATCTCTACAAGGAGAACAATCAAACCAAGAAATCTCAATTCAGGGGTCTTTTCTGAGACTGATACTCCATCCAAGGACCATGAATGGAGGGAGATAACCTAGAACCCCTGCACAGGTTTAGCCCATGGCAGTTCAGTGTCCAAGTGGGTTCCCTAGTAATGTGAACAGGGACTGTCTCTTACACGAACTCAATGGCAGGCTCTTTGATCATCTTCCCCTGAATGGGGAGCAGCCTTACCAGGCCCCAGAGGAAGACAATGCAGTCAGTCCTCATGAGACCTGATTGGCAAGGATCAGGTGGAAGGGGATGATAACCTTCCCTAATGGTGGACTTGCAGAGGGGCATGGGAGGAGATGAGAGAAGGAGGGTGGGATTGGAAGGGAATGAGGGAGGGGGCTACCGCTGGAATACAAAATTAATATACTGTAATTAGTATAAAAAATTAAAATTAAAAAATATATCATGTCCACCTTTCTTTTCATTCCCTCACCCCAACATATATGTGTGTATATATATAAATATAGATATATATAACCCCAAAATATATATGTAAGTGAATTATGTATAATATGTATATATGAATGAATAAATCACCTACAACTTGCTGAATCAACTTAGTGTTTTGTATATACATGTTTTAAAGATGACAATTTGAATAATATTGGACAGTAACATACATTTATTTAAATTGGTTATCTTACTTTTAAAATATCAAATTTCTTATAAACAGATTTGATTCTGTCTAATATACATAACGTCAACCTAAGGGATCTGTGCTATTCATCTCTAATATGAGCACAGTGATATTAAGGACATTGCTTCCTTTGCTTTTATATTTACTACTTGTGTATGGGTGTTTGCCTTCATTTATATCTATGTACTTTGTCCATGCCTAGCGCCCATGGTGTCCAATATTCTGGAACTGGACTTAATATAGTTGTTAGACACGATGTGGGAACTGAACCTTTGTCCCCTGGGAAGGACCTAAACACTTAGCCATTTATCTAACCCCAACACTATGGACCTTAAGGGGGGGTCATATTTTCTTTCTTTCTTTCTTTCTTTCTTTCTTTCTTTCTTTCTTTCTTTCTTTCTTTCTTTTCTTTCTTTCCTTTCTTTCTTTCCTTCTTTCTTTCATATTAGTATCATTTATTATAATTTATTCAATTTGTATTCAGGCTGTGGCTCCCTCCCTGGTCTCCCTCTATGCCCCTCCCCTAGTCCACTGATGGGGGAGGTCCTTCTTCCCTTCCATCTGACCCTAGCCTATGAAGTCTCATCAGGACTGGCTGCATTGTCTTCCTCTGTGGCCTGGTAGGGCTGTGTTTCCCCACACCCCGGGGGAGGTAATCAGAGAGCCTGCCACTGACCTTAAGACTCTCAATTACTCTTTTCAATTTTATGCTTGGGGAAAAACTTCATGTTTAGTATGTTTAGAATTCTTAGTACCAGAAAAAATCTAACATATCTCTAAATGCCCAAGGAAACATTCATTTTAGCAGAAGTATTGCTCTAGAACAAAAAAAAAAAAAAAAAAAAGCACCATGCAGTATAAATTGTAGTTGGCCATGTATCTCAGTCTTGAATTTATTAAAGTTTCCAGTTTCCTTTATCTGGTGTCAGATTTTTGAACCTGCATATTTCATTTTACATGCTAAACTTATTGCTATACTATATAATGAAGAACCCCATAATACGGAGAAAATTATTGTAATTATAGTAGAATCTAAACAATTATTCTTCACAGAGGTACATCCAGGGAGATAACAGGTTTTATCGCTCATTAATAATGAATGATTATTATGAAAAATCAACTTTTATAGAGAT
This sequence comes from Meriones unguiculatus, assembly GCF_030254825.1. Classification (NCBI taxonomy): domain Eukaryota; kingdom Metazoa; phylum Chordata; class Mammalia; order Rodentia; family Muridae; genus Meriones; species Meriones unguiculatus. The sequence continues at coordinate 118,346,397 of NC_083350.1, forward strand.
CAATATTTTCTTATTAATTTTGTTAGTTGTTTAACATAGTAGGCATTACAACTATATCATTTTCTTTTTTTCTTCTTTTTTTGGGGGGGAGGGAAGGTTGGGGTTGATATAGGGTTTCTTTGTGTCATAGAACCCTGACTTCCCTGGACTCGATTTGTAGATCAGGTTGGCCTCAAATTCATAGAGATCCATCTACCTGCCTCTGCCTCCCAAGTGCTGGGATTGAAGGCATGAGCTACCATGCCTAGCCAACTCTACAACTCTACCATTTTCTTTCTTTCTTTCTTTCTTTCTTTCTTTCTTTCTTTCTTTCTTTCTTTCTTTCTTTCTTTCCTTTCTTTCTTCCTTCCTTCCTTTCTCTCTCTCTCTTTCTCTCCCTTCCTTCCTTCCTTCTTTCCTTCCTTCCTTCCTTCCTTCCTTCCTTCCTTCCTTCCTTCCTTATTTGTATGTGTGCTGTATATATGTGTGTGTGGTATGGGGTGGTGAATGAATGTGAGTATACAAGTTCACATACATATACATGGAAACGTCATCACAGAACTCAGGTAACTTCCTACCTTATGTCCTTGAGAGGTGGTCTTAACACTGAACTAGTGGCTCTCCCCCCCCCCTTTTTTTCTGGTTTAGGCTCAAAAAGTTTTGTTAGCAAGCTCTTGGGAGTTACCTGTCTCTGTTTCCCAAAGCTTGGGTGCCTGGTGAGCATGGCCACACCTGTTTTACAGAGGTGCTGAGGGACTTAACTCAAGTCCCCATGTTTACCAATCAAGTTAACTTTCAGGTCCCTCTTCTTTTCCTTAAAGGAGCTAACATATATTACTTACTTTTTACCAGAAATAACCAACTCATTGAAGTAAGCAAGTAATGGTTAATAATTTATAGTTTTCTCATATTCATATCAAAATCTATAGCTCATGACTAATAATGCTGAAATGAAATCTGGAGGTCTTCTGTGAATTTAGGGAAATCTTCGGTCATAACTTGAGTACTTTCCATTACCAGGAATACAGACATGAAGCATGTATTTACTCTTCTCATATGAATAGTCTGGCTAGGATTTTAGGCTTTCTTATGGATCCTGGTAAATAATTTCTTCTTCAATGTATGTTATAAACAACACAAGTTTGGATAATTTTTTGTTCTTTTCTTATTAATTATTTATTATAATTTATTCACTTTGTATCCTGGCTGTGGCCCTCTCCCTTAGCTCCTCCAATCCCTCCCTCCTTATTTTTTAGTAGCTATAATTTAATTGTGAGAACTTTTAAAATTCCATTTTAAATATTATAAAGTTTTAATTATTTCTCATGACAACCTGTGCATACCAGCCTCCTTATGATAATAATCTGATAAAAATTATAACTGCAGAAAAAAAACTCTAGGGCACATCATGTTGAAAAAAACTCTTGTACAAGCCAACTGCCTTAAATACATGAAACCGACCAAAAGTGATTGGATGGCTTAGCTTTTCAAGGCATCTGTTAGATGATCAGAGCAGCCATCATCCTACAAGGATATTGATCGCAGAGGAACAGAGGTGAGAGAATGGCAAGGGAATGAGTGACTCACTCTCAGAAGGGAGGATGAAAGATGTGAAGAGGGAGCCAAGCCCTAGAAATGAACAGTTCTCTCTCAGGCTGGACAGTGGTGGGAGGGGGAGTGCAATGAGTTACAGAGTAGAGTCTTACAGGCATATCTAAGGAGAACTGCTGCTGAGATCATGCCCAAGACTTTTAGGCTTCAGTTTCACTGGCAAGTGTTTGGTAAACTGCTAGTTCTTCTGTGATTTATATGACACAATATATTATATTAAGTCACTTTAACTTAGGTAGTTACTGATTCAAAAAAAGTATGTTACAAGCCACAAATAAGAGGACTGGAAATTTGCTAAAGTATATGGAAAAAAAAATAATCTGGACTCTGGAATAAGAGAAGCATGGTTATCACTGGCCCAAACAGACTATATGCACTTATATAGCAAAAATATAAATAACGAGATATAAAGCCAGACATTTTATAGGCTATGTTGAGTTCCCATACTATGTGAAAACAATGCCAACCACAGTAAAATCATATTGCATCACAGCCCACATACAAATGACGATACCTAAAGCATTGGCAAAATGCACATTTGACTGACATTCTGGTGTGTACCATTAGCAAAACACTTAAGACAGCAGATACCAGAGAGTTCTAAATGTTTCCTGGTGAACACTACATCAACAGGGAGTTCTGCTTAAGAAATGGGCTAATCTTGCCTAAGAGAAGAAAGGGTGAATAAATTTGACTACTCATAGGCTGCTTTGGAGAACGATCTTGTGTCTAAATCATGTTTCATATTAGAATATTGGAGAAGATCCATTCCTTTACAACAATTTTATGAAAAATTATTGGCTTGAAGCTCTTGTCAGGAGATCTTAGGAGGATTCCCCACAAAGTGTACAGAAGACTGAGAAACACATTTTTAATATATCCAGCTGACACCTATTACACAGTACTTACACTGAAAGAAATTGCCTCTGTACTTTAAATTCTAATTTTATATCGACACTTATGGAAGCTCTCCTTATTCAAAATGAAGCAGGTCAACTACTGCATGGGGCTCTGCAGAAGTAACAACAGCAAACAGACATTATTGCTATATATAAAAAAAAGGAGGGCAAGAACTAAAGATACTTTTTACAGCCCCAGAGAAGGCTAATTGCATATTCATGCACGGAATTTGTATTATTGTATAGTCATGCTTCATAACTTAAAACTAAAGAAATGAAAATAATTAAGTAGCTAAATTCTGAGGCAGTTCATTCATCAAACATACCCCACTGAAAACTAAAATTTGATTTAATTATAAATTAATTAAATGAGTTTATAGAGCAAAACCTTATAATGTTAACAAAGAGCATATCTCAATGCAGAGTAATAATTTCTAGAATTTGTTTTCCTTACTTTCCCCACTTACTGGCTTTGGCTTCAGTTTTGAAATCTGACAGCCATGGAAAAGGAATAATAACAACTTAATGTATTTATGCAGAGATGATTTATAATAGCTATTAATTACACCTTGGAAAAGGTCATAGATGCCTATGAGCTAGATGGTAACCAGGACATGCTTTTTTATGTCAGTCTGGTGACTAGTATATTTTTCTTCCTTAAACATATGAATCTTACCCTAAAAATAATTTTAAGAAGATCTCAAAGTTATCATTCAATCAAGAACTCTAATAACACCAATCCTAAATGAGGTAAATGCTGGTGAAGATGTTACTTTATTTCATGTTTGAAATACTTATGAAGCAGCATGAGGTTAGCATGACATAAGTTCAGCATAATATGGATAAAAGAAGATCAAAAGAATGTCCACTGAGCAGCCTTTAGTTTATTGATATACTTGTATTTTCCTCATGTTGTCTAGCATTTTAGTGAGTGCACATGTATTTGTCAACATTTTCTTTGAAAGTAAAACAGATAGACAGACACACACACACATACACACACACACACGTAAGAGGAGGAGAGGGAAGAGACAGAGGCAAAGAGAAGAGAGGAAAGAGAGAGACAGAGAGAAACAAAAATAGAAACATATGGACTAGAGATATAGAAATATCTGCAAAGTAACAGTATTAGTATATATAATCTGGAATCTGATAAATCACCAGATCTGGTGATACACTCCAACCATGTATAAGAAATAGAATAACCGACAGCACCTGTTGCAGCCAAAAGACAGAAGATGAAAGCCTCAGACAGAGCAAGCAGACAGGCAGGCAGGCAGACAGTCTCTCCTTATTGGGACATTTCTTTGGAAAGGAAGCCTTCAGTTAATTTTCTAAGCACCACCCATAATAGGGTAGGGTGAACTGGCTTAGTCAGTCTACTAGTTCAAATGGCAATTTCATACGCGCATACTTTTATGTATACATTTAGTATAGGATTAAAATCTCCTGACACACAGGAAAGGATGCTTAGAAAAAAAAATCAATAAACCATACAAAATTTAGATGTCAGTTTTTCCCACTAGATAAAACATAGGAAGATTTAGAAGGGTTGGAAGTTACTCTAAGAATAAAGCAATTAGTTGTTATGCCCTAAAGTTTATGTTGAAGAAATTTATCAATACCCATTGATAAGACACAGGGGTTCACCTGGGCACAGGTGTAAATTACTGAAAAGAACACTGGTCCTATTCTCATGTGCTCACGCGCGTGCACATACATACACACACATACATCGCACCTCTAGAGAATAAAAATAAAAACCTATTAAGCCCTAGAATATTCAAGGATTCAGTCAATATGTAATCCAGACAGCATTCTTATTGCACATACATCATTCTCCATCAATGTAAGACTTAGTCTATTAAGACACTCATTTATCCATTTTAAGACCTAAAGAAGCTAAACACTGAGGACCATAGGGAGAATGTTTAAATCATATTCAGAATGGCAAGCAGGACAGACATCAGAAGCGGTGGAAGAGAGGAAAGAGGATGGGAGCTACTATAGAGGGATCTCTGAAAGGCTCCACCGTACAGGGGGTGAAAACAGATGCTGAGACTCAGAGCCAAACTTTGTGCAGAGCATAGGGAGTCTTATGGAATAAGATAGGGGAGGGAGGGATGGAAGGATATGGAGGAGACAGGAGCTAAACAAGGAGACCAACAAAGTTAAAACATTTGAGCCCAGGAGGTCCTGCAGAGACTGATACATCGACCAAGGACTATGCATGGAGAGGATCTAGACACCTTGCTTAGATGGAGCCAGTTGGCAGCTCTGTCTCCATGTGGATCTTCGAGTAAGGGGAGCAGGAACTGCCTCTGTCATGAACTCGGTTGCCTGCTCTTTGGTCACTTGCCCTTGGTGATGCGGCCTTACCAGTCCACAGTGGAAGAGGATCTAGGGAGTCCTTCTGAGATTTGACAAGGAATGGGCAGATGGCAAAGAAGGAGAACTCCCCCTTTCAGTGGACTAAGTAAAAGAGATGGGGGGAAGAGGGAGGGAAGTTGGGTCTGGGAGAAGTTGAGGGAGGGGGTCTTCAATCAGAATTTATCATGAATACCTTATAAAAAATTAAAATTAAAAAAAGGTACTCATCTAGGATCAGACATCGGGGGAATGACTTCCCCTATCAGTGGACTAGGGAAGAGAGATAAGGGAGGAAGTGGGAGGAAGGGTGAGACTGGGAAGAGATGAGGGAGGGGATACAACTGGTATACAAATTGAATAGTTAAGAAGAAGAAGAAAAAGAAAGAAGAAAGGAAGAAAGAAAGAAAGAGAGAGGAAGAGAGAGAGAGGAAGAGACAGAGAGAAAGAAAGAAAGAAAGAAAGAAAGAAAGAAAGAAAGAAAGAAAGAAAGAAAGAAAGAAAGAAAGACATCAGATAATTCCAGCAGGAATTAAATACAATTGGAACATAATATTTGGGAGTCATATCTTTTTTAATGTTATATGTAACAAATTATTGTATAAAATAATCAGCTCTTGCAGAGACTGAACAGAAAGTATACAAAGTCTCTAAGTTATATAAAGTCTCTAAGTTCTTGACAAAGCTAAGGGTGAACACACATCTAATTATATCACTGTATTAAAACACCTCAAGCACCCTAAGAATTAATTAGCAAAGAAAATAATTAAATAATCTTTGTGTTTTTGATGTGCTTTATTACATAATGATAATTATAAGCCTCAAAAGGTTTCAATATCTTTTAAATAACTGGAAGCTGAGACAATCAAAGTATAGTCACAGATTAACTATTTTTAAAATTTATGTACAAAAAGGAATTAATGCTCAACTAAAAGGAGACTTGATGGTGTTCAATCAGAGGACTGACCTCGTGCAGGAGCAAATTGATACCCTATGGCAAATTGCTCAACTTGGCTGTCAATGAAAATATGCTGGACTTTGAGTCACTAGCATATAACATGAGAATTTTTCCTGTGCTGCAAATCTGTCTAAACAATTGTCGAGCTATATTTTAGGTAATTGGACTGGAGAATTCGATACTATGATGGAGCAGCTGAGAGTGGCCATTGTCACAGTAAATTCTGCCAGAGTGGACGCAGGACTAGCCACAGGATTATCATCATGGATTGCTGCAGCCATGAATCATCTGAAGGAATGGGCGGGCATGGGAGCGTTAGCAGGCCTTCTGGTGTTGGTCTCCTTGGTTTGCCTGTGGTATATATGCAAGATTAGAGTCTCACAACAGTGTGATGCAGCCATGATCATTCAGGCCTTTACAGCCATTGAAGCAGGACATTCGCCCCAAGCATGGTTGGATACCATAAAAAGCTAAAATGTTACACTCAGGATGCGAGGCTAAACACTGCACTCAGGGTCAGCCGCTTTCGACCCAGAGAAGAGCATGTCCGGTTGCATGCGGGTTGATACCCCAGGTCCCGCCTCTGAGAAAAAGGTATCAGACGGGTCTGATGCTCTTTGGGTGGATGACACCTAAATGAACATCAGTACAAAGTCCCAATTTATTTCTAATATCAGAGATCAGACCTCTACTCTTGCCTGATGCGTCTAAAACAAAAAGGGGGAACTGTAGAGAGCTGCGGAATGCTGTGCCTTAAAGATGGAGCTGGTTTCCGCCTTCCACCTTCCCGATGGTGAGTGCTCTCTGTCACGAACAATTCCACATTTGGCTAAGGCTGAGGATCTGGCTTGCTTCCATGTATGTGGACCTATCTGCATTGCCCATGTGGCACGCCTGGGTTGGCTACCCAGAGGCTATTTAAGCTGTGGGCTGGCTTTCCCCAGGGTCAGATGATTGTTAAGGTTCCTGAATAAACTGCATTGAAAAAAAAAAATTTATAATGATGTCAATTTGTTATTTTGTTGAACATTGCTTCTATTATTTCTCTGGCCTTAATTGTTTTGGTCAAATAAAATATTTTTCTCTTAAATTATATTATTTTCAGATAAATTAATTCACATGTAGTAAATGAATCTAAAACTCTAAAATGATAAATTATTGTTGTAGAAAAATATTTTATCCTTTAATTAAGAATAAAATGTAATATTATGTTAAAATGAGAGTTTGTTAGAAGTTGAGTACAACAGGACCTGAATTCAGTTTTCATCACCACACAGGTCTCACACAGATACACACACACAGAGCAATGTACATACAATTCCTTAGTGAATCTATCTAATTATTATCTAAATATGTATCTCAAAATATAAAGAGAAATATTAACATAATTATTCTATTCATCTTTTACCAGTTATTACTGAATTTCTATTATCTTGAGTGTTTGCTAAATGCTAATATTGTCTGAATAGATGAAGTCATCATGAAGCTTGGAATGCCATAGACTCATAAAGGATCACACAGTCATATGAATATAAACAACTTTAAGTGTAAACACTGATGGCCCTAAATATTCCAAGTTGAATTCTTATATTGGATATTATTTCTGAATTTACTAAATAATGCAAAGACTACCCAGAATATATTTTTCTCTAAAAAACCTTTAGTTTCCTATGATGTACAAGATACATCGGTTGCAATACACATCATAAATCTATCTATATAGAGAGAGGTAGATACAGGTAACAGAGATAGAGATAGATGTAGAAACTGAAATCAACTGAGGGATCTGGTCTTATTTATAATTACCAAAGAGTATAATTCATTGGAGTGACAGAATTCTCCAGAGCATTAAATTATCTTATTGATCCCCGTATCACTCCATACCAGCCTCTATAACTGAATTTCTTCAATGAATTTACTCATGATGAGTCACCATTATGAGTGATTCCTACACTTTACAGAGTAAGTTATTCTCTAAGGCAAGAACAGCGTTTGTCCTATTGGCACCGAATGCTACACCTGGAAACTACTATATGTTTGGTTAGTGAGCATATCAAACTTCTGTCACATTCTCTTAGTCTCTAGAAAGATGCTCCTTTCCCAAGATGCTCCTTTCCCCAAGAGCTTAGAATCTATTCTATTGCTATGCGCAAACAACAGGAAAAACTCATATAAAGGCATTTATGATTATGATGACTCAATCAAATAATAGAGCTATAAATTATGGTCAAGAGCAGCACCAGTTTGGAACCACAATTATACAAGTCATCTCAGGCCAGTAATAATTTACTGCTAGGCACTGTTTTAGGTGTTTATTTAAGAAGAAATACTTTCAAGGTATCTTAAAATATGGAAAGATAAGGGAGATGATACTAAGTGCCCATCAGGTTTAGGTGCACTATACCCCAAGCAGGAGTCTGAGGGAAAAATATGAGATGCATGCAAGAAGAGCTCAATCGGGAGGTCCACTGAGTTAAGACTCAACAGATGTAAACTATGCTCAAGACCAGCAAGAGATACTTTTACAGTAAACTATATGCATTAATATATGAAATCCGGGCCCTATCTGTGAAGGGTTAGCACACGACAAAAGAGATGAACAGTGTCCACTTACTGCAACATATGAAATGTAAGATATAGAGGCAAAAGACTGCAGTCTTCGCGGGGGGAAGGTTGGGAAGTTTTAAGGAGTCAGAGGAAATTTTTACCCATGAAGGAGCTGGCTATGTGAGAAAAAAGCCATCTGATGCTATTACAGAAGAGTGATGAGTCTGAAAATGAGAGTGGTGCTCTCCTAGCATTTTGTCTGCCCTGCTGTGCAGCTGGAATTTCCCTGGTGCCTGAGAGCATTGGCACTGATGCAGTACAGTGAGATTTATGTTTCTCGAGTAGTAGCTGAAGACCACTTGAGAAGATGTAAGACAGTATAGAGACCATTGTTCCTTAACAAGATACCTTTAGAATGTCAAGATGAAGTTAATGATTGAAACAAGACAAGTGATACCAGATGAGGCGAATGATGTAAAAATAACATTTAAGATGTGAAGTAGAACCTGGTGACTGCTTTGATTTCAGAAACATAGGAGGGGTAATTATGCCCATGTATAAACAGTAGTAATTTTTACTGAAAGAGGATTGTCAAAAATGTCAACTATCTGTTTAAAGAAAATGTTATTTAATGGAAAGATTTAGATCGTCCCATTACTAAGAAATGTGAGAAATCAAATGGAACTCTGAGTAAGACTTGTTTTGGATTTAAAATAATCTTTTTTAATATAATTTTTTATTCATTACAATTTATTAATTTTGGATCTCAGCTCTAGCCTCCACCCTCATCCCCTCCCAATCCCACCTTCTCTCCCTCATCTCCTCTCATGCCCCTTGCCCAGTCCACTGGTAGGGAGGTCCTCCTCCCCTTCCATCTGACTCTGGTCTGACTTGTACAGCCACTTTAAAAATAAATCTGGCACTTTCTAAGAAAATTAGGAATAGCGCTACCTCAAGATCCAGCTATAGCACTCCTAGGGATATATCCAAAGATGCTCAAGTACACAACAAGGACATTTGCTCAACCATATTTGTAGCAGCTTTATTCATAATAGCCAGAATCTGGAAACAACCCAGGTGTCCCTAAACTAAAAATAATCTTAAGCAACAGGGAGTAAAAATTGACTATTTTGCTTTAGAAAAGTGACAACTTCAATTTAAGGTAAGAGACCACTAAAAAGAAAAACTCAGCCCAGGAAATAGATATAGGAAACAAAAATGGATGCCAGAAGTCTTTTGTGGTGTAAGAGATGAGAATTTTTTAAAATATATTATTTTATTAAAAAAAAAACAGTTCCTCTGGGACTGTCACACCCATGAGCAGTAACAGGTGCATGTGAACTGCCAACGCTACTTTTATTTTTATGTTTTATTGTAGGACACATCAGATGCATGTATTGAGTACTCAGACTAACAAACGATCCTAGCTACACTTTTCTATACCACTATATTCCAGTTTTTATAAAGACAAGAGACAAAATATCCAATTAACATGAAGAAAAACAAAGAAGCAAAACAGCACAGCAATCTTTGCAAAGGGCCTTGTCGTCTCAGATTTCAGACTGGCCGTGTAAAACACCAGACAACTGAATTTTAAGGGCCTCTAAGATGATGTGAAATAAGTCAGAAAATTAATCCCATATCCGCAGAATAAAACTGAATTGTTTCCCCTAGCTCGTAGATTCATAATCTTGTCTCCAGAAAGAAAAAAGCAAGTCATAAAATTCTTTATCTTAAAATAAATGACCGACATTTTGGCACAATATTTCTAATAAAGGAGATTCTAGAATTGTTCCATCCATCACTGTCCAGGCCTCCTCATCATGTGATTTCATCTGTAATGTAATTCCTGTAGCTTTTCTTTTCTCTCTATTAAATTAGCAGAAATCTGAGAATTATTGAATAAATAAGCAATCAGAGCTAGTATTTATCAATAATTGGCTCTGTGTCTGTTTCAGATTAAAAAAAAATAAACTATGGCCCTTTGTCATGTGAACAAAGTGGCCTAAGGAGCCAGGTTGATACCATTGAGTCCACTAACAACAATTATGAAAGTTTCTGTTCAATACCAAACCTACCTGACATGGTACTATTAGTTTTAGTTTAAATTTTAGAAGATCGAATAGATGAGATTTTAAGTTTTCAAATGCAATTTTCTGCCTTTTAATAAGAAAATGGCAGCAAAAATTAATCACATTTCTTTTTCTAGGAAAGATTTCTCCCCAGAATTTTATTGCTGATTAAACTTCCTAAAACTGTTGCTGTTGAAAGAGAAATAGAAAAAACAAGACCATAACTGTAAGTCATGACGAACAACAAAATGATAAACAATGCAATGGAGAACAGCTTTTCCGGAATAAAAATGCTGTTTTGTGAAAACCTTCAGGAGAAAGAAAAATGAATTCTATAATGAAAATGTACTAGCTTGTGTGCTTGTACAATCTGCCCCTGCAAATCAGTGTCTTTGAAGAAAAGACTAAGTATAATTTCAAATGATTTTGAATGACTTGTTTGCTCATAATACTGATGGATAGCTAAATATGGTTTTCATTCTTATTTCAATGTAGTGTCTGACCAGGATACTAACTTTTTTCCAAATACTTGGAGATTGAAGAGTTTACCTCCAATAACAACGTAACCATTAGACTATGACTGTGAGATTGAACAATGTATGGCTACCTCCTCCAGTCAAAAAAAAATCTATACTGTAGAATGAAAACCTTCAGGCCAGCTCCTAAATTCAAAATGAAATAATATATAATGAAAATTCCTTTACAAAGGTTATATTCATGATAAATTTATATACTCTCTTATTTCAAAATTACTAGGTGGGTTGCCTGAAGAAAATATGAAAGAGTATGTTGACATTCTACCTTGAATATAATTATAAACTCTCTATTGTTTGGCAGAATGAGTTGAGACAGCATCACTTAATCGCATAATTCCACAGGCCTCCATCCATATTTCAGGATCTATGAAACTGTACAGTCTTGGTGATGCTACAATAAAGCTATGAGTGGACACACTTAAATTATTTTGCCTGCAGTGTTTACCCTTTTCTATTCAATATGCTAACTAAATGCATTCAGAAAGATCCATTTTCCAGGCCATAAGTGAAGAATTACATCTTTCCTGAAAGTTATCTACTACAGATAAGCTATTTGTCAGAGAAAGTTATCATACATTGGGCTTCATAGTGTCTCTTTCCCAAATAAGAACAATATACAATAAACAAATTTGTGCAACTCAGTATGTCTTCACTATTTGAAGATGGAGGTTTCGTATCTATTTTAATAAGGCTTCATTGGGAATTTGATAGGCCTAAGGCTCCTGTTTAATCTAGGCTACTGTTGAACCTTAAAAGAAAGAAGCAATAATGACAACTACTAATAGTTTTTAAACATTTAAGATGGACACATGTGAAACAAAACAAAATAATACAACAAAAACAAAACCCATGATCACAGAACATCCCCATATGGTAAAGAGAGTTTCCACAATGTATGTATCAATACAAAAACTGAGAATCATGAATTTAGGCCATTTGTCCTAGCACCTGCTAGTAAATTGGTTAGCATTTGAATTCTTATCTGTGGGATTTAATTGTCAACTATTTTGTACTACTGACTTGTAGAAAAATTGAGTTTTACTCAACTTGACAAAGCACTTTTTAATGATTCAAAACTGGCAGAAAGAGACTGATTCATAAGCTAGCAAACTCTATTAAGTACATGTCATAACAAGGTACATCTACATGAAAATCACTTTTACATTTGTAATTTCTATATGTATAGCTTCATTTATGTCAAATGTCATTTTGTTTCTTGTTTTGACATGAATTCAGGGAATGTTGAGTGTGTACCACATAGAAACATCTTTAGTTACCTAACTTCTCTATAACTCTATAACTTTATTGCTTCCTAAAGGTGTTCTCAACATTCCTAATTCTGCAACCCTCGTGTTATGGTGACCCCAATCGTAAAACTATTTCCTTACTGTAATTTTACAGCTGTTATGAATCATAATGTAAACATCTCTGTTTTCCAATAGTTGACCTCCCCTCAAGGGGGTTGCAATCCACAGGTTAAGAACCACTGATGTACAGTGTTAGCCTAGACATTTCCTAGGGTAACTTACTTAACCTAGAATAAACTGCAATTCTAAAAGCAATTAAAATAACTTTCACTGCATCAGCTGTGTTTGGTGGCATGAACTCGTAACTCTGAGACACTTCTCCTTATATTTAGACCTGCTCCCATCTTGAGTGAGAATAAAAATAAAGGAGCAGTTGTCTGAAACAAATGGTATGCCGGCAGCAGACGTAAATAAACTGAACTGGGGTCTAAAGCTGTAAAGTTCCTTCTTTTTGTAAACACCTTCCTGGGCTGGCATGAAGTTCCGCAGAGATAAAACCATGCATGCATAATTAACAGACCCTGCTCTCTACCCCCAAAGACCTGAACATTAAATTTAAAGCAAATTTTTGAAAAGTCCTAAGTTTACAGGAAGTTGAAAAACGAACAACCACACAAACAAAAACCTGGTACAAATAAAGAGATCCCAGGCGATCAGCACCTGCTTGGCCCTGTTATTTTCTGATGTTGGTATATTGGCCTTGTTATAGTTAGGTATAGTCAGCGGTGGCGCACTGGTAATCCAACTCTACCTTTCATCCAGATTTTCTTAATGTTTGATTAGTATTCCTGGTCACATGTTCTACGATCATTTAGTAAGTCTCAGTTTGGATTTCCCATTTGTCAAGATTTTCTGAAGTCATCAAATGAACACAGTTATGGAGCAAACCAGGTACAAGGCATACGCAATGCACTCCTTGCTCCTGAGGCACCCCAGTTTTGAATGCTGCTCACTTAAAGTGGAGGGACATATATGTGTGTATATGTTATAAACATGACATCCGTAACAACTCACACGTAGAGTGAATGCATAAAATCACCCCAGATTCTGCCCTATTACTGAAGTTGCCATTATATGATTATTAACAGTTTTCAAGTTGTTTCCTTCAGAAAAAGACCAAAGAAAAGCATGTGCACACACACAAACACACACACACACACACACACACACACACACAGTCCCTGCTTCACTGTGGCTGACTCCTCTAGATGGCCTAGAGTGAAGTTTCCTCATTATAATGCTACATTTATACATAGAGGATTGTATGTCCTGGGCCCTGCAATAGTATTGAAGGATGGTCTCTGCAATGCAATGTTCTCAGCTCTGAAAATTCACCAGGGAGAGAGAGAAGTGAAAACAGTTCTTGTTTTGTTTTTTTTTTTGTTTTTTGTTTTTGTTTGTTTGTTTGTTTGTTTTTTAATGATATTAGTGCTCTAATTAGGAAGTTAAATTATTATTAAATACATTAGCAAATACTGTGAATAAGAGTGGTCCTCTGAGAGGCTCTATCCAGCAGTACCTCAAAACAGATGCTGAGAGACTCACAGCCAAATATTGGGAGTCTTGGGGAATAGTGGGAGGAAAGAGAAAAGGACCCAGAAGTGACAGGAGCTCCACAAAAAGACCAACAGAGCCACCTAACCAGGGCCCAGAGGTGTTTCCTGAGCCTGAAGCATCAACCAAGGACCATGCTTGAACTGTACCTAGGCCTACTACAAAGATGTAGCAGTTGGGCAGCTTAGGCTTCAAGTGTGTTCTCTAGGAAGGAAAGTGGGGACTGCATAGGACACAGATTCACTTGCTAGCTTTTAGATCACTTTCTTCTGGTAGGACTGCCTTGCCAGGCCACAGGGGAAGAGGACATGCTCAGTCCTGATGTGACTTGATGAGCTGGGGTGGATGGGAAAGGGAGCTCCTCTTTTCTGAGGAAAAGGGGGAGGGGGAAAGAAGAGAGGGTAAGACCTGGAAGGGAGGAGGAAAGGGCGACAATGATGTAAAGAGAATAAAATAAATGAGGAAAAATAAAGTAGGATAAATAGGGTGGCATGGTTCTATAAAAAATTGTATAATCAGAAAATATCAGGAGTGTTAGTGAAAGAGCCCGATAAGGCGTATAAAATCCTTCAGGTGAGGGTTAAGGAGGAACAGGAAGAATGGATGTGCTAATGACCTCTTGCACAGACTGTTCAATAACAGAACTTGCATATTTATAGTCATTTGGAGGTTTGAAAGTAAAGAAGTTTTCTGTAAAGTATGTTCAAACAAAAACACACACACACACAGCCAAACATGATCTGTGAATCAATATCTTACAGCTAAATTCATTAATTAACTAGCTATTTAAATTACTTGGTTTGATCTCCAGCACTTTGCTCTTTACTTGAGAAGGGTTGAGAGGCAGAAATTGGGGATCAGGGCAATGTCCAACTCTCTCCTCATGTTGTCCTTATTTTATAGCGAATGGGGATCCATTCCTTTAATCTAACTAGAAAAGACAGAGTTAGGCCTCACAGAGCTGCTGTGCGTGAAGTAGAGGCGTTTCCACTAGCAGTGTTCTGAGGGCAAGTGCAAATTTAAGGGAAAACTGACTCTACAGACTCGTTTCACAGTGTTAAATTAAAACACGCATGTCTCCAAAGGCATACTTGTATAACTAGTTACATAACTTAATTATTATAAAAGTGAAACTATTCAGATAATCCCCACTAAACACTTCCTCCTTAATATCTCTGGGCCCATAACAAACAGCACTCAAGTTCCTCCAGTGAGGTCTTTGCCCTGCTGCTGTTCCCCAGTGGGTCCGATTTTACTTACTCAACTACTTCCTCTTCTATATAAAGTTTGTGCTTGCTAGCCTTTTGTGCCTGTAAGTTCCTTTATAGACAAGAGGGAGTACCTAAAGCAAAGAGGCCTGATTTTCCCTGTAGACATTAGCTACAGAATACTGATGGGAGCCAAGATAACTATACCATTGACAAATAGCTTGTTAAAACACATGAATTTTCTTATACTGGAATAAAGAACAATTTTGCTTCCTCCTTTATTTACCTCAGACATTTTTTTCATTATGGTTGTTAACTTCAAGCAAAGTAACAAAAACCATAAAAGAAGTAAAAGAAAACAACCAAAAAAAAAAAAACCTTTTACTTGCCATGTGCTTTTTCATTCATTCGTTGGAAAATATAGCAATAAGATAGGTATGACCATGCATGATGAACCCTCATTTTAAAGATCAATAATCTAAACCCCAGTCTTGTGTAACCTGCTCCTGAAGAGCATCCAAAGGTAATTATAGCATCTGGATTCATTCTGAGCAATAGTAAAGAAGTATATAACTTATTAATATCACCATTAATAAAAATAATACAAAATAAAATTAGTTCATTATTGTCTATAAGACATTGATCATAAGTTGCAAAATAATGAAATTAAGTTACATTTTTTTTACTATAGTGTCATTTAGCTGTTTATGTCATTGACAACATAAAATGAGTTTTGTAATAACAAAATTTATTCATCATGAGGATGCTTAAGCAATACAATATACAAGATTGAATGAATACATATATGATGTATTCAATCATTCATTACATAGTCAGTAAATGCAGAACATATATATATATATAAGAAGTACATATAAAAACACACATACAAGAAATACATTTTTAGGACAAATAGAACAAAAAACAAAACCCTCACTTTTTTCTACCACCTACAAGGAATGGGTAATGAGAAAGAAAAAAACTCAACAAATAATTGTACTAATAAATTAAAATCATGATAATATCGCTGAATGAAAAGCATATGTTATTGCAGGAGATCATAACACAAAGGAAATTTATGTAGATTTAGGAGGCAAAGGCTGGTAGCTGTGGATAGTGGCCCTGAATAAGTCAACTTTGGGTCAAAATCTGAAAACAAACGAAAGTTAACAGTAGCATGAGAAAAATAAAATGCTAAAAAGTATACTTCAAGTAAGTACTAACAATTATAAATATATATGAAAAGGAAAGGGAGAAAGGAAAGAAAGAAATTGTTAGTGACAATTTATAGAAAAGCTATTTTGAATATATTTATTTTCAAAATAATTTTATGTGATATCATTAAACATTCAAAAAATTTGGCCGAAAGCTCAATTTTCTTATCTGTTAAGAGCTATAGGTTATTATTTCAGTGATGCCTCTTAATACTTAAGTTCTGGCTTAAGTGGTAAGGAAATGTATACAGAGTCAATGTAAAATTAAATCAACCCTCTCCAAAGAAAAGATGTAGTCATATGGCCTCATAGCCTTCAAATGGAGGAGGACTTCCATTCTTAATAAAACAATGTTCCCAGATCATTTTAAACATCTCACACTGACATACTGGGGAAACTTTCCATGGTTTTTATTAAGGACACTTGTCCTTCTAAATAAGGCAGATTTCATTCAAGAGTTGATATGTTTTTTTAAGAACTCTAATTTTAGTTCATAGACAAAAAACATCTAGTTTTCCCTTTACATGGTATTATCCAGGGACCCCCTTACTCAGAATGATGCTTCTGTGTTCTCAAGTTCTTGACAATTTCCAGAGCCTGTAACTTAGTTTCCTATGTAAGGTCTAAAGACAGGAAGAAAATGCCTCAGGTTTGGCTAAAATCATTTCCCCTCTGCTCGGCAATTCCATGAAGCACAGCCTGGGCCGCTAACACAGAGAATACTTGGTGTGAGTGAACTCAACTTTCTGGTTCTCGGCAGTAACTTAATATTTATACATTTTTATAGGAAGTGTTTAAGACCTAGACATGAAACTTGGCTAGAACCTTTCTCTGGAAATTTAACAATGGAAATCAATCAACTAATAGCGCATGCAATGGTCAAGAAGAACAAACTGTTTGGATTTGATCCACCCCTACCATGAGCTACTGCGTATATCAAGGCTACATTCTGGCCATTGGTTCAGTTTGGGTCCTGTGGATAGAAAACAGCCACCTATACATGCTACACAGAGACTCTAATACTGAGCTACACTCCAACACCATCTAGCTAGTTTCTAAATGCTTTCATTAGTCAGGTTCTTACTTGGATTCTCACAGAGTTACTTATGGTTTATCAAGAGAAACAATTTATTTTCTCAATTTGTTTAATTTAATTGAAAAGAAAATGAAATGTGAGAGCTTGTAAAAACTTATCTTGAGGAGTTTTGTTCCTCAATTGAGAGATTCTATTAAGCCATTCTCTGACCTGAGGATGATTTCTTTTCATTTAGCGCTAAGATATTAAAGCTACTCACTGAGTTACTTGAGCAAATTGAGCTATCCCAAACATTCCATATTTCAAAGAAGTGAACATTTAAACCAGTAATTAAATAACACAGTTCTTGTAACTAGCATACTCTTATGTTATCACATCATTTTTATTTATTTTTATATAATTGTAATTAAGTTATAAAAGCTTACCTATTGGAATTGATGTAAATATAAAAAAATGTGTGTGTGTGTGTGTGTGTGTGTGTGTGTATGTGTGTGTATGGAGGTATATACTGCAGTTTTCTGATGCAAAGCAAAGTGGTATCATGAATACAGACACTGGGAGGCCTGTAGAATTGACATGAGCCAGCACTGTGGCAAGAGTTTCCAAAATTGCTTTGTTTTGTCCAATAACATTCAATGAACCTTTAAAACCATTCCGATGAAAACTTCATCCTTGGGTAGCCAACCCCAAATCCCCAATAGAATGTGCAACGAATTTTATTTTTTTTAATCACGTAATTCCTTTACCAACCATGATTCATTCATATTTTACCTGTGGTAGGTAGGTGACTGCCACTCAACATTAATAACTGTTAGTATTATTTTCTATTGAAGATTTGAAATATTTTTAGGGAAAGTTAACATGTATTCTGCTTTCCTTCCATTGTTAGAATGTATTTGGAAGATGAATGTTTCAGAAATATTAACATATCTTATATGCCATCAGGTTGAGAAGACCCCAGACCATGTGAGATCAGGACATAACACTCCTAGAGATGGCTCCTGTCTGTCTGTCTGTTTGTTTGTTTCACATAAGTATATTGATTACCCACCATGTATAAAATACAGACTTAAAAAATATTTGAAAACGTGAAATTTCTTTCTAAGCAGCCACTAAACAAACTTTCAAATGACTAAATACAAATAAAAGAAAATAAGGAAGAAACCAGATGTATTTTATTGTACTCAGATGTAAAAGTCTTGCTCAGTCATTTTTCATTTGTAAATAAATTATCTTTGAATACTTAGACAAGCCTATTGATTAGATTTCCCTGTATTTCATTCTTTCCTATCATACATGAAATTAATACTATTTATTGCTACCAACAGCAATAAAAGGATGGGTCATAAGAGTTAAACACATATTGATGAAGACACCATCTGTTTTAAGAATAGTCAAATTTCAAACACTCTCATAGAAAATGCATTTGTAATGATATGCGATTAGACAACAATAGTTCTATTTTGTTTCTTGAAAAGAGACTTTCTTTTTTTAATTTTTAATTTAACTTTTATTAATTACATTTTATTCCTTTTGTATCCCCCCATAAGCCCCTCCCTCCTCCCCTCCCGGTTCCACCCTCCCCCCCTTTCTGCATGCATGCCTCTCCCCAAATCCACTGATAGAGGAGGTCCTCCTCTCCTTCTTTCTGATCTTTTTTTTTTTTTTTTTTTTTTTTTTCTTCTCAATGCAGCTTATTCAGGAACCTTGAACAATCTTCTGACCCCGGGAAAAGCCAGCCCACAGCTTAAAATTGTGATAATGATACTTGCTTTTTTGCCCAATGCCGGAATGCTAGTGAATTTAGGTATGCCCTGGTTACTCGCATGCCTTGCTGGGTGCCTGTGCCCATTGATGCCCCTCACGCTATGACTCTCTTCAGACAGAAAAGGGATCTTGGAATTACAGCCACCATTGTTACTGCCATCTCATTGGCGGCTGTTGGAGCTACCACCGCGGCATTAACCATGAGTCATAGTATGCAGACTGCTCAGACCCTAAATAGTCTTTTAGCCAAGGTAGCTCATGCTTTAGATGTAGAAAAAGGAATTAATGCTCAACTAAAAGGAGACTTGATGGTGTTCAATCAGAGGATTGACCTCGTGCAGGAGCAAATTGATACCCTATGGCAAATTGCTCAACTTGGCTGTCAATGGAAGTATGCTGGACTTTGTGTCACTAGCATACAATATGAGAATTTTTCCCGTGCTGCAAATCTGTCTAAACAATTGTCTAGCTATATTTTAGGTAATTGGACTGAAGAATTCGATACTATGATGGAGCAGCTGAGAGTGGCCATTGTCACAGTAAATTCTACCAGAGTGGACACAGGACTAGCCACAGGATTATCATCATGGATTGCTGCAGCCATGAATCATCTGAAGGAATGGGCAGGCATGGGAGCGTTAGCAGGCCTTCTGGTGTTGGTCTCCTTGGTTTGCCTGTGGTGTATATGCAAGATTAGAGTCTCACAACAGCGTAATACAGCCATGATCATTCAGGCCTTTACAGCCATTGAAGCAGGACAGTCTCCCCAAGCATGGTTGGCTACCATAAAAAGCTAAAATGTTACACTCAGGATGCGAGGCTAAACACTGCACTCAGGGTCAGCCGCTTTCGACCCAGAGAAGAGCATGTCTGATTGCGTGCGGGTTGATGCCCCAGGTCCCGCCTCTGAGAAAAAGGTATTGGATGGGTCTGATGCTCTTTGGGTGGATGACACCTAAATTAACATTGGTACAAAGTCCCAATTTATTTCTAACATCAGAGATCAGACCTCTACTCTTGCCTGATGCGTCTAAAACAAAAAGGGGGAACTGTAGAGAGCTGTGTAATGCAGCGCCTTAAAGATGGAGCTGGTTTCCGCCTTCCACCTTCCCGATGGTGAGTGCTCTCTGTCACAAACAACTCCATATTTGGCTAAGGCTGAGGATCTGGCTTGCTTCCATGTATGTGGACCTATCTGCATTGCCCACGAGGCACGCTGGGGTTGGCTACCCAGAGGCTATTTTAAGCTGTGGGAAAAGAGACTTTCAAGAGTATCATGACAGACATTGTGCTGCAAAGGAAAAAGTCTATTCTTTTTCTTGTCCAATAAAGTGTTTCACATGTCAGTTTTTCTCTCAACTCTAAGTAAAAGCACTATAAAATAGAGTAATGACAGTGAGTTCATTATGAACAACAAAACAGCTTTGAACATCACTGGGAAACTTTTATTTAATTATTTCTCCGTACAAAAAACACTAATGTAAATAAACACATCTGGGTTCCTTCACCAACTATTAACATCTTGTCTAACCTTATCATTTGTTGACAATAAAATTACCTCATAGGTTTGCTAATTTAATGTCCATAAAAATAAATCATAAAAGGCACCAAATACAGAAGGCTAACATTGCAGAACAGCAAATGTTCTAACTACATGTAGGTCTGTCCTTAGGCTAACTTATTCATTCATTATAATAGACGTTTATTGAATAATAATGCTGTGGAAGGCATTAGACATATTTTTCCTAGGGTCAAAGCAAACAATGCAGGTAAGTTTTCTTTTTTGGTGCACACACCTGCTTTTTAATGCAGAGAATTATGAAAGAAGGGGAAGTTAGTAAGACCTGGAGAGGACAGGAGCTCCACAAGGAGAGCAACAGAACCAAAATATCTGGGCACAGGGGTCTTTTCTGAGATTCATACTCCAACCAAGGACTATTCATGGATATAACCTAGAACCCTTGCTCAGATGTAGCCCATGGCAGTTCGGTCTCCAAGTGGGTTTCCTAGTAAGGGGAACAGGGACTGTCTCTGACATTAATTCAGTGGTTGGTTCTTTGACCACTGGGAGGAGCAGCCTTGCCAGACCACAGAGGAAGACATTGCAGCCAGTCCTGATGGAACCTGATAGGCTAGGGTCAGGTGGAAGGGGAAGAGGACCTCTCCTAACAGTGGACTTGGAGAGAGGCATGAGAGGAGATGAGGGAGGGAGGGTGGGTTTGGGAAAGAATGAGAGAGGGGGTTACAGCTGGGATACAAAGAGAATAAGATGTAATTAATGTAAATAAATAAAAATTTAAATAAAAAGCAGAGAATTATAGATTGATACATACCGTGTGGGAAGAATAAAGGTCTGATGGTTAGAATATGAATGGAAATTTATAAAGGAAAGGGTGGGCCAGCTCAACTAGAATACAGACCTGAGAAGAATTTTCTTCTGCAGAGATGAGTGAGCCCCAACAGTTTCTATAAATTTTGTTTCCTTAGTGTTACGGTTATGATCTGGTTTGTTTCCAGTGTTTCATGTGTTGGAAGTCTGGTCTCTAGCATGTTGGCCCAGAAGGGAGTATAGAACTTATAATAACTGGAGTCTAGTGAGAGTCTTCAGAAGGTATAATTGGATCCAAGCTGCTCTCAAATTCCTACTTAGAGATGTGTTCGTTTTGTTATGACACCTACTTATTCAAGATACCACCTACCAGCATACTCTTCCAAGTAGCCAAGTCAATGGGCCCATTTGCTATCTGACTTTCATTCTCCAAAACTGTGATCTGAATAAACTTTATTTCTTTAGAAAGTAAGCAACACCTGGCACTTTACTACACTATCTCAAAATATTCTAGCACACTAAAACATTTTTAAATTATGCCTTCCTGTATCAAAACTCTACATAGGTTATTATATATACTGCCATTTGTATAGCAAAGGACTGCAATCTATCACACCTGAAAAATACATATAATGGCCATATGCCATTGTACATGTGACCCTTTTAAAGGGAGTTAAGATAAGAATTAAATCCAAAGCTGTATCTTTTCAAGGAATTTAATAGATCACACGATCACAGATAATCAAATTTGTAAATCACTGGCCCTTATTGTTGAAATACTGAATAACTGATTAAATTAGAAAATGAAAAGTTGGCTTATTTAGCAGAGGCCTAAAATCGGGGGGGCGGGGAGGCAGGGGTTTTGAAGATATAAGCAGAAGGAACAGGGAGAAAGAAAAGCATAAACCAGATTGAGATGTCCAAAACACTAAAAACAAAATGTGGGTTTACAATGACACCATGTTTAGGAATGCTCAACACTGGGCCCAAAATCTACCACAGTCCTGCCATCACCTCCCACGACTCACGCCATCACCTCTGCACAAGAGATGTGATATCCTGAAAACTAGATTAAATTACTGTTTATAATTTAATGATTATGATGCCAGGCTCTTAAAACAGTTTTGCTTCCTGTTTGGTCTTCTGGCTTGATAACCTTATCACAAAATTAAATGGAACTACGGCTGGCACTGAGGCAGAACATGCATGCTCCAGACTCTGGCTTCATGTCCAGCTCCACAAAAACAAAGCAAAACAAACCAAAAACCTCATCAAGCAGACAGACCCACTATGAGCAAATTACAGAAGTAACTGCTTCTTTCATGTCTACATTTCCTTGCTTTCAAATGGTTTCCTTATTCTCACTATATCTGTAAATATGTCTCATTGATTTTACAAGCATTGTTCCCAGTGTAAGAAATTTGAACTTTTTCTTTTAATGCAAAATGATACATTACAAGCTATAGAAACTTTGCCATACACATCTACGTTAAACGCTTCCAGGAATCGTAAGATGTGAAGTTGAAACGGGAGGCCCATCAAGAGACATACCATAACGTTAGAGATCCCTCACAAAACTGTCAAGATGACTTTCTTTCCTATATTTTAGGACAAATGTAGTTGAGACCTTTGGAAAAACGGCAAACGGCTGCCCATCAAAGGGAGGCCACAAGGAAGGAAACAAGGACTGTGTAACACCAGTTTTCAGCTGGTACCAGTCACTGACCCCCCAACACGCCGCTGCACCTGTTGAAGGGGACAGAGCTTCTTTACCTTTAATTCAGTGCATATGCTTTAGGACAACAATCCTTAGATCTCTATGTGAACATGTGTACAATTCTATCTATCTATCTATCTATCTATCTATCTATCTATCTATCTATCTGCATTGATCTTTAGTGAAATTACTACTAGTCTACACCCGTGTTTCTTTTCCCTAGATCCAGTTAACTTCATATTCCTACCCCATCCTTTTCAAATATAAGGGCACTGTTTTTGATATGAGTGACTGCAAATAAATTTAATAAGGATCTTTATGAAACTGAATCTTTGAGCATATTTATGAACCTCATCAAGTCCTAAACCAAAGGGTTTGTTTTTGTTTTTACTTTTTTTTTTTTTTTTTATCTAGAAAAATTCAGTCGAGTGTGGTTACATAGAAGGATATTTTACAGGGATGAAGAGGGGGAATGCTTTATCCTGATTTTTTTTTTTAAGATGAGAGAAAGGAAGGTAACCGTCTAAAATTAAGTGTGTTGGTATACTCCTTCATCCTGTCTCCATTCAAATCCTAAAATAATGAGTTGCTTCACCCAGAAACTCCTGCCTGTTTGAAATGGAAACATTAGATAAGCTATTGTTACACTAAAATGATGATGTTAAAGCATGGACTGGTTTCACCAGCAATGAAGTGACACTTCCTTTTAAAGATTTTGTTATTGAGAAATGTAAACTAAACTGGAATATCAATGTTGCCCTAGAATGCCCCTCAGTTATAATCTGGTAAGCTGCTCACTGGTCTTGGCTAGAAAGGACAGCAGAAAGGATTACTGATGCAATGCTTATCCCCTCTTTCATCCCAATTCAGAACAAGCATCAAGCCAAAGAAAACATTTTACTTAACAGATACCATTGACTGGCTACAGTTGGCTTGGTACCCACCACAGATGAACCTTCAACTGTATTACATAAAGTAATACACTTGCTTTACATTACAAAAAGTAGAAAAAGATTTTACTGAGAAGCAAAACTGGTTCAAGTAAAGCAAGATGTCTTATTTTCTTTATCATTAATCTTCAGTTAATTGTAAAATCATATTCAAGTTTCTTCTGGACAGAAAATACTTCAAACACAGTCAATGAAGAATTTTCTAATACATCTGATCCAAAAACATTTAAAAAATATATATTAATGTTATAAAAATATTGAATACCATTGACATGCTCTGTAAATATTCTTCAGAATTTACCCATGACCAGAAACAAGGTCATGTCTGTTCTTCTGGCTAAGTGCTTCCCATGTGAGCATAAGTCAGTGAGGACAGACTTTCAGCACCTGAAAACATGGTAGAAATTTAACAGTAGAAAAATATATTTTTTATTTTAATTTGTGGAATTCCTTGATCTATGATGGTAGATATTTCAAAGCAAGTTTACACAAACACAATTTCCATCAATTGAACAAAGTGACTACACTTCCACCAAATATTCATATGGCAGCATGTGGCTATATCTAATGACTAGGAAAAAACATTCAGACAATATTTCAAAATAATGGAGTCTAAAGAGAATATATGATAACACACAGAAAAGTAAATAGCTTACAGGAAAGCACTTAAGCTTTCAGGAAATTTCACAGCTGCCATAAAGATTTCTGTTTTCTCCATAACCTACCTCCTTCTCAACTCCAATGACAGGACATAAAACAAGCCACAGTTATGTGTCTTGTTGCTGATATAGCAGGCTGTAAATGTCGAGGAGATTTAGCAGGTCACATCTGACTTAGGACTCAGATGTATCTGCTTCATTTTCTTTCACAACACAACACAAAGGCCACTTGCCTTGTTGAAACATTTCATATTCAGAGACACATAAAGACTGGCTTTATTAGGTCAGTTCTTCAGGTTACTTAGCAGATGACCAGAATGTAAATGGCACTTATTTTTCCTAATTTAGTATTGCCCTCATCAATCCTGGTAGATACCGCATGATAACAGAAAGCCTGGAGAAGACATAGAGATATGGATGGGTCTGGTTAGGTAGGAGGAGACTGGAAACTGATACATTATAATACTCTGAACTCACTGGAGGGGTGCAGAATTTATTTTTCTAAGTTCAAAAGGGTCTTAATCGATGATCCTTTAAACGCCATGAGGCTATATGACTATATGTACCTTTATCCCTTTAGATGAGATAAATTCTTGATGACAAATCTGAGTGGAGCTCTCTGTGAAGAATGCTGGCATTCATGACAAACAGCTCTATGATAAAGAATTAATGGGGTTTCCCAAAGTAACATCTGAAATGACCTCTCATTCTGAATGCCTTCTCATACAAACATGTGCCAAATGACTACTGTGTAGGCAAATGATTCACACCCAAAATGATCAAGTTTACACACTCTGTGAAGGCCAGTTTTGAATACCATGTCCTTTATTTCCCTTTTACAGGCCAATTGAAACAGCTTGACTGAAAATCACTGGGATGCTAAGCTCATTGCCATTCAACTTGCAGAAGAAACTGGCAGCAGCACAACCTACTTGGTTTTAGAACCATCCAGAGCTCTATTTAAAAATTTAAACTTGATTTTATGCACTTACATCTGCACCTAATATTCTGACAGGAAAAAAACCAACTTCACTCTACTAGAATGTCAAATGCAGACTTAATATTGTATTTTACTCAAATAAAATAATCCTAATTTATTCTGACCCCAAAGTAATAATATTTTGTTTAATAATTATAATTAATGACCTACAGGACAACATTTAATTTATAAGAAATACAGTGGAATAGCTATAGAAGTCTATATAACTAACAGTTTACTGTTGGAATAGTCACTCTTGTTTGCTTTGGGAAAGCACTATTCTGGGGATGAATCAAATGAGTGAGATATGTCAGTATTTTATTAAATTCCAACAACCCTTTGGCGTGGAACCTCAAATTTTAAGTGATGTAAATGATTAAACTACAAAGCACATGTACATCCACAAATCTGTATATGTATATTTTTACACACAATTTTATATACTGTACATGGCACGTAAAATTTAAATATCAATTGATGCATTTACATGAGATGTATGTGTTTATATGTGCATGTATATAAATGTAATAAAATCTTACTTGTGTGCTTGAATCTTATGCTTCTCAGTGTCTACTTCTTTCTAAGAGGTAATGCTATTTTCTTATACATGCACCATAAAGTCAACTTATACATGTGCAAATGCATGAGAATATAGTTATTTGTGATCATATATAATGTGTTTATTAGAAAGATGAGTTCATACTAACTCCTTTTCCAAAGTACCATAACTAAAGTAACAAACAAACTAAAGTAACAAATCATGAACTCATGTATGACCCACACATTCTTTTTGATTAAGTAGAGAAATACTTTAAATATGCTTTTAAATTAGCTGGAGGAAGATGAATCAATTTATGATGAAATAAAAATTAAGTGAAAAAGAATAATGAACATGGTGGCAGTTTGAGTGGGGGAAGGAAAAGAAACAGACTAGAATTATGATCTAGTCCAGGGTTCAAACTAGAACTGCGATATCTCAATAGTTTTTGAAAAACAATAAGACATCACAAAGGTCACCAGCTAAGCTTTTGCATTGCCCAGAAAACTGTCTGCTGACACACCCACATCTAATTTTCCTAGAGCTTAAAAAATTAGTCTGTGTTAAAACCCCTTGGGGGAACCAAAAACCTTCTCACCGGGTGCTATACATTTTTCTTAGAGAAAAGCCAAAAATTTAAAGATAGGGCTGGTATACTAAAACATCTCTGGAACATGATGGTAATAAGAGTTTCCAACATTTTACAGCATAATTACTAAGGGGACAATTTAGTGACATGACTGAATCCTAAGAAAATTTATCACAGGTTTTAGTAAAATACTTTAAGAATTGCAGGGATTAAAGAAAAATTCAGCAGGACTGTTATTTCAAGCAGTTGGGAGACCAACTTCTACTTCTCATTCTTTGTTAGAGTGACTGAAAGTATATGTTATTTTTAAATGACACATTCATTCATTTACAAATAGTGAAAGGGTCTACGCTTTCTGCAACCGCAGAGAATATAATGAAAAGAAATACCTGTGAGGTGGTGATGCCAGTGAGCTAACAGGAACAGTTTATGAGCTCAGGTTGGGGTAAAGAATCTCGTTTCTCCCTCAGTAGGAAACCACAGCAGAATGGCCCAGAGCAAGTTCTCCGTGAAATGCAGCATATCCAGTTGTGTCCAGCTGTATACTTCAAGAGACTTAGTTCCATTTCATTTGGATTGGGGTTTCAGTAGAGCAACTATTGCTATATGGATACGCATTCTTATGAAGCAGGAATTTCTTTTTATATCTGTTCCTGAGGTTTAACATGAGCAAATTTTTGATTTGTGAGCCTTTGCTCTCCCTGAAGAAAAGTGGTCAGACTGAAGTGAAAGTACAGAGGCTCCCCTCATTCTGCAAGTAGAATTCCCACAGTGCCAAAAAACCACAATGAGATAGTGTAACAAAATATGGCTGTGAGTTTCCATCTGTCTTTGACATATCTGTTTTCTCAGCCATTCTTTTGGTAAATCTCTATTAAAATTGTGCATGTAAATAATTGGAGTTTTAGCTACTACCATGAACATGGTTATGAGCACTGAGAATCTGTGATATAGGGTTCATAATTAACAACACAGTCTTCAGTAAACAGTTCCCAGAACATATGTGTTTTGAGTGAAGTTCTTTATCACATGGAATCCAATCCCCTCTAAGAACCCCTGCCTCCCATTTTCATTTTCTTTTCATGTTTCCCACCTCCCATGAATAGAAAAATCTTCAAGCCATACTCTACAGCTTAAATGACTGCAATGTGCTTTTTACAATGTGGATGATGGATAACTTTTTGAAATGTTATAAGTGATTGTGCTTTATTTCAGAAGCCAGTGCCAGGAGGAAAATCACAGACCAGATTCCTAACTCCCTTGGAGCTTTCCTGTAGAAATGACCCCATGAAATTCCTGAAGGCAGGAAATAAATATGGATTAGACTTTGTCTCAAATGCAAAAAGCATTTTTATTCTTGGCAAATTGCATGGAGGGCTTTGGATTTGGATGTAAATTTTCATATGACCTATTACTCTCTGCCTTACAGACATACTGATAACAACAACAAAAAAAGCAAACGAAGTATAACCTTGTGCCATAATCCTATAGCATTGGAAACACAAGCGGTCAATTTTCATCCTTATGTTTTGCCTATGTGATAGTACACATTTTCATTAGCTCCAGTTTTAAAACAATGACATTACATCCATTTTCCGAAATATTAAAATATAATTAATTCCTCTGAGTAAAAGTTAATCCTACAGAGACTTTGCAAAAAGATGTTATTTATAAAAGGGTTTAAAACATGATAGATGCATATGTCTAAAATGCTTTAATCCAGTAGTTCTCAACCTGTGAGGGATGCATGTTGGTATGGGGCATTCTGGGTGAAAAAAAAAATCCTCAAGGCTTGACAGTATGAATCAGTTTTCAGCAGATCCTCCAATTTTCACCCTGCCATCATGTCAGAAAGTGTTGTTTATTTTCAGGCTTCAATAACTACATAAAAACAAATGATAAGAATATAGGAATACATGGATAGTCAAGGCCTGCAGAGTCTATTACTTGGAATCAACAGCAGGATGTTAAAGGTTTTATTACATACTCATTGTCAGAAGAAATCATAGGGTGTTCTGCTTCACTCTATATCATATGTATAAACGTAAAATTCTGAAAGCTTATATAAGAAAAAAATGGTAGTATTGTGAATGTATAGAAAAAGGGCTTTAAAACATGGATAAAAATGTTAATTGTAGAGTACATGAATAACCCTCACAGTATATTTACGAGCTTGTAGTGCATGTCTATCATTAGAACTTAGAGATTATACAAGCCAAGCTTTGGCAAATTGAAACAAGAATTACTTTTTAGGTACAGATGAGAAAATTTGGGGTAGCTAAACTCTGCTAGATGGTCTTCCTGCCCTTTTCTCTGGGCTCACCCAGGAATGTGAGGATTGCTGGCTGTCACTGACTCACACATAAGACATGCATTTACTCTCTCTTTATTGGGGACTGGGACAATGTGACAGCAATTACCCACAGACTTGTCAAATATGTATCTATGTTTAATTAAGAGTAACTAATAGGAACACTATTGCTCTATGAAGCATAGCCTCAAAGTCTTCAATATCGTAGCAGAGTCTTGCTATTGCTAAAAGTAAACTGTCAAAGCTGTTTCAAATTTACTGTGGGTCTAAACAGATATCTTTTCCCTACCTCAAAAGTGCTGTACCATTTTGGAATCTTTCAGAGTGTCACTGGACAGAGATATTATAACAAAACAGAAGTGATTCATCAATTTTTTTTTCAAAAAAAGTATACTAAATCCCAGTGATATGATAGAACAGTAGCCTAATTTCACAAATATTTAATTACATATAAGAATGTATACTTAATTACATGTAAGATTGATGTTTAGTGCAATACTTTTCAAAGAAATACAGAGTATATGCTAAATAGTATTTCTAAGTAAAAGATGACTAGACATATTTGATAATCTTGTACCTGATAAAAATTTAATAGAAACTAAGAATAGACAGTATGATTAAGAAGTTGACCTTGAAATTAAGAAACTCTATCTTTAAGCGATATGTAGTTCTATTTTGGAGCATTCCTTCTCAATTTTCCCAAAGCATGTTTGTCTGTTCAGCATGCAACACTCACACATGATTATACGGTTCACTCCCAGCCTTATGTCCTGCCTTTTTTCTTTACCTTTATCAAAACACAGTTTTCAACCATGAAACCTTGTTGGAATACAAATTTTCTAATGATCAGCAAGTTTTCTGATTCGAAAATCAACTAAAAACATAGGAGATACATGCTACACAATAATCATTAAAGTAAGACTTCAGTGATTTACTCATAGGTGTTTGAGTTTAATATATGAGCTACTATGAAGCACAACCAAAAATATAATAAAGTTGCTTTAGGCTGAATCTACAGAAATGGGCTGACTTCCAGTTGAAGAGACTAGCAGAAACATTGCTTCTTTTGGCCAAACATCACTTGGAAAGTTCTCTTTTTATTAATTCTTAACTTTAACTTTGAAATGTTAGAAGCTAATTTATCTGTGTCTAAAAAGGCTAACCCAGAGGAAGGCTCTAAAATTGTAAAATCCATAAAATGTATGGAATACTGAGATACCTCTTTCAGAGAAGAACAGCATAAACTGAGGTATTTTTATTTCTCTAGCACTGTGTATGGCATCAAGTACTTAAAAGGTTAAGGCTTTGTATGTGTTTGTGTAGGTTTGTGTTTATGTAGGTTTGTGTGTGTGTGTGTGTGTGTGTGTGTGTGTGTGTGTGTGTGTGTTGAGTGTGAATTTGTAGTGCAACAAATCCAACTTAGGGCCTTAGACATGCGAGACAAGCACTGACCACTGAAATTCAACCCCATATCCTAGCTAAACGCTTCATTTGTTTGTTTGTTTGCTTGTTTTCAACATTTCTGATTTCTAACATCAACTTTGGCTTTTAATCCTATGTGTCTAACTATCAAATATAACAAGACTTAGGTAATGATGGCTGAATACATGAATGAAAGAATATATTAGTGAATTCAAACCAACAAATGGAAATTATTGAGAGACAATTTTCTTTATTAGTGTAAGAAGATATGTACACCTTCTGAAGTGCTAGATCTGATAATTAGAAATATTCTGCCTATGAACATATATTATATTATTTGAAAGTTTATATTAAAATAACTTAAAATATATCTATCTTGGTGAAGTGCATACCCAGGGAACTTAAAAAACTCTTTCTACAAATTATTGGGGAAAGTAGAGTCACAGTCTTTAGAACAGGCAGTGGTCAAAAAAGTAGTATAGACAAATAATGTCAGAGAATATCCAATGACATTAAATTTTGGAAATATGGTCAATTGCATTGGTCATAAAAGAATGGTAGATATCAACTATAATAAAATCCCACTGCACAGAACCTAAGTCTACGATGTCATAGGACTGAGAAACTCAGGACTGGGATGAGAGTTCCTTGAGCCTCATTTGACGTTGTAAGAAAACCATTGGTTATAACAAATTTGGGAAACAACTGACAAATCTGATTATATTCATCTCCCATGTGCTAGCAATTTCACTCCTAGATATTTCTGCATCTGGTACTGATTAAGTCACAGTGTTCTTCACACCATCACTGTTCATAAGTCAGCAAATTGTGTTTCATCCAAATTCCTATATTTGGCATGGAATAGATACACAATGTGGAAAATTTATTCAGCAGAATACATATATGCATGTGTGTGTGTGAATGTGTGTGCACACACGCATGTAAAAACAATCTAAACTGTAAATGTCCATGTCAGAAATTGTAAATATCTATTTCCTGTTTTGTATTTGTTTCACAGGTGTATTCCTTTATTGGAAATTCATCAGCTCACACTGTTGATATACTTTCGGTGTATGTGTGTATTAAACATTAATACATATTTAAAATGTTCAAAGCAGGCTAAGTATTTTACAAAGCACTATTGTGAACTTACAGAAAAAAAGATTTGCTTCATGATTCCTTGTAAGTTGGTAATATTTTTGAACTGAAGTTATTTTGTGAATCATTACTCCATTATCATAACACATGGGCTTTGATAGGTTGATTATAGATATCTTTTCTTTACAGAGCTACTTTGTATTTCATAAGTGAGATTCTCTTACTTTGTTTTCCTAAAGGCAGCTGCTGCTTAATTCCAGTTAGCGTATTAATATTGAAGCAATAATTCATGTTAGATAATGGAAATTATACATCAGGAAGTATATGATTCATCTTATTGGTGCTTGGAGCCTTTGCACTTTACTTTCCCATCTGTCAAGTCCACATGAAGACAAATGAGGCAGCACTTCAGATATCTCCAGCTGTGCTGTCTAGCACATAAGAGAAGGAAGATGTTACTGTTGGTTGTTCACGCAGTTGCATGAATGCACGCCTATCAGCATTAAAAAAGCATAGAGCATTCCAGAAAACACAATTATTTGAAAATATTACTGTATCATGACTACATGTTCATTATATTTTTGTGACCGTGTATTTCTGAAGTCATCCAACATTATGTTTGATTCTCTTTGGCTCTTTTCCTTAGCTGAGCCATGATCTTTCTATCCACTAAGATAATGGGGAAAGGAGTTCAACTTAGATAATGTACTTCAGTGATCAATTTTAAATGTTTTAAGCCCATAAAGAAGCTTTGAAAGCCAGGTTTCACTAAGTGAAAAAAAAATGTTTTCCAAATTCAAAAGCCTTTGGAGCAGGGGCTGACTCTGAAATGAACTCAGTGGCTGGCTCTTTCATCAGCTCTCCCTGTGGGGTATAGCCTTACCAGGACACAGAGGAAGAGGATGCAGCCAGCCCTGATAAGTCCTGATAAAGTAGGGTCAGATAGAAGGGCAGGAGGTCCTCTCCTATCAGTGGACTAGGGAAAGGGCATAGGAGAGAAGAGGGAGAGTAGATGGGACTGGGAGGAGACAGGGAGGGGGCTACAGCCAGGCTAAAGAGTGAATAAATTATAATTAATTAATTAATTAATTAATTAGATTTTAACAAAGGTTTCCCTTTGCCCTCCATAAACGCAGTCTTTGGCATTGAGCACAAAGAATAGTATTCTAAAATCTAATGCAGAAGATAAAGGATGAATTTTTCAGTGAAGATAAGTAAAAATTCAAATAACAGTAAATGCAGAGAAATTAGGGAAGGATATATTGAAATAAATGAAGATATACAAAACCCAAAATGTTTGCTATGTTGCTTGCCTTGGGACCAGGTCCAAGAGTGTTAGGCAATAAAAGTACCAAGAAATTATTCAGATCAGAGTAAGAGCTGAGAAAACTTCTGCTCCGTTGTACTTAGTTTCAAGACATATGGTACAGTGTTCTTTCCCTATGTGGACATGCCACAGTAAAGGGAAAAGGACCCATCATTAGATATCTGAAATTATGGATATGGGGATCTGGGCCACTAATGGAACACTTGCCTAGCATTCCACAAGTTATTTTTCAGTTGGAGACTCGGCTCATTCCTGTATTGTCTGGGAACCCGGCTGCACTGAAAAATTCTGAACAAAGGATGGCACTGGAAGTTCAGTTTCTCCTGATGCAGCCCACCAGGTCACCCAAGATGACCACCCAGCCTCTCAGCTTTTAACCATATATGGGCACAATTCCAGCTCATGGCTGACATGTCATCACCTCTCACCTAGGATCTATAAACTCCCCTAATCTTAGCCCAGGTAGGCAACTTCTCTGGCATGGCTTTCTGGGACTGATGAATTCCACTGGGAGTTGCTTCCAATAACGCTATTTTTATGCTTTTTTTTTCCCAATTTGGTTCTATTTGGATTAATACATTGGTGGAGAAGCTTATTATCTGGATGAAAACCTACTAGTTATGGGTTCATTTATGAGAAACACAAACAGACATACACACACATGCACACTTCTATTGTTCTTGAATCTAGTGTCTTAGTATGTTTATGTAGTAATGCAAAAAGGGCTTCATGGTTGCCAGAAAACCTGAATGCTCATTTCTCAAGAAAGAATGGCACAGCATGCTAAGTGGCCAAGCAGGATGGGTCATCTCTGCAGAGAGACCAAGGCTATAGACAGAAACAAAAAAGTCATCAATTATTTCTGTTCACTGACCTTTCTTCACGAATGGAGGTTTAAAATCAAGGAGAAACACATAGAATACTGAAATACATTTTCTTGTCTCAGCAGTATTGTTTCTTAAAGCCCTTTAAGTAAAAGCTATAAATTATAAAATAATTGGATATATTTACTATACTGCAAATGACTTAAAAGCTCTTCAAGGACATATTAGATGATCATGCATTTCTATAGAGAACGAGGTCGATCCATGAATCCACCCTAGCTAGAGAACATGGATGCTATGACTGAATAGAATCACCTTTCAGATCATGCTGACAAGTGAAGCAAAGAATGTCGAGACACTCTTAAATATTAAAGCATGCCTTGAACATGCCCCCTTTACCTTACTAATTCTTTAAACCAAGACTCTGACTAGAAGACCGTGGGGCTTAAATAGAATGTTGAATTCATTCTCATTGACTGAGCATGTTAGATATACAAGCCTAAGTAAGGGTTCCTAATAAGACATGATGTAATATTGACCTTTGTATCCATGCATAAAATGCAGACATAGAAATGTGTGTATCTATACTTTCTATTAGTACAGTTTAGGGGACTGGCGAGGACTAGGCAGATAAAGCAGCTTGTCATGGAAACCTGAATGCCTGAGATCAATCCCAAGATGCACATAAAAGGAAAAAGAAACCTGATTCCACAAGGTTGCTCTCTGATTTACATGTACTCCATGGCACACATGCTGTAGCACAAATGAATATATATATACATATATATAAATATGCACATATATACATATATATACCAGAAGCATACATGAACAATAAATAAAATTTAAAAATAGTTTTCAAGTGAAAACTTTTAGATGACTCATTCGAATCTGCTGTTTTAATTTTACCTGGGCATAAAAAAATGACTTGCATTAGAAGCTTTTCCATTATCAATTTAATCTTCATTATTCTGCATTTTATGACCTAGGTCTTCTTCAGATATCTGTGACCACCAGTGATTTCGGGTAGTTTTGCTCCAGATGAATTTGGTACAATACACTAACCCCTCAAAGCACTATTACACACAAATGGAAGACGTGACATTCACATTCATGAAAAAAAATAGGTAGGATTTAGAACTACACTTTATGAAGCACACATGAAACAAACCACTTGTCAATGGAATAATAATATAAAAAAATCAATTTTTTGGAACAAATGTGTTTCAATTGTTAATTGTAGTTAAGACATTGTATTAGGGACTCTTGTGGGATATAAACAGGACTTAAAAGAGCCACTCATTAGGGATGAGTTTAAATGAGAAATTTAATTTTAACCAGGTTGAGTGAGGCTTGACTATTTGGTGAGATCATGGTGTTAGAAGAGACTGTTTGTCCAATAACGTCTTTGATGAATATGCCACAAAGTCAAAGACATTCCTGGGACTTAAAATTTACAGTTTCCAAATCCTGACCAAGGGGCAAGTAGCATAATATTTTCTTCCATGTCAAATTGAATGCAATTATTAGAAAGCGATGTTTTCATGGCCTTCATAGAAATTTTTCTCTTCTTACCAGAGTCTTCTGTGTAAAGCATGATTCTCAATCTTCTCAGTGCTCTGACCCTTTAATACAGTTCCTCATGTGGTGATAACCCCCCAACCGTAAAATTATTTTCACTACTACTTCGTAAGTGTAACTTAGCTTGACCACTGTTATGAATTATTTTGTAAATATCTGATTTATGTAGGGTATCTGATATATGAGCCCTGTTTAAGAGTCGTTTGACCCACAAAAGGCTCATGACCCACAGTTTGAGAACTGCTGAGCGAAGGTCAAGGACAACGGAGTTTAATCAGCTACTGATCCACAGTGCATGGCACAGCCGGCGGAGGGCTTCTTCTATGGAAGCTAAGGTAGCTAGCACTCTGTCCTTTAAGCTTCTGCCAGTATAAATGCTTCAGCTACTTCATAGGTTATGAGCCATAGTGAAAAGAATAGGAGCTCATTCTTCAGTATTTGTAGTGGAAGACAAGCTTCCTATGTCTCCAACTAGGCTACATTTAGCAGAGAAGAGGACTTGATTTATTTGGAATATAGTGCAGCACAGTGAAGAATTCTCATAGGTACCTTCTGCCCAGCAGCTTCAGGCTTATCCCAGAAGCCATGGTACAAGATGACTCTCATGTGCAGTCTACCACCTAATTTCACAGCTAGTAGCAAAACAGGCCTTAACTCAGAGTGTTTTTGCTATTTCAACATGGCTGTTTCTATTTATAAAGATACTCAATCCACTTGGTTCCTTCTTCCTCCCTGTCTGAGACATAGTTTACAAAAAGAAACCAGTCATTCCATTAACACATTGCCAGGAAACCCAACTGTTGTTTGCTGGAACAGACTAAAAAAAGACCCACACCTAGACTTATGCCTGACTCAGCCTTACTCACGTCTGCTCTTACAGGCTCTTCCTTCTGACTGAACTCTGAAGTTTCACTATGCTCACAAGAAGGCTGTCTTCGCTTGTTCATACAGCAGTTTCACGTATGCCTCCACAAGATCCTCTAAGTAAAAGCTTGTCCCACAACAGGAAGCAACCACTGCCAAGTTCTTTGGTGAGTAGCAACGTGTCCCCAAGAAGAACCAGTAGTCAAGACATTGAACAAAAGTTTTACACATCAGCATTAGAAGAGAAAAGAAAAAGGGGAAAGGAGACATTGAGTGTGTCTCTAAGTCTTTTCTCAGCTGGACATAAACTGTACCAACTCAGAGGTGCAGCACAGGTCACACACCATGAGAGTACCTATAAGAACTCTGTCTCTGAAAACTAAAGCAAACTGCATTTACAGTGGTGGGAACACAGGAATAAGAAATCTGAGTTATTGAGCTGGGTGATAGTGGCACATGCCTTTGATCCTAGAACTTAGGAGGCAGAGGCAGGCAGAACCTCTGTGAGTTCAAGTACAGCCTGGTCTTCAGAGTGAGCTCCAAGATAGCCAAGGCTACACAGAGAAACCCTGTCTGGAAACATCAAACCAAACCAACCAACCAAACAAACAAACAAAACTTATGTTTAAGGAGTTTTTATCACTACTCTTTAAAAATATCAAATTTAACCAAAATAGAATTGCTATTTGATCAAGGCTGAAGAAGAGAAAGGGAAACATCTTGTCTGTGACATCTATACTTCTTGAGACATCTTTTCTTACGCAGATCAAATGAGACAATGCCATGTGGTAGAAACTGTAAAGAAGACTGGACCCTTATAATCTTTATTTGTTTTCATGGGCAAACTCTTTCCTGCCGAATGATCCAAACTGTTACCTTTCAGTTGTACTTCATCTTTCCTCTTTCTTTTGTTTTAGTTCTTTCTCTTCCTTCCTTCCTTCTTTCCTTTTCTCTTTCTTTCTTTCTTTCTTTCTTTCTTTCTTTCTTTCTTTCTTTCTTTCTTTCTGCTTTCCTTTTCTTTCTTTCTTTCTTTCTTTCTTTCTTTCTTTCTTTCTTTTTCTTTCTTTTCTTCTTTTCTTCAAATAGATTCTTCTCTCATATAATACACTCTGTCCAGTATCCCATCCTTCCAACCTCCCACCCTTTCAATTATCTCACATTGATTCTTCTGGACATCAGAAGAATTGGATGTTATACCACTGGATGTAATTGCATGTTACACCTAATGGTGTAACATACACAAGGGATGAAGAAATTCAATATACTCCTACGAGCAATTTATCATCTGTCTAGTTTCTCTAGATAGACTGTGGTACATTTCTCTTTCTGAATTGAAAAAAAATAGTCGTCTAATATTGAAGACAGTTTTCCACATTCAATCAAAACAGATAAAAGACATGTGTGATATTTAAAAAACAGATTCTTAAAATCTAATGTTATCACGTAAACAAATGCCTCTGATAATTTTAGCTATAGACAAATCGTCTCTTCCTCTTTGCACTCCCCCAGTCTTCCGTCAATAGTCTATTGTTAAAGCATGGACTTTCTCCCAGACCACATCCTGTCTGTCCTATACAGAAGTAGCATGCTGTTGCAGAAAAACAATTTTTTTTCCTCTATGTGCAGCTGCTGAAGACACAGAGAAAATAAACTCAGTGGCATCCAAAACACCACTTTATTAAACTCAGTGTCTAAGATTTGTTTTGGAAATTGTCTGATGAATTTCAGGAATTATGAAAGAAACCAGGACTCTAATTCAGGCCTTTAGACTAGAAGATTAGTAAGTTCTGATGATACGACTGATGCCTTTACACTAAATGCAACAGACACTCTTCATATTTAGATTACAAAAGTAAGCATGAAAGTATACAAATATTCAATAGAAAAATAATCTTTAAATTAGTCTAATATTGAAATACAAGGCAGGAAAACAATAATTAAATCTGAAATAAAAATTTCAGAAAAAATCGTTATGGAATTAAATGCAAATGCTCTTATGAAAGATTTGTTGCACATGCAGGAAGCCAAATTTCCTGAGCAAGCATTAGTTCTTGGTAATGGTTTGAACCTTGAAATAGTCTCAGAGTATCTACAGAAGTCCTACATTGAAACTTAATTACTATTATATCATTATTAATAGATCAATACAGAAAAAGATAATGAAGTCATAAAAGTGTGGCATGTATGCAGATATTTAGGGCCATGATGAAAGAGCTAAAACACCACATTCACCCTGTTCTATCCTGGTCTATTGGCATGTATCATTTCTTTCTTCTCCAGCACAATGCAGCAACAGGGTACCATCTTAAAAGCAGAGGCAGTTTGTCACACAAAGCTTCTATGGTCTTGATGGTTGACATCCCACACTATACCTAACTTTGAAAACTGTGTCCTCTTATTTACGATTCCCTGTGTGGTATGAGGCTACTAGAACACAAATGGATTGAGACAAACACTGATTAAAATAACATCATTTCACTCCACCTTCAGGCCTCAGATGCTCACTCACATCCAAATATGTTCCTATAAGAGAAACGTGTGTATATGTGAAAAGATACATATGAGAATTCCCAGCAAATATTTTATAGATCAATTTTTCTCTACAACCATCTTTCTCCATTTCTTGGTACTGATTACATTTCTATTTTATTTGTATATTTATAAAATCTTACATATATACGTATAAAGTTTACTAAATTTTGTTTTTCTTTTTCAAATAAGTCATGTTCTAAATCAGTGACTGTGTTCTGTAGGCAACCACGATTGTCTGGAATATTTTCAAGTGTCACATATGTAGAATAGAAACCTATCCAAAATGTAAGGAACATATAACAAACTCCAAATAAACATTGTTGAAAACTGTTATATCTGATATCTGTAAGTAACATTATAGGTTATTTATTTTGAAAAAGAATATACTGAACATATATTTATAGAAGAGCCCAATTGTTATAAGTATATTTTCTACAGTATGTTTGATATTAATCTATTACACATGCATACATAAACATTAAAGCAGCATATATGCACATATGTCATATATGTGTATGCAAATGCATACTGACATTTACCTATGTAGCAAACACTTATGGACAGACCAATAAGCTGGATAAACAGTTAACTAGGATCCAAGATGTAGATCTAGGAGTGGTAAATGTAAGGATTTTTATTTACTGAAATGGCAGCCTTTTATAGAATACATGAGGTCTATCTCGTATCTGAGAAAAATAGCTCTGTGAACATAGTGTCAGCCAATGTTCATGGGAAAAAACAAAATGACACTGAGGATACCAAGAAGCCAGCCAAAAGAAAGAAGAAATAGCTGTAAAAAGCAAATAGCTTAAAGAAATAAAAGTGACACAGTTTTTTTTAATGTCCAAAATAATAGAATAATTTTGGCAAGAATATAATGCTATAGAAAATCAATAAAGACAGAGAAAGTTTAAATAGAAGAATTCAGAAATTAAGATATATACAATCTTTATTGTTTAGGATGCTAAAAACTGATCAGTTTCTCTTGAACCAACCTACAATAAAATGACATCCATTTAACATAACACATAAATATCTTAGATACCAAAAAGCAAAACAAAACAAAAACAAAAACAAAAAACAACTGGTCAATATACAAACCAATAGGCTTCATTGTGACAATTTCATACACATATGATTATTTATTCATTTCTTCATTAAATTTTGAAACAGGGTCATGCTGGTTGGGAACTTGCTATGTAGCCAGGAATTACCTTAAACTTCTGGGATTACAAGTATGCCTCACCATGCTGTGTTAGGAATAAAACCCAGGGCTTTGCTGATGTTTGTTTTTGTTTTGTATGCAACATAAGCATTCTGTTGACCTTCCTTCCAGCCCCTATATCTTGTTCTTACTCATCCCTACCCAAATGCACTCCTCTAGGCCCCCAGAACCTTTTGCTGGTCTATGTATTTCCTCCAGGTTCTGTTTTCTGCTTTCCTGACATGCATTCCAATAATATGTCAAAGAAAAGTAGGATCCAGATATGTTGTCATGTACAATGCATTGTAAAAATAAGTTAAAATCATTTCAGAATTCATCTTATAATTCAAGTGGGGTGTTATTACTGTCCTTTGTAATTTCTTTCTGTGGTCTCAAAGGATCATAATATGACTTCTTTCATCACTGGTGGTGAATTTTTTCAATGACCTGATTCCTCATTCCTATTCAATGGCTCCTTGGAAATGATTTGCAATGTGCTGAGAGAAGTTACAAGTTGCTTCCAAACCAAGGGTAAACATTCCATTACCCAACTGTGTAGCCAGCTACTTACGAATATACAGAAGCCAACAAATGCTCCTTCCTGCTGGGATGCCTGATTCTACACTGACTTTGTAAATTTCACCTCTAGAGTTCAGATCTTATACTCCCTTGGCCTTCTGGATCATATTCCTTATGAAGAGTTCCCAGTACCAGCAAGAGAAGAACTGGAAGTAGGATTGAGTGTCAGGTCCAAGAGTAACTTCATGATATCAGTCTGGATTGGCAAGTTGGAACATAAGAAATAGATGGCAGTCTGCAAAATCACATAGTGGAATAGCTGGAGAAGACAGAGGACCGCAGTGAGCTTTGTTTATGAGAATTTTCTGTAGAAATCTATGTCAGTTGTATGGACAATTGCTGTATTTAAACAACTGGATAAATTACAAAATCCTCCTCCTCTGCATTTTAGGAATAATGGTCTTATTCTGATGTAGTGTTTTGCTTTTAAATAGATGTACTTACAAATCAGGACAACTGTGTGACAATCTTTAAGACGATATAGATATCTTAGGAGGTTTCTTTTTTCCTAAAAGTGTGTCTGATCTCGAAGATCTCATTTGGTTAGAGATTAATTTAGATCAATCTCTAACTAACAAAATGCCTGCTCATATGTTTGATCACACAGTGGGCCTGTACTGCTCTCGTCACTCGGTATGATAAAGGGCAGTGAGTCCAAGTGCTAAGCAGAGTAGCTAGGCAGATGTCCAATGTTCTTTTTTTTTCCTTCCCACAGATTGCTGAAGACAGGTGTGGTGACGAGACAAGCTAGAATGTACCTAGTTTCTAGGGTTAGCATATATACATACATACATACATATATATATGTTTTTAAACTATTTTTTCAGATCCTCTAGATCCTTTTTAAAAATAGTTTATTCACTTTATATCTCATCTCCTCACCCCCTCATCTCCATCCCACCCTTTCTGTCTGCACCTCCCCCACCCCCCACACATACATACTCCATACCTCTCCCCTAGTCTACTGAAAGGGAGAGTTCTCCTCATCTACTATCTGACTTTACCCTATCAAGTCTCTTCAGGACTTCCTAGAGCCTCTTCCTCTGTGGACTGGCAAGTTCACCCCCTCAGGGTGAAGTGATCAAAAAGCCCTGGGAAGGAAGCTGGATGTTCCGCAGGAGCCCTTCTAAGATTTGTGGGAATGATCTCAGACTGGTGGATGGTTCTCAGGGAATTGCATGTGGGTCTCCTCAGATGCTTGATCCTGGGGAACAAGTGGATTCCTCATGGGATCAGGAATCTTCCTTTCGCAGAGGGAAATCCTGGAATCATCTGCTCTCGCCCTGGCTTTCTTGGTCTGAGGTTAGTAAGCCCAAGAACTGTGCGCAGACAATGTGCTTGCTGGGCGCAGATTTATTAGAGAACCTATGAGCTCAGAGGTCCTGTTGGTCTCCTTGTTGAGAACAGTTGAGCCTTGGATCAGTGTCAGAGGGATGAGGAGCGGGGATAAGAGGCTAGGTGGAAGGGTGGAGCCTGGCCTGGATGGTAAGAGTGGGCCCGGAATTTGGAACTAGGAGCTGCTGAAACCCAAAAGATGTCCAACTTTGCCCAGGTTTGGAGCCTCATCTGTTGTATCAGAAGGTATCCACTCCATGGACAGACAGTGAGAGTGTGCACCCAAAGCCATAGCCGTAAGGTGCTGGTACCAGAAGAGTATCCACAGATGGGCTTGGATCATTGGACGAGACCTGCAGCAGAGCTGCGGAATTTCTCACAGTATTAACCAGGTAGGCTGAAGATGGACCCTTACATTTCCCAACGGGTTCTCCTATCACCTGAGAAACCCAGAAGTCCACGTTTTTCACTCAGCTTTCACTACTTAGCTGCTGTTCAGATACCCTGTGTGGTCTGTGCCACCATCTTGGATCTATCCTTAAACTATTTCTTTCTTTTCTTAACCCCGGCGCAGAAGTAGCCCAAAGCAACTCAGTATCCAAGCGGGTTCCCCAATAATAGAACCAGGGACCATCTCTGACATGAACTCATGGCCTGGCTCTTGGATCACCTCCACCTGAGGGGGGAGCAGCCTTACCAGTCCACTGAGGAAGGCAAAGAAGCCAGTCCTGATGAGACCTGATAGACTATTGTCAGATGGAAGGGAGGAAGACCTCCCCTATCAGTGGACTGGGGAGGGGCATAGGAGAAGAAAACGGAGGGGGTGGGATTGGGAGGAGATGGGGAAGGGAGCTACAGCTGGGATACAAAGTTAATAAACCGTAATTAACAAAATAAAAAAAACTCATTTATAAAATTAAACAAATATTTATTATAATTTATTCAATTTGTATCCCAGCTGTGGCCTCCTCCTCTTCTCCTCCCAATCTCTCCCTCCCTCTCCCTTATCCTCCTACTCCCCTCCCGTAGTCCACTGATAGGGGAGGTCCTCCTCCCCTTCCATCTGACCCTAGACTATCAGGTCTCATCAGGACTGGTTGCATTGTATTCCTCTGTGTCCTGGAAAGGCTGCATACCCCAGGAAACGGTGATCAGAGAGCCTGTCTCTGAGTTCATGCCAGAGACAGCCCTTGCTCCCCTTCTAGGGAACCCACTTGGAAATTGAATCTATGGGCTACATTTGGCAGGGGTTTTAGGTCCTCTCCATGCATGGTCCTTGGTTGGGGTATCAGTCTCTGCAAGGACCCCAGGGCCCAGTTTTTTGTTTGTTTGTTTGTTTTGTTTTGTTTTGTTTTGTTTTGTTTTGTTTTTTGGCTCTGTTGGTCTTCTTTGGGAGCTCCTATCCCCTCCAGGTCTTTCTTTCTTTATATTTTTTAATATTAGTTACAGTTTATTAACTTTGTATCCCAGCTGTAGCCCACTTCCTCATTCCCTCCCAATCCTACCCTCTCTCCCTCATCTCCTCCCTGCCCTTTTCCAAATCCACTGATAGGGGAGGACCTCCTTCCCTTTCATCTGACCCTGGTTTAACAGGTATCTTCAGGACTGGCTGCAAAGTCCTCCTCTGTGGCCTAGTAGGGCTGCTCCTCCCTTTGGGGGGGGGTCAAAGAGCCCACCATTGAGTTCATGTCAGAAATAGTCCCTGTTCCCCTTACTAGGGTTCCCTTGAATACTGAGCTACCATGGGCTACATCTGAGCAGAGGTTCTAGGTTATAAACATACCTGGTCTTTGGTTGGAGAAACAGTCTCATAAAAGACCCCTGTGCCCAGATATATTTGGTCCTGGTGGAGCTCCTGTCCTCTCCAGGTCCTCTCTTCTTTCTTATGATTCCCTGAACTCTGCTGAAGGTTTGGTTATGAGTCTTAGTATCTGCTTTGATACACTGCTAGGTAGAGTCTTTCAGAGGCAATGGAATACTACTCAGCCATTAAAACCAAGGAAATCATGAAATTTGCAGGCAAATGGTGGGACCTTGAAAGAAAAAGATCATCCTGAGTGAAG
The DNA here is from genome assembly GCF_030254825.1 of Meriones unguiculatus. Taxonomy (NCBI): domain Eukaryota; kingdom Metazoa; phylum Chordata; class Mammalia; order Rodentia; family Muridae; genus Meriones; species Meriones unguiculatus. The sequence continues at coordinate 118,390,353 of NC_083350.1, forward strand.
TATCCCAAAAGCAGAAAGAGACACATGGTATATACTCACTTATATAGATCTATAAGATAGGATAAACATGCTGAAATCTATACACCTAAAGAAGATAAACAAGAAAAAGGCCCCGGGGTAAAATGATCAATCCTCACTTAGAAAAATAAATGGGATGGACATTGAATGTAGGAGAAAACAGGTAACAGGACAGGAGCTGACCACAGAGGGCCTCTGAAAGACTCTACCTAGCAGTGTATCAAAGCAGATACATACTAAGAATCACAGGTCTTTCTATCTCCCCCTTCTTTCATAAAATTCCATGCATGCTGCCTGAAGTTTGGCTATGAGACTCAGCCTCTGCTTAGATACCTCAATCAGTAGAGTTTTTTATTCACAGTCAATTATACATTTGTATTTAATTTTGCATTGTCTTTCTCTGTGGCCTGGTAAGGCTGCCCTCACCTGCCTCAGGGTGAGGTGATCAAAGAGCCAGCCACTGAGTTCATGTCAGAGACAGTCCCTGTTCCCTTACTAGAGAACCCACTGGAGACTGAGCTGCCATGGGCTTCATCTGTACAGGGGTTCTAGTTTATCTCTTAGTTAGAGTGTCAGTCTCAGAAAACACTCCTGGGCCCAGATTTTTTGGTTCTGTTGCTCTCCTTGTGGAGCTCCATGGTAGGTTCCTGTCCTGTTCCCTGACTTCTCCAGCTTCAGATGTGTATCACATTTGCCCTTTTGAATGCAGATTGACCATCTTCCTTCGGGTCTTATTGTTTAGCTTCTTTAGGTCTATAGATTTTAGTATGTTTAGCCTACATTATATGTCTAATAACCACGTATGATTGGGTACATACTTTTACTGCTGGTGGGAATGTAAACTTGTACAACCACTTTGGAAATTAATCTGGTGCTTTCCCAGAAAATTAGGAATAGTGCTACCTCAAGATGCAGCTATACCACTCTTAGGCATATATCCAAAAGATGCTCAACTATACAACAAGGACATTTGCTCAACCATGTTCATAGCAGCTCTATTCATAATAGTCATAATATGGAAAAAACCTAGATGTCTCTCAGTGGAGGAACAGATACAGAAATTGTGGTACATTTACACAATGGAATACTACTCAGCTATATAAAGCAAGGAAATCATGAAATTTTCAGGCAAATGGTGAGAACTAAAAAAAAAAATCATCTTGAGTGAGGTAACCCAGAAGCAAAAAGATACAAATGGTATAAACTATTTCTTAATGTGCCATTTAATAAATATTTGAGTTTGTGAAGGCCATGGTTCTCTCTTATGAAGATTCATCTATGATATTCTACCTAAACAGAAATCATTGATAATACATACAAAGCATACCTGTATATTTAAATGTATTTATTTAAAAATGTATTTTCCCGGGTTGATGCCCCAGGTCCCGCCTCTGAGAAAAAGGTATTGGACTGGTCTGATGCTCTTTGGGTGGATGACACCTAAATGAACATCGGTACAAAGTCCCAATTTATTTCTAATATCAGAGATCAGACCTCTACTCTTGCCTGATGCGTCTAAAATAAAAAGGGGGAACTGTAGAGAGCTGCGTAATGCCACGCCTTAAAGATGGAGCTGGTTTCCGCCTTCCACCTTCCTGATGGTGAGTGCTCTCTGTCACAAACAACTCCACATTTGGCTAACTCCACATAAGGCTGAGGATCTGGCTTGCTTCCATGTATGTGGACCTATCTGCATTGCCCACGTGGCACGCTGGGGTTGGCTACCCAGAGGCTATATAAGCTGTGGACTGGCTTTCCCCAGGGTCAGATGATTGTTCAAGGTTCCTGAATAAACTGCATTGAAAAAATAAATAAATAAAAAAAATAAAAATGTATGTTCCAAGCCAGATTTATCCTATGTAAGCTTACATAGGGCACTTAAAGAAATGAAATACATATTTCTACTGTGTTCAATCTGGGATATGTAGGTGATTATACATTATAAAATTTAGCATTACCTTAATTATCACAGTGTCAACTAGATTGTATCTAAATTTGTTCTACTATATTTCATTATAAATAACTATAGATTTATTCATCTCAAGTTTTCAGATTTATAACATAAAGACATGACAAAAGTTGCTTTTTTCATTTCTATTCTTTTTATAAATGAAAAAACATTTTATTTTTTGATCAAAGAAAGCATACATTTGTGCCATGTCCCCTCTCATCTAGTGACATATTTTCTAATTGAAACTACAATACTTCTAAGCAAATGATTCTATAATTTGGAAAGAGGAGTCCTACCATGTAACCAATTTAATAAACTCTCCAAGGACATCAAATTACTTAACCAGGCCCCAGCGACTAGTAATCCTATGAGAATCAGATAAACTAGACTATAATCAATGCTCCACAGTATCTCTGATCTGTCTGCACTTAGTGTAATAATAATAAATTTGGTATATTTATTTAATAACTAATATGCAGAAGGTACCCAAAATACTGTGAATTATCATTCATTTTATATACTACAAGTTGAAAACTTCCAAATATTTCAAACAAATCTACACTCCTTTAAAGAAAATGTATTTATTTATTTTTTTTAGAAGACTTAGAATATGGTAGTTCATAACGCGTAAATGAATTCAAACAGCTATGTCTTCTTTTGTTAATGTGACATTCTTGATTGTGTTTTGGCTCCTGAAATAAAAACTCTTATATCCTGGGGAGCTTCAGCCCCTTCTAATATGGATTTTTCATGCTTCATCTCATCATGGTAGTTCTAGAAACTTACATATGTCACATTTATACTTAGCAACCTCTTCTCATCCTGAGCAGGGTAGGTTCAGTACCATCACTGAAAATTCTTTTCCTCTTTAGAGTATGTTAAATCACCCCTGTCTTTCTTGCCTACATTTTGTTTGTTGGAATTTGGTAATTATCTTTCATTTTATAAAATAACAGCTTATTTCATACTTTAGTAAGTGATATTCTCTCTGAAATACTATTTTCTCTAATGCTTATCTCATGTTTACCAGATAAAATGCATTCTAAAGTACATGGTTGCAATAGAATTTTTATGAATATTTAACCAATGCCCCCTTGTCCTGGCACTTTGTTATCATTTAATATTAATATATTCTCTTTATATTATATGCATGTTAATAAGTGTTGAACACATATGTACTTTCTATTGATCTATATTTGTATACACTAAATTCTTTAATCTACAAAACAAGCTTAAGAGTTAATTTATATAATTATTCTCATTTTAAAGACACCGAGACTTAAGTATAAATTGATTTACTAACATTATTTTGCTAGTGAAGTCTGGAACATCCAGGAAGGCTATTGCAAGCAGATTTCAGGTGTTGGCTTGCTTTGTCTTCTGCTTATACATTTCACAGTGTCTAGAGATAATTTTGGTTGTGATAGCTATAGAATGATACTTATTTGTATAATGGAAAGATGAGGAACTGCTACTCAATATTCCACAATACATAGAATATTCCTTCTCTTTTGATACCATACCATCAGGTACCAATGTCACTAGTATTAATTATTTTAATTAAGTAATTTAACTAGCATTTTTAAATTCTTGGTCCAAAGAATAAAATGGAGTGGAAAACCTTGAAAATACCTAAGAGAAACAGGATAACAGTAGGGACAAAGTAGGGTAAGGGAAAAGGAGGAAATAATAAAACTTTTACCCTTAAAAAAAGTATCACTTTGAGTATGTTAGCTCAGCGCACAGATAGCAATCCTGACATTCCACTGGTCCCAGATAATTCCTTGAGCTACATAGATGGGGTAGTGCTGGCAACATTACAGGCTTATAATTGCAGACACTCCAGATGTGGCAGCGTGGGGGATCTGAACATCTCTGTCGGGAACTATCCTTCTGTTTCACTTAAGTATTAGAAGGTATGAAGACTGAATTACTTATGCTTTTTGGACTAGGCATAAGTTTAATTCAAATCCTTGGTGGCTTAATACAAGGCTTTCTTAATTATACACCATCTAGAAATTTACAAATTGATTATGGGTAGTTACTGGTGATATAACATTCCAAACTCTAAAAACCCTGCTCAAAAATTAATGGCATATCTGTTGATTTCATGTTTTCATAAATAATATATTTAGCAGTTACTTTTTTGATAAAAGAAAGATGATTATTATACTGAAAAAACACAACCTATTGGCAAACTGTCAACAAATACATTAACAAAGTCAACAAAAAATTCTGTAAGAAGATAGGATTCTTAAAATAATTTTGTAGTTTCAATAATGAGATGAAATATTTAATACCTTTGTATAACAGAAAATGAAGTGATAGGCAACAGTTTCAAACTGCCAATGATTGCAGAAGGACAATAAATCTATTGTGATGAAAAAAAACCTCTTTAACCAGTAGAGAAACTGTTCAAATATAAGTCTCATTTCAACATTTTTATTCAAGCGCTACCACAAAGACAAAAACCAATTAAAGCGTCCTTAACAGCTTAACTTGCAGAAGAGCTATAACTATGAAGAAGAATGATCATGTTTCCTTAAACACAAATAACAGAATGTGCAGGCACAGCCTACCTAGGGGACTGTAAGCTGACCTGCAGCTGCAGGGCAGGCCAGCTCTAGAAAGGCTGCCCTGTAAGCAAGCCAACAGGAGTGCTGACAGCCAGAGGCACTCAGGCAACCTCTGCGAGAGGAAACAGCTGGAAGCCAGAGCCAGGGATCTACTCAACTGACATCTGTTGCTCTATATCTATCTTGGGGCTACTTTTATTCATTACTGTTTCTCATACAATCCAGTAGAGGCCATGTGTCAACTTAATTGTTTTCTTCTCATGGTTCTACATTCTTGGACACAGACAAGGACTTATCTGCAATTTCTAGCAATGGTGATTTAATACAAATAAAAGATCCGACTTTCTACAAGAAAACCAAGGCTGTCAATAACCCTGGTTGGCCCATTTTATATCATTAAATACCTTCATTATGGTATTTTTAGTTAATTAGTTAGTAATTACGATTTTACACAACTACCTACTCTTATTTTGAACCTGTATTCCACCACTGTATATCACAGAAAAATTGGTTGGTAATTTTTTACCTTACTAAACCTTAGTTTCTTCATGTGCAAAATTAGGACACTAATAGTGTCTATATTATCTAGCTGGTGTGAGAACTAAATATGATAACCTATGAAGCGCCTGGTTCACTACCTAGCACATTACAAGACTATATGATGCTAATTAGCTTCAGATACCCTCAGCTATGACTTATCTAAACATCATAACCACGTTAATTATGTCTAATTCTCACTTAAGAGGCTTCTCCTAGTCTACTTAATTAGTTCATTCTCCACTGATCTAATCCTGCTACTCTCTCCAAATATTGTCCTTTACTTTACTCACTGGACAGCCTACACAACTCTTTCATTAAAAATTGCTTTTCCCCTATGTACCCAGTTCCTACTTGCTCACTAAATAGCAACGACTTTGATTCTTACTTATTTATTTATTTTTTGGCATGGTCCATTTACATAAGATTTCTTACAGCCTTATAAATCCACAAAACAATTGCCCTCCTGATTGTGAGAATATAGTCATGATGGTTCACACATGTAATCTCAGTTCTCAGGATACGGAGGAAAGAAGATTGCCATGAGTCCCATACCAACCTGGCCTACACAATGGGTTATAGGTTATCCTGGGCTACAAGTCAGATCTTACCTTAAAAACAATACTAAACAATAGGAAACAAGTGAAGATAGTATAGTATAGTTTGAGGAGAAGGGAATATAATATACATATATACATATATACATATGTGATTGATAGATAGATGTATTTATGTATGTATATATGTGTATCTACTAAAGCTTAAACTAACCAGAGTGTCTCATCATAAATAATGGATTTGATTGCCTTTTGTTTTAAGTATTGCTTTAAGTCCTTTGTAAACACAGGAAAAAGAAGTAATTTCCCCCATGGCCATCCTTAGAAATCACTGAAGAGGAACAACAGATTACCATTAGTATAAAACAAAGCACTAACTCTTTCAAGATCTTCAGATCCTCTCAGAAGGATGTAAGTTCTCCTTATTTTTACTTCCATCATGCTTTCTTTTAAGCATTTTTTTGACATTTGGAATGAGTTGTAAAGAGTAAGTGGTATTTGTAGAATATGGTAAACCTAGAAAACATACAGAAATAATTTTGTGGGGAAGAGTAGAAAGTATAGGGAACAAAAGTTTTCCTTCTGAAATTTAAATTCAAGAATCTCAAGCAAAGCTTCCAAATCTACAGTTATATCTTGCTTCTTGTTTCAGGAAAAGCCCAGAGTGGAAAAACAAATGCATATGAGGAGAGATTACATAAGAAATGAGAAGAAGATAGATACATCAAAGGAAAACGTAAGCTTTGACATTTTTATGGAACATTTCCAAACTGTACATGGTATGCAGTCAAAACCTAATGTGTGTGTGTGCATGCATGTGTGTGTACATCAAAATATGAAGCAAAAATAAAATATATTATTTAAGGAAAGAGAGGCCATGAACTTGAAAGAGGGCATAGCACACACATAGGACAGATTGGAGGGAGGGAAAAATAATGCAATTAGGTTAATTTTAAAACCTCAAATCATGTATTATTATTATTTACAATGCTAATGTTATTTGTTTAAAGATAGAACTAAGTAGTGTGGAGAATGCAAGACACCTAGGAAAGACATCCAGGAAAGAGTAACAAATGACAACAGGAGGCAGGCTAGAACTCCTGAATAAAGAAATTATGAGGCAAGAGAAAGATCCTCTTGAATGTTTGCCTAAGCTGCATAGAAGATGTGTTCATGGTGATGGTGAAGAGACACAAAGAAAAAAAGAATTTGAAGTAATTGTAATATTATTACAAAATAAATATCCAAGGGTAAGCATATGTAGACAGGGACAAATTCAAAATGCGAAGCGAAATAAAATCTCTAACTTCTTACAAAGCGTAGACTACAAAACAGCAAAGTGAACCATCAGACAATGGCATCAGGGTTCAAGTTTGGATGACTGGATCGACAGTATCTATTTTAATGCAAAATGAGGACAGAGAATGCTGGACTGAAGACATTTCTGACATGGTCAGAGATATGTTCTTCTCAAACCAGATTATAAAACTTCTTGGTTCAATGAATAGCTGCATACTCCACATAAATGCGTTTTTAATGACAGCCATTTATTGTGGTTACTATCCAGGATTTGCTTCTCTTAGAAATGAAACCCATAATTTTTAGATGGGCACATAGCTGCTTAGAATAAACACTGCATTTTTCAGTTTCTCCCACAGCTAGGTAAGGCTGTGGACTATAAGTAGGCCAATGGGATATGATAAAACCTTAATGAAATGGGTTATATATTTTTACTAGAGTGGAACTCTTATAACCCACTTAGGACAGAGAGTTGGAAGCCGGAATTGGAGGGTGATAGGCAAAATGGAGAGGTTGCAGTTCTCTGGCAATGTTCTGATCTCACCACACATCTCCAGATTTCTCCACCATCTTTCCTGTTGTCCAGTACTAGTGTGGTATTGAGTTTTCCTGCCATATTCAACCAAGTCTAACTCTGCTTAATATAACTACCTTGATTATTCCTGCTATTTTCCTTTGTTCTTCACTTTAAAATATTCTAAATACATTTCTTTATAATGCATAGAAATATTTCACTATGCTGCCAAAGCATTCTCCATATTTCTTTGAAAATTCATTTTTAATCTGTTAAGCTGCATGGTAAAATTACTCCTACAAGCATATTTATTCCCACAACTTTTCATGCCATTGACTTTAAATGAAATATCAAATTCTGGGGCCAGTGAGATGGCTCAGCAGTTAAGAGCACTGGCTGCTCTTCCAAAGGATCCAGGTTCAATTCCTAGCATCCACATGACAGTTCACAACAGTCTGTAATTCCGGTGCCAGGGGATCTGACACCCTCACACAGACATCCATGGAGGAATAATACCAATATACATAAGATAAAAAATAAAATAAAATATCAGATACTTGGTTAACACTTGTGATCTACCCAAATTCTATTGAAAAGAGTTACAGTGGCCGTGTTTGAAATTAAGGTCATTTAGCAAAGTAGAAGTTTGAGGAAACACATGAGGTGACAGTCACATTCCACGGAGAAAAATTCTACCTATCTACACATTTATTTATAATCTATGTATCTATCTATCTACCTCTTTATTATATACCTATCATATACCTACCTATTATCAATCATTTATCTATCATCTAATTTTCTATTGAACCCAGAAAAGTAACTGAATGAGCATAAAATATAATAGAGTTGTGTGGTATTCACTTTAAGATATTTCCATCAAGTTAAAAAATTCTACTTTATTAATATCTTATACTTCCCTAAAGTTATTCTGACTTTTCACCTGGCATGTTGGAATAATAATGTTATATGTTGTGTATATAATTAAACACAGAATGACAAATATAAACACTGTAGCTATTTTTACAGACAAGACACACACATACAAATACTAAAGTAAATGGGTTAGGTAGTATCTAAAGGTTTTATGAAGAAAGCTAGAGCTGGACCATGTTTAAAAACCTGAACAGGAGAATATAGACTAAATAGACATTTAGATAAAAGGGCTAGCTTCTGTTGCATTTATTGACTTAGTTGGTGTATATAAACCATCCTCAATTGCTTTTTATTAATTTGTATATAAGTAAGTAATGTGCCATTATTTCTTAGCAAGTCAGAGATGAGATGGTGAACTTGGAAAGCTTTAGAAAGTCCAATGCCATGTTTAATGCTTCACTGAAAGTTTTTCATATGAAGGTTTTGCCTAGTGGTTCTCAATCTTCCTAATGCTGTGACCCTTTAATACCGTTCTTCATGTTTGGTGACCCCCGACCATAAGATTATTTTCGATGTTACTTCATAATTGTAATTTTGCTACTGTTATGAATCATAATATAAATCTCTGTGTTTCCCCATGGTCTTAGGTGACCCTTGTGGAAGGGTCATTCGATCCCCCGAAGGGCTGCCACCCATAGGTTGAGAACCATTGGTTTAGATGGATTCCCAGCAAAGGGCCTTAGCTGCAGGGCTGTGCTAGCACTCTGCCTCAGGAGCAAACAATTGAAGAAGGAACAGCAATCAAGAGCTCACAAAATATCAGAAAGTGAATGGCTGAAAAGTGATATCAGCAATAAAAAAACAGCAGGGTTTCAATTTGCAAACAGAAATCCAGACAAATTTGCAGTAAGAGGGACTGCGCTTCATTTTTCTTCACGTTACAATAAATTAAGCAGCAAGCACACAAACCCTCAAAGAATGACCTTTCTAGAGAAGTAGTGGCATAGGCATGGGGTTTTACAAAGAGATCTCCTTTTACAGGTAATATATATGAAAGCAGGCTCCCTTTTTCTTAGGTCTGTGGTTAGTTATGAGTGTCAATGAGAGCAATATTTGGAGTGACTATATTAACAAGTAATTAACCATTCCACCAATAAGAATACTGGTTATGGTGTATGCATAATCAGAGTTCTGTTCACGACTTTTGCAACTCCAGGAAAAAGTACAGCTTGCAAGGTACATGCATGGGCTCTCATTATTCCACTTCCACTTCTACCGGCACTCTGTTAAGAGTCACCATCTCACAAAGTTTACAGTGCACCTGGAAATACATTTTTCTTTGAGCTTTTAAGTTTGCGTGACCTTCTGCTACTAACCTTGCTGTCTTCGCTCTCCTTGGCTGTTCCCTGCAGGGCTTTCTTCTCTCCAAACTCACAGGTTGATTTTAATGTGAGCTGACAAGAAAGCATTGAGCACTCCGGTGTAGCAAATTCCAAAGGTCTTGAAGAACAGTGCCGTGATACACCAATGCCAAGATTTGGTATCGGAAGAGCAGTGTGAACAGGCTTTGACCCAACAGCTGGCTGTCTCAGTTTTGAAGCAACCCCAAGGACAGGCATGGCTTCTATAAAAGTACCTTCTTGTTGCCAAAGAAAATGCTCCTAACCTCAGTCTGGTAGACTCCAGCTTTAGTATTTCCAGAAAGAGAGACAGACTCACACACACACACACACACACACACACACACAGAGAGAGAGAGAGAGAGAGAGAGAGAGAGAGAGAGAGAGAGAGAGAGAGTCTTTAAGCAAAACTAGCAGGCATCTAGACTTTAAAAAAGAAAGAAAAACAGAAAATAACTTTCAAGCTCACTTTCAAGAAGAGAAAAACTTTTCTCACATTCTCATTCTTTCTTTCTCTCCTGTTCAATAACTTAGTGTCTGCAAAATAAATTTTACAAAGCCCTTTCTCTAAGATTCTAGAGTTCCTACTTTTGTCTTCTTCCCACTGCAGCAGCCTGAGTTTGATCTTTGAGAAGAGAGAGGTCCAGGTGGAGGTGGGGGGGGGAGGGAAGAGAGGAAAATCCCTTCAGTCTAATTGTCAAAGAAGCCAAAAGACCACAATGGTGGAAGGCTAGGAGTTCTTCCTGAATTCAGAAATAACCATCCTGCATTCTCTTTCTAAAGCGGAAAAAAAAAAAAAAAAAAAAAAAGAGCAGGTCAATGTCCAAAACAAACAGCTGTTGGAAGAACTTTTAGCCCGGAAACAATTTCAGCAATGAAGCTGTTTGTCTAATTTCCAGCTATTTTTCACTCTTGACAGCCAGGAGTCATGGTGTTCATTCTGCTTCATCCCATGAAATCAGGCTAAACTGGAGTAACAGGACAGCCAGCTAAAGCAGCTGAAGCCTTCAGCAGACCTTGCCTGCTTATGTTACAAACTGCAGTAAACACAGAAAGCCAGGCATTAGATGCATGATTTCTAAATACAATTATGGCATTCCAATTCCCAGGATATCATTGTCCCACACAACAGTTAAGGGGCTAAGCATGTCAGGCATTGGTGTAAGTAACCTCTGGAATCACATGAAACACATACTTATTGTCTATACTTTGTAAAATAAATGTGGCAGAGTAGCAACTATAATACCAAGATTAACATGAAAGAAGCCAGTGTGCAGAATACTGGATAATCTTTCCTACCTGGAGTACATGGGACAAAAACAAATCAAAACTGGAGAGGTCTGCCTTCTGTTAATGTCCTATGAGGGGCTCTTGCTTCGTTTTACTAGATCACTCCTTTCTTGAGATCCTTTCTTAATAAGCCATCTCTATTTCTATGTAATAGTACCCTGGGACACAAGAGCCTGGAATCAGGAAACTTCTGAATCCAGTTCATTCTCAATTCCTTAATTCTTCTTCTTCTTCTTATTATTATCATAATTTACTCACTTGGTATCCCAGCTGTAGTCCCCTCCCTCATCTCCTCCTGATCCCAGCCTTCCTCCCTTTTCTCACCCTATGTCCCTCCCCTACTTCAGTGATAGGGGAAGTCCTCCTCCTCCTCTACTCTATGACCCTAGCCTATCAGGTCTCATCAAAACTGCCTGGATCTTTTATCTCTATGGCCTACTAGGGCCACCAGCAGTGTATGGAAGCAGATGCTGAGACTCATAGCCAAACTTTGGGCAGAGTGCAGGAAATCTTATGGAAGAAGGGGGAAATAGAAAGAGGAGGATGAGACAGGAGCTCCACAAGGAGACCAATAGAGTCAAAAAATCTGGGCCAAGGTGGGGGGAGGCTGAAGAGACTGATGAATCAACCAAGGACCATGCATGGAGAGGACCTAGACCCTCTGCTCAGATATTGCCCATGGGCAGCTCAATCTCCATGGGGGTTCCTTAGTAAGGGGAGATGGGGAAGTCACTGCACTTGAACTTGGTTGCCTGCTCTTTGATCAATTCCTTAATTCTAAGCATGACCTCTATAGCACTCTGGGGATTTATCACCCTTTTTTCTGATCTCAATGCCTATCTTAAAAGTCATGACTTTTTCTCTTTCTGTGGCTGTTGGAAATTTCAGCTTGCCTGTCCAGTTTTTTCACCTTCAAACTTTAATAAAACTATTTTTGTTATTTATTTATTTATTTGAGCTTCCTTCTGCATCTGCTTTTATTGTGAGACTAAGAAGTTGAAAGCAGGGACCACAGTTTCCCTGAAAACAAAAAGAATTTTGATTCATATTCACTAAGTGATGAAACCAAAGCCATGAATGGAAAGTAGAGGGTTTTTTTTTTGCACCATTTAAGGTTTAAAAGTTATCTGAAAGATCCATCTATGCTACTCCTAGGCATATATCCAAAAGATACTCAAATATACAACAAGGATATCTGCTCAACCATGTTTGTAGCAGCTTTATTTCTAATAGCCAGAACCTGGAAACAACCCAGATGCCCCTCAGTTAGGAATGGATACAGAAATTATGGTACATCTACACAATGGAATATTACTCAGCAATAAAAAACAAGGAAATCATGAAATTTGCAGGCAAATGGTGGAAACTAAAGAAGATCATCCTGAGTGAGGTATCCCAGAAACAGAAAGACACACAGGGTATATACTCACTCATAAGTGGATATTAGACATATAATACAGGATAAACATACTAAAATCTGTACACCTAAGGAAGCTAATCAAGAAGTGGGACTCTGGCTATGATGCTCAATCCCTACTCAGAAAGGCAAAGAGGATGGACATTGGAAGAGGTTAGGGAACAAGACAGGAGCCTAACACAGAGAGCCTCTGAAAGTCTCTACTCTGCAGGGTATTGAGGCAGATGCTGAGCCTCATAGCCAAATTTTGGGCAGAGCACAGGGAATCTTATGAAAGAAGTGGGAGATAGGAAGACCTGGAGAAGACAGGAGCTCCACAAGACAACAACAGATCCAAAATGTCTGGGCACATTTCTGAGACTGGTACTCCAACCAAGGACCACTCACGGAGATGGCCTGGAATCCCAGCACAGAGGTAGCTCATGGCAGTTCAGTGTCCAAGTGCATTCCATAGTAATGGGTACAGGGACTGTCTCTGACATAAACTGATTGGCCTGCTCTTTGATCACCTCCTCCTGAGGGGGAAGCAGCTTTACCAAGCCACAGAGGAAGACAATGCAGCCAGTCCTGATGAGACCTGATAGATTAGGATCAGAGGGAAGGGGAGGAGGACCTCCCTTACCAGTGGACTGGGGGAGGAGCATGGGTGAGGAAGAGGGAAGGAGGGTGAGATTCAGAGAGGAGGAGGGAGGGAGGTACAGGGGGGATACAAAGTGAATAAACTGTAATTAAAAAAAATAGCTTTTCAAGCTTTAGCCACCTGGAAGTTTTGCATTTCTAAAATGATTCCAAATCTATTGATACAATTATAAAATTGTATCATATTGATACGATTTGTAAAATTTCTCTATTATAATCATATCCATTTGGTTATGATTCCATTTGGTTAAATATATGCAAGGAGTAGTGCTAAGAAAACATGAATTATACAGGAATTACTGTCCTAAATTCAATACAGGAAACTGCCCGTTGGTTAGTAAAAGAGCATGTGTGAATTACATCATTGAGAATTTAGTAGTAGTTTCTACCAATAAGACAAACTTTATTTTGTATCTTTCATGATTTTATTGAAGAATTCCTTTTTTGCAATTAAATTGGTAGACAATTTCATACATCTATATTATACATTCTGTTTGGTCACACTCCCCAGTTCCTTTCCCTGTCTCACCACCATCAAGCCCTCTCCTTTTCCTACAAGTTATCACATTCATGTCTTCATGGAGGTTTGTTTTCTTTGGGGGAGGGGCTGGTTGATTTTTTTTTCCAGCTGAGTTTAATCAGGCCGTTGGTGGTTAATAGATACTGAAAGCAATAACATTTCCTCCCCTAGAATCTATCAGCATTTCATAGTTGAACAGTAAGAGATAAGGCTTCCTTGGTCTCTTTCCCAATCCATGTCTAACCTTCGAGGTATCTGTCTTATACAGACCCAGCATAAGCAACTGCAACTACTGAGTTCATGATTGCAATGTCTGTATTACGTGTAGAAGATAGCACTTTGCAGCCATTTTCTCCCTCTCTCTCTCTCTCTCTCTCTCTCTCTCTCTCTCTCTCTCTCAGCACTTATATTCTTTCTGCCCATTCTTGACAGAGTTCCCTTGGCCTTTCAACAGTGGTATCAATGTCTTGCTTAGTCAGGATGCCTCAACTATCTCTTATTAGTATTTTGTCAGACATAAGCTTCTGTATCCATTACCATTCAAGAGAAAAAGTCTTTAACTAAGAGAGTAGCATTTATCTATGGATATAAACATTTAGTACACTTAGAAGGCAATTTTATAATATCTCAATTTAGCCACAAAAATAAAATTAGAAAGTTTGCATTTAGGTCCTATGATCACACGGACCTTAGATTTTTGACTGAGGTTACAATACCAGGCATAAATTTCCTCCTGTGTAAGACCTGGAATTCAACCAGAGAGCTGTTAGTTATCCCCATGGCAGTCCTACCACTACAGCACAGGTGGACATGTCTCACCTGATAAGCTGATATTCTACTTGTAGAACTGACATCTGAGCAAGGCCTTTGATGACCTTTTTCTCTACACAGCAACCTCGGGAACTAAGAAACCTAGTCAGTATGGAGGAAGTGTCTAGCTTATTTTCAGCTTCATTCTTCTGTATCTTGCAACGAAGATTTGTGATGTTATCCTAGCAATAGGGTCTAGTTCTGGCAGGCAAGAACCTGTATTGTTTTGAGGCCTCTGGGGTCTCCCTAACCAACAATGGAGGTACCCTGCATGTTGCATTGGGATTTTTTATCTAGGAATCTGTTGCATTTAGGAGAAGTACTTTCTAGCCATAAAGGGTATCTCCCTTTAAAGTTGATTTTTTTAAATACATTTTTGATTAGTATACAAAGTGCTACATTTCCATATGGCTTTTAAAACACCATCCTTCATTTGCCTACTCTATTTACAATGACTAGACAATGGAATCAACCTACCTGTCCATTAACTGATAAAAGGATATTAAAATGTGGTACATCTACACAGCCAAATTTTATTCAGCTGTAAAGAAATAAAATTATGAAAATTTCAGATAAATAAAAGTGGAAAAAGTAACTGAGTTAAAACAGAGCTAGGGAGCCTAGCAACACAGGTTCTCTCTTCTCTCTCACATGTGAATAATCCTAGCTACAAATATTTGATTTTTGTGTGGAACAACTATGGCAGCTAGATACCTGGAAAGGGGTCATTGGTACATACCTGAAGGGAAAAGGGGCACTAGACTACAGGTGATATGATAGAGGGGAATACTGGCGTTAGGGAAAGAGTGAATGAAGGGATGAGGGAGGGTTAATATTTCAAGAATGTTTAAAGATAGATTTCATTCTTAATATTTTTATTTATTTAGAAAATTGATACTCTATTTATCAAATAGAATCAAAACTGAAATTACAAAAAGTTTCAAGAAAAATAATTGCATATTTAATATAAACACGAACTTGAATGTTGTCGAGTAGCATAATCATGATTGTGCTTTGATTACACTAAATGTTTATCTATTCTTAATTAATGATATCCTTAATTGAAGGCTTAATGTAATATACCATCTTGTTTTGCAATTAACCTATTCATTAGCTTTCTACAAAATAATATTTTTGCCTACTCTTTCTAGTATCATAAATTATTATTTTTAATGGAGAAATAGTTTACATGTGAAAGAGCCAATAGGTTAAATAAGACATGTATCTTCTTGCTGATGAATCATGGAAGAAATTTAAACACAAGTCACAGTTCTTGAACAATTTTTTAAAAAGTACATCATTTCAGTGGGCTTCGTATCATGGGAGAATAAGAAACTCTCACTATTTGTGATCGAGAAATGAAATGATCTCTTGGAGAAAGTACTTTATAATTTACAGAACACCTAACAAACTGTAAAATCTGGAAACTAACATGTTCATGTTCTCACCATGGTATTAAGGGGATATATAAAAGAAATGTTCCTTTTATAATCCTCACATTGAAAACAAGACAGCCCATCTAAACTAAAAGGACTCAAAAAAATGTCTAGAAATATCACTCAAAATATTTGCAATTTTCAGAGCAGATCACCATCAAAAGTAGTACGGTACCTTGGAAGATAATTTGGACCACCCAAAGATGCAGCTCAGTGTAGAACTATTTAAAAAAAATAATTGAGTAGAAAAGCTGGCAGGACTTTAATTACAAATGGTGGGGGACCCAGCAGAAAGGCAAACTCTGAGCCAATGATCTTGCCTTTGAAATATGAAAAGAGAGTCACAACTGTATAAAAGCTGAAGAGGAGAGAGACTCACACACAAGGACTTCGATTTGTGGTTCTTAGTCTTGTTTATAACATTCTTAAATTTAACCCCAAATTTTGTCCAGTACAAAGCATTCAAGATTAGCTTTGATTTTCCTACCAAAGATTTTTTCTGATTATTCTGCTTCTCTTTACCTAGAATAAATACTTGGAATTATAGTAGTGTCCTTATGTGGCCTCACAGTGCTATGTAATGTTTTCATTAAGCCTTCATAATCAATGTATTTATCAATGAACAATTATTTAAGTGGCATTTAAAAAATATTTTGGAGTTTAGAATACACTGGCACTTGAGTAATGATCAAAATGGAAAATAAGGGCTTAGATTTATAAAAAAGATATATATTTGCTTTTTGCTTTAAAAGGTCTTTGATGTCTTTCTGCCTCTGGGTTACCTCATTCAAAATGTTCTTTCCTAGTTCCCACCATTTGCCTGCAGATTTCATGATTTCCTTGTTTTTAATAGCTGAGTAGTATTCCATTGTGTAAATGTACAATTTCTTTATCAATTCCTCTAGTTTGTTCCTAGATTCTGGCTATTACAAATAGAGCTTCTATGAACATGGTTGAGCAAATGTCCTTGTTGTTCAGTTGAGCATATTTTGGATTTATGCCTAGGAGTGGTATAGCTGGATCTTGAGGTAGCACTATTCCCAATTTTCTGAGAAAGCACTAGATTAATTTTCAAAGTGGTTGTTCCAGTTTACATTCCCACCAGCAATGGAGGAGGGCTCCCCTTTCTCCATATCCTCTCCAGCATGTGTTGTCACTGGAGTTTTGATCTTAGCCATTTTGATGGGTGTAAGTTGAAATCTCATATGAGTCATATAATTATAGGATAAACATACTAAAGTCTATACTCTAAAGAAGCTAAACAACAAAGAAGACCCTAGGGAAGATGCTCAATCCTCATTCAGAAAGACAAATGTGATAGACATTGGAAGCCAGGAGAAGACAGGCAATAGGACATGAACCTACCACAGTTGGTCTCTGAAATACTCTACTGATCAAAGTTTCAAAGCAGAGGTTGAGACTCATAGCCAAACTTTGGGCAGAAGCAGGAGATAGAAAGACCTGGAGGGGACAGGAATTCCAAAAGGAAACTAACAGAGCCAATAAAACTAAGCCCTGGGGGCCCTGCAGAGACTGATACCCCAACCAAGGACTGTATGGCAGAGGACCTAAAACCCCTGCCAAATGTAGCCCACAGACTCAGTTTCCAAGTGGGTACCCTAGTAAGGGGAACAAGGGCTGTTTCTGGCATGAACTCAGAGACAGGCTCTCTGATCACCTTCTTCTGGGAGATGCAGCCTTTCCAGGACACAGAGGAAGAAAATGCAGCCAGTCCTTATGAGACCTGATAGGCTAGGATCAAATAGAAGTGGACGAGGACCTCCACTATCAGTGGACTAGGGGAGGGGAATAGGAGGAGAAGTAGGAGGGAGGGTGAGATTGGGAGGAGATGAGGGAGGGAGACACAGCCAGGATACACATTGAATAAATTGTAATAAATTATAATAATAAAAAATTTAAAAAGTCTTTGATGTACTAGGCAATCACATTTCATTTTGACTAAAATACAAAGTTGAAGAGTATAATCACTGTCAACCAACTCTGTTGAACAGCATCTACTGACAAGAGCCAATCAAACAAAATAACTTTTAGAAAATCTAGTATGTGTCTGAACCTGCCAACTCATTTCAACCTAAAGAACGTCATTACTATGAGAACTAGAGGAAAGTTAAAAAAAAAATAAAACTAAAATCCAGTTGTGTTGTACATGCATATAACCTCATCACTTCAGAGATAAAAAAAGAAGGATGACTTGACTGTCAATCTCAGCTCCACACAACTGAAAGGCTAGTCTGGGCACATAAGACCTTGTCTTCAAATACCCAAAATTATAACCGTGGTCAAGAAGTTAATAAACTAAGGTCATAGTTACTCAGATGATATACTGCAAAATTCAAAAGTTTTCTCCAACTCATTCAACAAACCACCACCTGGATGGAATGTTTGCTAAGAATTTGTTCGACTTAACCCAAACCTACAAATAAGACTCATAATGATGACGAAAAGTTCTAACTACATTTAAATAAATCGATTTTCTTTATACCTTAGAATGTAACATCTGTACTTTGCAGGACTTATCATTTGATAGTTGAGAAGATGTGTACTTAATTTGAACCTTGCATGACCAGGTCCTTTTATTATTTATTATCTTTAATTTAGACATCTTCCATAAACCTTAAAAAATAATTGTTTTATTCAGGTGTCTTACAAATTGTTTGACTGATTAAGTTAGCTTTTCTTCAGATTTGATAAGGACATTAAATTGGGAAAAAGATATAATAAACGCAGAGTTGAGAATATTCTCTAGTGGCTTTTAACACTGAAAGCACTCTGGTCTACCTTAAAATAACTGTTGCCAGCTTAGCCACTGGACCATTGTTGTCCAGAGATATCTGAGAAGAAATGGAACACAGACTACTACTAGTCTCATGGTGTATCTGAGGACAGAGTAATCCAAGATATGACTAAGTAGTAGTTTTTGAAGCAAGGATAATGAAGGTTGACTGAGTGGATAAAACAAAGAGAGAATCAACAGGGACAAAAGATGCAATAAAAAAAGTGGTTAATTACTTTTTACAGATGGTTACAATGCCTGGGAGAACTGGAAACTGTCTACGTCTTCTCTATGGCACCCATATGCCATGCTACTGATGTTGATAATGACTGAATAAAATCCACAAAATTCAGAAGGCCTCTCAGCTATAAACTGTAATGAAAAGCAAATGCACTAAGGTTTGGAAGCACACTGTATATGGATATTCTCAGGGAGATGTGTCTTCCTCCTGCCAAGTCAAAACATATACATATGGTGCTGAGTCGACTATTCAAACAAAATCTCTTAGATAATTTGGCTGATAATTCCAGTGCTCCAATAACATAGAAGACATATATATCATATTAATAGGAAAACTAGTATCTTTGAAGAAGTATAGTTAAAAGATTTTCTGTTGATAAATATGTATATATATACATACATATCTATATGTACATACATACACACAAACACCAATACACAGTTCTAAAAGTGAAGAAATATACCTTGAACAATGCTAAAACAATTTTGACTTGAGAAATGAGGTCATGCATCTTTAAATGTAAAATCAAATGCTCACTATTTTATAAAGGAATCCTTTCTGATGCTGTTCCATTGTTAATTAGTTTATTTTTAGTTACTATGTTCACCAAACTAGACAAAAACAAATAACCTACTAATGTGGCATATATTATATCTCATTTTAATGTCAAAAGAATTATGTACAATTTAAACACAAATATAAATCTTTTAATCTAATATGTATGCCAATTACTAAAAAAGTCCAAATATCAAATATTTTAACTTTACTGGTATATTTTTATTAAAGTATTTTAAATGTCAACAAATAAATCATCAAATAAAGAAAAAACTAGGAGGAATATGTGTAATTTTATAGTTTATTAACGCTATTTGATTTAAATTATAAAGCTTTCATTTCCTTTGAATTGCTATTGTTTATTGTCATCAAGAAGAAATATTTGCTGCCACTTTTGTCTGGGTGTAATATTTGGAATATTTATATCAGAGTTATTTTAAAGCTAACCTCAGACATAAAGGAAAATTATTATGAGAAAAATGGATACTAAAATCTTATAAACTTCCTAGTGATATTATAATAATTCCCAGAACTATCTTTACAGCCACTAATTTTCTCTGCTAACCTTTTCAACAGCAACCAGAAGCTTGAAAGCAGTCAATTCAAACCTCACTGACATTTTCTTAGACATAAAATGTATTGTTGATTATTTTAGAAAAGTGGAGCACAATTCAAACCCCCAAAAAGTGGTGTCAAGTGCATTAGATGTGCTGAAATGGTTTAAGCTAAAAACTCTGAGTAGAGGTTGGGACCCAAGCCACTTGTGAAACTGTAACATATCACGTGTTATCACAGAAGTGCAGAAAGAAGCATTAAGCTCTTCCTTAACATTTCAAAATTTTCATGAAATAAACAGGTTTAACTTAAGTATATCTTATTTCCTTTATGATAAATAAAATAAAATCACTCATTTCTGAACTTTACTAAATATGTTTCTTCTAAATAAACATGATGAAATACTATGCTAAACTTCAGAAATAAGATGTCCTTTCTTAAAATAGAGACAAATAGATATTAATCTGTATCCATTTACTCTGCTCTCCAAAGAGAGGTAATAAATTGAACACCGGGTATTAGTATAATGTTCTTTTGGAATGTGTACAATTTACCCTTGTTCATTCAAATGCTGACTTCTCTACCCCACTATCTGGTTTCAATCCAGACGTTGTAGTGTGATGCTTAATCTAAGCATCTCCTCTCTCAAGTTTGTGTAAACATGCCACCATTTGTTTACTGTATTGTCAATTAAACAACCAGTCAATGCTGAGCAATGAATGGAGAGAATTGGGTGGGGTATCCTGGTCCAGGAAAAAGAGAGAGGAAGCAGGGAGAGGCGAGAATCCACAGGAGAGAATCCGGAGAAGTCTTGCAACCATAAAGAAGGATGAACCAAACCTAAGGTATGAGCAAAAGCAAGTATAATGGGTGAAATCTGAATGGTAGGAAACAATGTGGGCTTGGAGGTTTAGGATGGAGTAACCATTGCCCAGCATTGTGCTCTAGGTTAATTCAATAACTCCCAGGCTCAGTGTGGTGATTTTGGTATACAGCTGTTTAGCTATTAACTAAAAGATAAAGCTATAAAAATATTAATATTCAACAACAATGGGGTCACTGAGACTAAAAGATGGAGGCAAATGCATGTTCAGTTCCTGGGCAGACACTGCCAACTTTCCACACTCTGACAGTAAACAAGAAAACACAGCAACAAAAAGCAAAACAAAACAAAAACATCCTTGAGCAATCATAAATGGAAAGTTTCACAATTCTGAAGTGATGGGGTGGTCTCTTGTCTCATAAAGCTAGTTTCCCTGTGTTTTATTACATATTAAAACTGCTCATTAGAGAATATATTATTTTCCACAAGACAGTTAAAAATGCTTGAAATCACTCAACACTACCAAAGTTTGTTTCCACAATTCTTTGAGAAAAAAATGCTGTATCTAATGTTAATATTCCTGATTCTCATGAAAGGAGACATGTGATGTTTTCCTAACAACAGCACTATGGAGGGTCAATTTGTGATTTAAGCAATAGTGGTATTTCTTTTACAAACTTGGGAGAAAGGTCAAACATCAAAGCTTTCAGGCCAGGTAGTTATTTATTTTAAGATTCTCAGATAGAACTCATAAAGACTGTGTGGCTTCCAATGTTTTTTTCTGTTAATTTTCATATGTGAAATGCATGGAGTGATTTATACAGGTAGGCAGCATATATATGACTCATTGTAATGTAGAAATAAATATGAATAATTTAAATACAAATATAAACCTTTTAATATAAGATGCATGCTTACTACTAAAAAATGTTCATTTATCAAATATTTTAACATTAGCACTGGGAGCTTTTATTTAATGGCATCTGAAATGTACAATGAATAAATTATCATATAAGAAAAAAATTAGGGGGTATGTTTAATTTTATAATTAATTAATACAATATTGTTTAAATTATAAAGCTTTCCTTACCTTTAAATTTTTATTGTTATACTCATCATGAAGAAATCTTTGCTGCCATTTGTTTTCTGGCTGTGGTATTTGGGATGAGAAGGCAGGGAGATCAATAGTAGTGCAATGTCAACTTGGGCTACAGGTTAAGAGTTGTTATTAAAAAAAAATAAAAATAAAAACATTCAAACAGCACAGCAGCCAACAGAAGCCAAATCTTAATCCTCCTCCCTTCCTTTATCTCCTCACAAACTAGTTTCCAATTTATTGGCTTTTTGGCTAATCTCAAAAGTCTATCTCAGGCCCCTGAGGATAACAGCAGATCCAAAAACTGCCAGCCTCTCTGTTTGTGATATCGAGAAACTATACAAAGCTACTCCTGGACAACGGAGGGATTTTTAGGAATACATTCACCTAGATGAACTCCCTTCCGGGTTAAAATGAGATACATGTAGGGACTAGTGTTGTTTTTCTGTTTTGATTTGTTTTTCCCCTTCAAGAGCTTACATCTATCAACTGAATTTTAAGATCTATCTTGTGAAGTAAATGTAACTGCTTTGGTACACACACACACACACACACACACACACACACACACGAAAAATATTCAGAGTAGCATGACATAAAAGTGATCATCAAGCTACTTCCTTGTACATCTGGCTCTTTTGAAGGATAGGAGAGATATCTCTCCTAGAGAGATACTCCTTTGAGGTTAACAATTTCCTTTATGTTGAAGACAGAAGTATAACATGATCTTGAAAGAATCACTACAAATGCTTTACAAAGCATCTTAATCAGCAAGCAGTACTCCCAAGGAAACTTTGATGAATAAAAAGGAAACAGAACAAAATAAAACAAGACAAAAAAAAAAAAAAAAACAACAGAAAGATTTTTGTTTTGTTTTGTTTTTTCTTTTTTATTTTTATTTTATTTTTTTTATCAGTTACATTTTATTAACTCTGTATCCCAGCCGTGTCCCGATCCCTCATTCCCTCCCAGTCCCTCCCTCCCTCCCTCATCTCCACCGTGCCCCTTTCCAAGTCCACTGATGGGGGGACCTCCTCCCCATTCATCTGATCCTGTTTTATCAGGTATCTTCAGGACTGGCTGCAAAGCCCTCCTCTGTGGCCTAACAGGACTGCTCCTCCCTTCGGGGGTGGGGAGGCCAAAGAGCCAGTCATTGAGTTCCTGTTAGAAATAGTCCTTGTTCCCCTCACTTTGGGAAACCAATTGGTTACTGAGCTACCACAGGCTACATCTGAGTGGAGGTTCTAGGTTATATCCATACATGGTCCTTGGTTGAATGTCAGTCTCAGAAAAGACCCTGTGCCCAGATATATTTGGTCCTTGTGGAGCTCCTATCCTTTCCCCATCAGACTAACTCCCCTTCTTTCTTATGATTCCCTGTACTCTGCCAAAGGTTTGGTCATGAGTCTTTGCTTTGAAAACACTGCTAGTTAGAGTCTTTCAGATGCGCTCAGTAGACTCCTGTCATACGTTCAATGAACATCCCATCAGTCTTTCTAAACGAGGATTGCTTATCTTACCCCATGTCCGCTCAATTGATTATCTTTTTTAGGTGTACAGATTTCATTATGTTTATCATATCTTCTGGGTCTATATAAGTGAGTATATCCCATGTTTGTCTTTCTCCTTCTGGGATATTTCACTCAGAATGATCTTTTCTAGCTCCCACCATTTGCCTGCAAATTTCATGATTTCCTCCTTTTTGATTGCTGAGTAGTATTCCATTGTATAAAAATACCACAATTTCTGTACCCATTCCACCGCTGATGGACATCTGGGTTGTTTCCAGGTTCTGGCTATTACAAATAGAGCTGCTATAAACATGGTTGAGCAAGTGTCCTTTTTGTGTACTTGAACAAACTTTGGGTATATACCTAGCAGTGGTATAGCTGGGTCTTGAGGAAGCACTATTCCTATTTGTCTTAGAAAGCGCCAGATAGCTTTACAGAGTGGTTGTACCAGTTTACATTCCCACCAGCAGTGGAGGAGGGTTCCCCTTTCTCCACAACCTCTCCAGCATGTGTTATCACTTGAGTTTTTCATCTTGGCCATTCTGATGGTGTAAGGTGATATCTCAGGGTCGTTTTGATTTGCATTTCCCTGATGGCTATTGAGGATGAGCATTTCTTTAAGTGTTTTTCTGCCATTTGATATTCCTCTGTCGAGAATTCTCTGTTTAGCTCTGTTCCCCATTTTTTAATTGGATTACTTGGATTGCTGCTTTTCAGCTTCTTTAGTTCTTTGTATATACTGGATATTAGTCCTCTGTCAGATAAAGGGTTAGTGAAGATTCTTTCCCAATCTGTAGGCAGTCGTTTTGTTTTGATGACGGTATCCTTTGCTTTACAGAAACTTTTCAGTTTCATGAGGTCCCATTTATTGATTGTTGCTCTTAGAGCCTGTGCTGTTGGTGTTCTGTTCAGGAAGTTGTCTCCTGTGCCAATGAGTTCTAGGCTGTTCCCCACTTTTTTTTCCAATTGATTTAGGGTATCTGGTTTTATGTTGAGGGTCCTTGATCCACTTTGACTTTAGTTTTGTGCAGGGTGATAAATATGGATCTATTTTCATTTTTCTGCATGTAGACATCCAGTTGGTCCAGCACCATTTGTTGAAGATGCTGTCTTTTTTCCATTGAATGGATTTGGCTTCTTTGTCAAATATCGAGTGTTCATAGGTGTGTGGATTTATTTCTGGGTCTTCTATGCTGTTCCATTGATCCTCCTTTCTGTTTCTATGCCAATACCATGCAGTTTTTATTACTGTTGCCCTGTAGTACAGCTTGAGATCAGGGATGGAGATACCTCCAGATGATCTGTTGTTGTACAGGATCGTTTTGGAGATTCTGGGTTTTGTGTTTCTCCATATGAAGCTGAGAATCTTTTTTTCAAGGTCTGTAAAGAATTGAGTTGGTATTTTGATGGGAATTGCATTGAATCTGTAGATTGCTTTTGGCAGTATGGCCATTTTCACAATGTTAATCCTACCATTCCATGAGCACGGGAGATCTTTCCATCTTCTGATATCTTCTTCGATTTCTTTCTTCAGAGACTTGAAGTTTTTCTCAAACAGGTCTTTCACTTGCTTGGTTAGAGTCACACCAAGGTACTTTATGTTATTAGTGGCTATTGTGAAGGGTGTCAACAGGAAGATTTATACTAAGTAAACTCAGCAGTTTTTCCTCTTGGATTTTACTCTCAAGCATTTGATTTAGGATTAAGGGCCCAGAAGAATTTACCCCTAATATGGAATATATATATATTCCATATATATATATTACATATATATATATGTATATGTATGTATGTCCTGGATAATAGAATTGAAATAAAAAGAAATAAAATGGCAGTAGCAGGTAAAACACTATCCATGCAGACACAACCAATTCAGTTGTCAACAGACAAAAATTTTAACAGTCAACACATAGATAATATTTAACACTCTTTAAAGGTTTCATGGTAAATTTATATCTCTATAGTTTTAAGACCTGAACATGTACAGACCTGAGATGGAAAATTAAGTTTTAAACCCATGTAATTTGGTGCAAAAAAAAAAAAAAAAAAACCTCAAACAAACAAACAAGCAAACAGAACCACTACCACCACCACCAAAACTCTATTTACCCAGTTTTCTATGATATAAAATTCATGTTCCTTTTCTCTTCTGGCTGAGGAAAGGGGAACAGCAGAAAAGGAAGAAGGATGTCAGTGTGAGGCTAACAAACCAAAGCAATGGATTCACGACTAGTGATTTATCCTACCACAATCCTACCAGGTATGGAGACATACAGGAGTTGACTTACAGGTTTAAAATCTACAAATACTCATTGAGTGAGAGTGAAGTCATTAACAATGCCATCAGTAGGCTTCCTTGTTGTTTCACTTACCATTTTTTCTTTCATTGGATACAGAATTTCTGGGTGACTGTATATGAATAACTCAAAGAAGAGAGAGAGAGCCAAATACTATCATCAAAGAGGCTACCATAAGCAGTGGCCCAGTGTCAATCATAGAAAAGAAGTGAAATCAATGGCACTGTACCACAGCCACATGCAATCAAGCTGACAAGTCTTTGTCTCTCTAAAAGTGTGCCCTGTTTCTTACTCAGCTAAGATGAAAACTTACACGTGGATCATGGGACAAACAATTTTGAGACTGCAGAACATATTAGAAAACATGTCAAGAGTACAATGTCTTATAAAATTATGATCAAGGTTTTCACATGTACTGCTTGTAGGATTTTAAAACCTTTATTCTTAATGTCTTCCAATGAACACTCGGTTCATCTTCCCAGAATCATTTTTGCAATTACAATGAATATTCATTAATTTATTCGTACTTGTTTTTATTAGAATTTTTTCTAACTTTGAAATTCGACCTTATATTTCCCAGTACTGTTCTAAGCTCCATGTTCTTGAGAATCATTTGATAGATAATACCAATTTTACATAAAATGTATTGTGTTTCAATGTCTTGCCCTGTTATTATTTGTATGAAGATTCTAAACACTATAAAACATTAATAGACACACATCGTATTTATTTAGACAGTAGGTTATTATTTTACTGAAACATGTAGAAGTTGCTGACGGCTACAACCGAGGTCTCATTTTGATAGATCATACTTGGCAATCTTAAAAATTACACTGTAATTTTTTTAGAAATGATGTGGAGATGAGATGTAAGGGTAAAAAGATTTGATGAATTATGACATCTCTGTAAGCCGTGACCACACTTTAAATTAAAACTAAGATATTTTAATATAAAGTGATAATTATATGAAACTATGATATAATTTTGAGGAGCTGCAACTTACTGGAGACCATAATTTGGAGAGCCACTCATTAGCTGAAGCAGGAAATTCAATGCATTATATTCAAAATACCTAACCATTGTAAAGAGCTTGAGCTCCCCAAACCTTTAAAAGAAAATGGTCGGTATCTACTACTTATTCCTGAATATACCTATGCTGTTACCCTAGTAAAGAAAAATAATCACATAATAACAGCTGTGTCTACCCAGGATGAGATGGTCAAGTTTAACCACTTTTAATGAAGTCACATCTCTGTTCACTTAAGTATTCTCCTGACCCAGGGCTACACTCATTTACTTTGATATAAGCAATGTGAGTAACTTTAATCCCATTGGTAAAAGACCACGTAGAGCTAGACAGAGGTTATGACTAAAACACACTATTTGCTTTTTTTGCATTTTTATTCAGCCTAAAATTTTTTGACTTGGAAATAACAAAGACTATCTGACTTGTGGATGTAACCAGCAGGGAAGCATGGATCCCTTATTCCATTAATGCCAGTACCCACTCCAGTACCACTGCCATGCTTGGATGGACATTACTGTTCCCCTAAGACAGGGCTCAAGGACACCTCTCCCAGCATAGCTAATATGTGGCAGTAAGTTTGGAACATCTTATGGAAAATGAAGACAATTCACTTCCTTTCCTGAAATGGGGGAGTCCCACGCAGCCAATCTTGAGTCTCTCAACTTCAGTGATGATGCAGTAGTCCATAAGCGCCAATGAGGAAGAAAACCGGAAGTAGCCTGGACTTGTTTTAAAATTGCCCGTCCAGTTTAGTACTTTCTGGCTGTTGGTTTTTAATCACAGGTGAGTCTCACTGATGAGCAATTTCAGACTCATCAATGAGGAGAGTGGGCCTCTGCTCCTAAGAATGCAGTTTTGTGTACGCACTGTGCTCCCCTCTAGTCCCGTGTGAGGCCCTGGTGTTTTTTCTTCCTTCCTTCCATCTCTAATTGCCTCTGCTTACCACACATCACTTGTTTTCCTTGGCTATGACCCAGCCCTTCCCCTCGAACTCTACCTCATGTTTTCTTGGTGTACTTTTTCAAATAGAGATCTTTACCACCCTGGTGTTTCTTTATTTATTTTTCTTTAATTTGCATGGTGGAAACTTTGGTTAGAGTGGGGTTCAATGATAGGCCAGGGCAGACCAGGCAGAGTGTCTGACTTGGAGACACAGCTTCCCAGTGGACTCTTGCAAATTTTGTCACAGGGCAGGAAATGCTTGGGAATGTTTGGATGTTCTTTCAGTGTCAGTTTTGCCTCCCAACACAAACGGCCATGAAGCTTCTTGAGCCGGGGCACATCTCCTGAAATATTTATCAGTCTTGTGTCTGACAACTTTCACTGGTTATTAAAACAGTGGCTCTGTAATGCTCTTGTATCTCAGCCCTGCTCAAATCCTAGGGATCATGCAAAAATCTCAGAGTACAACAATCTACCATCTCCAGGGAGGCGCTTGAGGACCTCCTGGTTCCAAACTAGTTCCTAATGCTGCTGTTACTGTTACTGAGTCATGAAGCTATGCTGGAATATTGAGAAGAACAAAAATACACACTTACTTCGGATGCTAAATACAGGTGTATTTATATTTATATTTATATAAACTCAAAAAACATATCATTGACCTAGTGAGAAGAATGAAGTTCGACTTTGTCACTCTTTGCTGAAATTGTAACACATCAGCTTTTTGAGGGCTATTAACAGAAGGAACCAGTTGAGTCTGGTCATGAGGTTGCAAGCCAGTCCTTTTCATCATGTTTCCTATCAAAACTTCCCTTAGATACACATTTATTCTGTTCTTCCCTGAGTCCTTTATGTTAATCGGATCTGTGTTCTCTGGGGCTCTTTTCAGTGAAACAGCTTTAATATTTGAATATTTTCTTCAAATGTAATATTTGATGTAATATAATACATGTAATAAATGTAATAATATTTTCTTCAAATGTAATAAAGGAAAACACACAAGTATACACAAAAATTACAGGAAAAGATAAAGCAGTGGTGTCTAGTGATCTGAGTGCTTGTAACTAATGGGGTATTTCTGTATCATGGTCCAAGATCAATTTCTAATTTGTTGTTCCCCTTACAAATTATTTTTTCCTGGAAAGGTCATACATGGTTCAGAGTCGCAACCCCAACATAACAGTCACTTCTCTGAGTATTTACAATGAATTCCCTATTGACATAACCATTCAGAAAACAAATATTTAAGATCCCACTATTAAGTAGGAATTTTGAAAGTATGAATGAGCTCTTCTTAAAATTGTGGAGGAGTATAGAATTATATAATAAAATAAGTTTAGGTGTAAAACTTAGAACTGTTTTTAATAGACAAAATAATCCTTGATTACATAAATAAATATAGGATTAGGGATACTAATGTTGAAGGAATGTTTCCTTGGAAATATAGTCATCATATTTCTTAATTCTTAACACAAGTAGTTTTTCCAATGAACACGTAGGCATTCAGAGAGCAGAACACATAAGGTTTCGAGGCTAAGATACACAGAAAAATGTTATGTAGGTGTTCATGCTTACAGATGATATTAAAATAATGGAAAACAGGGAACAGGACAGGAGCCTACCACAGATAGCCTCTGAAAGACTCTTCTGATCGAGGTATTAAAGCAGAGACTGAAACTCATAGCCAAACTTTGGGCAGAGTGCAGGGAATCTTAGGAAAGAAGTGGGCGATAGAAAGATCTGGAGGGGGTCAGAGGAAAGGGGAGGAGGACCTCCCCTATAAGTGGACTAGGGGAGGGGCATGGGAGGAGATGAGGGAGGGTAGGATTGGGAGGGGACGAGGGATGTGCTACAGCTGGGATACAAAGTGAATAAACTGTAATTTATAAATAAAAAAAAACATTAATGAATTAAAGAAAAGAAAGACCTGGAGGGGACAGGAGCTCCAAAAGAAGATCAACAGAGCCATGAAAACCAAGCCCTGGGGGTCTTGAAGAGAACAATACCCTAACCAAGGACAGTAAATGGAAAGGACCTAAAACACTGGCTTAGATGTAGCCCATAGACTCAGTCTCCAAGTGGGGTCCCTAGTAAGGGGAGCAGGAACTTTCCCTGGCATGAACTCAGTGGCAGGATCTCTGATCAAACTCCCCTTAAGGGAGGAGCAACCTTGTCAGTCCAGAGAGGAAGACAATGCAGACAGTCCTGATGAGACCTGATAGGCTAGAGTCAGGTAGAAGGGAAGGAGGACCTCCTCTATCAGTGGACTGGGAGAGGGGGATAGGAGAAAAGAAGAAGGAAGGGTGGTATTGGGAGGAGATGAGGGAGGGGGCCACAGCCAGGATACAAATTGAATAAATTGTAATAAATGTTAATTAAAAAACAGAAAAATAAATAATGGAAGGCATGATTTTTAAAAAGTTGATAAATTCAATTCAACAAGAAACAGCAAAGAACTAAATGAAGAGAAATAATACTATATATTAAAAGACTATGAAAATAATTACTGTACTGTTAAAGTTTTAAATTCCTTCCATTAAGCATATGTAACATTTTCCACTTCATGAATCTAATTGTTTCTACCATCACTAGTCATATCAAGAAAATTTTATTTTATTTTACTTTATTTGTTTTTTTATTTTGATTGTGTATATATACATATATATGTATATTTATACATGTATAAATACATTTAAGCATACAGTTGTGCATTGATATGCATATATGTATACACATATTTATATACATGCCTATAAATATTTATACATGTATGTATATAAAGACATGTATATGCATATCTACATATGTATATTGTGGGGTTTATGCATGTGATGGCAGGTGCTCTTGAGACGACAAAAGGACATTCGACGCTCAGGCACTGACATTCCAGGTGGAGGATGTGGATGGTGAGAACCGAACTCTGGTTCTCGGGAAGAGCAATATGGAGTCTTAACTGCAGGGCCATTGCTCTAGCCTCTAGAAGTATGAATTCAAAAGTTATTTATTTTTTTCTCATTTCACACAATTGCAAAATTGCTAAGTATTTGTTAACCAAGAAAAATAAGTAAAAATAAAACAAATTTGATGGAAAAAATGTCTTTGATAAAAACCTAGAAAGCGAGGTTTACTTTTAATTTTTTGCCAAATTATATTTACAGTGGCTAGAAAAAGATACTTAAATGTAGAAAAGAAAAAGTAAACAACAAAATACTTAATGAAGATAATAAGGAACACACTTGCTGGCATTTGAAATACAATGTCTTAATTTTACTTTAATTAATTTCCAGAATACATTTGTTGCTAGAAAGGACTGTCAATTAAACCTTTGCTTGCCTGCAAGAAGACTCTAAGTGGGAAGCCAGACATACCTTTAATACCAGCACTTGGGAGGCAAAGGCAGATATATCTCTAAATTCAAGGCCATCCTTATCTACAGAGTGAGTTCTGGACTAGCCAAGATTATGCAGAGAAACACTGTCTTGAAAAACAAAGATTCTAAATGGTAAGTCAATTTCTGGCTAAATCATACTTATGATATGCCATTTTCAACCTGTCAATTTTTCAGTGACTAACAAGTTAAGATTAATTGTATAAAAATAAAATGGATCTTATTAAAAATAATGTGTAAAATATTTTACAAAGGTCTGAAAACCAACCAATAGAATTTGAAATTAAATTGGAGAGGAAAGCAAAATTTCACTCATTTCTGAGCAAAATGGAACCGTCACACGCTTGACAATCTGGTTTTAATATTTCCATGATTTCGTATTTTTTACAACAGCAAAAGTGACAAGCCAATACAAATATTTAGCAACTCAACTTTTGCTGCGTCAGAGCAACAGAGAATCCAACCAGAGAGAGACCTGACTTTGCCAAAGGTTAGAGCCAAACTGATTTGTAATCATCCATGGACAAACCACACCACACTGACTTTGCCATAAAATGGAAATAAGTTATTTTGCCCAATTTAAACGATGGATGAAGTTCAACAGGTTTTGTTTGTTGTGCAAGTTAGAAAACAAGAAGCCTCTCATCTCACACCTATAAACCCAGGTCCTAGAGACCTAGGTGTCAGAATAACAATTTCAAAGCCAGCATGGAGATCTTGTCTCAATAACATAAAATCGAAAGTGTTTTTAAAAGAGGCAACAAAATCTCAGGTTCACTGTCTCAACTGTAAAAAGTACAGTGAGGAAGAAAGCTAAGTGATGACATTTTGTTATAGAAGTAGCACTGAACAAAGGATTTTGTATAATTTATGTCCCCTTCTACATTATACTCAGGGGATTTAAAGAATTAGAAGCACAAAAACAAATTCAAATTCACTTCCTAGTTTATGATTCTATTTTGTTGGTTTTGGGTGGTTTTTTTTTTTTTTTTGACTCGATTTTCAAGTTTGATTAAATGGAAAGGGCGGTAGTAGGAATAAAACAAGATGATACACAAATCATATAATTAAAGGTTCACCTAACATTAAACATAGCCATCACCATTATCAATATCATAGTTGGGAGACAACAAGCATTAGCATTTATCAACAACTATTGCTACTAAAGTTAGGTGCAGTCACTTTTGAATTGGTTAATTCTAAATAAGGGACCAAATTCATTCAAACATTTAAAATCAAATTCTGTCCTATGTTTACATTGTATTCCACGAGCAGAGTAGTCTCACATAAAGGTTCTATGCAATCATAAAAATTCAAAAATTGTGTGTGTGTGTAAGACTGGTATAATCCCTCCAGTGAATCATGGTTTTACCCACACTCCTGTATCAGCTTCACTCAGATCAATGATCATAGTATGTGAAGCAGGTTAGCCCAACAGAATACCTATTTACATGGCCAAGGCTGTTTACCATGTAAAAAGAAGCTAATTTCTGCTGATAGCTCTGGAGGTTCAAGTCCATGGTGGCTTTACTGTTCTGAGCCTTTGATGTAGACAACACACCATTCAGGGAGGCCATATCAGAAAGAGGGGGTCACAGTTCAAGCCAAAC
This sequence comes from Meriones unguiculatus, assembly GCF_030254825.1. Taxonomy (NCBI): domain Eukaryota; kingdom Metazoa; phylum Chordata; class Mammalia; order Rodentia; family Muridae; genus Meriones; species Meriones unguiculatus. The sequence continues at coordinate 118,423,032 of NC_083350.1, forward strand.
TGAACAGTCCATGATTTCATACCTTTTGAGGATGACTCCCTAATGATCTAAAGACCACTCAGAAGGCCCTACCTCCCAACAATTGCTATGAGGATGAGCACTTGTTTAGCATTGCAAGAACATTTGAGATACATTCAACTTCCAAACTCTTGCACCAGTGGTCTCTTGCTTGGTCAAGGAAAACCAGAAAGGCAGAGGACATTTGAGCATCAGAATGTGCCTTTTCTCTTGCTACTCAGACTCATCCCAGTTTTTAAACACATGTAGCCCACAAGAAGGCCAATACCAAACACCAAATAGACATGACCAAACCACATGAATGAAACACATGGCGAAGAGAAAAGCCATTCCAGCTGCACCACAGGAAAAGAATCCTAATATGTAATGGTTTGAGATGCTTTTGTTTTCTTGTGTTGTGTTATAATGCAGCAAATGTTAGCTGAAACAAGATTTCTTCTCCTAAGAAGTAATTTCTACATTATCATTTTGGGTTAAAAATGATTACATTTCATTAATTCACTAATTCATTTAATGATGGATATTTAGGGCACATTGGTATTGATGATCAACATAGTGTAATAGTCCTATATGAAGCCTGCCCTCAAGAAATTTCCCACAGTATCATGGGATTAGGAAAAGGACATATCCAAACCTTAACAAAATAAAGGCTTAAAATATAGCATATACATATTAATGTAGACGATATGATATCTAGGCTAATTAAACAATCGGTAAAATAATTTCAAGGAAGATTAAAATCTTACTCTTGTTCCTGAAGTAAGAAAAGCAAGGTTTAAGAGGTTAAATAAATAGGCCAATGTTGCACATCCATTAATTGGAATATTTTTCCAGAACTTCAGATTTTCAAGTACATATTTATATGGCTAGAGTAGTTCATTATGTTTATAGTTTTAAGACAGTATTTTTTATACTTGTGGCTACAATTTTTTCTATATCATAGAGAGTATCAAGTGGGAAATGATGGGCTAGGGACATAGCTCAGGTGGCATAGCTCATGTGTGCCATGTTTGGGTTTGACTCCAATAGCACACCAATGAAGCATGATGGCAAATTCCTGTAAATCTTAGCACTTGGGATGGAGAAAGAAGGATCAGAAGTTCAAGGTCTTTTTCAGCTACATATTGAGTTCAAGATTAACGTAAGATATATCAGACCCTATTTCAACATATATATATATATATGCATATACATAACATATGTTTATGTTTAACTTAATTTTAATTTCTCTTTATTAAAGTACATTTAGTTGCATATCTATCTTTACTCTGAATCTACTTTCTTTCTTTATTCATCCAAGAATATATATGAATCTAAAATACCTTTTAAGTTTTCTGTGTTGAAATCTTAGACAAAAACCTAAACCAAAAAAAACTAATAAGTGTTAATCAAATTACTAAAGTCTATAAAATATAAAGCAATAATTTTAATAAATTTATCACCTACATATTCATGTAGACTGCTAGCTGGCATTCTAGTTAGGCCACACATGGAAAAGAATTAAATTAAACCAAATCAGAGCCTACCCTGCCGATTAATACTTGTGCCTGTTCTGTTACCTACTTGCTGGACACACTAAGCTCTCTGTGCTTTAGCTTTCTATTCAGTAATCTGGAGAAAATAACCTGTGAGGGTTTTGTGAGGCAGAAACCAAACAGAAAGTAGAGTCACTGACAGTTTCTACACTGTGGTGTGCTGTAGCCACAATGTCCATATTCACAGACAACATGAAGAGAGAATGTGTATCAAAGGAAGGAAAATGTCTTGCCAAAACCACATACGTTGGATGAAAAGAAGCCAGTATTTGAATGCAGATATCTCTCTGACTTTTTTGCTTTGTGCCCTGAATATTATCAAAGCTGGTTTTAAAACAAAGGGATTGTAGACAGGCAGCTGGCTGAACTAATCTCAAAAGAATGGTCAGCTGAAGACTGATTTTCAAGGCAGAGATTGTTAGAGGTAGAGCGCCTTAGAAACTATATTTACTGTAATAAGAAAGTAAGTCCAATTTGTTTTGCGTTTTCCCCAAGATTTTAATGATAGTGTGAAATGAATTCTTAAATAGTAACAAATTCCTGAATTCAAGTTCAGTGCTTTCCCTAATACAGTAATTTGGAAACTACAACTTAACCACACCTAAAACAGAAGTATTAGGAAATACTAATCATGTCCTTTCAAATCTTAAGCGAAATGTAGCCTTCTCTTGAATTTTAGATATTATTCGATTGTTTCAATTATGTCTGTTTTTCCTGGAAGGTTTATTACACAAGATAAAGTGTACTAATCTGCATATCTTGTCATTCCTTCTGGGATATCTTCAGAATCTGTATTTATCTCTTTTGTAATTAACACGGTGAGAGAATTCTAATGTTCTATGTGGGTGGAGACAGTTTACATTAGTCTGACATAAAAAAAAATAATCGTTTGGCTTAGTGGGCTACCAAAATATTTGAGAATACAGGGATGTTTAGCAGACCCTTCCCTGGTAACTAACAATGAGCCAGTCCAGAACGAGACTGGAGGCCAATGGCAACAGGACCTTGATGCAGCATGAGTGGTGAAAAGCCTTCCTAACCAAGCGTCATTTGTTTGACTTGTATGATAATCTACAGGCAGTCATGCATTTAAAGTTGGGCCCCTACTTTTGGTCCTAATGATTCTTTCACAGTTCTGTATCCCAGAAGTTCTTCAGCAAACTGTAGCTGGAGCCTAACTTCTTCCGGAAGTTCTGAAGAAAAGCTTCGATGTTCTCTAATCCTGTGGACCCCTTGACCTGTGCCTGCAAATTCCCACTCTCCTTCCCCACCTGTGTGTCTGTGTCTACTTTCACTTTCTTACAAACCATTCTTTGGCTTGAAATCTACCTGTATAATGGGAACTGATGGTTCCAGAGGATCTTTTACTTAATTATATTTGCAAATATGCATTTGTAAATAATTCACATTCAGGAATTTTGAAAACAGAGGGATAATTTATTCATTATTTTAAAATGCACTAAAAAGACTATTTCAAAATCTCTGCTTTTTCCTAAGTCTCTTCCTTATTTCTTCATCAAATATCAAAAGAGTTTCATGGATTTTACTTGTCCCTTAAGGAAATGAACTAAACAAGTGTATTTTTGGTTCTCATTTTACACAATAGTAAACCTATATAGCACACAATAATGTTAAATGCAGACTTTCAAAATAGGTACTATATGATTATATTTTGTATTCAGGTAGCCTTGCACAGTATATACCATAAAAGAAAAATTGATTTTCTAGGTTTTTTTTTTTACTTCAATACAGACAGCTCTTGAAAACTGAAAGGAATTAATGAGCTACTTCACACACTGCAATGGTGTCTACTTTGAATAAAATTATATTTCCTGGCATGTGTTTAAAATACTTTTCACAGTTAATTATATCTTGGTTGGCTTCTAAGAAAACCGCCTTATTCTAAGGAAACATCTAAGAGAAAAATTAGCGACCCTAGATTTCAAATATTATGACTTCAACTAGGCTGTAATACAACTCCGATAAGTCTGAGTGGCAAAGAGAAGTAAAGTGGGATAGGATTAAAAATGCTGCTGGGCAATCTAAGAAGGGGTCAGCAAATTTGGGATGGAATCCTTGTACTGGAATTCCTCATAAGGTACCCCTTGTACATAGAAACAAGTTTGCCTTGGTAATTATGACCCAATTAACAACTGGCTAGAAATTGTAATGGAGTCTAGTGCATTGGAATGTCCCTGGGTGATGTCCCCATGGCCAATGATCTTCAAAGTACAAATATCGTTTTGGCCACCATGACTCAAACTCAATGCCTGGTACTTACATAAAATCTGAAGTCTGTGAAAAGCTAGTCTCACATCAGAAAGTCTTAAAATTGTTTAGATTAGTTTTTTTTTCCTGCCTGGAAGCATATTACTTAAAATAGAGATGAAGTTGAATTATAAACAAAGATTTCTGTATTTATTTTTCACCGATATGTAGAAGCTAAATTTCATACTTGCTACCTGTAGGAGGATAAAGCATTCTAAACAGAATAGAAAATAGTTGGTCTTACAATATGTGGAAAGAAAATTTAGAACTAGAAGAAAGTAGTCTAGCCACACAATGTTGAATGAAGGTGAACACAGACAGATTTGATAAAAGAACACAGAATGACTTGTCTTTAAATTTCCAGAATAGTACATACGTATCTGGAAGTGTGTTAGGCTCTTTATGTGCCTGAAGTGAAATCATGGGTCATTCTTACCTTTTTATGAAATATAATGATGATACAATCTATGCCATAGGGATATATGGATTAAATAAGATAGTATGTTTAAACCGTCCATGGGAGGTTTCTAAGAAATGAACTGATTGAAGTTTTTCTTAGAGTTGTTTCATTATTCTAGGAGAAATCCATTTTCTTGGGCTAAAGCACATCAATGAGTGGATCAAAAAGGAAGGAAATGACCAAATAATAGAGAAAACTATGAATTATTCTACAGAAACAAAGCAAACACCATGTTAAGACCAAGCTTTCTTTTAGTTCCCTTTCCTTTACTTACTTCTTTCCGAGAAGATTCTAGAACATACATGTAGGAAGGGACTGGTGTTTAAAAACATGAGGTGAGTGGAGAGAAGCATGATGGTAAGATGGCCTCAATCAACACAGACCACTGTCTAACACTGTGTTGAGCATGTGACCCTGAAGGCCCTTTTGGGGGCCAAACTATAGACTACTTCAAATACCTAGACCCACAGAGCCAGAAAGTTGTCCCAGAGCTAGAATCCTCTAAAATAAAGGGAGGGCAGATGGGTACAGATGTAGAGATGAAAAACCCGTAAAACAAGATGATAGAACCCACTGAATGTGTTCTCTCTTACAAATGTCAGGAACCAAATGGACAAGGATTGCTACTCCAGAGGTCAAAGCATGTTAGCACCTCTTTACCAGGAAACTCTTATCTCTTTAGCTATGACATTACAGAAAGCAGTACCCCCTACAGACATAACCCTGGAATGATCTAGGGAATAAGACTACACAAAATGAGTATCACCTGAAAAGCCAGCTTCATGTATTCACTGGTTTCTTGGTGAGTCAAAAATTTCAAGGTAGCACACACTCACTGTACTCAACTAAAGTATAAATAAATTGGCTATTATTTAGTAATGAGATTAGGAGTACCAAAGACAGACTCATTCCTCATTACTACTAGGAAAATAAATCAATTGTTCACAGTGAGAATTAAGGAACAAAGCTAGGCAATGGGTACTGAAAAGAAACACCAGGGGGAGAAAGAAATTCAATGGCTAGAGTACAACAAATTAAAAAGAGAGAGAGAGAGAGAGAGAGAGAGAGAGAGAGAGAGAGAGAGAGAAAGTAATGATCTATACAGCAGGTCAAGTAGGAAGGAGATAGTTGATGAAGAGTCGGCAAAAAATTGAATGCAATAATTAGCCGTGCATCTCAGGCATTCTAACCTTGGGAGACAAACAGAGAATTCATGGAGATATTTGACTCTGAACAAGGGAAGATGTTCCCATGTACTACTCTTGGCAAAAACATTGGAGTCTCATCGCAAGTAATGACAATGGGAATGAATGGGAGGGCGACTTATCGGATAAGTGGGATGTACTTATAACTTGGTTGCTGAATGGTTGTGGTTGGGGAAAGGGAGGTAAGAGACCCTTCTATTGTGGCTTCATATTTTTGACTAGAGAAGAACAGATGGAAAGGGATGCCATTCATAAAATAACTAACTGCAGCTTAAGGAGGGAATCTGAGAAGTTACAGAATGGAATATTCTGTAACTGTAACTGTAAACAAGAGGCACAGTTGAGTTTTAGCATTTTGTTTATTCTTATGCTAACTTTTTAATCCTTTGGAACCTCAATAGCTATATTAGAAATGGAAAGCTTCCCTTATTCAACCTGAATGCATACTTTCTGAAATCCCTACAGATTCTACATAATAGGAGGAAGGGGGAGGAACGAGGAGAGAGTGGGAAAGAAGAAGAGGAAACACCTGAAAAAAAGTTTTTGTTAAAAAAAATAATAAAGCTTGAAGCTCTCAAGAGTATCCCATGTGCAAAACTCATTAAATCCAAGTACACTGACAGATTCATAGAGTTTTAGAGTTGAAAGACACTTCAGAGATCATGTAATTCAAGTCAGTATTTTTATAGAGGAGGCAACAGTGGTGTAGAAAGGTTAAGACACTTGGCAAGATCACACAAGAGAAGCCATCTCCAGAAGGGTTCCCATGATGCCTCTGCTGTGTCTACTGTCTGTACTCAGGAATGACTGAAGGTGCAAACAAGCATAGACCAGATATCCAGTGCAGCTCGTACACCTGTTGCATTGCCTCCTGGGTAACATAACTCAAACATCTCAACACCATTCTAAATAACCTTTCAGAAAGCAAACATTTAATTTACCTATAAAATGCTTCCACTAAGCCTGCAGGAAAGATAAGTATTTATGTCTGTTGACATTTACTACAGTCCCATGGGGATAGCCCATATTTTATAGGCACAAGGGATGTTAAGTGCCTTACTCATGTTCATGGCAGTAATAACTTTGGGGATCATGACTTGAGCCCTGGAAAACTAGTTGCTGGATCTGTATTCTTAAAATTATTCAGAGTATCATGAGGATATTCTTCCACTCAATCACTTTGAAACATAGTGTAACTTTGAAATATGTATATTAGTATTTTATCATCTGTATAGTTTGTATTAACTATTAAATAAGATACAAAGTCATTTAGGTGAATCATTTTTACATAAAATCATTGTTACACTCCACCAAGGACCATGTATGTATATAACCTAGAACCTCTGCTCAGGTGTAGCCCGTGGTAGCTCAGTAACCAATTGGTTCCTCATAGTAAGGGGAACAGGGACTATTTCTGACAGGAACTCAATGGCAGGCTCTTTGACTTCCCCACCCCCCAAGTGAGGAGCAGTCCTGCTAGGCCACAGAGAAGGACTTTGCAGCCAGTCCTGAAGATACCTGATAAAACAGGGTCAGATGAAAGGAGAAGAGGTCCTCCCTAATCAGTGGACTTGGAAAGGGGCAGGGAGGAGATGAAGAAGGAAGGGTGGGATTGGGAGGGAATGAGGGAGTGGGATACAGCTGGGATATAGAGTTAATAAAATGTAACTAATAATAAAAATAAAAAAGAACACAAAAAAGAAAAAATAAAAGTACTTGGTAAATGACAAAGTATAGTGTATTAAAAAATCATTTAACTTAGTTCAAGGACAGTCTACAAGGGAGAAACTTATCAATTCAGATCTATTACACAGACTACACATTGTAAAATAAGACCAGCGCATTACATCCCTAACATTGGTGTTGACAATCACATTTTTCTATCACTACCTAGGCTAGAGTTTCTGATATTTAAGAACACGTGTTCTGTGTAAATTAGCAAATGAATTGCTTCCTTCTCACTAGGTGTCACCGAACTCATCCATGTTTCAAACTCAGAATACCATAGCCCAAGCAGCCAGGCAATTAGAGGCAGTGTTTCTCAACAAACTGCAATAAATAGTTCTTAAACATGGTTCTAATTCTTATATATGATATCCAAGGAGAGGAAAGCGATGGTGGAACTGAGCACCATGCTGAGCACCTGAAGGAAAAGGTATACTTCAGAAGAAGAAAATGGGGCTCCCAGGTCCTGACTCCACTGTGATGTGAAGAATGGGAAGGAGACTGTAAACAATTATGACTGACAGAAAATGGGAAGTTACTGGATGTAGAGATAGCAAAGACAGCAAATTCACTAGTCAGGACAATGAGGGAGTTGGTTTGCTGTTGGTGATTCAGGGAATTCTTCCCACATGGTCCTTCCATCTGAAACCCTACCTTTCAACATCAGTTTTAACAACATCCTCTCAAAAGTCCATCTTGCATGCTCTGTGCACTCAAAATGGCTCAAAATGTTAGAAGAACTATGCTTATTGCTTGAGCTACATGGCTGTTGACATCTTGCCCAGTTGGGGAAAAAATCCATAGGGCTTATTTAACCATGAAATAGAGTGATTTTGAAAATATTTTCTTTAAATATCAGAGCGCTACAAAGACAAAACAGTCCTGCAGTTTTATCATATGAAGAACATTAAAAGAACACATGGAGGATATTAAAATACACATATTAGAGTCAGCATTTGGAAATGATGGCAGGCAGAGGACTAGATGATGAACAACTCAGAAACATATTGAACTCAGAAAAGGGGCAAATCATACCAATGTTCTCTTATTTCAAAAGGCCCAGGACTATGTTATCATTCTCCAAAAAAAAAAAAAAAAAAGAAAGAAAGAAAGAAAAAAGAAGAAAAAAGTAGTAACAAGTAGCATTGAAGAGCATAGTTTTGAGAAATGATTTAAATAGTTTTGAGAAATGACTTAAATGGGGCTTTTTTTTTCTTTTAAACAGAAGAGACTATCTGACAAAAACTTAAGTATAAAGATTTTTACTGGAAAGACTTCAAGAATCCCACAGTTTAGGAGGTAGTGTTTGATCCTGAATGACAAAGCACAACTCTTGCCCATCTACATCCCTTAAGTAAGATTACTCAACCCCTGACGGGCCCTAACTTGCTTGAGGTGTCAGGTGTCAAGCATCTTCCCCTTGCAGTATAGAAAGACTCTGCTGCTAAGAGATCTAGCAGGCATTCAGAGGAGGATTGGCTCTAGGTTTTCTGGGGCTCCAAAAGATGCTAAGGTGTCTTCAGGTTCACAGAGCAGCTCACCTTGATTCCATGCGCAGGAACCATCGGGCTTACTTTCCCATCTAGTATTCTGGTCCTCTTAGTGAGATCCTGTAAGGTCAGTTCCTACCCATGTATGAGAGGGGAGACGCAATAGATACACTCAACACTGTTATTGGGTTGACATGAGTGAGCCTACTGCTTTATTTAATTGTTATTTGTGTATTTTTGTTTGTGTGTATGTATATATTTATTTATTTTGATCTGAGCTACTGATGACTGAGTATTGTATACCGAATGGAAATACCACAATAAGTCTTTTGGGTATGGGATTGCCATTACTGCCTTTTAGTTTTAAATAAGAAAAAGGCCTGTGGAGAGAAGCAGTATGTATTAACAGAATTTTACTTTCATATCTCCAAATTGTGTAAATATACAATTAAGCCATATACTTGGATGCTTAGCTTTTTGTTGTAATGTCTTATATCAAAATATTCCGTCTTAGATCTCCATTTTCAATCTTTATGATCTGGGACAAACGTTCACTTCTCCACCAAGCTTACTATTCTTCCTTTGGAAACAACTGACCTCCTGTTTTAATTCCTGCATCACTTTAATCTCTACAGAGTACACTCTCCTCCTTCCCCATCTACTCGCTGGGCTGCTCAGCAGTTCACACTGTGGTGGTTTTGTATTCTCCATTTACCTCTGTGCATTGTATCCTTCTATGGTTAGTTTCACTCAAGCCTGCTGCCTGGATACATTCCCAGCACGTCTTGTGAGAAAGAAATGTGGCTACCAGATACTGAAACTCTCAGGCCATCGGATCTGCACTTGCTCCTCATCCTTTGCAAGCTGCAGAATTTGTGTTCTCCATCTGTAGCAGTTCTTTCTAAGCCTGGGTCTGGAAAGGCCGTATGGTTATGCTTTATAAGTACAAAGGAGGGGACTGGCAGTTCCAACAAGGAAATAATAAAACAGCAACTGGAATCTATGGCCAAACCTGGGACTAATGTAGCAGCTTTTAAAATGGTATCCTCACCAGCACAAATTGAAAAACAAACAGTCATATATAGAACTGATGCTACGAATGATTATTTTAAAATGTGTTTCAAGGATGACTTTGATGGGATGCCCAATAAAATAATGGAAGAAACAATTGCTAAGCTATTTCTTCCTGTGCCCCCTCCCTTCCACCTCCGCATCACCTCCAGAGAGGCCGCAATCACAGACTCAGACGCTGTGTCATCATTATGTTCAAACTTTTTTTTTTTTTACACTATTGGGATCATCAACAAAACTTTGCCAATGAAGAGAGGAAAAATAAGAGCAGACTTATACATACAATTCTGTGGTCACACAGAATTGCTCTCTGAGAGGAAGGCTAACAGTTTTGTGCAAATCTGTGACTCCTCTGCATTAAGATTTACACTCTCTTTGGGAATAGGAAGATTTAATTGAAGCCATCAAGAGTGCCACAAGAAAATAATGGTGGCTGTTCTAAAAGTTGTCCCAGTCCCCTTATAACCTGTTCATAGCAGACTGCAGGTGGAGGGCTTAGAGGCATCACTAGCTAGGAAATCTGCTTTTTTTTTTTTTAACCAATGGGCAACTTATAGTCCTGAGTGTTTAGAGTATGAACAAGTTGCAGATAAGTCAGTGGCAGAATGTGTCCCTTTTATTGAAAGAGTTTACTGTATACCCCTCAAGATGTTACTTTAGTGTTGGTTTCACACACTTTGTGGGTATAGGTCCAATTTTTAATTCATACCCTCTGGGTAACATTTTTTTGGTGTCATAACAAAATTTCAACCCCAAACCACAGATCTCAGTGGTTTAGGACTTCTCTCCCAAACTGGTACTTGTAGCGGAAACAAACAGACAAAAAAAGTGACCAATTGCCACAAAATTTCCATTAACAAACAAACTTTAAGTATAGATGCCAGGAATTTATTATCAAATGCATGAAGTGGTGTAGGTCTTACGTACAAAAGACTTGTTTTGATAACATTTCAAAGTCTATTAATCACTTAAGAAGATTACAGCCTCCAACATATACTTTAAAGATCACAATGTAATTTACTCACTTGAGACATTTGAGCTTACTTAATAATCACTAAATTAACTTTCTGGTTCTCTTTGTCCCAAAGAGAATATTTGGTGTTGTATAATTACAAGGCCATTTGTTAGTGAGGGCTGAGAACATGTTTCTTCTAAAGAGAAGATTTCTAGTTGACTAAAACACAGACTTTTTTTTCTATAGCAAATGCAGCCACTCCTGATGAGACCTGATAGACTAGTATCAGATGGGGAGGAGAGGAGGACCTCCCCTATCAGTGGACTGGGGTGGAGAAAAGGGAGGGAGGGTGGGCTTGGGAGGGGAAAAGCAAGGGAGCTACAGGTGGGATACAAAGTGAATAAACTGTAATTAATAAAAAAAATATATCTTAAAAAATAAAATAACATGTTTTATAATCATTAATACTAACTAATAAATTTTCATTATAGCAACCTATAAAATAAAATAATGTAACAAAATAGAAAGAGTACAGGGACGGAAAATGCATAGATAGAGTATAGACTTAGCAAAGATGGTCACTGACTGACCATAGGGCTTTCTTTGCTTAAGTCACAACTATCCTGACTGAGCTTTTTCATAGTCTGATTTATCATCTTAGAATTATTACAATCAATTTTCAAACATCATTTAAAATTAATTTAAATTAAAGATTAGTATAATAACACTAAATGTAAATATATAGTGGCTTAATAACCATTTCCAATTAAACATTCTCAAGCAGTAACTTACGCTAATTGTGTTAGAAATAACAGTGCTCAATGAATAAGAATAGGTTCATACTTCAAACTCTTAGTTTTTGGTGGAATAGTCTAAAACACTGTGCTCCTGATTAGGATTTTGCAGAAGCCATGTCTATCAGAGACACAATGACAGAGCATGATATTGGTCTTTCTTGAGGTCCAGGAGGGTCAGTGTAGTAGCTTTGTCACATTTCTGCTGGCCAGTGGTTGAATGAATAAGAGATCTCTACCTAGTCAATGCATTTTGTCAACTAAATTATCATTTTTCGTAGAGACTCTGTAACAACTTGTTAGTGATTCCTTTGTGTATATTCTTAGATGGGGGCTTACATCACATTCTCAAGAAATGTGCAACCTCACAAAAGTTTCTTGGGTGTTTAATGCCAGAAGAGCTCAACATTTATCCAAACAGAATTCTAAGGGACGATGCATTCAGTCCTGATGTGACTTGATGTACAGGCATGGGTTGTTAGTAATGGTGGGAGCTCCCCTTTCCTGAGGAACAGGGCAGGGGGAATAGAGGGATCCGGAGGAGGAGGCTACAATCAAGGTACAAAGTGAATAAATAAACTAATTAATTTAAGTAAACATGTGACTATCCTAAGGTCAGCCCTTCCTTTTTTTCTGAGATGAAGCTAATTACTTTTGTTTATACATTTATAAAAACATCATGTAGTTTTCATCAACTCATCACTCTATTTCCTTTTCCTTTTTCAGACTTATGTGACACATAAAATACACTTGTCACATATTAGTGAACTCTGTGAAGTGCTAGAGTAAATGATGCCCATAATGACTTCCTCCAAACTCAACAACACATTGCCCGAGAGAGCTTTGGGCCCTTCCAGACCTAGGTATCTAAGACTTGAGTCTTAAGCTTATGCTGAATGCCCCTGGGGAATGCACTATCCATGTTCAGGCCCCACAGACGGTGGCAAACATGCACGGACGTAAAGCATTTTCTTGTGTCTGAATATACTCAGTACTAGATATAAAATGTGTTTCTTTCATCATGCTCAAGAAAGTGAGCAATGTTTTCTTACACTCAATTAATGGAAAATGTAAATGTGCTGCTCTTGTTATTTAAAGTATGCTCAAAAACAAAGAGGTTAGCTTCAGTATAGAATAAGAGAATAATATTGTGCAATGATATCTTAAGAAGAAAAAACCTGAGGACTTTAATTTATTGGAAATTCTTTTTTTTTTAGCCTTTCCTTTTTTTATATATTAGTTACAGTTTATTAACTTTGTATCCCAGCTGTATCTGCTCCCTCATTCCCTCCCAATCCCACCCTCCCTCCCTTATCTCCTCCCTGCCCCTTTCCAAGTCCACTGATAGGGGAGGACCTCCTCCCCTTTCATCTGACCCTGATTTATCAGGTATCTTCAGGACTGGCTACAAAGTCCTCCTCTGTGGCCTAGCAGGGATGCTCCTTCCTTGGGGGGCGGGGGGTGAGAGCCAGCCATTGAGTTCATGTCAGAAATAGTCCCTGTTCCCCTTACTAGGAAACCCAGTTGGATAATGAGCTACCATGGGCTACATCCAATCCGAGGTTCTTTGTTCATTTATTTTTAATCTTACTGGTTTACAAAGTTCTTAACATGGAATACACACACACACACACACACACACGGTATCACACACTGTAGCAATCACACATATACACAATGCATAATCCTGCAATTACACATACTACTCTGAGCTCAAAACTTTATTGCCTCTTCTGTTTTGTCTTTCCCCGTCTATCACCTAGCATGTAAAACATGTTTTGCTCCTTTCTTGTTTATTGTCTGTAGTGATCACAAGATTTTAAATTCCATTAGGACAGGAATTATTTTTCCACTTCACTAAGCCAGTGATTGTAATGCACTAGGATAAATGTGTTTAGCATATCCTAAGCACTTGATGAGTATCTGTCAATGAACAGAGTAATTTGCAGTCAATTTTCCTTAAAATACAGAGAAGAGCATGCACAGGTCAGTCAAAAAAGAGTGGCATTAGGCAGACTTTTGCTTTGTTTTGTTCACAATGGAAGATGCTGTTGGCTACATGTACTTTTATTTTAAGATCTTGGTAATAACAATTATGTCCTTTTTACTTTTGCCTGCAATGATTTCAGTACATTTATTTATGAGAATTAGCATAAAAGCAATAAAAAGCTGGTGGTATTAGCAAAGGGAGTTCTGAGAAGTTGACTCAGTAATGACCATCACCTGGTGGAGTTGGGATTGTGGTCATGGTCTGTTTATTTCTTACAGACAATCCAGCCAGAGGAATATAAAACAATGTCACATGTATGTTATCAGATAATCCCCAAACAGACTGGAGACATCTGAAGCGTTTCTACCTCTTAGGATGGTTAAAAATGGAGATGAAAGAATCTCAGAGACTAGGCATTAAAAAAAAAACAAAAAAAAACAAAAAACTATACAAGTAGTGTGTGCGTGTGTGTGTGTGTATGTGTGTGTGTGTGTGTGTGTGTTTAATTGCCCTGATTTATCAACCTGATGTGATGTTCATGAAGAGTCACAACATGGCCAGCAAAGGAAGATGGGAACAGCTAAGAGGGAAGGCAGCAATCTGTTTAATGAGTTAAAGTCAGGCTTTCATGCTATCATGTAACACGTGTGCCCCCAAAGCACATTTGGGCCATCAACAGTCATCTTAAGCCTCAGAGAGAATTCATCACAGATTGAACAGCTTGAGCTATCATGGAAGTTTCTTTTGCAAACAGCTTCTCACGTAGCTGTAGGTGGATGCAATGAAATGGAACCTCTCAGGAAAAGGATAGAAATTTAAGACAAGAATTTTGCCAAACACAAAACTCAGCTCAGTTTTCAAGCATTGAGAAAGTCTTACCTGCTAGCTTTTCATCATGGTTAGTCTCAGGAGAGTCAGTGTTTGTGTTCACACTATTTATATCAAAACATAGCAAAAATTTGACCACAGGTTTTCTTATGGAAAGAAATATACTTATAAGTATGTAATGAGTTAAAGGCAAATGTTTGTGAATAAACACATTTAATTTGACCATTAGGTACTATTTTTCCTAATCAACTACATAGTTTTATGCCTAAAATTTCTCTGTTATAATTCGAAATCATCTTATAGTCTTCTATTTGTTGCTAAGACCATATAGGCACACAGAATACTTGATACACATCAAAACTACAAGCATTTTTCCAAGTGACCACATAGATCTAAGGTCAAACACTGGCTTTCAACTTTCCAGGCAAGGTTCTCCAAAGTTCTAAATTCATTTGGACAAAAGTCATTACTAATTACACTGGCAAAATACTAGTTGGCATAGACCTACCATGTACCTAACCTCAGAAAGATTCAGCTATGCTGCTGTCTCTGTAAGGAGCCTCTGGGTGGTACCTGACTCCAATGTCTGTTCATTTAGAAACATCCCACCATCAAAGGCAGAGGTTCTCAACCTTCCTCATGTGGTGACACTTTAATACAGTCCCTTGTATTTTGGTGTAATTTTTCTACTATTATGAATCATAATATAAATATCTGATATGCATGATATCTGATATGCAACTCCCAAAGAGGTTGTAACCTACAGATTGAGAACTGCTGATCTATTGCATTCCCCTGAACATACCAGATCTTATCCAAATTGCCCCACCATGGAAATCATAAGCTTAGCACCAATGTTCATCCTATGGGCATCTCATCTTCATTACTTCAGGGAGTTTCCCTCCTACCATTATATACATCAGCACAACTATGCCTCACAGACAATCAGCAGCCACAGTGTCTAATATCTCCAGTGTCAAGAGAGAGAAAGGGAGAGGGAAAATAAGATGGAAGAGTGGGAAAGGGAAATAAGAGAAGGAGGAGAATGAAGAGGAGGGGTTGGGGAGGACACAGAGGAAAAGAAGGAGAAGGAGGAGGCGGAAGAAATGGAGAAGGAGGAAGGGGAGGAGGAGGAGGAGGAGAAGGAGAAGAAGAAAAGTTAGATCTCTAACCGCAACCACACTTTCAGTTTCAGTTCAGTCATATCTTTCAAAATAGATCCTGACATGTCAAACACAAGACATCCAAATTCAGAGTCATTCACTTCTACTTAAAAAATTATTTATTCTTATTTATTGTTATAGCTCTATGAATAAAAATTGTTTGAACAATAAATTTAATGTTTCATTCCTATATTGAAAAATTAATTATTACATTTTTCAAACATTCCTTTTACTAGACATATTTATTGATAGTAATTAACCGTCTCACAATAGGACATGACAGTTTATTTTGAATTGATATGAGTTGCATAGTTGGCTGAAAATATCAATGCAGGAATGATAACAATGATAGTAACTGTTTACTACCCTGATGAGAAGTCCTACTTCTTAAGAAGACAATACGTTTTAAACATGAGATAAAACCACTTTAGCTGATACTATTAAAAGATATTTCAATGATTTAACTTTTTCAATATAAATAACTAAAGTGAAATAACTGTGTCTATTAATCCATGATAAGAACTATTTTCAAATAGTTGGATTTTTTTTCTTCTTTTGATATTTTCAGACAGGATCTTGTTCTTTGACCCAGGTTTTCTTTACCGTGTAGTAATAATCCTACCTCAGCCTCCTCCTGCATACTACAGTTTAGAAACATGAAGTACCAAACCCGCTCTTGTAACTTTTATCTGATAGATTTACAACTCCTCTTCACAGAGAAAGGAATGTATATGGAAAACTTCAGACATCAAAGTATTTATCTGGGACACTGGATAGAGCAAATCAGTGGTAAGAAAGAAAGAAAGAAAGAAAGAAAGAAAGAAAGAAAGAAAGAAAGGAAGGAAGGAAGGAAGGAAGGAAGGAAGGAAGGAAGGAAGGAAGGAAGAAAAAGAGAGAGAGAGAGAGAAAGAAAGAAAGAGAGAAGGAGGGAAAAAAAGCTACTGCCATACAAAAATGGTTCTGACAGAATACAGGGCGGCCCAGAGAGCTGAAGCTCTGTTAGCTATTACTGACAAACTAGGCACTGTGCATATGTCTAAAGTCAGGCCGGAAATGGCATTTGAGAACTTGGAAGGCATATACAGCAAACTTTTATATAAAATATAATTTATACCAAACACAGATTTGACTAAGGTTTATTTCATCAACATTCAACCACTCTGAAATGCTAGGTAAAAGCACAGGGTTTGGAGTGGGGGATCAGGCTGGATTGAAATCTGGGCTAAGTTATTCACTCTGCCAGTGGCATTGAAAAAAAATTACTAAATCTCTCCATGCTTCTGTTTCCCCAATTATAAAAGAACAATGAAAACCACTGGGTTTTTATAGGGATCAAGTAGAGTATTTCATTGTAAGGATTTAATCGCTGTTTCACAGAAAAGGCTTTTTCATTGTTGGCACAGCTAACGTTAAAGAGACTCACAGGGTCATCAGGCAAAACCAACCTGCATGCATGAGCTGAAGGCTTCATAACTATCATCTTCTATGGTAGTCACAGAAATCATGTGGATGACCATATATCGACCCTTATACTGAGGTCACGGTGGGAGCCCTAACAAGTTCAATAAACCTAGGTCAGGACACTAATCTATCATTCCAGAAACCAAGACCAGAACCTTACCTCTAGATATTTACATATTTCTACCAAATTTCTTATTGTCTACATTGCCCCTTCCCTTTTAAAGATAATTTTAGAATTTGAGGGTTTTTAAGGCCTGAACATTCTAGAGATACAGTGTGCAAGGCTAAGAATTCCAGAGACTTGTCTGGGCTCTGGTAACTACACTATTTTTATGTCTTTGCCCATCCTATACACATCTCTGAGAACATTAGGAAACAATCCCTTTGCTCATTGTCCCTATCAAACAGCAGTGTGAGAAATAACAACATAGCTCATAATCGTGGAGGGATAAAATGGGACAGTTTCCAGGGGAAAGCGCAAATTAGGGTCTAAGACAGATAAGAGAAACATTGCTGCTAGTGTGTTAGTGTTGTGCCAAAGACAGGATGGATTTCCCTTAGACAGGAAATGCTGAGAGAGAAAGAGGAGGTACTGATATGTGATAGGAGCTGACAGATGCCCTACAGATGCCCTTCTATTAGAGCAATCATAATCCCTGAGTTTCCTATGTCTTCACTGCCTTCCTTCCTCCTAGTCCCTTCCTTTCTCTTCTGTGATCAACATGATCTAAGTTTCCCCAGCTTGGAATAAAAGATAAAAATAGTTCGTCTGAGTAAGTCTTAGTTGGCGGTTCCTTATTCATTAGTCTCCTTTAAGAAATCTCACCACTCATTATAATCTTTCTTTTATGCCTTACATTTTCAACCTACAACAATTCATATCTCTTCACTAGTCCTCAGAAAGAAACCTCACTGTGAAATTCCTCAACCATGTCATCTTTCTCATTTGGCTTCTTGTTCCTGCTAGAAGCTTCATCACTAGTTCTTTTCTCCTTTGTCACATTAGTTTTCTCCTTGTTTCCATGTTGTACTTTTCTCTGGGTTCCCTGAATTCTTTGTCTCAGTATCCTTATCTTTACTGGGGGGAAACATCTTATCTCCTGTTCTTACACTGCATACCTAACTTGGGCACCTCTTTGATCCTTTTACCTAGCTGTGCCTATCCTACCTTTCCAGGCTGATTTCTTGTGCTTCCCATCTAGATGCCAACCATCCAGGTCCTCAGGTACCCATGTTGATTCAGAACTACATGCTTCTGTTATTTCTTCTTTAAAATCTTCCTCATCAATGTATAAAACACACCCTTATGCTGATGGTTCTGATCTTAGGAATGTTGTGAATCAAGAAGCAGTCCAACTCCTTTGCAATTCTATTTTCCCCAAAAGAATATTTCCCTCAAAAACACCTCCCTGAAATAGGCTGTTTTTCTTCACAGCTTAGTGGAATGTTATGTTATTCAGAATTCAAGAGACCTTTTCACAATTAAGTATTTAATCAGTGAAGAAATTTAGAGTTGTAGTGGTTAAAGAAGGATACCACCACAAAGCTAAGAAGGCTAGAAGGGGGTTTCTAGCTGAGGGTCTCAAACAGGCCAAAGAAATTTGGGGATGAATTAATATCTAACAAAAAGACCATAGTCAGAAACCTTAATCTGCATAGGTTATGAAATATTTATGTTCATCCAACAAGATTTTATTATAGAAGGAATTTGAAAAGAATAAAATTTTAACAACTTCTGCTTTCCAAATGTCATTTCTAAATATGATATCCTTCATAATGTTTTATGTTTATGAAAACTTTTAAGCAGGTTCCTTAACCTGACATAAGTGATAAAATGCCATTAAGATATTTTACAAGAGGGCATGGATAGGACATTCTTGTTGTTGCATGCCCAGATTCTTCCTGGATAGAATATATATTAAATGACCTGGGATAGTTTCCAAAACTTTGACCTGGAGTTGCTGTCAGATATGTCTCCTCTATGACAACATTAACACAGAGAAATGTGTGCAGTACATCACTCCATTTGTAAGTGAAATACTCACTATAAATAATGCAGAGACATTGATGTTGTGTAAGGGAGTAAAATGATTGTGGAAAAATAAAATGCAATGATAGTAGCCACAACCAAACACTATGTCAGGTTTCAAAGCATTGCTAACACCACTTTAATAAACCAGTCTCTTGTTAACATTACCAAGAGTGAAGTAATAACTGTAAAGTAATAAAGAAAACTAATAAATAACCTGTTCCCATCAGCAAAGCATCAACTTAAATAATGTTGAATTCTACTTTGGAAATTGATTAAAGTGGTCATAAAATGTTTCAAAATTAAATTTGTTTTAAAACAAAAATTTTCAATTTAGTTCATTTTCATTTCCCTTTCAAAATTGTGAAAGACTGGTACCAATTAAAAAGCAGCTAGGGCCTCATGGGCCTTTACAACAGAAAGCATAAAAAAATGACTAAGATTGCCTATTTGGTAACATGGCCAGTTGAGAAGCGAAAGGTAGTGTGATTTGAGTCTGAATGCATTCTCTCTAACCAAGGTTACCTTATCTTCCCTCTCCTGAAGGGAGTGTGTGGAAAACAATGAATCCATCTATACTTAGATGTCATATTTTAGTAGTGGCCCAAAGACTAAGAAAATGCAGGCTGCTTGGAAGTAGGAAGGTTTCTTGCCTTGTGCATGAATTTCAAAGTCAAATGTGAACCTGCATTAGCATCCCTAAGCCTACACTGCTGACTTTGGCTGGTGGTTAGTGTCACAAGCAGCACTTGGAGAGTTTGAGGAGACAAGGTCTCTGGAGTCTTGTTTTTAATATTGCTATGGATATTAGCAATATCCATCTTCTAGAAATGGATCATGTCATCTTTTAGAAATGATCCATCTTCTAGAAATTTTCTATTAAGAGTCCAAGCCATGCTGATCAAACTGTCATCAATGTTGGGAGACAAGAGCTGCACCAGCCAATCTGAATTCTTCTAAGAGTGTGAACCTGTTTTGGAGACCATCCAATGATGAGGATCCGGGAACTACCATACATTTACGTGAAGTGCTTTGCCATTGGTCTTTTTGTTTGTTCTATATTGCTTGTTATCTGCCACCTGCTGGACACCTCCTGTGGTACACATTCAGAAGAGCTCTTCCAGTCCGGGCTGACAATTTTGGCTCTCCAGAGAAGGACAATAGAATTATTAGGAAGGATTTCTTGACTTGAAATCTATTTATTCTGTTTTCTCGGTGCCCAGAGCCTAATCTGAAGCCGAAGATGCATTTCAGACCTCAGCTAGAAATAGATTGGTTTTAGTTGTTGTTTTATTTGTTTTGCTTTTAAATTGGTTAGGATTTACATTATTATTATTATTATTATTATTATTATTATTATTATTATTATTTTGCCAAAACATCCAGCTCACTGAAAAATCCTGTAAGTTTACAATTAATTATAGTCCTACTTCCTATTTTTCTTAATTGGTAGAGTTATGGGTGAGCAGCCATGTTTGGTAATCAAGTGCCCTATGTGTGGTCTTTCTTGTCTTTTTGGAAGGGTAGGTTTTGTGGTGGACACACTGAATTCCATCCTGTAAGTCAGCAATGAAATAAGTGATACAACAAACTTCGTGAGACTGGACAGTGTTTCTTTTGCTCTGTAACAAGAATCTCCTCTAAAGTTGGGCTCTTTATGATGCAATTTCTTCATAATGATGACTTTGAAGCTCTACTTGCTGACATCCATAGCAATATTAAAAACAAGACTCTAGAGACCTTGTCTCCTCAAACTCTCCAAGTGCTGCTTGTGACACTAACCACCAGCCAAAGTCAGCAGTGTAGGCTTAGGGATGCTAATGCAGGTTCACATTTGACTTTGAAATTCATGCACAAGGCAAGAAACCTCATATCCAAAGCAAACTCTCATGCTGTTCTGCGGTTCCCCAGAACAGGGTCTCCCCATTCCCACTGAGAGCTCTGGATACCAAGCCAAGACATTTCTTCAGCATAAAAACCCTCTCCACCCAAATGTGTAACTAAACTCCTAAGAAAAGGAAAACTACTTTGGAATAGGAATCAAAGGGCCTTTACATAGTTACCCAGTGAGTTAAAACACTGCATATTCCTTTTATTTAACATACAGCCATTTCCTGGAATACTGGGCTCTAACAGTGATTGAAAACACAGTATGAGATAGTTATTTTACACCAGACATGTTCTGACATTCACAGGATTCAAATGCCTGGGGAAATTTAAATCATCATTAGTCTTCTAGCTCCCTTGGATCTATGATCAAAGCACATATGCACTCACATATATAAAGATGAACTTTCAAGCCTCTTCTGTGGCATCTGCTCTAAGAAAACTCCCAGCACTTACTGCACAATTGTAACTTCAACTTGGTTATGTTTCCCACCTTCAGGGTTAACACTAATGGACAAACCAACAACTATACTAACAAAAACAAAAACATGGCATTGCTTTGGACTAGAATAAAGTTGATGTCTAACTCCAAAATATTTTCTTAAAAAGAGACAATTTATTCATCTATAAGTAACTTTCACTTTTAAGAAAAATAGCCTTAATGTGTCAAATCAACATTTATTAATCTGAACAGAAAGATAAATAAATAAAAATTATGAATATAATGTAATCCAATAAGAACACATTTCTTAGATTCACTTTAGCTACATTGGATCCTAGGATTGGGTTTATTTCTTATTATAGAAAATACAGAAGGCCCTAATAGAACTTATTTCACTAAATACAGCTTCATATTCTAGTAAATAAAGTGCCACTAATAGTTTTCTGAATATCAGGTCCCATACATATTTCTAAATCACAAAAAAAAGAAAAAGAAAATTGTGAGACTGAATCCGAGTCCTACCATTTAAATTATGTAGATTTCAGCAAATTCCCTAACCTGTCAGACTCCATGTTTCTTTTTATCATTTATCTTTTTGTTTTTATTGTTAAAGTTTAAGTAACATTTGTAAAGAACTTATATAATCATAGGACAAGTATCTCTCAATACATACTAGCTATGATAAAATTTTGTAATAACCAGAATTTTTTCCTTTTTTCTTCTTTATTTATTTGTTTTTATGTATTTCAATTTATTCACTTTGTATCCCAGCCCTAGCCCCCTCTTACATTCCCTCACAATCCCATCCTCCTTCCCTCTTCTCCTCTCATGCCCCTTCCCCAGTCTACTGATAGGGGAAGTCCTCCTCCCCTTCCCTCTCACACTAGCCTATCAGATCTCATCAGGACTGGCTGCACTGTCTTCCTCTGTGGCCTGGTAACCCCACCTCCCAACAGGGGGAGGTGATCAAAGAGTCAGGCACTGAGTTCATGTCAGAGACAGTCCCTGTTCCAATTACGAGGGAACCCACTTGGACATTGAGCTGCCATGGGCTACATTTGTGTAGGGGTTCTAGGTTATCTCCATACAGGGTCCTTGGTTGGAGTATAAGTCTCAGAAAACACCCCTAGACTCAGAAATTGTAGTTCTGTTTCTTTCTTTGTGGAGCTCCTGTCTCCTCCAGGTCTTTCTCTCTCCCCCCCCCTTCTTTCATAAGACTCCCTAAACTCTGTCCTAAGTTTGGCTATGAGTCTCAGTATCTGCTTTGATACCCTGCAGGGTAGAGTCTTTCAGAGGCCCTCTGTGGTAGGCTTCAGTCTTTTCCCTGTTTTCTCCCTGTTCTGATGTCTATCCAATTTGCCTTTCTGAATGAGGATTGAGCATCTTACCCAGGTTCCTCCTTCTTACTTAGCTTCTTTAGGTGTACAGATTTTAGTATGTTTATCTTATATGTCGAATATCCACTTGTAAGTGAGTATATACCATGAGTGTCTTTCTGCTTCTAGGATACCTCACTCAAGATGATCTTTTCTAGTTCCCACCATTTGCCTGCAAATTTTATTATTTCCTTGTTTTTAATACCTGAGTATTATTCCATTGTGTAAATATACCACAATTTCTGGAACCATTACTCAGTTGAGTTATACAAAATGTGCATTTTTTTTGGTCTTTGTTAAACATAAGCATGTAAGACAATAGTAGATTAAACTAGCAACAGAAACTATCATCATAAACTGGTGTAGGAGGTAGAGCTAGTACCATTCATAGCAAAATGGTAACTACTAGCCAGGGCAACTAGCGAGCACTAGAATGTATGTATCATAACTATAAACAGAACAGACACCAATTAATGAGTATGAATCATCTAACTAATATCACTAATACACGTATACTGAGAATTAAATAAAATACATGCCAGGTGTTAAGAAATCAACACAAACAAATGAAAAGCGTGAAGATGGAGAGTGATACACGGCCTCATAGCTCAGGAGCATGGTCACCATCCTCTGCCGCGAGATGGCACTGAAGAACAATATAATAATGAAACAAGCTTTGTAGTTATTCGAAGAAAGCATATCCTGGTGGGAAGATGAGAGACACAGATGATTAGTATGGGGTCTGGCGCACACACTGTGATCTAACTGTCAGTGTTACTCCATTATTTTGAGTAAGGAAATGAGTTACACCGACAGCATGGAAAATGAAGGATTCAAAAAGACTCCTCTGAACTCTTGGAGGAAAGAGTGGTGTTAAAGGGGTTTGATGAACTTGACAGAGAACGTGGCTTGCATAACGATTTACACGCGGCAAGCTCTGCCACGTGACTCATTCTGGGTGATTTAACAGCAGAGGTTCTAAACTATCTCCTGTTGAGTAAACTAACGACGACAGTGCTTAAACTGGCTGAGATCAGATCGCTATTAAATCACAGAGGTGGAATCCCACTGCTATTGCTCTCACTTTGTGCCCCTCAGTCATTTGAAATTTAGCATCCTAAAGGTTGAGAGACCATTATTTCAGGGGAAACGGAATATTTTCAGTATGTACAGAAATACCACGAAGTAGAAGTTGAAAGTCTCATTAGTTCTCTGTATAGGACCCTTTTGGTCAAACACTACAGCATGGGCATTCACACCGAGTTTGCCGTACCTTTCCATCATGCTCTCCCCAAACTTCACCAAGAAACCTGCTTTGCCCAGTGGACAGCCAGTGGAAGACACACCACTTTCGAGCGGAAGCTTTAACTTTGTGTTCTCTCCACTCTCCTGTTTCCATCTGTCAGGATTGTCTGCGTACCCCACTTAGAGACTGTGCTTCAGCTTGGGTTTCGAGATAAAGGACGGTGAAAGCGATTCTTGAATAGTGAAACAAGAATTTAAGCTTTTACTTGATGTGTTACTTCTGCAGGTATACCAAAATCTGGAGCTCAAAGATCAGGAGTATGCATTGTTCATGCAGATGACCTGAGTTCATGATGTGCCCAGTACCGCACACAGGTGGTAGCAACTGCATGTAACTCCAGCTCCAAGGGATCCAGTGTGCTCTTCTGGACTCCGTGAGTGCCTGCTCTCACATGTACTCAGACCCACACATTGACATACGCATACAAACATAATTAAAAATAAATCTGAGGCAGAAGAAATGGCACAGCAACTAAGAGCACTTGGAGCTCTTGCAGTGCACCCTAGCACCCACATCTAGTGGCCCGTAACCCTCTGTAACTCCATGGAATCCAAAGATGACTCTGGTCTCAGTGAGAGCCCGCAGGTATATGCAAATCAATCTCTCTATGTCTGTCTGTCTGTCTTTCTCTTTGTCTCTCTCTTACTCTCATTTGTTGTTCTCTCCCTTTGTTTCCCTGCATCTATCCCTCACATAAAAATAAATATTAAAAACTCTTTAAAAGGTTTAAAAATAAAATAAATATTTTTAACAAACAGAAAAAAAATCTAACTGAATGTTAAAAGTTGAAATTCGAGAGATTTTTCTCTTATGGAGACTATAACTGGACTTTTATGCTGAGGGTGTATTTAAAGGTATTTTTGTTTTAAGCACACTGAATGACTACAAAGAATCTTCTAAGGAATAAAATAAATCTACTATATAGATTTTTTTAATGACAAGGAGGGTTAAATAAATATGCCAATTCAAATGTGACAACTAAAGCTAGATGTTAAGCACCTGTAGATATTATATGATTCAAAGACTTACAAAGCACACACATATTAAAAGAGGCTCTTGAAAACAAAAAAAAAAGAGAAATAGTTAAGAATTTCATTTTAAAACCATTATTGGAGTACTCAATCTAAAAAGAAATACATCTCAGAATATCTATAGTGTCTGAGGCCACAAATGCATAAAAAAGGTAACTCTTTTTATATTATAACAAGTCCTGAAGTGACAACAATGAATTAATCAAGAGAGTAACTAAAACAACCTAGACATTTCCAAGTACTTCCTTAATTCACAAATTTAAAA
Organism: Meriones unguiculatus; assembly: GCF_030254825.1. Taxonomy (NCBI): domain Eukaryota; kingdom Metazoa; phylum Chordata; class Mammalia; order Rodentia; family Muridae; genus Meriones; species Meriones unguiculatus. The sequence continues at coordinate 118,448,331 of NC_083350.1, forward strand.
TAATGAATAGGAAAACATCCTGGGATTAACACTAAAATATATATATATATATGTTCCTGGAAGATGGGGGGGGTGAAATATCTAAAAATGTATTTGACCATTAGACGAACATAACTTGTATACAGTACAAGATGCATTTGAGCCAAGATTTTGAAAGTCAACTCATCCATATTGTCTTCACTTTTGTTTTGTTTTATTTTATTTTATTATTATTTTTTTTTATCAGTTACATTTTATTAACTCTGTATCCCAGCCGTGTTCTCATCCCTCATTCCCTCCCAGTCCCTCCCTATCTCCCTCATCTCCACCGTGCCCCTTTCCAAGTCCACTGATAGGGGGGACCTCCTCCCCATTCATCTGATCCTGTTTTATCAGGTATCTTCAGGACTGGCTGCAAAGCCCTCCTCTGTGGCCTAACAGGACTGCTCCTCCCTTCGGGGGTGGGGAGGCCAAAGAGCCAGTCATTGAGTTCCTGTTAGAAATAGTCCTTGTTCCCCTCACTTTGGGAAACCAATTGGTTACTGAGCTACCACAGGCTACATCTGAGTGGAGGTTCTAGGTTATATCCATACATGGTCCTTGGTTGAATGTCAGTCTCAGAAAAGACCCTGTGCCCAGATATATTTGGTCCTTGTGGAGCTCCTATCGTTTGAACTATTTTTGACAATTTCATGCAGTGTATTACAATCATATTCTCCCCCATACTCTTTCTCCTAACATCTCCCAGACATACTTCAACCCCTTACATCTTCATGTTCTTTAAAAACAAACAAATATACAAAAATGTTGATACCATACACTCATGGGTATGAGGCCATCCACAGGACTGGAATACAGTCAACCTACCAGTGGCCACACCCTCGAAGAAAACTGACACTTCCTCCACCAAAAGCCACCGACAGTTCCACACTGTTGGTAGAGTGTGGTCTCAGGAACAACTTCCGACATCGCGTTAGAATGTTGACTGCCTTGACCTTATGCAGCTCTTGTGCCAGAAACTATAGCTCCTGAGTTCATGAGTGTAGTGGTCTTATGTCAAGAAGACAAGGTTGTTTTTGTTTGTTTGTTTGTTTTTGTTTTTGTTCCCAGTTCTCCATGTCCTTTGACATTAAAAAAATCTTCTCACCTCCTCTTACATGGATTCAACTTGTAACTTTATTTTATATCCAGTAGCCCTTGTTTCTAATAATTTTGACAGTAATTGCAAAATATAAGATACATTAACAGCTTGACAGTCTTTGTGCATATTGTTTTCACATGGAGACCTCCCTTACTTTGGAACTGGAAGTATATTTTATCAGTTTTATAATGGGAGGATAATGGTCGGTATCATTATTGCCTATTACATTAAAGCTCAAGAAATCTGATATTACTCTTCTAAAACCCACACTAATTTAGCAATCCAGACTTTTTGGGTTCTTCTGTCCTTAAGAAATCATATTTACCTGTAAATATAATTTAAAATACTTCCTTATTTGACCCTAAGCTCTTCTTTTTCCCAATTATTCCCATAAAAAATAATGCTTACCAATTACAAAATATGTCTTTGTGCCTCATATCGAACAGTCATGGCTGGCACATGTAGCAAAGGAAACAAAATATCACTGGCCTCTATTAAAGGCATAGGTTTTGTTTGCTTTTTACTATTGTCTAGAAGTAAGGTCTCATTCTATTGTACAAGCTGGCCTTGAACTTGTGATCCTCCTATCTCAGCCACCTGAGTGTAAAGATTGCAGGTATGTATCTTCATAAGGCAATTCCATGTATTTCACTTGTATTTAAGAAAATATAAACTAAAACTTATTAATCATAACAAATCACATTTTTTTAAAAAAGTAGACCATTGTGGAAAAAGACTAAGTATCACAGTTTTTAAAAAAATGGAAGCCCCCCAAAATTGCCTAAATTAGTAAGATGGTTCAGCCAATAAAAATAAGCCAATTAAAAGTGGTATATCACAAAGCCTGATGACCTGAATTTGATACTCAGTATCACATAGTAGTATGAGACTCCTTCATGTTGTCCTGTGAGCTCCACATGTGCATTGTAACATGTGGATTCACACACAAAGTATATAGATGCAAAAAGAGAATACATAAAAGTGCTATAAATATTCAGATGGAGAGAGTTATTGTCTATGTATATTAATAAGTAAATATCAATGATTACATGTTCTTTTAATTCGAAAAATAATCTTTCTCTGAAACCAAAAATCTGATTCAGCATATCACATCCAGAGTTTGATAGCAGCTTCCCTGTTATGCCAGTGATTTTAAGTAAGTGTGTCTTTCAGCAATCGCTATCTGATGCTGCCTTGAGGTTTAATATAAAAATAGAGGCAAAATAACAGCATTATAAAAAACACAACTCTGGCATTACTTCTGTCCTAAGGCAGAGGAAAGAAACCTCCAAAATCACTGGTCTCATGAGAAATTCAGACAAAGTTTCACATAAACAGCTAAGCCATTGGAAGCACGGCCAAAAGGAACATTAAGATTTTCCTAGGATTTTCTTGAAGTCTCACTAATACTAGTCAACAGGGTTGTCATCCTACTTGCTTTAGTAGCAGCATGAAACATGAAATTGTGATTAAGAGGCCCGCTTTCTGCAGCTGTCCAAGCTCTAGTGGGTAAGGATGAGATACTCAATTAGATTCCAAGTCTGAGCTGCACAGAAAGAGAACTACTGTTCTGTGCTCTACTGTTCTGTGCTCTGAGTTGAGAGGATGGAAGAGAACGACTATACAGTCTTAACCAGGGTAATCTGGCAGGAAAAAAGATGAGAGTGTCGCTGATACAGCAGCGCTGCTTACAGCACGTTGAATGTGTACTCATTCTTTCTCCTAGTGAGCATGTAAAGGGAATTAAGCCTGTGAGTAACTCAACCAATAACCTCCAAATTTACTCCCAGTGACTGGGTCATTGTGTATCAGCTTGAGATGAGGACCTGGAGGTAAATGGCTAAAACAGGACATATAAGCAGATGAAGCTGGAAGAAAGAAATGTCATTGTGAAATGAGATGGTTATAACTACATTGAAGAATCCCATTAAAATATTTACATATAAATTTACGGATAAACCCAATGAGCCACTTTAAATAATTAGTTGCTCCTGAATCAAACTCAGGCATACTATGTTGTATTCCTCCTCATGTCAAGATTCAAAGTTACAGATTCACTTGTAAGGCATTTAGTAGCATTAAAAGTGGCAACTGACTAATATGAAGAAACTTGAATTTTTTTTAGTGAACACAGGTGAAGCCATAATGTATCTTTAGGGCAATTCTTCATTTAATACATTAAATTATTATTTCAATAAGCAATAGCTACCTTCCTCATTAAAGCAATTTCATGTTTAATTTTCAGATAATATGTATCACTGCTTTGCTATTTCATACAAGGTGTGTAGAACCGCAAAGATAGCACCCCCATTCCTACTAAACTGTGTTTAAAAAGGGCCTACAACTCTTTACTTTGAGTGTGAGCATCATCTACCAAGTGATGTAAGCAGTAAGCTCTTGAGCAGATCCAGATGTAGAGATTGTCTTCCAAAAGATGGGGAGAAGACACACACAAGGCTGTTGTGGGATGCACAGAGGAAACTTGTTCTCAGCTCCTGTTAAGCTCAGTGATCACTACTGCTGCATCACCAAGAGGCTATCTACTATGAAAGGGAGTGATCCTGAAAATATTTTCAAAGGAAGGTTTACTATGGCAACTTTGTCATAAACCTCAGTCAAAAATAAATTTTATGAGGTGCCACAGAATGTGCAAGGCAGTGTGCTCATAAGAATGATAAAGTAGTTCTCTCTACGGCAGGGCTTATAGACACTCAATAAATACAAAGGAATGGGTTGACCTGACAGGTAGAAGTTGGCAGAAATTTATTTATTTATTATTTATTCATTCTTTTATGCTTGTTTTAAATACCTCTTCACGTAGCTCTTCAGAAGAAGGCTTGGATCTTTTCCAAGGTACAGATGCTCAAAGCACAATATTAAATGATGCAAACTTTGATAAAACCCCTATCTTCAGAGTTGCCAGGGATGAATTTAAAGTCTCCTACAGATGTGAGAGATGAAGGATGATAAAGAGGAGGATGGTAGGGTACCCTTTGTCATTCATTGTACTGGCCAATTGCCTTATTCAGTACTTACGACAGTTCTATAAAGTTAAGACTTAATATCTTAAGTTTACAACTTTGTAAATGAAAAGCTTTGGGGACTAGATACTCAGACACATGAATATAAGAGGCTAGATTCAAGCCCAGGTAATCTGAATATGGGTCTTCTACACTACCCAATCAGTTTTCAGAGATTTCAGCAATGAAGTACCCCTCATGTCCAAGGCAAATGTCTATCTTGGCTTTGACTGAACTCCATTCTGGATGCCCTTATCTGTTTTTACCTACACACTAAGAAAAGGAAAATCTTGCCGGGATGTCTTCTAAAGCAAACCCAGCCCTGAGCTTGTGGGTGCTGGCACTCTGAGGTAGTAGTTCTGTCTCTATAAGAGAAACACAAACATCCTGTCTACATATTCCCTTAGAAAATGTTCAGCAAACAGTTCCCTTCCAAGCTTCCATGTCAAAATGGAGTACATTTCATGTTTTACACCAAAGACCCGATCGGAGCCAAGTTTAAATTAAGAACAAAAGTCAAAGTCATGGCACATCAGTTGTGGGTTTGGCAATAGCAAGAAAAGATAGCCTCAAAGAAAACCCATACCTTTTATGGAAACCAAATATTGACCGCAATTGGCACACAGAAAACTGCACGGACAAACAAAACTGCTGGAAAAACAAATCCAAATTACATAGGAATCTGACACCCATTCTTTACGGTGGAAAAACCAAAGATAAAAATGAGTCATAATTTCATATTCTTGGAAAGGATAAATGCTCACCCATCTGGTAATACGTTTTAAAAATATTTCTCCAAAGATATCTAATTTTTCCAATATTTTCTCACATAACAAACCAAGAATAACTTCAATGTGTTAATGCCACAGAAGAACTGATTAATACTCAGTTGTGAAAGAAAAAAAAAAACCTTCAATGTGTGATAGGTACTGTATAATTTAAGAATACAAAATCTATTCTTAGAATCAAATAATATTTCTAGAAAACAAAAGAACAGTATGCCTGTATCTATGCCTATGTCTAGGCAGTCACAGATGCTGGACTTAGGGAGAAAAGGGCCATTGCAAAAGTGGCTCTGGGCCATCTTTCTGAAGCAGAAAGGTCACAAAGACTCTGTTGTCTCTTTCGTGACAGAGTGGCCTGATTTATACCTTAATACTCATCATTAACAAATTCCCACATGCTTATTGGCAGAAGAAAGAATATTCTGTCTGTTCAAAGAAAGACCTCGTTTGTCTTACTGAAATTACATAGAAGAACTCTTAACCCATCTCCAAAAACCAGTAAGAGCAAAAAGGAAGTTTTCAGAATCACTTCCTTCAACTGCTTTGTTCTGCGGCTTTTTTATTTTTTTGTCTTTTTTTTCCCCCAAGTTTTAATAGAATAAATGTGTTACTTATGCTGACCTTCCCTTTGAAATGCTAATGGCATGCTCTGGTGTGCTGTTATCCCACTTGTCTTTACACATTAAAATTATGAGAGTTCATTTCTGTCTCTAAATATTTCCCCGAGGTCCATAGACCATGCTTCCCAACGCACAGAAGGCTAATCAAGTATGAAAGGCCTAAGAAATCCTCTCTTACTACTGAGGCAGGAGGATTTTTCTTCATGCCTTCACATAATTTTCATTTTAATACTGCCTTTTGTTGGAAAAGGTAAGTTACTCATCAAACGGAAGGAAACACACCCCCCACACACACTTTACCCAGCTCTCTGACACAGTCCATTCTTGTAGAAGTATCAAGGCTATTTGTTGAAGATGTTGTTTTCAAAGAAAGAACTCAAGGACTAGAGAGCTGGCTTAGTGGATAAAAGAGCTTGTCGGGCATGCCAGACAACCGGAGTTAGATTCTTAAATCTCAGACTGGAGGAAAGTACCCTTAGCAGTGTGGCATAGTAAGTGTGTGTGTGTGTGTGTGTGTGTGTGTGTGTGTGTGTATACAAATACTAAAATCAAATACTTAAGAATTAACTTGGATAAGTACCGTTGGTAATTTAAATACTACAAGAAAACTCGCCAGCCTCTTTTGGACACGTCTCATCTACCAGTCACTTACTTAAAACAGACACGGGCCCCTCAGATACGGCCTTCCATCCGGGAGCACAGTGTACCGGGGACTTTCTTTGATCCTTACCACATTTCCATCATGCCTCCAGTTTTGATGTCTATTTTTAGCAACCACATCATACTGCTGGCTCATGTTAAATTTAGAAGTCATATATGGAGCTCCCACTCAACCTTTAAAACAGCATCATTTGCTATCAAGCTGGGTACCCAGGATCTAAATATTGCTCACATTGGTTTTTAAAAATAAGTGTTTATAACCTGTGATTAATATAAAAAAATTTAAAAAGAAAATTAACTAATTCATAAAAAAATAAGTGTTTACATTTAAATGTCACACCATTATTTTGATGTGTGCTGTCTTCCTACTTCCGTGTCTGGTTCCCTCCTCTGTTGCATTAAAACTCCCATTGTTTTATCATCTGCAGTATATCTTTGAGGCACTCATTTGAGTTTTACAGGTTCTTAAAGAGTTCTCTGCTTGAGCGAGTCAAAGCAAAAAACCTCAAGGTCTGATCCCTGAATGGCCCTCCACAGAGCAGAACTGCTCAGTGTCGCTGACTTTCTTCCTCCCATCATGGCTGTATCCCCTTGCCTGTTGACTTTCTGTCCAGTCATCACAGAAATACAGTATGTATAATTTTCCTTTCATTATGCCCCACTTCTAAAGAAAAACCTCCCCTTACTGCAGTTCTTCATAAAATCCAGGTAAAAGAGTGGTGACACTTGGCTCTTGAATGTCCCCTCCCCCACTGAAATACCATGCTATAATTTTGGTCACCAGTCTATATCGCTAAAGGAAGCATGTTAAAGAAGTTAACTTACTGGGACAATAAATGAAGTATTGGGATTGCAGGACATATCTGGAGCATACACTTGAGTGGAACACTGGGATTCGACCCCTGACCCCTTTTCTCTCTCTTATCCTCTAAGCTTCCATGAGGTCAACAGGCCTCTTTCACCGTGGACTCTTGTCCTGGGCTGGCCCAGAAACTGGGCCAAGCATCCTTCAAAACCTGGAGTCTAAGTAAACTTTTCTCTAATTCAGTGGATTTTTCTCAGGTGTTTGTCATACCGAAGAAAATGTGACTAGGAGAATCTTGTCTGATTCGTGCAGATTTGTTTTTCAACAATTAGAGTGTTTCTAATATGAATTTGTGCACCATCTTGATTTTCCCAGATGTAGTTTTAGTTAGCTGTATACATTTGAAGTGTATGCCCTGGCAGACAGAAGGACAAATACAGTCAAGTGAAAAACCACAAGCCCTGTAATACGTGGGAATTCCTACCTGCTTATCCTTTTTTGTTGTTTTATGTTGTGGTGAGAACATTAGAACGTATCTTAGCAGGTTACAATTACATAGCACAATACTGTTCGGTGACTACAGTCACGTTGCTACATAATAGAGACTTGGAACTCATCTATCTAAGAACAAAAAGTCCATACCCTTCAACCAATATATGCTCAGCACCCTCAATCCAGGTGTCCAGTAATTGTCATTCTACTCTGTTTCCGAATTCTACTTATGTTTGAGTCTCCCCATGAAAATATGATCATGAAACATGTATCCATCTCTCTCTTTGTTGGTTCACTTAAACATGAATTTTCTAAACTTCATCCATTCTGCTGCCAGGGGCAGAGCTGCTCCATCCTTCATGTGGTTGGCGAATACTCTACTGCGTGTGCCTGCATGTGATGACTGCTTTATTCATAAAAGGACACAGGTTGTTGCCTTGGTTTGACTAAATTTATCTAAATTTTTGAGGCAGATTTTAATCTAATCCTCCATCTTGACATGTAAAGGTTTTTGTTACTAAGAACATAAATTTGGGGTTAACAGTGAGTTTTAAAAAAGCACAAATAGAAATTGGAAACTGAATGTGGCAACTGAAGAGTTATTGTGGCTTTGCAAAGACATAGCCATGCTCTAAATGCCTGATCTAATTTTCCATCCCCTATTTCTTAGGGCAGCATTGCAAAATATGATCGAAGTACAGGCATATATTGTCATGCAAGTATATAGTAAGGTTAGAATCTATACCTTGAAAATGTCACTAACATGGCTGCCTAAACATGATCTGGACAAGAAGGACACCAATGGATATGCTAATGTGGAAGGGGTAAAAAGTTGTCAGGAGGCCTCAACCTTTTGTTTAAGAACTACAGGCAACTAAGGAATGCTGAGAGGGAGACATAGCCTACCCCAGGGAAGAGGGCACATGGATTGTTTATCCATTACCAAATGGTCAGCCCTGAAAACACATACAAAAGAGTAGCATATGAGCTGTGCAGGCAATACCTATGTATCTAGTAATGTGTGTGTATGTACCTATACAGTATGCACGTATATATAACAATAGTTAAAGACATAGAGGACATGGATTTGGAACAGAGGAGGTTTGTACTTGATGTACATGAGAAGTTTAGAGGAAGGAAATAGAAAGGAGAAATGATGTAATTATACTATAATCTCAAAAAATAAAGTTTTTTTTGTATTACCAAGAAAATTGATGTACAAAAGTATAGAAAGGCCCTCGTTTCAAGGCACCAAACATTTTAAGAAAAACATTTTCATAACTGCTACAGTATAATTGAATCTGAAAACCATCTATTTTACTTTTAGATATATTTCACTTTTAATAACAATTTAGACTCTGACATTTAGCAGAATGAAAAGGCAGAAATAATAATCCAGGAAAACTGCGTCATTTTTTCATCCTTCCAAAGCTGAAAGTAGCTACTATGTGGTGTGTAAGAATCAAGTTCCCAAATGGAGACTGCCTAGAATAACCACCTCAGGACCAAAGACAGAGAACTCTTTCTTCAGGGCGTGCAGGCGCTCCGTACTCACAGCGTTTGCATCACTTTGTTTCATATTTTATAATTGTTTCCATATCTCCCATTTTCCTTTCCTTGTCTCTTCCTATAGACACACCAGCATTTATTTGAGAAGAAATTGTTTCTTACATTTTCACACGTGTTTCAAAGGTCCCAACACAGTATTGGTGATGTAGTATAATATATTTGCATGCATGCACACACATGTGTGTATGTGTGAGTGTGTGTGTGTGTGTGTGTGTGTGTGTGTGTTGATGTGGATAGATGGGTAGAGTAAAGCTCTTTTATAGCTCACTGAGCAAGTAAGCTCATTTCTAAGAGGCCCTCATTACTGTGTACAGCAGAAAGGTGGCTCGGCACTGCTTTCTAATGGAAATTAGATAGCAGCATTTCTAGACAACCACCTTTCTTTTTGTAAATGCTGTTTCTATGCTCTGGGTGTACTGCTGAATAGCAATGCTGTAAACTACCTGATCCCTCCACACACACACACACAGTCAGAAATACTATCTATCTATCATGCTAAAGCAATGTTTTCCAACCCCCACTGTACTTAGAATATAAAGCATGATGTTACTTTCAACAAATGCATGCACTATTAGATGCCATAGTACTGAAAGTGTGAGCAGTTGTCTCTATCTTACAACTGTGTGGTAGGCTCTGGGATGATTGCAGCTTACTAATATTCGCCAGTGCATCCAAAACTACAGTCTTTTGCTTAGCTCTTAAGTCATTAACCATCTTCTGTGTCTGCTGAATTTTTGTGTTGGATTTTCTTGACCCCACAGAGGTGTCTCCTCTACCATCCATTTTACTTTTCTCTGTTGTCCTCTTTCTTTGGGAGTTTATTTTTCTTTGTTGTCTTCTGTAATCACTGCATTCTCAGGACAACTGACACCGAGATTTGCTGCTATCACCAAATATCCTGGTGACCCTTCTCTCCTTGTATACTTTCACCTCATTCAAAGGTTGTTTAATGATAATCCTTCTACTTACTATATAGGGAAGATTGTCATCCCGAGAGTGACATCTTACACTCCTACCTCTCTACCTGACGATGTAGCTGTTTTGATAGTCACATATGATTTCAGCGAGTTCTACTTTCTGTAAAATGTACTTAATTTGAGCTGTCAACCCAATCATATTCTAGGCAAATCTGTCAATTGAATGTGCTCTCTCATCCCTGTCTCTCACTCCCAGTCCACTGACTCTTGGTACTACAGGGGCCAGCGGATGCCACCTGGCCATGTGGTCCAAATGCAGAAGGACAATAAGGGTGGAGAAAGCCTTAGCTGTCCCAGAATGAATAAACCACAACAGTGAGTCATAACACTTCTTATTTTCACATTGGCCCTCAAGAAAATGGGCACAACAAAATGTCAGTACTCCAAAAGCAGTTCTAGTGAGGAATTGGAATTTGCCACTACAATAGGAGAAATAATTCTGTTAATTAGAAATGTGCCTTTGTTAATTTATAATGTATCCTAATATAAAAATAGTTATAAATTGTAATGTTGAACACAGTTTTTCAAAAATAATTTTTATTATAAATTAACAAAAGAACGAACAGCAGTGATTAAAGATAAACTATAATGTATAAGAGGGAAAGTAAAGTTCAACGAGATTACTATAATCTTAATCAAGGACACACTTTAATTAAATCTGGCATTATAGATAAACAGATCTCACACAGTGTTTTGCGTAAGGATCAACTAATATGAAAAAGCATAAAGTCAGAAAAACTCATCAATAAGACAAAAAGATTAATTTCTTCTCAGTCTCATCTGGAAAAATAAATTCCTGGGTAAATACTGAGTAGCAAGTGTAATTTTGAGATAAAAAATTAGCTGAATTTTTTATTAAAAATAGATTTTTCATACCAATGCCTTCTGATTATGGTTGACCTTCCCCCAGCTTCTCTCTGATGCTCCCTACCTCTCTACCCTCTCAAATGCACACCATTTCCTGCTCTTTCTCATTATAAAACAGACAGGCATCTAAATGAGGAAAAGAAAAATAATAAGATAAAACAATATAAAAACAAATAAAACTGAATAGGACAAAACAAGCAAATGAACAAGAGAAACAAAAATGAATCAGAGTCAAAGAAAAAGCCCAAGAAATACATGTAGATACTGAGATACACACATGGCAAACACAAAAAGTCTCTGAAAACACAAAACTGGAAAACATAATATATAAGCAAAGATCCGTAGGGATAAAAAAAATAGAAAAATGCCCAGAAAAAGCATTAAAGATAAAATTTATTATATACCCAGCCCATATTTACTCATAGATGAAGCTATAAAAAGATATTATCAGCAATGAAAAAAAAAGCTATTTATCAAGCAAGCACTTTCACACAGATACTCTAAGTAACTGAGAAATGATACGCTCAGGATGCGAGGCTAAGCACTGCACTCAGGGTCAGCCGCTTTGGACCCAGAGAAGAGCATGTCTGATTGCATGCGGGTTGATGCCCCAGGTCCCGCCTCTGAGAAAAAGGTATCGGACGGGTCCGATGCTCTTTGGGTGGATGACACCTAAATGAACATCTGTACAAAGTCCCAATTTATTTCTAATATCAGAGATCAGACCTCTACTCTTGCCTGATGCGTCTAAAACAAAAAGGGGGAACTGTAGAGAGCTGCAGAATGCTATGCCTTAAAGATGGAGCTGGTTTCTGCCTTCCACCTTCCCGATGGTGAGTGCTCTCTGTCAGGAACAACTCCACATTTGGCTAAGGCCGAGGATCTGGCTTGATTCCATGTATGTGGACCTATCTGCATTGCCCCCGTGGCACGCCTGGGTTGGCTACCCAGAGGCTATTTAAGCTGTGGGCTGGCTTTCCCCGGGGTGCGAGGATTGTTCAATGTTCCTGAATAAACTGCATTGAAAAAAAAAAAAAGTGAGTGGAGGGAATCTTATGGAAGAAGAAGGCGATATTAAAGAGCTGGAGGGGACAGGAGCTCCACAAGGAGACCAACAGAGCCAGTGTAGTAGGGGAAGAACGTAGGGGGAGAAGAGGGAGGGAGGGTAGAACATGGAGGCTATAAGGGAGGGAACTACATCCAGTATACAAAGAGAATAAATTATAATAATTAATAAAATACTCTGAGATAAGGAAATGGTAACACTAGAATACTGGCAGTGAGAAAAAATAATAAAAATGCTTTTTATAAAAAAAATTAATAAAACTTGGATACTGAACTGCCACGGGCTATATCTGTGCAGGGGTCTTAGGTTATCTCCATGCATGGCTCTTGGTTGGAGTATCAGTCTCAGGAAAGACCCCTGTGCTCAGGTCCAAGTGGGTTCCCTTGTAATAGGAACAGGGACTGTCTCTGACATGAACTGATTGGCCTGCTCTTTAATTACCTCCCTCTGAGGGGGAAGCAGCATTACCAGGCCAGAGAAGAAGACAATGCAGCCACTCCTGATGAGACCTAATTGACTAGAATCAGAGGGAAGGAAGAGAAGTCCTCCCCTATCAGTGGACTTGGGGAGGGGCATGCATGCAGAGGGTGGAGGAAGGGAGGGATTGGGACGGGAGGAGAGAGGGAGCCACAGGGGGGTTACAAAGTGAATAAAGTGTAATTAATAAAGAATTAAAAAAAAAGCAGGGGGAGACAGTATGACCTAGAGAGGACAGGAGCTCTACAAGGAGAGCAACAGAACCAAAAAATCTGGGCACAGGGGTCTTTTCTGAGACTGATATTCCAACCGAGGACCGTGCATGGAGATAATCTAGAACCCCTGCACAGCTGTAACTCATGGCAGTTCAGTGTCCAAGTTGGTTCCATAGTAATGAGAACAGGGACTATTTCTGACATGAATGCAGTGGCTGGCTCTTTAATCACCTTCCCCTGGGGTAGGGGGACAGCCTTACAGAGGAGTACAATGCAGCCACTCCTGATGAGACCTGATAGACTAGGATCAGATGGAAGGGGAGGAGGACCTCCCTAATCAGTGGATTGGGGGAGGGGCATAGGAGGAGAAGAGGGAAGATGGGGTTGGGAGGGGAAGAGGGAGCAACAGCTAGGATACAAAGGAAATAAACTGTAATTAATGAATAAATTAATTTAAAAAATTAATAAACTAGAACAAGATATCAACTTTGAGAGCACACACAGAAACTTAATACATTCAGACCTCGGAAGTGTATTAGATGTGAGTCACATCTGAGCACAATCCACCCACTTGTTCTGCTTTTGATTCTTCCCACTGGCAAGCCTGTTCAATTCCAGAATCATCCCATGGTGTTTTGATCTTTGGGAACTATTAGAAGATACTTATGCTTCCATTTTATCCCTTATAAAATGGTCTCAGTTTGTTGCTTTTCTACAAGATATGATAAACATAATGAAATCTGCACACCTAAAGAAGATAATCAAGAAAGCAGACATGGGTGAAGATGATCAATCCTCATTTATAAAGACAAATGGGATGTGCATTGAATGTATGACAGGAGTCTACCGCAGAAGGCATCTGAAAGACTCTACCTAGCAGTGTTTCAAAGCAGACAATAAGACTCATAACCAAACCCTTGGCAGAGTGCAGGGAATCATATGAAAGAAGGGGAGTTAGTATGATATGGAAAGGATAGGAACCCCACAAGGACCAAATATATCCGGGCACAGGGTCCTTTCTGAGACTGACACTCAATCAAGGACCATGTATGGATATAACCTAGAACTTCTGCTCGGGTGTGGCCCGTGGTAGCTCAGTAACCAAGTAGTTTCCCAAAGTAAGGGGAACAAGGACTATTTCTAACAGGATCTCAAGGGCAGGCTCTTTGACCTCCCCACCCCCCCAGGGGAGGAGTAGTCCTGTTAGGCCACAGAGGAGGACTTTGCAGCTAGCCCTGAAGTACCTGATAAAATAGGGTCAAATGAAAGGGGAGGAGGTCCTCCCCAATCAGTGGACTTGGAAAAGGGCAAGGAGGAGACCAGGGAGGGAGTGTGGGGTTGGGGAGAGAATGAGGGAGCAGGATACAGCTGGGACACAGAGTTAACAAAATGTAACTAATAAGAAAAATAAAATTAAAAAAAAACTTAAAAAAACATAAAAATACATAAAATGGTCTCAGGAATTAGTTTAGTACCACAGTAGTGATCCTGGTGAGAGTAGTCATTTACTGATGTTAACAATGTACTCGGTGAAACGTTATCTTAAACTAGAACCGCATCTCTACTAACTTGTGATGGGCTCTTATTCCACGATAGTAGTGATATAATCACAGATATGTTTAACAAAATGTTTCAAACGTAAGTATCACAGAAATAATACAGATATCCTACTCGTTATCCCTTTTCTTGAGAGATGGAGAAAGAGACCTGTACTCCTGCATAGTGTTTTGTCTGCATGCATAGATATCCAGTACACTCATGGAGTGCTTATTAATGCAAGAGTTTTGTAGCCTCTGGATAGAGTTAAACATGGCTATGAGCTACCACGTGGGTGCTGGGAACTGTATCTGGGTCCTCTGCAAGAGCAGTAAATACTCTAAATTACTGAGAAATTTCTAGGTATTCATTTTCTGAAAGAAAATATGTTTTTCTCACCAATGAGGTGAGAAAGGTCCTTGCCTAAGACTCTTATCTCTGCAGTACATCATCTTATCAATTTCTGGATTGCCATTTTCCACAGTTGCTAAAGCATTTTGACTGTCTACACAGAGCCTCTAAGTACTATTAATGTAGCTTGGAAAATAAAATGGTGACACATTTAGTAAAGTATATACCAGTGTTAAATTTATCACCACATTCCTTGTTTGTTCTTATCCACATCAGGGTGAACATTATACTGTGAAAATTTAATATGAAAAGACATGTAAAATCTATCAGTTATAGGAACAAAAAGTAGCATGTCTTAACTTGTTAATTATAACATTTCAATCACAGAGTTAAAATTAATTGAAATTTTTTTCTGTTTATTATACTACTAAAGAAGTAGATGAAATTGTTCATGATAATGTGACTAGAATCCACTCAGCTGAAAGAAATCAAAGTTGTCTATGTCCTTGGAAGCATGGCTGGCATTCTTCCAATCCATACAAATAATTGTTCAACCACACTTTGTAATTCCCATTATAATTTTATTTTAAGCAATTATAATGCAAAATTCACTTCATGAGTTGTACAAAAGATCATGATATTTATCTGATATATTTTAATACTTGAAGCTCCCGAGTAAGAGCCACTCTGCTTGTAAGACAGCTCAGCACGTGGACTAAACTGCCCATCATCTGACATCATCTGGATTACTGGGACATTCTGGAATCTGCTAAGCTGTGTAGAGTGGTTGAGGTTCAGATAAAATCTGTTTACT
Source organism: Meriones unguiculatus (assembly GCF_030254825.1). Lineage (NCBI taxonomy): Eukaryota > Metazoa > Chordata > Mammalia > Rodentia > Muridae > Meriones > Meriones unguiculatus. Next base: position 118,463,705 of record NC_083350.1, read on the forward strand.
TCTCATAAACTTATTTTTACATCACTGTTAAAATTTGCTACTAGAGAAAAATCTATGTTCTGGATGGACTTAGTTTGAACTGGTAAGATACAATTTTCACCATGAGGTTAGGATTTTCTATTTAATCAGTTTTTCCACAAAAATAAACCTGTCTTTTAGGGATCTGGAGTGATGTTAACATAGAGTGTTCAGCCAGCCAAACATATTAATTTTGCCTTTACTCACTGTAGAACCATTTTCAATGCTAACATATATGCAGATATATAAATATAAAGGCTGTATTTTCTTCATGAAGATGCATATTGTTTAATAAAGTTTATATATATATATATAATTATTGAAGATGTTACAATGTAGAAAGATGTCACTTTAAGGAATATAATCCATTTACCTACTCATCTATTCATCTATCCACCTATCGAACCTATCTACCTACCTGCCTGTCTGTCTGTCTATCTATCTATCTATCTATCTATCTATCTATCATCTACATACATATTTATATATCATCATTATCATCATCTATCATCTATATTTCAATGCCAGGTTTCATGTGTCCAATCTGTTTCAGTCCAGCAGCAGTCCTGCAGAAAAGAACTATAACTATCATCCACATTCTACTGAGACACGTCAGTCTGTGCTTTAAATTTTATGCTTTACTCCTTGAAACAACAATGCAGTGTGGTGGATACTTTCACACAATTTTAGCTGATGAAAAGACTAATTATATGCTTCAGACCACACAGCTAGCTAATGACAAATACAATCCAGGAAATGACTTTTAATTTAGTTTTAGAAGTCACAGTTTTAACCACTATTGGCTTTTCTTGACATTTTTCCACCTAAGTAATTTATTGAGGTATGGTTTACCTTCGCAGAATAAAAAAAAATAATTTCTTAGCTCAGTACACAATTTTACTAATATATATTCTTATATAATCATCACTTGAATCCCAATATATGTGTATACATACATATTTGCTTTTGTTATGCCTGCATTTCATTAGTTACGCTTGTTTTATTTATCTTAGTGTGTAGGTCAGAGGACAACTTGTGGGAGTTCTCTACTTCCACAATGTGAGCTCCAGGGATCAAACTCTGCTAGTCAAGCTTGGTAGCAAGCTCCTCTTCCTATTGAGCCATCTCCTCAGCCCTAGGAAAAGTAACAATGTCAACAAAGAATGTGACAACAACTAACCACTCACTAAATAGCTATAAGTTTTCCACAAAGTTTTTCCTGTAACCTTAAAGAGTCATGCAACTTTGTCTCCATTTCACAATGGAACAGAAACACAAAGCAATTAAGGAGAACAAAGCTGAGTCTGGGCACTTGCATTCCACTAACTGACCACCTAAATCCTTTAGGATAGAAGAGATGACAAGAAAAAAAAATTAGAAGTTTTTTTAAAGCTCAAAAAAGAATTTGAATTACCAGTATAAATTTTATTTGCAATTCAGAATCAAAGTCAACTCAGGTGGAATGTATATGGTCAGTTATTATGACTGGACATACCAAAAGATAAAAAAATAAAAGTTCAGATTCAGGAACCTTTGTAAAAAAATGAATGGGAGATTAGGAGATATTCTTGAAGTACACGCACATTTTGTAGAATGGAATTTGACATTAGAAGAAGAAGGAAGAGCTTTTTAAAAAAGGAGTGGTTATAGAATTGATGAAAGGTAATGAAACTGTCACCAGGAATGACAAATAGAAAAATATAGTCTGTACAACACTGTAGAAACACTGTAGAACACTGTAGAACCGTCTAGTCTACATTCAGATTCATGAGGCCAATCTGTCACACCGGGAAGACTTGTAACTCTAGAGAAACAGTGACCGTTGACATTATAAATGATGGAGGATGTACCCATTGCACACGAGGCCAGTGGATGGCTATAAATTCCCCCAAAGTGCACAAAGTTTACCCTTTAATTTCTTACTTTAACCACTATTTTCCTATTTGAAGATGACATATAGACATATTAGCAGCTTGCCTTGCCATACTTACTTCCCTATATGAAATGCTCACCTTTAATGCTCACTCAATCTCACTTTGCCATTAGTGATTCTTAGTTGAGGTTATAGCACAGAATCTCCTGGATAATTTTAAGATCATATATAAAAAGTCCCTGGGGCCTTCTCAAAATATGAATTACTTCTTATTCATCCTAGAGATTTTGGAGTACAAAAGTAACAAAATGGAAGGGTTTCATTTTAACCTCATAGATCCTACATAGTACTCTTTTTATTAGAAAGATTTTTTTTTTGGTGTTTATGGTAAGTGAAACCTTAACAAAGATCTCACAGCTAACAACCCCTCACCTTACATCTGTACTCTGTATCTATCTCTTCTTCTAGATATATGTGCATGGCCACCTGACTGATAAGTCTTATATCTATGCATCCAATGAAACTGCAAACCAAATAAGAGTTTCAATGAGGCCAAATGAAAATTTAGACAAGAATAATTAAGTTCAAGTTCAAACCATTTCTCCCCTCAATAATTATAGAGCCATGGACCTGGCCCTATTCACAATCAAGTTTCCCCATGAAATCAGTTCTGACAGTGAAGCCAGAGGGACTGTCCTGACCATCTCATTCATTTCCATAAATCCATTCAATGGGTATACCTTTTTAGAGAAAAACAAACAACATCAAACAAAAATAAATAAACAAACAAGATGAATCTGGTAGGCTGCAATTCCCTTTCACTATAACAGGTTTCATAATTGTTTTGGCACAGTAGAGAGCCCTAACTGGCACATATGGAATACATCTATGCCCCTCTGGAAAGGCAACATGAGAAAAAAACTTCAGGAGTTTGCACAGAGGCAGAGATAAAACATAGCATTTCAGGACCCACTTCATCTTAGTCTCCATCCAACATGTTACCCAAAGACTAAGTAAACACCAGCAAGGTGAGATAAAGACCCACATGAATAAAAGTAGTGAATCAACAGCGTAATGCAGCCATGACCATTCAGGCCTTTACAGCCATTGAATCAGGACAGTCTCCCCAAGCATGGTTGGCTACCATAAAAAGCTAAAATGTTATGCTCAGGATGCGAGGCTAAGCACTGCACTCAGGGTCAGCCGCTTTGGATCCAGAGAAGAGCATGTCTGATTGCATGCGGGTTGATGCCCCAGGTCCCGCCTCTGAGAAAAAGGTATTGGATGGGTCTGATGCTCTTTGGGTGGATGACACCTAAATGAACATCAGTACAAAGTCCCAATTTATTTCTAATATCAGAGATCAGACCTCTACTCTTGCCTGATGCATCCAAAACAAAAAGGGGGAACTGTAGAGAGCTGCGGAATGCTGTGCCTCAAAGATAGAGCTGGTTTCCGCCTTCCACCTTCCCGATGGTGAGTGCTATCTGTCACAAACAACTCCACATTTGGCTAAGGCTGAGGATCTGGCTTGCTTCCGTGTATGTGGACCTATCTGCATTGCCCATGTGGCACGCTGAGGTTGGCTACCCAGAGGTTATTTAAAGTGGGCTGGCTTTCCCCAGGGTCAGATGATTGTTCAAGGTTCCTGAATAAATTGCATTGAAAAAAAAAAGTAGTGAAAATATCAGAACCTGAGTTGATAAATGGGTTATACTTGTATATATTAACTATTTCTTTGGGGTACTTATTATTATTCAATAAAAATAAAACTAGCATAATCTGCATTTGGCTTCCTGGGTAGATTTTCTACCTATTTAATATGTAGATGTGTACCTGTAATGGCTTTCATTAACAAGAGAACTTGTTAATAACTTTCAAAATTAATGATTATTTAAATAAATGGCCTGTAATTCATAGGATTGGAACAATGTCATCTTGAGTATTTCACACAAAGAATGTAACAGTGGCCAACACAAAAATTAATGGAAGTCTCTAAGACTGTATTAAGGGAATATTACAAAATACTTTTAGCTGAGTAGTTAAAAAGCTCAGTAAGTGATATTTAGAATCTGTTTTGAGGTAGGATATGAGAAATAAAGAAAAATATAAGTAAACCTAACTGCCCCTAGCAATTCAGTGGTAAAAATGCTTAATTAAGTTTATAAGTCCTTTTAAAGATTATTTTTAGTTCATTCATGTAATACAAAAATCATTTTTTTATTTGAGCTGAAAGGATATAACGTGAATAAGTATTTTATATAACAAACTAAAATAAAAGGGGACGTTATTTTGTTGTAGATGTTTGTTATTTTTGCAACAGGTTCTTGCTCTGCAGTCCAGATTATCTTCAAATTCAATCATCTGGCCTCAGGCACTTAAGTTCTGGAAATAGAGTAATATGCCTCCATATGTGATATGGGAAACAACCTATTAAAGTAAAATTCTATGTACAAAATGAATTCTTAAGGCATGTTTCACTTAATTCAAAATGTATTTTCAGACACAGTAATACTGAAATGAAAAAAAAAAACTGAAACAATATTCAAAACACTACAGAAAGGAAAATACAAACCTAGGAGGCCATGTTGGATGAATGGTGTCAATGGACTTAGGCTTTGAGGGTTCAAAAGCCCTGAAGAAAGAATTAGAAGAAGATATGAGAAGATGGAAAGATCTCCCATGCTCATGGCTTGGCAGGATTAACATAGTAAAAATGGCCATCTTACTAAAAGCAATCTACAGATTTAATGCAATTCCTATCAAATTACCAACACAATTCTTTACAGACCTGGAAAGAAAAATTCTCAACTTCGTATGGAATAACAAGAAACCAAGAATTGCTAAAACAATCCTCTACAATAAGAGATCATCTAGCGCTTTCTCAGACAACTAGGAATAGCGCTTCCTCAAGATTCCGCCATACCACTCCTAGGTATATATCCAAAAGAGGCTCAAGTACACAGAAAGGACATTTGCTCAACCATGTTTGTAGAAGCTTTATTTGTAATAGCCAGAAGCTGGAAACAGCCCAGATGCCCCTCCACTGAAGAATGGATGCAGAAACTGTGATACATCTATACAATGGAGTATTACTCAGCAATGAAAAATAAGGGAATCATGAAATTTACAGGTAAATGGTAGGATCTGGAAAGGATCATCCTGGGTGAGTTGTCCCAGAAGCAAAAAGGCACACACGGTATATACTCTCTCATATAAACATACAACATAGAATAAACCCACTAAAATCCATACATCTAAACAAACTAAGCAAAAGAGAAGACCCTAACTAAAATGTTCAATCCCCATCCTGAAAGGCAAAGAGGATGGACATCAGAAGAAAAAGAAAACAGGAAACAACCTAGGAACCTGCTACAGAGGGCCTCTGAAAGCCAGAAGAAGAAAACAGGAAACAACCTAGGAACCTACCACAGAGGGCCTCTGAAAGCCTCTGCCGTGCAGACTGTCAAAGCAGATGCTGAGCCTGATGTCCAACTGTCGGGCAGAGTGAATGGAATTTTTTGTAAGAAGTGGGAAATAGTAAGAGCTGGAGAGGACAGGAACTCCACAAGGAGAGCAACAGAACAAGAAAATTTGAACACAGGGAACTTCAGAGACTCATACTCCAACCAAGGACTATTCAGGGAGATAACCTAGAACCCTGACAATGCAGCCACTTCTGATGAGAACTGATAGACTAAGATCAGAAAGAAGGAGAGGAAGTCCTATCAGTGGACTTGGGGAGGGGCATGCATGCAGAAAGGGGGGGAGGGTGGGACCGGGAGGGCTGATGGGGGGGATACAAAATGAATAAAGTGTAATTAATAAAAGTTAAATAAAAAATTAAAAAACAAAAAAACAAAAGCCCAGCCTAGACCTAATGTTTCTCTTCCTGCTGTTTGAGGAGCTGAATGTGAAACCCTCAGCTCCTTCTCCAGCACAATGTCTGTCTCCACACTGCCAGGTTCCTCCCAATGTTGTTAATGGGTTAAACCTCTAAACTGTACCCGGTCCCAACTAAATGCTCTCTTTTGTAAGATAATGGTATCTTCACAGCAATAGAACATTGACCAAGACAATGTTCTTTACGTATTCATTTGTATTATAATTTAAATCCCAATTAATAATAACAACACCAACCTTTAGTGTTGGTATAATGTTCTCGTGGAACCCCCGTTCGTTCAAATGCTGACTTCTCTACCCCACTATCTGGTTTCAATCTGGACTTTGCATTGTGATGCTTAGCATCACCTGTCTCAAGTTTGTGTAAACATGCCACCATTTGTTCTCTGTATTGTCAATAAAACAACCAGCTAACACAGCAGCAGAGAGAATGAGGTGGGACATCCTGATCTGGATGGGAGAAGAAAGAAGTGAATGGCAGGAGTATCAGTGAGGATAGATAGAGAGGAGAGGACTTAGACCCATGAGGAGAGATGAACAGATATCACTAAAAGCAAGTATAATGTGAGAAATCTGAATGGGAGGAAGCTATGTGGGCTTGGAGGTTTAGGATGGAGTAACTACTGCCCAGCATTGTGTTCTAGGTTAATTAAATAAATCCTAGTCTCTGTGTGGTGATTTGGGTATATAGCTGGTTTAGGAATAACTGTGATTTAACTAAAAGATAAATGAATAATAAATATTAATAAACAACACTATTATATTTAGCATTAAATATTTCCTAACATTGTATGGTTGTTTAAATACATTGAAGAAAATATCACATTATATATTTCCAAAAGGTATCTTCTAAGACTTAAGAAAAATCTTCAACTTCTTCATATGTTACCATATTTTACAATTAATTTTTACTATTTCGTGCAAAAAAATTTCAACTGTGAAGAATATCATATTCCTAACGTATGTTCAAAGGGACTTATAATACTATTAAGGTGCACATTTATTATATTTACTGATGTTTATACATTTGTTTACATAGCAGCATTTTCCAGAAAGAAAGCAAATGAACTTTACCCTGTTCATTGTGGATCTGACTCTTATAAAACACCAGTGTTATCAGGGGGAAAAAAATATTTCAAATCAAATGAAGGAAACAACCTTGATGCTGCCCTTGAGTAGAAAGTGTGTTGTTTTTGGTGCTTTGTGTTTGCTTTTACTCAGTGGGGACTGTCAAGGTTGTCACATTAGGCAGCTCTGTGAAGCAGAAATATTTTTAATAGAAATTTTCTGGAGGCATTGGCTTTGGACTGTGCAGGGTCCCTGAAAGTGGCACTTTAAAGTCCCATACAAGCCGCTGCATTCTTTCCACTTTTAGAGCTTTAACAAACAAACAAATAAATAAATAATGTGGCACTTCTTGCCATTTTCTCATGCCTATCTTTGAGGCCAGGTTGTAAATCATCTGTGTGGGCTGCAAAATTATATCCCATACGCAGATCTAAAACCTCAGCTGTTATTACTGCCTGACCTCCTTGAGTTTCATTGATTACTGCTTCAAAATTCAGTTTTAGTTCTAGGTAAAGTATTCATTATGTGTAGACAGTGAAGGTTTTAGCTAAAATTTGTCATTTGGTCAGCCTGTATTCAGAATCTGGGAATTAGTAAAGGATGGAAGCACAGCCTTGGATTTCAAGTGCACAGTAATACTGACACTTTAAAAGAGTATAAAATGTCTGAGCCCAAGGGGTCCTGCAGAGACTGATGCACCAACAGCATGAAGAGGACCTAGACCCCCTGCTCAGATGTGGCCCAGTCTGCCTGTGGATCTCTGAGTGAGGGGAGCAAGGGGCTGCCTCAATCATGAACTCAGTTGACTGCTCTATGATCACTCACCCCTGAAGATGCGGCTTTGCCAGGCCATGGAGGAAGAGGTTCCAAGCAGTCCTGAGGAGACTTAACAAGCATGGGCAGATGGCAAGAGTGGAGAACTCTCCTTATCAGTGGAGGGTGAGACTGGGCGAGTTGAAGGTGGGGGCTTCAATTGGGATATATAATGAATAAATTATGAAGAAAAAAGTAAAAAAGAATATAAATGAAGATTACAAATGCAACTAGGAATGACTACTTCCCAGAAGACAAAAAAACTAAATGGGAGAATTTGGCGGATGACTAGAACTCCTACTTCTAATGTTACTTCTGTCCAGTGAACAAAGACATGCCATCCTGACTGTGTCCAAGTTCAGTGTCTTATCAGTGTTCTGGAAGTTGGTTGCCACTCAAATGTTCTTGAGTAGTTCCTTTCCTTATGTGAGATCGCTTCCTATCTATTTGGTGATTTTTCTTTTAAGTTTCTAAGGTCTATGAAGATGGGTCAGTGGATAAAGTAATTGGCAAATGAGGACTGAAGTCCAGATCTCCAGAATCCAGCTGAAAGTCCCCAAAGGTGTGAGCTCACTTGTAAACCCAGCATTTGTGAGAAAGAGACAGGGTTCCTTAGGCAAGCTGGCTAAACTATCCAAAAGGCAAGGACCATGCATGGAAATGACCTAGAACCTCTGCTTATATGCAGCCTATAGGCAGCTTGGGTTTCCTAGTAAGGGGAACAGGGACTGTCCCTGACATGAACTCAGAGACAGGCTCTCTCATCACCTCCCCCTGAAGGGGGAGCAGCCTTGTCAGGCCACAGAGGAAGACAATGCAGCCACTCCTGATGAGACCTGATAAACTAGGGTCAGATAGAAGGGGAAGAGGACCTCCCTTATCAGTGGACTAAGGGAGGAGCATAGGAGGAAAAGAGGGAGTGAGGGTAGGACTGTGAGGAGATAAGGGAGGGGCCTATAGCTGAGATACAAAGTGAATAAATTGTAATAAATAATAGATAAAAATTATTTTAAAATCTGGAATCAGCAAGAGACCTTGTGTCCATCAATAAAAATATATAGAGATTAAGACATATGATATCAACCTTGAGCTTCTCATGCCCAAGTACCCTCGCACACATGAGCACACACACACACACACACACACACACACACACATCCACATGCACACACTCACAAAATCTCCAATGCGATGAAATCTCCTGAGCTATCTTTACTTTCTCTTCTTCCTTCTCAATGTCTCCTGTCTATCAGTAAAGCTATGTTTACTCCTTCTTTATAATTGGCAATTAAGTTCTTCATTCTTTAAAAGAAACAAACAAACAATATGGGAAAGAAAGCAGGAAAAACAATAAAACAAAGCATTAACAACTTACTCCTTTCCAAAGGTATCAGTAGCATCTTAGTGAAACTTGGTTACCCCCATCCTTGGAGCCACTCAGAGTCTCCATCATTTCATGAAGCCATGCATGAAGCCGTTCTTTGCTGTTCCCCACAGACCCTGCACATCTGCCTCTGTGGTCTTTGCTTCTGATCACCGTTCTCCTGTTCCCTTAATCTATAAACATAACTACAGTGCTTGCTCTTTACCACTTAGCCTCGCTTATTTGTCAAGCGATCACAGGTCGTGTTCTGGAACATTGCTCTATCTCCTTGCGGTGATTGTAACTATGTCCAGTTTATATAGGTTATCTGCACAGGTGGTCTACACAGGGGAAACTCAGACCCATGCATACACACCCACTTCCTCTCAGTTTACACAAGCATCTGATTTTTCCCAGCTTCTCTGAGACTTTAAACCAAATACTGCATTTTTCCACATGGGAGTTCTCACAACACACAGACTCAGCATCTCTCAAGCAAAACTCACATTTCTTTTAAAATCTTCCAAATACTAGTTCTCCTACTTTCCCCATTATGGAAAAATGGAGCTTCATCTCTGCTTACCAGCCTCAAATACAGACATGCCCTTTCTGCTCTTCCATACTTTCACTAAATGGCATTGAGTTAGCTCCTGATTGTCTCCCATGTCTGTCTTCTCCTACTCCCTCCTAGTGCCACATTAACTCTTCACCAATGGTAGTCTCTAAGTTTTCACATTGCTCTACCCATATTTTATATTTCCACTTTTTTATATATTATTGCTGGGGAGCCCTTTATGAAATAAGTCCCAGTCGCATTGGAATCCCACTTCAGTGGCATCTCCTAATGGTCCAGCTAAAATCTTAATGTCATCTGATGTCTTCTTGATCCAGTTTCTCTTGTCTCCCTCTGCAGCAATGTTCTGAGTCAAATTCTTCTGAAGTCTGGCTAATGTGGATCTCCCTTCTGAAATCTGTCCTCATCTGATCTTCTTATGCTTCAGCAACCCAACACTGTGAGCCCTCTCTTGCAAACCTCACCGACCTCACTATGTTGCTCCTGCCCATGGCCTCAACGGCAGCTACTGAAGTGGGCAATCAAAAGATACCAAGGATCGCTGATAAAGATAACATACCTCACCAGGGACCCCAGTCTCTTTGCTGTGATTCCGATTCACACTTCACAAGGTTAGGAGTTTGATTTCTTTCCCTCTTTGTTTTCAAATTCTTCCTTGTCTGCTGACTCATTCTCCGCAGCCCATAAGCCAATTGAGACCTCTCCCGCAGGAAAATGCTCTTCCCCTCATGCTGACTACAGGGTGGGACCCTCTGCACTTCCCTGTGGCCTTGATGGCTTCATTCTGACTGTAATTGTGCTACATTTGTAGTTTCTGCTTGTTCAGCATCTAGCCACTATTTTTTAATTAAAGCCTAGTTTTATATTAAAAACACTACCTGGAACATTTTAAAGTATACTGACACTGGAAAGATTTCATGAGAACAACTTAGCAGTCTCATCAGCAGGTTCAGTTCCCAAAAGCCAAGTATGTTAACTCATGTAGCTCTTTCTTTCTTTCTTTCTTTCTTTCTTTCTTTCTTTCTTTCTTTCTTTCTTTCTTTCTTTCTTTCTTTGTTTCTTTCTTTCTTTCTTTCTTTCTTCTTTTCAATGGAGCAATGTTATCCACATGCTATCACTTGCAAGTTCAGCAGTCTCTTCATTCCTTATAACGGAAAAGGAGATTCTTCTCTCTCACCTACTTTTTATTTTAACTACAATTTGAACAGAAATTAACATTAAATTAGAACAACCAATTAAGTTGGTGTTTGGCTATAGACTGCACTGCAAATAATCTATGTTCTTGTATTAATGACTGGTATTCATAGAGGTCATTGCCAATTTCAAAGAAGTGTGCATAATCTTCTACTACATTCCCATCACAGACTCATAAGGGGATCTCTGAACTAGAGCATCGCTAACCAAGTGTCAACTGTCTTTCCTACGGAAGATCTGCCTTAGTATTCTTCCTCAGCAGGCAGAGCTCACTGACCTCAGGCCAAAAAAAAAAAAAAAAAGTCTTTAATTTTTCTAGAAATCACTAATTCCCCCTCTTTTGTGTTGGATCTCTTAATTTCTGGCCCCGCACTATTTTCAATCTCACATTTTCTGTTGCTTTCACAAACCTCAGGGAACTGATCAGCATGGAAAAGGGCAACTTTGTGTTTTCTTATAGACCCCTTTTAACATTCTTTTGCTGTCAGTTATGTCACTGAGAAATTAGTTACATAGCAGGTTCTGGGCTGGCAATCACTTTTCTGTCTATTTCAGTGCTCACACTCTAGTGTGTGTGGGGTCGATTATTTTTGTCTTGTTTTTTTTTTTTTTAAATTTCTAGTACTTCCATTAGGAATATTTTTCTTTATTCTGAGTATTCAATACTTTCAGTTTTATGGTAGTAATGATGTAAGCAGTGATGGTATTCTGTCTGCATGTATCTGCAATTCATTGCAACATACCTAATTTAATCAATAATATTAGTTGGACACCTTAATAGTATAATTCTTAATTTTTTTGCCTTTCATTTTTTTTAAATATGACAAAACTAACACATCACAATTGGACAAAACAAACAAAAGGAAAAGAGCCCAAGAGAAGGCACAAGAATCAGAAATCCTCTCTTTTGTACCATCAGGAAGCCCATAAACACACTGAGCTGTAAGCCATACTATATAAACTGAGGATCTGGTGCAGACCCATGCAGGCCCTGCACACACTGCCTTGGTGTCTCTGTGTTCACATTGATTCAGAAATCTTGTTTTCTTGGTGTCCTCCATCTCCTCTGGCTCTTACACTCTTTCTGAACCCTCTTCCATGAAGTTCCCTGAGCTTCAAGGGGTAGGGATTTGATGGAAACATCCCTTTTAGGACTGAGTGTTGCATGGTCCCTCAGTTTCTGAACATTGTCTGGCTGTGGGTCTCCAGATCTGCTCCCATCTGCTGCATGAGGAAAGGAAGCTTTTCTGATGATGGCTGAACAAGGCCCTGATCTACAAGTAAAGAAGAATGTTATTAGGAGTCGTTTTATTGCTACCACCTTCTCCTCCTCCGACTTCTTCTTTGTTTTTCTCTTCTTCTTCAACAGCAGTATTTGGTTTTGACCTAAGTTCTGGGGATATTTAGTATTAGGTTCTTCATCATCCAAGCAGCATCAGTCACTGTTCATTTTCTTAAGAAGAAGAAAGAGGTGTTGACAATTTTCTCCTAATCCTTTCACTTATTTTCCCCCAAATTTTCTTAGTACAGTTTTGAATCACAGAAACTTATCTTACTTCTCAGTGGGAGTCTCATCATCTGGAACAATATAAAGCACACAATATATTTCAATATAAACTTACTGAGCATAATAATTAGGATTCTAAGCTTCTTGGTTTATTTTGCTTAGTTTTTATCTTTGATCATGATTCTCTTTAGGCCTTTTCAGCTACTTCTAAATCCATTCCTATGTTTTAGCTTGCAAACTTCATGTTATTACTACTCTATTATATCTGGAATTATATTTTTATGCCCAAATCTTTTTATTCAATAGTCCTTAGTTTCACCTGTGCTATTTAATTATCTCATTTAATTTTGTAATAACTATATTAAAATATTTGCTTTACTTATGAGTTATTTTCCACTTGATACTTGACCTCATATGAAAAGCATCTGTTTTGTTTTGTTTTTTTCAGGTTTTCTATTTTATTGAACAACAACAATAACAACAAAAACCAATGAGAACATTTCTGTCATTGGACTATTACTATCCAAGTACACACATTAGGAAATAGCACAGAAACCCCTTCTTTTAATCTTTACATTTGCTTAACATATTTTTTTCATCTATAGACATGTAGTATTTTATTAAGGAATATGATTTATCTGTAGCCATGTAGTACTTTATTAAGGAATATGATTTTTTGCATTTTTATTAATTTTTATTATTCACTTTGTATCCTGGCTGTTGACCCCTCCCTCATCTCCTTCCAATACAATCCTCTCTCCCTCTTCTCCCCCAATGCCCCTCCTCTAGTCCGCTGATAGGGGAGGTCTGCCTCCCCTTCTGTCTGACCCTAGCCTATCGGGTCTCATCAGGATGGACTGAACTAGCACCCTAAGCATAACCTAGATGAAATGATCTTCTCAGAGCCTCTGTCGTCTCGGGTATGAAAGGCAGTTAAAGGGATTGATGATCTTTTAGATTTGTCGACTTTGTAAGTACGAAAATGTTGCAACACTGCATAGTTAGTGCTAGATAAATACATGTCACGCATAAACAATGGTAATTCTTCTTGCTATGATAAAGCCCACTGCACCCTGCCCTCTGCTGATCAGTTCAGTGTGCTGTGGTGGAGGACCAATGCACGTTTGCTTTCATTCCCTGTGGTCCATAACTGAGCTGTTGCTATGAAATGATTGTTTCTAACTGTGTCTGCTTATGTCAGTTTCCTTTCAACAGCAAAGCGTGTTTAACCTCAATTTGACACATTTTTATATGTGATAAAGCAGTCAAATATTTATATAAAACAGTTTTAATAGCTCTATTAAGAGTCAAAACAAGAATCAAACTTTTACTCTCTCTCTTCTGACTTCACTCCTCTGGATGCTTTATGTAAAGATTCTTGCAGACCAGTTGGTCCAGATGCTCAGACCCTTAACAAACTGTTAGGCTGAGCATGTGACTCTCCATGGGGTAGTATACTGAAACTTGAACTTCATTTTCCAACTACCACAGATTTTCCTCTTCCTATAATAGTCCCAGAAAACATAATCAATTATCAAGGCCACTAGGTGAATGCCAACCACACATGCACAAGGAGGTAAGTTCAATTATAGGTAAAAAGTCGGGCATGATGGCATGTATTTGTAAACCTATTCCTGGAGAGAAGGGTTAGATGAGTAAGAAAGGAAACTTCAGTAGGTTTATCCTATATTATATGTCTATATGAGTGAGTATATACCATGTGCATCTTTCTGCTTCTGGGACAGCTCACTCAGGATGATCTTTTCCAGATCCCACCATTTACCTGCAAATTTCATGATTTCTGTGTTTTTTTATTGCTGAGTAATATTCCATTGTGTAGATATACCACAATTTGTGCATCCATTCCTCCAATGAGGTACGTCTGGGCTGTTTCCAGCTTCTGGCTATTACAAATAAAGGTGCTACAAACATGGTTGAGCAAATGTCCTTATTGTGTACTTGAGACTCTTTTGGATATATGACTAGGAGTGGTATAGCTGGATCTTGAGGAAGCGCTATTCCTACTTGTCTGAGAAAGCGATATAGACATATAATATAGGATAAACCTACTAAAATCTGTACACCTAAAGAAACTAATCAAGAGGGAGGACTCTTGCTAAAATGCTCAATTCCTATCCAGAAAGGCAAAGAGGATGGAACTCAGAAGAAGGAGATAAAAGGGAACAAGTCAGGAGCCTGACACAGAGGACCTCTGAAAGGCTCTGCCCTGCAGACTATCAATGAAGATGCTGAGACTTATGGGCAACCTTTGGGCAGAGTGCAGGGAATTTTAGGAAAGAATTGGGAAAGAGCATGATCTGGAGAGGACAGGAACTCCACAAGGAGAGCAACAGAACCAAAAAATCTGAGCACACGAGTCTTTCCTGAGACTGATACTCTAACCAAGGACTATGCATGGAGATAACCTAAGACCCCTGCACAGATGTAGCCCATGGCAGTTCAGTATCCAAGTGGGTTTCATTGTAATAGGAACAGAGACTGTCTCTGACATAATCTGATTGGCCTGCTCCTTAATTACCTCGCCCTAAAGGTAATTACCAGGCCACAGAAGAAGACAATGCAGCCACTCCTGATGAGACCTAATTGACTAGGATCAGAAGGAAGGAAAAGAAGACCTCCCCTATCAGTGGACTTGGGGAGGGGCATGCATGCAGAGGGTGGAGGAAGGGAGGGATTGGGACGGGAGGAGGAAGAGAACCACAGGGGGGATACAAAGTGAATAAAATGTAATTAATAAAGAATTTAAGAAAAAAAAAAAAAAGAAAGGAAACTTCAGGAGTTACCTAGCTGTGACCAGTGACCTTAAGGCTTAGTGAGGTTCTGAGTCCCAGAATATAAGAAAGAGACTAGATTAATAGGTAGAGTGCATGTTGTACAAGTTTAGATCCCCAATATTTATACAAAAGCTTGGTGTTCTGATGCACACCTGTAACCCCAACAATGGAGAAAGTGGGCAGAGATGGACAGATCTCCTGAGCTCAGTGGCCAGCCAGCCTACCAACAATAACTAGCCAGAGGTTTAGGGACAGAGGCTGTTTCTAAAAAGTACAGTCTGCATATGCACACCACACACACACACACACACACACACACACAAATAGAGAGAGAGAGAGAGGGAGAAAATCATAATGGTCCTGCCACTCTCCTGATCCATCTGTGAGCAAACAGATTACTCCTTCCACTTCACCATCTGCTGCCATCATTCATGATCAGTTCTACAGCCAGAGGGATCACTGTTGAGAGAACACTGTCATGTTTCTCTATTGACGCAAACTCTTCATGCCTTTCTTTTACCTTGAACACGAAGGCCAACATTTTTAGCTTAATGTGAAGTACTGCATGCTCTAGCCTTTGTCTAGATTCGTGGTCATCTTGAACCATCCTCATCAACAAACACATGCCAACACATCTGGCTCTGTATTTCTCCAAAGCAAGCGAACAGTTCAATGACTTGTCTTTACATACAAAGTTCTTTTGACTTCACTTATTCCCTCCCTCAAATAGATTGAGTTTCTTATCACAACTGAGTTAAGATGTTATTTTAGTAGTAAAATCATGCCCAACTCTATAGAAGAATACTTCTTAACATTATGTAGAAACCTGCTCTTCATTTTCATGCACAAGTAAAGTAGTTATTAATTTATTCTATTATTATTTCCTTTATTTCACACCTCTTTCATCTGTACCTTATTCCAAAGGCAGAGGAGTTCCTATTTATGAGTGCCACCCCAATTCATCACAACATGCAATGGCATGTGCAATATCTTTGTGCAAATCAACTGTGCAGCATCAGTTGAGAGGATTAATTAAACTATGACAAAACCCTCAACTAGAGTAAACTTCCCATGCCTGTTTATAAAGACATTCAGTAAAAGTTGTGGACATAAGAAAATGCAAAACACAGTGGTAGGTGATATGTGCTAGGAATAAATACGTATGTAAACTTTATGACTCAACTATGAAAAAAGTATTGAAACATGCATGAGACAGAAAAAAAAATTCCTCATCCCCAAATGCCCAAACTACAATCCTGGAAGGGAATATGTAGTTTCTACAGATATATACATAGATGCTTTTTATTCAATTGAAACTTATTTCAGGTTTCTGACCTTCAGAACTGTAACAAAAATACTTTAAAAAAAGAAAAGACTCCATGCTATAGCAGTCTGTTACAGCAACAGCACCAGGCAAAGGACATAAGAGGATGAGTCAGTATAGGGCAGTTTACAAATTTCAGATTCTATACGATTCACAGGGAAGAATTCTATGACTATCATTTTATGCTTGCCTTTTTGCTCATCAGTAGAGCCTATACTATTTTTGTAAGACTGCTATATTTTTCTTCAGTTCTTAAATAGATAAATAAATGTGTAGATTAATAAATAAAATCTAGAGTGACCAACCATTAGGCTCACAAGGACAGGTTAGTTAAAAATGTATTAAAGAAAAATCAAGACAAATTTCTTTTCTCTTTCAGGTAAAATGATTAATTGATGCATTTTGTCAGCTGCAGTAATGGCACTAAAGAACAAACAAACAAAAACTCTAGGAAAGACCTATTCAGTAATGGGTTTTCACAATATAAAAAGAAGTCTCAGGAAAATATTTTTCCTTTATATCCTGTTATAGCAATAATAAAATTTTTAAAAAACTTGATTTTTGGAATCTAGGAATCATATTGTATTTCCTGAATGAGGATAAAGATGGGGTTAGGCCATTGAAGAAAAAGTATGTATGAGCAGAGGTTCCTACATATGTACAAAAATGTATGTGTGTGGCAGATGTGCATGTGTGCATGCTTGAACTTGCCCAGTGTCCGGGGGAGGATGCTGGGCACTTTCTACCTTAAGCCTGTGACACAGAGTGTCTTCCAGAACCTGGAGCAAGACTAGCAGCCAGAACCCCCAGACTCCCCCCTTCCCCACGCAGTCCTGAGGGAAAAGGCACATGCCTGGCTTTGTAAATGTGTGCTGGGTCATAACTCACACCCCTGTGCTCTCAGAACAAGCATTATAACCCATGGAGCCCCCTCTAGTGCCACTTCTGGATACTTAATGCTCCAGATTTGTAAGAGAACAGTGTTTGCCCTTGAATAGTTACTTAAAAGATCATAAAACATATTCACTCTTCTCCTAGTCACACAGCATTCTAGCTCATTCTTCCACTAAAAGAGTGTAAATCCATGCATAAAAATTGAAACATAAATTATTTGTGTATATAGGCTTTATTTATAAAAGTAACATGAATAAGAGTTTCTCAGCACAAACCAGCCCTCGCCCCCCCAAAAAAATTCCATGTACATACGCTTAAATAATTCATGTAGTCTCTAGTCATTTCTTTGGCGAATAGAGATTAAAGTTTTGTTTTCATTTCTTCACATGATCAAATCTCAGTAATATACAAACACAGAAGGGATCACCAAAGCAAATAGAAAAAAATTAAACAAAACAAAACAAAACAAACAAACAAACAAAAAAAAAACAAGGGCAAATAATCATCCAGAAACTCCTGCAAAGAATACATAAACTGCTTTTGTTTCCCTCTAGCACCTCCTTGTGGCCATTATGTGTATTGCTGAATCCTGTAACATGAAAATTAGTCAACCCCACATGGCATTCATTGGAAGTTTTATTTAATGCTTAAACAGCTTACATGTATTTTTAACTCTTTCTACCTTCCCAGTTATAAATTTATAGTGCAAGAATATTCTACAATCCATTTTGTATTTCCTTTCAGAATTGAACATCTCTGAGTTAACTTCAGACACAGTGTTTTCTCTATGTTTCACAAGGACTACAGAGTGGGATCTTTCCAGGGTTATCTGAAAGATTAAATTTTGAGAGAAATATGTATCACTTTCCCCCATCATATTGGGAATACTGTATTTAACACCTGTGTGGCTAATGTTCACTGACATTTTACGAGTGTAGCAATAATTTAAAACATATCTGAACACGCACACGTAAACGGATGGGAGAAGTATTATGCCTGTTCAAATGACAAAGAAGAGTGATACCTTGCTAAACAGGGAGAAGAATTTAAGAGTCAAGGACTCAAATGAACATTCATGCAGAAGGAGTACATGCATGAGGGCATGAGGGCATTATTTATCTGTTGACACGGCCAATGTGGCAGGGTCAAGCATTTGGGACTTCAGCATGGGAAAGTCCTTTAAGTGTAGATCAAGGGCTTACTTCCTAAGCTTCGGGAGGCAGAAATAAAGATGGGAGAACACTATGGGGCTCTCTTCACAGGGACGTATATGCCAGGGGTCAGGGCTGCTGAGAATCTACAGCTAAGAGAGTGGGGTCTCAAAAGGGGCGCTGACTCTTCCAATGACTCCATGACGTGTGATGGCCACTCTTGACTGACAACTTATTTGGATTAGGAAACACTTAGATGGGAGGAGTGTGCCTCTGGGTGTGTCTGTAATGCCGTTTCCAGAGACGACCTGACCCTGAGGACTCTGGTCTAATGTGTCGAAACCTGCTGGTGGTATGGAGAATTGGTGAAGGGTGCTGAGTTTGCCTTGACTGGAGGACAGGTATGCTTAGAGGAAGTGGGCCACAGCAGGGGTTGACATAGTAGCTAAGGTCCGCCCGGGTCTCTTCCTGTATCCCTTCTTTCAGCTTCTGCTCCACCATGTTTCAAGCTGCTCTGTTGTGCTTTTTGTTTTGTCCATAATAAACTAATCCTCTGAAACTGTGAACCCAGAGACCTCTCTGCTCCCCACAATTGCTAGGTCCAGTATTTGGTTACAGCAGTACAAAAACCTGACTAACACACCTCTCCTATACTCCCAGGATCATTAACAACCGAGAAATTACAATTTGGCTTTGTACCTGGATTTCCTGCAGGGAGATGGAGCGCCTGCCAGAACATTCCAGCCTTTCACAGCATCTGTCTTAATTTGAAGTTTATTTGTATGAGTGAGTAGAAGTCATGTCTATTTTGTTTATCACTGACTCTCTAATAGGTACCAGAGTGCTGGGTACATAGTCAAACATTCCAAACATCTGCTTGGCTCTGTTGGCCCCAACAGCCTGCCAGCCTTCTTAACCAACGTCTCATCGCAAAGGCTTTGCAAGTCAATTTCTCTTTTATTTTTTCAATAGCATTGAATGTAGCTATTAATGTAGCCGGCATAGTGACACAGAACTGAAGGGTCATCTAGCATATGGCTTTGCTTACTGAGAGTTACTTTAGCAAGAGGCAGGGCTAGGTACTGGGAAAGTAAATAGGGGTTAAAGCAACAGGATATTTAGCACACCACACCATCTTCCAGAGGCCAGCTGTGATGACATCACAGAGGCATCAGGATCTTTCCACTCTGCCCTGTGCAGTAGGCAGACAATCAAATATTTACTGATGAGTAGGGAATGCTGATGTCCTTCCTTACGTGGAGAAACTATGAGTTTATTTTAAAGAGTTTGCCATAAAGCCGGAAATACTTAGCAAAAACAGGGCTGATAAGAAAGTCGACAAAAACTCCCCTTCACCCGATCTTATCAAAGCGTGTGCCACCTGTGTATGGCAAACAGAGAAAAGGCAAGAACACAATTGTCTTCCCATCCAGAGAGCTAACTTTAATGAGTAAGATTACGACTAGAAAGTTACTATCCCCCAAAACATTTCCAAGGAGCAGGAGAAAATTCGTATCAGCAATGCCATCTTTAAATATCTGGCCCAATTCAAGAATACTTCAGTCATTCTTTTATTGAAACCATTTCCCTATGTAAGCAAACCAAGAAAACAGCCTGGACTTTCTTCAAAAGAGTCTACACAGTCAACAACCCATGTAATAACATTATTTAACATGATTTCCTTCAGACTTTTGTAGAATACTTTTTCCCACAACCCCACAATGTATATGTAATCCGAATACCCCCTTTTTAAAAAGTCTCAAAGCGAGCGCTATATTAAAAGTTACTGTTGAACGTAATTATTGGCACACTGTTTGCATAGCGCTATCAGCATTCTTCTAATACGTGATGCTTTACCAGTCACAGAAGTCTACGCTTCTCTTGAAAATTACAAGTATATCCATTGTAGACAGACTTGATCCTTTTCTTCCTGAACAAAGGGTATTTAAAATTCCTATCAAACAACATATGTAAGTCATATTTCAGTTCACAGTACAGACCAAATGCTGCTGAATTGATTTCCATGTTCTCCCTTGTCTATAGAAACCCACTCCTACAATCAAACAAAAGAACAAGCAAGAATGTGGGTCTTGTTGAAGAGCTTCTGTGGGCTTCATTGTTGCTCTTCTTCAATGAGAACATTTGTCCAGCAGAAAATCGAGTCAGGATTTCAGCATTTAAACACATAAAGACCAAGCTTGGTAACAACTGAATGCAAAAAGTCTCAATGCCTGAAGGTGTGCTGGCCTCCTGTTCCTTACAAGAGGAAAACATAAGCAGTGGGATGGTTTCCAGGCCTACTTTGCGTTCTCTTTCTGGGACTACAAGAGCATGTAAACAGACTCTTCCTTAATCCATAGACAATGGGCTTTTAAGAAGACACATGTGTATATTTCCTCACACAAGTTAGATAACAGTTCTTGAATGGCTTTAAATTTCTCCAGAAGATCTGCAGTGTAATTGCTACATCTCTGAGAATGGGTGAGGAGTTTGCTGCATTTAAAACATCTCAGAGATTGGATTAATATCTCAATTGTTTTAACATGCAGGAAAAACAGAACCAGTGATTCAGGAAAGAAGCAAATAAATGAAGATAATTCTCTCTTCACCTGTGTTTCTGTTCTTTATGTTTTATGATATTTTATCCCTGAGTAACATCTAGTATAAACGTTAATGTAAAATATCTATCTACATAATTGAATTTTAAGATTTCAGCATCTCAGAAAAGAGTGCCATCATATATGAGTTAAAACTAAATACAGATCATACACAGCAAAATTTAGACATTCAGATTTTATAATAAACTCAAATTTTATTACTTTGTTAAATATAGAGGAAAGAATAGTAAAATTAAGCCACATATATTAATTATTTTGATTAAAAAAAAAACACCGATAACAACATCTACATTTTCAGGATATACCCTGCAGCCCTTACAAACAATTGATGTTCTGAGTTTATGCTGTCCAGTATAAGTACAAGAGTCAATGAACAGCTCATCATTATCCACATATATAAATTAAAGGACAGTGTCAGAGTGATTAGATTCATGAGCCCCACAGCGTACTGTAGGGCCATTGGTCCAGCTGTGGATTCTGTTACTCTCAGGCAATACCACATGCTTCTCATGTTACCCGAAATGAAACAAATCAAGGAGAAGACAGGCTGGTAACCTGAGCAATGGGTGGCCCAGAGAGTAAAAGTGAAGGCAGGAGGACCTGGATTCAGATTCCAGCATCCATGCAGAGTGCCAGACGTGAGTGTGCAACCTTCACTCCAGCACTGTGGTTACACAGACAGGTGGCCTCAGGAAGCCTGATGACCAGCCTAGCTGCGGAAACACCAACAGACCCCGTCTCAAAGGAGTGTAGACAGAGCGGGACACCTGATGTCCTCCTCCAGGCTCTGCATACACACAAAGGCACATCCACCCCAAGAGACATGTCTGCTCACATTACACACAGTATACCACACTCACATGAATACACATACTCCCTTGTTCACATACAGAAATACACATTATTACAGTGTCTTAAAACAGCTGACATCACATCAAATCACTTAGCTTTTGTCTCTAGCCACAAAGAAATGAAGTGTAAAACATCTGCTTATCTCTGTAAAATGTCTCTGCTGAAGAAGATGGAAAGGAAATGGATATCAGCGAGAAGCTGAGGCAGGAACTCTGAACCTCTAGGCCGCCCTTCAGCAACATGGACAGGTTTCCTTTGTGAAAATCCAGAGAACAGTTATGAAGCTACTCTACCAATGAGAAGCTGAAACCAACTCAAGTGAATCAGGGGGAAAGTTTTGGCTGAGTCTCCCTCCTGACTCAGCATTGAATAACAAGGAGAAAACTCCCAACTTCTTCCTGTGAATGGGAAAAGCATTGAAGCTGCATCTAGTGTTCTGGATTCGGAGAAAACTGCCCAAAGGATTAGTACTGTCTTATCTCCTACAGCTACCCACTTCGGCCTGCAGTAACAGAGAAGTGATAGTTAGACCGCTATAGAAAGCTTGAGAAAAATGACAGTATTTCAGACAGGCACCAAAGTAACCAAGAGATTACTTTCCTGAAAAAGGAAACAAGACAATCCTTGTAGTGGAGGATTTATATCCATGTACCTAGGGAAGATATACCTATGGGAGATATTTGCAAGACTCTCAGAAGCCTCCTCAGACTGACAAGTGAAGGTCTTCCATACAGATGCAGTCCAGAAAGACAAAGACAGAGATCCAGGTCTGGTAGCACCCACCTGTACTCAGGGCACTTGAGTCAGAGGCAGGAGAATGGGCTAGCTAATCCAGTGAGATCCTTTCTGAAACAAAGTGGGCCAAAGGTCCTCTGGTTACCCATCCGTTTGTGGAGCACTGGGAGAAAAATAGCATCACATGGGTGGTATGTGGGTATGAAGGCACATGCCTGCAATCCCAGTTTAGATGAGGCAGGAGAATGGCAAAATTGAATACATCCTGAGCTTCATAGCAAGACCTTTCTCCAGAATACTTGTGTCACACTCAAAACAAATTTTGGAGAAATAACCATTTTTTAAATTTATGCTGATAACAAAGCAAGCAAGGGGTATGAAGAAATAATAAAACCTATCCCAACATTAAAAAAATAAAATAATTTACATTTTTTGAACAGCTGAAATTGACAAGCCTATATATCAAG
Source organism: Meriones unguiculatus (assembly GCF_030254825.1). Lineage (NCBI taxonomy): Eukaryota > Metazoa > Chordata > Mammalia > Rodentia > Muridae > Meriones > Meriones unguiculatus. Next base: position 118,486,854 of record NC_083350.1, read on the forward strand.
AAATAAAGACTCAAAAATAAAAAAATAAGAAAGAAAACATTATAATTAACATCTTAAGTATGCAGACCCATCTTAATTTATGATGTATTTCCCAAAATACCTACAGAAGTCAAAAACATATTTAATATATTAACCTACCTATTATGGTTAGTGTGGATTTGCAAACAGGACTGGACTGAGAGATACGTAAAAATTTAGTTAAAGCAAACTTCTGAGAGTGTCCAAAGATGATTGGATCATGAGCTGAGGTTGGAAGTTTCTAACTAATAAGTGGATTCAAAGTTTGAATAGAATATTGGGAGATGCTGGACCTGTGGAAGGTGGGACCCACGTGGAAAAAGACGGTCAATGGTGGTGCGTTTGAAGGGTGTACCTCAGCCTGGCCCATCCCCTTTACCCTCATTGCTTTTCCATGTGACAACTCTGCTCCATCCCACTCCATTTTGATAATATTCTACCTAGGGCCCAGAGTAATAAGGTCAGCCAATCTTAGAATAAAGTCTTTTAAATTGTAAGCAAGAGGAAACTGTTCCTTTATTTAAGCTGTGTCGACGTGTCTCTGGCACAGTAGTGGAAAGCATGGCATAGCGGTAAATATCAAAGTTTAGGGCACAATGCACAGCAGCTGGCTCATCCTCCTGATCATATGAGCAATGTGGAGGGAGAGCAGACTGACCTTGCTCAGAAACATGAAGTACTAAGGCTGGGCTAACATAAAACTGTTTAATGCACAGTCCAGTCTCGGCCGTGCAAGAAAGAAACAGCTCTAAAGATACAGGGATGTGCATGCAGTTCATGATGCTGTGTTGTGCTCTTCAACTTCTGTTATAGGCTTTGTTGCGTATTTTGCCACACTTCTGAAAACAAGCACAATGAATCAAAACCATAGTACGAGCCCGATGAATCAAAGCCGCAGCACTTCCTTGCGCATATGGGCACACGCAGCACCTACATAGAGACAGGTGTTTCATTTGTACCAAGCTGGAAAAACACAGTGTTTTCTTTCTTCTATCATGTTACTCTGCTTTAATAAAGATAACAGGTAGCTTCTTAAAAGCCTTGCCATAGAGGATTTGTGTTGCTAAGAACTCTAATCTAATTTCCAGGTGGAGTTGGTGTCACAAACAGTTTAATATTCATGAAACCTGTCATGGCAGGAATTTGGTCTCCTCTTGCTAGATAAGAAAGTTGAGGATTAGGAATATTAAGTGAGAATATTTGGCAGAATTCAGATTGAAATTAGATACACTAGTCTCTGTGATCCAGACTCTTACCCTGGACTGTAATCCAAGATAATTGAGAATCCTGATCATCTACAATCTGAGTTGTTGTTTTGACATTTGGGTCAAGAAATCAACATTTCTTCTATGTTTGCAGTTGGCATATGTGAGTGATTTATAGTTAAAGAATTCTATGAAATAAAAATATAAAGAAATAATGTCTCACTAAGACCAGCTTAAAGTTTAGATGACCTATAGGAACACAGAAAATTAGTGATTGTGTGTATACAAGATGTATATAAAGTACCTATATAATTTATTATCAATAACTTCCTCTTTATGACATTATGAATTTCTGGGAAAAAACATTCCTTATCCTTTCTTTGTTATCAAAATTCACTCTTACAAAGAATTACGTTTATTTTTAATAAACATTCTATGCTGTGTATATAATGTACTGACTATATATGCAAATGCCCGTCATGAAGTATAGGAGAAGTAAGAACTATGGAAATATTAGTTTACAAAGGATGCTAACTTTAGAAGTAAAGTTCTTTTACCGATGTCTTTTGTTATTATATCACAAAGTGTAATTCATTTTATCTTAGGCTCCAAATTTCACTGACTCAGCCATATTTTTATGTCATATCATATCCTTACAAAAACTCAGTAAATATGAATTTAACCTTGTTATATCTCTGGGAACCAACATCAGAAAAGGATTTTAGTTGACTTAGTTAAGTGCCTGTAAGTTTATGTCACCACTGTGAACATGCAGAAAAATGAAAGTTTATATTAATTTTGTTATTATAAGTCAGTTGGTAGTCTTGATAAGTGCATTTGACCAAATAAGTCATTAATAAATCCTCAGTACCCTTCTGAAGATATAGATATTATTTCTAGAGTTTCCAGCTTAAGCAAAACCACATAAATATCATAATCTCTAATTTAAACTCTTTGTAAATAAAAAGTATGAATTACCTTAGTGTTTACATGATTGGAAAAGACCCACAATGGCTAAAACTGTTTGAATCTCATATCAAGAATGTGAAAAACCCTAAGAGGAGCAATGCAATAGTTACCGGTTTTGCACCTTGGAAATGTAACTTCTCTGTGAGAGAACTTAAGCAAAATGATTTTTTCTTTTTCTTTAAAATGTGTATAGTGAGCTCAGATGCATATAGCTCTGGACACTCCACCAACAGGATGAAGCTGGACTGCAATGCAATGTATCAATAATTATATATATATATATACCCAATGTTCTTATAATATAAACAAATCTCATTTGACACGATTATTTGGCTCTGATAACTTTTTCCTCACTCCAAGCAAACTGTCACACTGCAAAGAAAAAAAAAATAGGACATGATACAAAAACATGGATGAGTCAGCTATATTTAGATCCTAAGTTCGCATGTAACTATTATGTTTGTGGTATAGTAAGAATAGACATTGGGAAGGGGTTTTACCTCTAAAATCAGTATCCTTTGTAAACTAATATTTTTACAGTCTTTACTTCACAGCAGTGATGAATCTATATCGATCAGGTGTGACCTGCCCAGTACCTACGTCTATACCGAGTAGCTCTTGACAAGAGATGCACTTGTGATGGCTACTCTTGGTTGTCAACTTGACTACAGTTGGGATTACAGTTGGAAAACCTAAATGACTGGGCATTCCTGTGAGGAAGTTTTATTACAAAGATCATTTAAAAGGTCCACTTCTGATCCCAATCTTTGAAGTAAGAAGATACACCTTTAATCCAGATCATTTTAGGTAAGAAGATCCATCTTAAATCTGGGCCACGTCTTTTTTTTTATTTTATTTTTATCAGTTACATTTTATTAACTCTGTATCCCAGCCATGTCCCCATCCCTCATTCCCTCCCAGTCCCTCCCTCCCTCCCTCATCTCCACCGTGCCCCTTTCCAAGTCCACTGATGGGGGGGACCTCCTCCCCATTCATCTGATCCTGTTTTATCAGGTATCTTCAGGACTGGCTACAAAGCCCTCCTCTGTGGCCTAACAGGACTGCTCCTCCCTTCGGGGGTGGGGAGACCAAAGAGCCAGTCATTGAGTTCCTGTTAGATATAGTCCTTGTTCCCCTCACTTTGGGAAACCAATTGGTTACTGAGCTACCACAGGCTACATCTGAGTGGAGGTTCCAGGTTATATCCATACATGGTCCTTGGTTGAATGTCAGTCTCAGAAAAGACCCTGTGCCCAGATATATTTGGTCCTTGTGGAGCTCCTATTCTTTCCCCATCAGACTAACTCCCCTTCTTTCTTATGATTCCCTGTACTCTGCCAAAGGTTTGGTCATGAGTCTTTGCTTTGAAAACACTGCTAGTTAGAGTCTTTCAGATGCGCTCAGTAGACTCCTGTCATACGTTCAATGCACATCCCATCTGTCTTTCTAAATGAGGATTGATCATCTTGCCCCATGTCCGCTCAATTGATTATCTTTTTAGGTGTATAGATTTCATTATGTTTATCATATCTTATAGGTCTATATAAGTGAGTATATCCCATGTTCGTCTTTCTCCTTCTGGGATATTTCACTCAAAATGATCTTTTCTAGATCCCGCCATTTGCCTGCAAATTTCATGATTTCCTCCTTTTTGATTGCTGAGTAGTATTCCATTGTGTAAAAATACCACAATTCCAAAAGCAATCTACAGATTCAATGCAATTTCCATCAAAATACCAACTCAATTCTTTACAGACCTTGAAAAAAAGATTCTCAGCTTCATATGGAGAAACAAAAAACCCAGAATCTCCAAAACAATCCTGTACAACAACAGATCATCTGGAGGTAGCTCCATCCCTGATCTCAAGCTGTACTACAGGGCAACAGTAATAAAAACTGCATGGTATTGGCATAGAAACAGAAAGGAGGATCAATGGAACCGCATAGAAGACCCAGAAATAAACCCGCACACCTATGAATACTCGATATTTGACAAAGAATCCAAATCCATTCAATGGAAAAAAGATAGCATCTTCAACAAATGGTGCTGGACCAACTGGATGTCTACATGCAGAAAAATGAAAATAGATCCATATTTTTCACCCTGCACAAAACTAAAGTCAAAGTGGATCAAGGACCTCATCATAAAACCAGATACCCTAAATCAATTGGAAAAAAAAGTGGGGAACAGCCTAGAACTCATTGGCACAGGAGACAACTTCCTGAACAGAACACCAACAGCACAGGCTCTAAGAGCAACAATCAATAAATGGGACCTCATGAAACTGAAAAGTTTCTGTAAAGCAAAGGACACCGTCATCAAAACAAAACGACTGCCTACAGATTGGGAAAGAATCGTCACTAACCCTTTATCTGACAGAGGACTAATATCCAGTATATACAAAGAACTAAAGAAGCTGAGAAGCAGCAAACCAAGTAATCCAATTAAAAAATGGGGAACAGAGCTAAACAGAGAATTCTCGACAGAGGAATATCGAATGGCAGAAAAACACTTAAAGAAATACTCATCCTCATTAGCCATCAGGGAAATGCAAATCAAAACGACCCTGAGATATCACCTTACACCCATCAGAATGGCCAAGATAAAAAACTCAAGTGACAACACATGCTGGAGAGGTTGTGGAGAAAGGGGAACCCTCCTCCACTGCTGGTGGGAATGTAAACTGGTACAACCACTCTGGAAAGCTATCTGGCGCTTTCTAAGGCAATTAGGAATAGTACTTCCTCAAGACCCAGCTATACCACTGCTAGGTATATACTCAAAGTTTGCTCAAGTACACAGAAGGTACACTTGCTCAACCATGTTTATAGCAGCTTTATTTGTAATAGCCAGAACCTGGAAACAACCCAGATGTCCATCAACAGAGGAATGGGCCATGTCTTCTTATGGCAGCCTATATAAAGAACATGGAAGAAGGAAGCTTACTCTCTTGGCCTGCTTTCCGTTACTGTTGCTAGCAAATCCATTCCTTCACTGACATTCAAACTTACTTCTATGGGATTCCAGCATATATATACTGAACACCAATTGAGACATCCAGCTCTGTAGACTGAGCAACTACTGGATTCTTAGACTTTTATTCATAGGAAGTTATTGCTGGATTGGCTGAACCACTGCCTGTAAGCATTCTAATTAATCACCTTTCTATACATGATCGATAGAGAGACAGATAGATAGATATAAAGTACATAGATACATAGATAACATATATAAATGATAGATATTAGATAGACAGACAGATGATAGATGGATTCACAGATGATAAATACAGATAGATGATAGATACTGACATAGATTCATGCAGTAAGTTCTATTTCCCTAGAAAACACCGACTAATAGATTTGATAATAATGACAGAAGTACTCAGATGACCACTGTATCAGAACACTGGACGAGAAAGAAAGAGGAGCAGCAAAGAACTTCAAAACACAGTTTCTCTCCCACTGGGATAGTTACAGAAATTATCAGTAGGTGCAGAGCAACGAGGATTTCACACGGAAGTTTCTGGTCTGTAGATGTTCCCTCCCTGTGAAGTCTCTGTCTCACTGACTTCCTGTCTAGCCTTTTTGGCATCTGGAGAAGCAGGACTGGCAGGCCACCAGCAGAGTTTGCCCTTCAGCTGCCCTAGACACCACACTTCACAGCAAGAAGAAAGTCAGATCCTACTTGGAATTTCTTTTGCTTCTTAAAAGATGATTTTGTGGTCAATTCAAGTCTTGCCTCTTCTCTCAGAGTTCAAAAGTTGGCGGGTCAGGAAGGAAAATTACACCAGTAGTCTTTTCATTTTGACAGTTTCCCCTAAGGTCAAGGGGAAAAAAGTCACAAGAATAACACAGAGGCTCTGAGAATTTCCCACAGGACTAGTAATTCACAAACAGGGGAAGGCAAGACCAAAGCCTTGAGCAAGGGTCTGCTATCAAGAGGAAGGAAGTGACACAGGTTTCGAAGACTTTCTTTGTAAGGTCAGTGGTTTGGAATGCAATCAAGAGAAATCATAGAACAGAAGATCTGACCAACAAAAACCGAGTAACACAAAATTCTTAGAAACAATTTTTTACAAACTTTATTTAAAAGAAGCAGTCAAAATAATTCAAAGATAGGTTTGTCAAGCATATTAGATGAGCATGTTTAAACTGTTGCCAGGAGCTAGAACAGAGAAGAGGAACCCAGAGTGTTTTAAGAATTAGAGACGATGTGAAATGCCAGTTTTCTAAAATGCCAGTTCTCATAAAAATGCAAGGATGTAGAAGTGATGAACAAACTCCCTATTCTGTTCATGTCAAGCCCACTCTTTCAGGACTTTTTTCTCTAGAAGTTATATAATAACATATTGATTAAATTAATCACTGAGCAACAGTTGTGTAATATATTCCATTTTCAAGTTCTTTTAAGTAATTTCTACTGGCATCTATGGGGGGAAAGGGGAATATAAATCACAGTAACATCCATTTTCCACATGAGGGAGTTGGTACAAAAGAAGACAAGTGAGTTTCAACATCACAGAGAACACTGGCAGATTCAATCTCGACATCATTTGTCTGCTTCTGCTTTTAATCTGCTGTGCCAGTGAATTTCAGGGCGCACTAGACATTAATTATTTGACAAGAGCATTGAGCAGGTAAACAGACTCAAGGCTGGGAAACCTGGACAATTTTAGCACCATGAGGTAGGTCTAAAGTTCTAGGATTTCTAATCTTGCTTCCTAACTGCTCCATCAAAGAATATTGTTTCCGATATGTTGTTAAGTGGTATAGAGTGAAATCAGGTAATGATTTAAGTGTGTTGCTCTTGCAATATATGAGGATGTTCGAAAGAGCACAGAGTCTCGCTCATGGCAATCAAGTACTGCATTTTAAGTTCCACTAGGTGATAATGAATAACCACAGAATATCAGAATGAAATGAAGACACAGACTAACATTGTAACTTCTTTAATATAGTCTGGCATTTGTCTCTGCCGAAGCTCAGATTCTGGTAGTATTAGAAGAGGTTCTTATTTCTCCAGTAATTCACTGGGCTTTGTGTCATGTAAGTGTGCTGTGCTTGGCTTCTCCTCAATTAAGAGAGGCAAGCAGAGTTTGCTTAAAGGACAGTTGGAAACTCTACATAGAAAGAGACATTTGCCAATGACATATCTATCGAATAAGTATCTACATGATGTCGGTGCAATGCTCATTGTTGGAAAAGCAAAGTAAACATTGGTAAAGTTGTCTTTCAGTGAGGTGGTTAGAAAAATCCAGAAGAAATCCTTCCATTTGCGATAGAGATGGCTCAGACAGAAAGACACTTGCTTGCTGAGTGAGCATGGAGGGGCAGAAATCAATTCCCTGAAACTCACATAAAAGCCTTGTGCATTGCTGTGAGCCATTAATCTTAGTTCTGGGGATGTGGACACAGGAAGATCTTTAGGGATACTGGCCAGGCAGTCTAGATCCAGGTTAATAAAGAGATGTTGTCTCAAAATGAACACGGGGACCAAGCAAGGCAGACACCTGGTGTGGACTTCTACACACATATGGACATGCACATGTATGTGCACACACATACACAAACAAAAACAAACTAGAAATGTTCTAGCAAACTCCTTGCACTAAAAATCCCTTTGGCAGCTGGGTATGCTGGCATACACCTTTAATCCCAGCACTCAGAAAGGCAGAGGCAGGCATGTCTCTGTGAGTTCGAGGCCAGCCCGGTTTAGAAAGCAAGTGCAGGACAGCCAAGGCTACACAGAGAACTTGTGTCTCAACACCCCCAAAAGAAATCCCTTAGGCAGACAATAATAATGCACATTACCCTGGGATCTAATATCCCACTTTTCTTAGTTTTTTAATTGTCATCTGGGACATCCTAGCTATTTTTTTAAGGAAAACAGAGTAGTTTTTAGATTGAAAGAAGGTCCAGTATTTTAAAACCTATGAGTGATACTTTCTAGAACTTATCAAAGAAATTTATCAAAATTCTTGGCAGATATATGTGACTATATGTATATGATAAATATTGCAGGTGTACTAGGATGAGAGCCCAAATCTATTCTACTCATGAAAAAGAGGCAAGAGAATAAGTATGCAACGACAGTGTGCTCGTTGGTCTGCAGAACTTAATGAGACCCACCACAATATAAAAAGCCTTTTTACGTGGACAATAGAAAATTTACTCATCTTAGATGGAGTAAATATTGGGAAATAAAAATCCAAGAACTATAATTTACTCAATAAAATTATACTGTAATTCCTTCAGCTTTCAGAAATGAAAGCTATTAATGCTAACTTATTTTCCAAAAATGATTGACCAGGCTCTCTGAAGCATTTTGCACAGTGATGAGTTCCATTAAAATGTATTAAGCTTTCATTAATTCATATCTGTGAACTACCCAACAGGGAAGTTTTGATTTGAAACATGAATAAAAAAGCCAGAGATTATTTAAGTAGTAACTTTCATTTTTTTTCACTTGATTTTTTAAAATTTTTTTATTTTTTATTAATTACATTTTATTCACTTTGTATCCCCCCATAAGCCCTCCCTCTTCCCCTCCCGATTCCACCATCTCTCCCCCTTCTTCACGCATGCCCTTCCTCAAGTCTCAGCAATGAAAAATAAGGAAATCATGAAATTTGCAGGAAAGTAACTTTCATTCTTTTTGTAAAAGAATTTTACTTACTTCATTGTAAATGGCTTTGAGTATAATATCACCATTTATTACCAAAACTTTGAAAGGGAAACTACAACCACAGAAAAAATATACAGGTCCATTATATTTTCAGAAACACATGTGGGAACAATACAGAATTTATAACCAGGGAATGACTATTTTTCAGTATATGAAAACTTATATAGCATGTGTAAAAATGTCACTATCAAACATTTTCATTAAAAACAACAGAGACTGCAAGGCCTGGTGGCACAGGCCCATTATCTGAATGACTCAGAAGGCTGAGGCAGGAAGAACAACAATCCATAGCCTAGCAGCCTAGGCAATTCACTGAGATCTTGTTTCAAAAATATGATGATGATGATGATGATGATGATGATGATGATGATGATGATGAAGATGATGATGATGATGATGATGATGATGATGATGAAGATGATGATGATGGTGATGATGGTGATGGTGGCAGTGATGGTGGTGGCAGCTGTGGTATAATAGTGGTGATGATGATAAAGCTAGGCATACAGCCCAGTGGTAGAGCACTTCCCTGGCATATGTAATGCCATATTGCAATCCCTAGAATGACTCCTCCCCACAAACTAATAAGCAAATTCACTACGTCCTCAATTTGCTGTTAGGGGGCAAGCTGCTTGGTTCCATACTTGGGCTGTCTGTTACTGATTTCTACAATGATACCTCTGATCCTGAAGATGCTTAGCCCACCTCCACCAGTATGGGTAGACATTGACCCAGGGGAGTCCATCTAACATGCCCCACCTAGCTGGCTCTACTGGGCTTAATAGACATCTTGTCCTTTTCAAAGGCATGTGGTTTAGAATCCAAGCACACATCGGAAAACAACACCAAGGAATGGAGAGAAAACATCTTAGCCTTAGGAGTGTAGGCGTGGATCAAAACCATTTCAGAGCGTTAAATTCACTGTTGTTATTAGCCAACGACTCCCTTTTAACGTCAAAGTATCTTGAACTACTTTCTTTTAGACTTCTCATCACCAAAGGACAAAGAAAGCAGATTAATCCAATACACACAGTCACATTCATTTACCTAAGGCTAAACTAAGAAACAGGACTGTGACACTCTGTCTCTGCTTGCCTCTAGAGTCCTAGAAAATGAACATTTGCTGCAAAGGTTCTAAAGTAGTTTCATGGAGTCACTTCATAAATATCAATAGTATTTAAAATGAATCCCAGGACAAAGAATGCTGTCCTAAGGACTCGCTAGAGTGGGAAATTACTTGGTTCCTTTGCAAGTTTATCTCCTAGGACATACTAGACAGCTGGATGATTGATGGAAAACTTGTCTTATACATCTTCATCGTTCATTGGGTGAACTATGAACTACCAGTCCCTTCAATCTACTCAGACAATTTTGGCCAGTTTATTAAGGCAATTTCTTCTGCTCTTTCACATTATTTCTCCTATCTACTAGTGACTGTAGAAAGGGTGATAGCTGATTAATGGAAGAATTTTCTCAAGTAGAAAACATGGCATGCTTTCCTTGAAATTTTACATGAAATAGCATAAAGCTGTTAAAGTGTTTAAGTGCAACGATTGCTGAAATGCCATGGGATTTTCCTGAGCCACTATACACACGGTATTTTGGAGCTTGAGCCAGTATGCCTCATAGTGGCTACCAGGGCTAGCATGTGGGATACAGCCGCTTCCCTGTATGCTTGAAAACCTAAGCTCCATTAATCATGCTTTACAAAACCCTGACTGGTGCTACTAATCCTAATCCAATCTAAGTGCATCACTTGCCAGTTGGGTTTTAGTTCTATCTAGGCACACAGGGAGACTATTTGAAATTTTACATTAATAAATTTTAATTCACACATTTTAATTGCAGATCGTAATGGCATACAGGGTGATATTTGATACAGGGGCACACGTGTACTGCTCATCTTAGAGGAATTAGCACTTACACCTCCATGACATTTCTCTGGGCTCAGGACCTGTGGGCCCCTGTAAGGCTTCCTGTAACGTGTTCTAGGTCCTTGCACAGTGGTCATCACTCAGGGGAGTCCCCTGACAGAAAGCATTCCCATTGTTCCGTTGTCTTTGCTCCACATTATTGGAACTTCTTTCTATGCATTCTCATCCCCCAACCTTCCTGTCATCTAGAAAATACTATTCTACTGTGTTCTTTGAAATCCACTGTTTTAGTTTTTGTCTGTTAGGTACCAAGCAGGAATTGCCTTTGTGTGTTTGATTCACTTCACTTAAGCAACGCTTTCCAGTTCCTTTCAGTGTATTTCAAATGACAGAATTTCATTTTTTTTTTTTATGGCGGAATAACTCACTCTATGTCTGTGTCTGCCTGCCTGCTTGCCTGCCTCTCCATCTGTCTCTGTTTCTACCTCTGTCTCTGTCTCTGTCTCTCTCATGTATGTATGTCTATCAATGCACACACATTACATTTCCTTTATCCAGTCATCTGCCAACTGCCACTTAAGTTGATTCTATTTCTAAATGTCTTAGTTCCTGTGAATATTGTTACAATATGTATGAGAGTACAGAAATCTCTTTGTTATGCTGATTTCATTTCCTTGACAAATACACACAGACTTGGAATAGCTCATTCAAATAAATCTATTATCTACTCTAAAGGATTCCCACACTTTTCTTCACAAAAGTTGTGTTAATTCTACTATTTCTAGCCCATTCTGAGTAGCATAAGATAGCATCTCATTCTAGCTTTGGGTTGCATTGTCCTGAAGACTAGGGATGTTGAATACATCTCATATGTAACTTACTTGCTACTTGTGGGGAGGACACAAAAGGGGGTGGTCAGACCTGCGAGGACTGGGAAGTGAGTGTTAGGAGGTGCATGATGTGGAATTCCCAAATAATTAATAAATATTGGGAGGAAATACCTATTCAGACTATTTGGATATTTTAATAAAACTACCTGAAGGGCTTGTCCTATGTTCCTGAGATCTTTATGTTTTCTATTATTCTCCTGTTATAACAGGAATTTAAAATTATTTCCTCCCAGGGAGAAGTGGTGTCTTTACTCAATTATTTCCTCTCTTGTGCAAAACCTTTTTGGTTTTATATAATTACGTTTTTCTGGGTTTTTTTTTTTTTTTGCATTATATGTTGTAGGCAGTCTTACGAAAGGTTTTGTTTTCATTATTTGTTTGGTTGATTTTTTTGTGGTTTTCTTTTTATTACCTTTACCAAAGCCTTATTAATTTCCCTATGTTTTACAGAGCTAGGTATAAATAAACCTGAAACTTTATGATGTTAGACAAACACCCTACCACTGTCCTGCATCTCCAGGCTTCTCTGTTATCTATCTATCTATCTATCTATCTATCTATCTATCTATCTATCTATCTATCTGTCTGTCTGTCTGTCTGTCTGTCTGTCTGTCTGTCTGTCTGTCTATCCATGCACACACATATATATACACACACAAACATACAGGATGTCGCTGAGTGGAGTTGCAGTTTTGCCTGAACCTACTAAGTATCTGGGATTGTAGTCTCGGAGTGAGCACTAGACTCCTCCCCTCCATACTCTACACTGGCCATTTACAGTTTCATAGTCTTGGGTTGAGTCTTTGAGCTGGTATTTTAAAGGATGAGAGGTGGAAGGTCAAGTTGCATTAGTTTCTATATGAATATCCAATTATTTTCACTATGGATTGAAGAGGCTATTTTCCATCAAGAACTGTTTTTGGTCTCTGCATTGAGAAGCAATTGATCCACACAAGCATAAGTACATAAATAAATAGACACACATATCTATCTATCTAGCTATCTATCTATATACACATATATGTTTATATTTGAGAAGGAGAGAGAGAGAGAGAGAGAAGTAGGGTAGAAGAGCTGGTCCTTGATGCTCTTGTGGAGGACCTGGGTTCAAGTTTCAGCAGCAAGTTTTGGTATTTAACACTCAACCTGTGCATAAGATCCAGGGGATTTGGCATCCTTTTGTGGCCCTCTGAAGAGCCTGTGTGCATGTGTTGTATGTGCATACAAGCAGGTACATACATTACACAATGGAATGCTACTCAGCAATTAAAAACAAGGACATCATGAAATTTGCAGGCAAATGGTGGGATCTAGAAAAGATCATCCTGAGTGAGGTATTCCAGGAGCAGAAAGACACACACAGTACATACTCACTTCTAAGCGGGTACTAGACCTGTAAGATAGGATAAGCACACTAAAATCTGTAGACCTAAAGAAGATAAACAAGAAAGAGGATCCAGGTTAAGATGATCAATCCTCACTTAGAAAGACAAATGGGATGGACATTGGATGTAGAAGAAAACAAGTAACAGGACAGGAGCCTATCGCAAAGGGCCTCTGAAAGACTCTACCTAGCAGTGTGTCAAAGCAGATTCTGAGACTCATAACCAAACCTTTGGCAGAGTGCAGGGAATCATATGAAAGAAGGGGGAGTTAGTAAGACCTGGAGAGAACAAGAGCTCCATAAGGACCAAATATATCAGGGCACAGGGGTCTTTTATGGGACTGTTTCTCCAACCAAGGACCATGTATGTTTATAACCTAGAACCCCTGCTCAGATGTAGCCTATGGTAGTTCAGTATCCAAGTGGATACCCTACTTAAAGGAACAGGGACTGTTGCTGACATGAACTCAATGGCTGGCTCTTTGACCTCCATCCCATGAGGGAGGAGCAGCCTTGCTAGACCACAGAGGAATACTTTGCAGACAGTCCTGAAGATACCTGCTGGGGTCAGATGGAAGAGGAGGAGGACCTTCCCTATCAATGGACTTGGAAAGGGGCAGGAAGGATATGAGGGAGGGTGGGATTGGGAGAGAATGAGGGAGGGGGCTAAGGCTGGGATACAAAGTAAATAACCTGTGATTAATATAAAAAATAAAAATTATTTAAAAAATAAAAAATCAATAAATCTTTCTACAAAGAGAAATTACAGAGTTGTATGTGTTCCTTCTTTTTTAAAATATTTACTTATTTATACATATGATCACTCTATTTATTTGCATGTGCAAAAAAGAAGATCAGATCCCTTTATAGATGGTTGTGAGTCACCTTATAGTTGCTGGGAATTGAACTCAAGACCTCTGGAGGAGCACTTAACCTCTGAGCCATCTCTTCAGAGTTGTACATGTTAATATCCCTCTTTTGGTAACGGGTGGAAACAATTAGAAAAATCAATAGGGTACTATAAAAATGAAAAAAAAAATACCCACCTTGACTTAGACTTTTACAGAATACTATATCCAACGACAACAAAAGTATACACTATTCTCTCAGTAAACATGGAACATCCATGGACAGTAAATCTTAAGTTGGGCCACAAAATATGCCTTACTAAATTAAAAAAAAGTATGTCTTAGGAAATATATTCTCTAACTACCTAAGAAATTGAAATTTAAAATAAATAACAAGAAAAACAAGAAAGGTAGACAGCAAAACAGCAACTTTTAGATTTTATACACGATTCAATAGTCTATAGATCAAAGAGGAAATCATAAAAGATGCTGGAGCATGTTTGCCACCTAATAATAGTGAAGACACAACACCAATAATGAAGACACAACTGGGTTCAGTTTAAGGAGGGGATGAGGGAGGGAGAGGATGACAGAAAGAGAGTGAATACAAATCTCCCTCACAGTAAGTTAAAGCAGCCTGTTGGGCTGGTAAACTTACCTCAACTTAACACAGTTAGGATCATATGGGAAGATGCAATCTCAATTGACAAAATGCCCCATTGCATTTCACTGTGGGTGATGTCACCCCAGGGCAGCTGGTCCTGAGTTGTACAAGGAAGCAGGATGAGCAAGTCATGAGGAGCAAGCCAGCAAACAGCACTCTTCCATGGCCTCTGAATCACTTTCTGCCTCAGGGTTCCAGTCTTTAGTTCCTGCCCAGACTTCCCTCCAAGTTGGACTAAAAATTATAAGCCAAAATAAATACTCTTTAAGTGTTGTTTTGTCATAGCAATAAAAATCCCAAGGCAGCTATTACTAAGGATCGTTGTAGATGCTAGAGAAAACAGTATTCGTAGTTGGCCAGTAATTTTAAGTTCTTTGAAAAATTAAAGTCTCCAAAAGAACACAAAGAAAAAAATATCTAAATAGCTTTACTTAAAAAAAAATAAATAAACCTTACCTAACTTCAACAAAGGAAACATCAGTTCCTGGCTATTTTAGTGATGGATTCCATGAAAATTCTAGGAAGAATCTTAGTCTTATACAAAGTTTCAGAAAGATTAAAAAAAAAGGGGGGGCCTCCTATTTTCCTAAGTGTCACACTAATAACAACTTCATATGCAAAAAAAAAAAAAAAAAAAAAAAAAAACAATTCAATCCAAGAACTTCCAGTTATCAGTAAGCAAAATTGCATAACAAGATATCATAAAAACATGCTAACACATTTTTTTCAAGTCAATTTGTAATGACTCAAAAGGGTCTACTGCAGAGATTCAAGCCTGCAGTTTAAAAAGTGTTCAGGGCAACTGACTGTGATGGTAGGATGAAGAAAAAAGGCAGCTGACCATCTGCATAGAGGTATGATTGTGTGTGACAAGAACAAAGCACTATTTATAACAACTAACAGATACTCAATCAACTAGGAAGATAAGGGTATGTACTGTCTGTCATTCTGATAAAGGACATTCATTAAAAGCCATAGCTAAATCACAGTCAGTTATGAAACAATGAAAATGTGACATGAAAGGAATGTTTCTGTCAGTTTAATATGAGAAATGAGACTTTGGGGCAAAAAAAAAATGTAGTCCAGAAGCACAAAACAAATTATATTTGTTTTGCACACGATTGAAAGAGAATTGGTAACTTGCTTGTGGCTATAATTTACAAGCAATCAGGCTTATATCTACATTATCTGAATCTAATATCCCTGCTTTCAGCTCCTATGCATAGCAAATTAGCTAAAGCTATTTGACTTGTCCATCACTGCAGATTTATGTTTAAGGACAGTTATAAGGGAAAGAATGGGAGAGCAGGCAAGTTGGGAAAAGTATGGGGTTGGAGGAAGCCTGGAAGGAAACAGCAGCGAGGGAGTTAATTAGACATGCCAGGCTCCTCCAGTCCAGGAAAAGTACACAAGATAGCAAGATCTGGCTCCTTTGGGAAAAGGAAACTGGGTCAGAAGCAGAGAAACACAGCTCCAAATAAGATGAAGTGTCCAGCTGCCAGAGGCAGGATACCAGCAAAAGGAAGTCTTCTACTATATCACCACACATGAAGCTAATGAGCTAAGTACCAGCTCCTATGTAGGCCTAAGTGTTTGAAATAGCAGTTGATGCGAATATCTAAGGAATTAGCAACGCAGTCAAAATATCTAACTGAGGATGTGTCAGGTGTGAAGCAAGAGCAATTTGAGTATATTAATATTCAGCTAGCATTGCATTGAAAATAGGAGAACAGGGGAGTGGGAAAAGACTGTACATCATTCCTATGCATATATCAAATGCTATTATTTACTTACTCAGCAAATGCATTGGCACCTACCCTGCCTCGGGTAAAAGGGAAGTCATTAGAGGGATGAGAAATGGCTCCTCTGGGAACTCAGGGATTTGTCACATGGCATTAAGGGGAATAAATAAGAACATCATTGGGACAGAGTCTAGAAAACCAGCACTGGAGTCCGATTCAGCAACAGTAGCAAAAATATATGTTTTTAAAGTTTTAAAAACAATCTAAAGGACAGTCCATGACTTTCTAAATCTCTCTCTCTCTCTCTCTCTCTCTCTCTCTCTCTCTCTCTCTCTTTTAGAACAGAGCCACTGCTACTGTGAGGAAGGGAGAAAAACTTTTTAAGCCATGAAGTTACCTGCTTGGAAGTATTTTCGTGACAGTATCTGAAACAACAACAACACAATGAGGATGAACATCAAGTTTTCATTTCTTCTACACACACTGATTTCTTTCATGGTGAATATTTCATGCTCCACCCAGGAGTAGACAAGAAAGCATGAGGAAGTGCTTGCTGCTCAGCAGCCCCACTCTGTGGAGGGAGCAGCAACTAGATCAGAGATGTCTATAAGAGCAGTCCAAAATGGTCACTCCATAATGGACCACCTTGTTTCGGGATGAAAGTGAAACATGCATGGAGAAAGTGTGTGTGTGTGTGGGGGGGTGTTTGCAGGCTTTAGAGAATGGCATCTGAAGTAGTATAGTGAGATGTGAGAGAGTATCAGAATAGACACCTCTGTTCAACTTGCTTTCCTTCTAAATTTTCCTCATTTGATAGTCTGGCTCAATACTTTGGTTTATAAAGTTACCACAAGATGAAAATAACAAACTATTATCATTATCACATACCACTTGTAAGGAAGGACACCAATAGCAGATGACCTGAAACTTTTTATTTATTTATTAATTACACTTTATTCACTGTATCCCAGCTATAGCCTGCTCTTCCATTACCTTCCAATACCACCCTCCCTGCCTCTTCTTCTCCTATGCCCCTACCCCAGTCCAATGATAGGGAAAGTCTTCCTCCCCTTCCATCTGACCCTAATCTATCAGGTCTCATCAGAACTGGCTTCTTTGTCTTCCTCGGTGGCCTGGCAAGGAAGCCTGTTACAGACAGCCTCTGAAAGACTTCACCCAGCAGGGTATCAAAACATTTTCTGAGATGCATAGCCAAACTTTGGGCAGAGTGCAGGGAAACTTATGAAAGAAGGGGGAGATAGAAAGACTGGGAGGGAACAGGAGCTCCACAAAGGGAGCAACAGAACCAAAAAATCTGGGCACAGGGGTCTTTTCTGAGACAGATACTCCAAACAAGGACCATGCATGTTGATAACTTAGAACCCCTGCCCAGAAGTAGCCCAAGGCAGCTCTGTATCCAAGAGGGTTGCCAATAATAGAACAAGGGACCATCTCTGACGTGAACTCATGGGCTGGCTCTTGGATCACCTCCACCTGAAGGGGGAGCAGCCTTGCCAGACCTGAAACTTTTGCTCCTGAATTTTTTCCAAATCTTCAATGAGGCTGATGAACAGGGTTGAGATCTCATTTAATGGCTCACCTTGAGAGAAATCCATTTCCATAACCCATAGAGACGTTGGAAAATTTTAATTTCTTACGAAATTTTAAAACTACAAATCTGGGCTGTAGAACAGATCATCCTTTATGAGGTACCTCAGAAGCATAAAGACACACATGGTATATACTCACTTATAAGAGGATATTAGACATATAAGATTAACATACTAAAATCTGTACACCTAAAGAAGCTAAGCAAGAAGGAGAACCCTGGGTAAGATGATCAATCCTCACTCAGAAAGACAAATGGGATGGACATTGGAAGGAAAAAACAGGGAACAGGACAGGAGCCTACCACAGAGGGCCTCTGAAAGACTCTACCCTGAAGAGTATTGAGGCAGATGCTGCGACTCACAGCCAAACTTTGGGCAGAATGCAGGGAATCTTATGAAAGAAGGGGGAGATAGTAAGACCTGGAGGGGTCTGGAGCTCCACAAGGAGAGCAACAGAATCAAAAAATCTGGGCACAGGGATCTTTTCTGAGACTGATACTCCAACCAAGGATCATTCATGGATATAACCTAGAACCCCACTGCACTGATGTAACCCATGGCAGCTCAGTATCCAAGTGGGTTTCCTAATAAGGGGAACAGGGACTGTCTCTGACATGAACTCAGTGGCTGGCTCGAACCCTCCCCCCCGAGGGGGGAGCAGCCTTACCAGGCCACAGAGGAGGACAATGCAGCCAGTCCTAATGGGACCTGATAAGCTAGGGTCAGATGGAAGGGGAGGAGGACCTCCTTATCACTGGACTTGGAGAGGGGCATGGAAGGAGAGGAGGAAGGGAGGGTGGGAATAGGAGGGAATGAGGGAGGGGCTACAGCTGGGGTACAAAGTGAATGAGCTGTAATTAATATAAAAAATAAAAATCAAATTAAAAAACTACAAATCTGTTTTTCTGGCTGTTAGCCAAAGGCACAGCATAGTTCTTCACCACTTACATCTTTCTAAACCTCATCTGTTTCTTTAAAAACCACCAAGGGACTGTCTCTGCCAGCAAGACAGGAGTTACAATGTTACTTATCCTAATCACAGAAAAGTGAACCCTCCAAGGTCATCATTGATACGAAGAAGCAAAGCCACTAGGAACATAATAGAATTTGTCTGCCACATGAGGGTATGTGCGTTTCACAGTGGTAGAACTAGTTGGGATGTAGGAAGTGGCTCCTCTGAGATATTTATATTCCCTTCTTCTTAGACGGATTGAGCACCATTCCTAAGGGCAGAGATGTCAATAAGCAAGGACATGACAAATAATAGCTTCAATATGAGGATGGAGCTCTTCATATTTTTTGCTGAAGCAAAAATAAGGGATGTGAATACTTGCAGATTAAAAAAAAAAAAAAAAACCTCCAAGGTGGGAATTTTACAGTATCTTATGTATAGATGAAGATGCCTGGGCCATCAACGGATGCTGAGAGAGAGAATCCGTTTTATCCAAGAGCAAGCTCCTCCATAATAGATTATGCAGGCTCAGGTAATCAGTCCTAAACACACGTACCTGTGGACAATGCAAAATGGAGTCTGTAGGTTTGTATGTATCTATATGTATGCAAGCATGCGTGCTATATCTATACATGTGTGGGAGAGGTAGTGGTAGTTTAAATGCTCCTCCATAAGTCTTCAGAATTTGAATACCTGGTCCTCAATTAGTGGAAACATTTGAGAAACATTGAGAAGGATTAGGAGGTAATAATAATAAAATGTGTGTGTGGTGTGTAACAAGAATAATTATGTATGAGGTCATAGATTAGATTAAAGAGCAAAGAGAAATATAGGTGGAGCTGGTGGAGGGGTGGAATTGTGTATATTGTGTAAATGCAATGCTTATATATGAAAATCTTTAAAAAGATAATACAATTAAAAATTTTAAAGTATATTTTTATTGTGCTTTCACCTGTCATCACATGGTTCACACTAATCTCTTGTTCATCCAGGGATACACATAAGGCATGGTGCCCTTCAAAGGAAGAGGGCAGCTCTTGCATAAGCATCCCTGAAACAGACAGTATGGTCATGATGACATTTGTTTGGAATGAAGGTGAAAGGTCCCCCACACTTTCAGGCATTCAAATGCTTGATGTCCAGAAGTGGTACTGTTTGAGGAAGTCATGGACCCTTAAAGAGGTGGACTTGGCTGGTGAAAGGTCATTAACTATGCATTCATGAATTGTATACTGACCCTGGTTCCTACCCTAGTCCCTCTGTCTACTCCTATTCTGCTGTCAGTGTGTAACCAACCTCAAGGTTTCATACCTAAGCAGAGGTCCTAGATACTATGTATGCCTCCTCGCCATGAACTAAAACAAATCTCTTCTCTCCCAAGTTGCCTTTTGCCAGCCAGGTATTGGGTTGCAGAAACTAGAAACGCAATTAATATGCCATTCAGTCACTAAATTCTAATTGCACATTTAAAAATTACAGAAGAAAATTAGAGATATATGCAAATTAAAGTCCATGGGTAGTTTGTTTCTTGATATAAGAGATAAACCAGAGCCCCTGTACAGATGTGGTCCATGGCAGCTCAGTCTTTAAGTGGGATCCTTGGTAAGGAGAACAGGGACTGTCTCTGACATGAACTCAGTGGCTGGCTCTTTGATCACCTCCCCCCTGAGGGGGTGGGGAGGTGGAGCAGCTTTACCAAGCCACAGAGGAAGACAATGCAGCCAGTCCCGAAGAGACTTGATAAGCTAGGGTCAGATAGAAGAGGAGGAGGACCTCCCCTATCAGTGGACTGGGGAGGGGCAGGGGAGGAGAGGAGGGATTTGAAGGAGACAGCTAGGATACAAAGTGAATAAATTGCAATAAATTAAAAAAAGAAAAAAAAAAAAAACAGAGATAAACCAGGACACCATGATGCAACAGCAAAACCCCCGGAGACTGCAAGATACAGTTTGGTGATAAGAGAGATAATACCGTAAATTCATCTGCTCCACTCTCTTAGAGCACTGATGTAAGATGAAATTAAATATTAAAAACAGAGGAATGCTGTCTTCAGTCTAGAACCTAATAAAGAATAAATTTTTGAGAGCATACAGAAAGTTCAGAGTGAATGAATAATCAGGTTTTTGTTTGTTTGTTTGTTTTTGTTTTTGTTTTTTTTTTTTTTAATAAAAACAGCCAGGACAAGAAGTCTATAAACTTGGCATCTTTCCCAAGGCCTATTAGGTTTGGCAAAGGATAATAGGTGTTGTCATATATAAGAATAACAGGTGAACAAATTGTTTACCCCTCCAGCTTATTTAAAATTAACATGTAAAGGAAACTGAAGAAGCTTCCAGAGTTCCTGGCAAAGAGATAGGAGCTAATAGAGCAACTAGTTGCCAAAATAAATAATAATAACTCCTTTCAACCTAGAAGTGATTCTAATGAGTATGTACGATGGCTCACAAAATGATACCTCAGCTGATGCCAGATTATGTTACTGGCGAGAATGATCTCCAGATTTTAGTAGTTTATAGATAAGAGGGACTTCACAGTCTTGTGATGGCCCATTACGGAGCTTCCAGGTTGGAACCCTGGTGGGGGGGGGTCCTTGCTTATGGACTGTGGCGAGCTAGATACTCCATCTCAGCATTCTGTAGGTCCCCCCCCCACTGTCTTCTTCATACTTTGGGTTCTTCCATTTTCTGTCATGTAGAAGGCCTCCACACATGCTACTTCTCTACCAGGAATACCTACATTTTCTAAGCTATACTATTTGATTATCTCATACTCCTCATATTTTAATTTGAACAGAGCTTCCTCCTGGGAGACTTTGCTAGCTCCCTGATTAGATCATATCTATCTGCCATTTCATTCTATATCCACGTGCTTCTATTTTGTATTCCTATCACTCTTATGGATTCCATTACTCTTTTATTTCCTAGTTTTTTTTAATTAACAGAAGACCTATGATCTTGTTTTTAAGACCCCCTTTTTCACATGATTCTCATGTACAATAGCAACAAACAATACAGAGAAAATGGCTAAGTGTGCCTATAAGATAATCACAATATGTTTACTTAAAATGTTAAACATGCTTTTTTATTCTTTAACCCAACCATTAATTCAGATTGCTGTATAGTAGTTAGGAGCCCCTGAAGTTCATATATAGGTGCACATTCAAGGTATATAGTACACAAGTTCAATAGAGAAGCCAGACAGCTCACTCTGATCCTATTACAACTGGGACATTTGCATATAATATGACAACATGGCATTTACAAAGGACTACAGTTACTTAAACCTAAAGGCTCCTAAATAGTAGAGTGCTACATTTGACTTGAATTATTTGAGCTCAGTCTGTTTTTCTTTCAAAATAATAATGGCTTGCCAAGTAAGAAGGTTTAGGCTCAAACATAAGAAAGTTGAGAGAATACTAATAAATAATTAAACAAGTAAAATTTCTCTTTCAAAAGAGTAGGAAAATGCATATAAAATAATCATAAATATTTTTAAAGGACCTGGGTATGATAAAAAATATCCTAGAACTACATATACAAAGAAATTAAAGACAACATTTCACACAAATTTTTAATTAAAATTATAAGACAGAATATTTTATAAAGAACAGTCTCTTCCAGTCTTTCAATGGCATCTTCAAGAGCCATCTACACACTTCTTAGAGTGGTCAGCCTTCTGTACCTATCATGCTAGATCCTGCAGTCACCATGGCCATGGTAACCCCTAACTAGTACAGATGCAGGATCAGAGAGAGCAATCAGAGATAAGGAATTCTGTGTTAATTACTTTCCTAATTGCTATGACAAAGTAAATAACAGAAGCTACTTATGGGAAGAAATTCCCATTTTGGCTCAGGCTTCAAGAGACTGGAATCCATCTTTTCAGGGAAGGCCCTGTGCCTGGTGCTCCTGTTCTGGTAGTAGGGCCTTGTCATATCTCCAGGGATGGAAAATCGGAGAGCTTCTATAAGAAGCAGAACTACCTACAGATCTCAATCCCATTGCACTGGTACCCACTTCCTCTAGAGGGGCTCAAGATCCTTAAGATTCTACACTCTGCCAAAACAGTGCCATCAGCAGGGAAGCAAATGAGAAAACGATTGAGCCTGGGGGGAGCATTTTACATCCAAACCCAGAACAGATGCCATTTCAAAGTGCCACTCACCACTCACCAATGGCTTCCTAAAGTCACAACTCAAGACAATTGATCCATGGACTACAAAAGAAGGGTCAAATCCCTTCTAATAAGCTTCCCTACCTGTTGCCCACTCCTTGCTTTTCTAGCTTTTTTATCTTCCTGATATTTTTATACTTAAAATTGTATTATTCATTAATAAGGTGATGTTATAAGGCTTAAAATTTCTTAAAGACATGACAGGAAGTATGTTTCTTTGCACAAATATCAGAGTCACATGTGCTTTAATTTAGTGCTCACAGGACAGGATCAACTTCCTATGTTATCTTAACATGACTGACATTAGAATGATTCACATTTTCTTTGACTAAATCTTGGCTGACTCTCACTCCAAGCACACATCATGGGATATTTTACTGTTGAGAAAACAGACTAGATAATAGATTTATCCTACTTAGCCAATAACAATTGTATTTGTTTCTTACCTATCATTAAGGCAGATACACTATAATAGCTTACTGATACTGTTTGTTCCAGAACATTTCTTTCTTTAATAACTGTAAGTACGAATATAATTTACTTAGATTGCCTTATAATTGAAAACTTACTGTGAAGAAACCAATGGAAACAATTCAAATACATATGGAACAAATCCAGAACACATTTATTACAAATCTTAAGGTGTGACTTAAAATTTTAATTTTAGGAATTTGAGTAACAGAGTTGGGAATTCATAAAATAGTGAACAGTGAAAAAATTAATTTTTAGAAATCCTTTGTACATGATGAAGAGAGAGAAAAGAGGGAATTTTGAGTTTATTAGTCTAGGCATCACACTTTTTTTATCATTTATAGTTATAATAAAGACAATTCCTCACTTTAATGCAACACAAAACTACTGATATTCTAAAGAAAATAAGGTGGCTTATCCATTATCCTATTATATAGCGCAGTTGAAACTAGAAACTCTTTGTGCCTGAATAATCCACACCTCCCCAAATATAACATACATATGTAACAAAAATATTTATACATATACATACATATATATGTAACAATAATCAAAGGAAAATAGGCCACTAATTTGAGAGAGAGTGAGTAAGGGCCTGAAAAGATTGAAGAAGGGGAGGTGGAAAGTGATGTAATCACGCTTTACTTAAAAATCTCAGTAATCTTTCTATGTACTAAGCTCACATAATCCACATTAAATTTATCTGCCTCCTTTGGAGCCATTTACTTGTCAAAGTGACCCACACTTCCCTGAGGCACCACACTGAGACTTGTCATTTGTCCAGTGTTGTCTAGGAACCATCTGCACTGACATAGCTTGTGGAGCTGAGAAGTTTTCAGCCCACTGAATCAGAGCACTTGAGAAAAGCACCAGACAGCCTATATTTTATCAATCACCCTACATTATGGTGCTATAAATGAATTCTCCGGTTAGCTTGGTAATGCTGACTGCTACATACTAATGCAAAGAAGCACTCACCTATGAGAAAAAAGATAGGGTTCAGTGCTGGTGATCGCTCAGTTTTGAATCGGAACAAAAAATAAATAAAAACACCTTGCAATCATGTCTCTTTCTTTTGTGTTAATCCCTCTTGGAGACAGAAGTTTCATTTAGGACTTAATATTCCAATCTGCAATCTCGGGTCATGCAATCGGGTTATTTCTAGACTACTACAATATTTAGCTTTAGGCTGTAGGTATGGCTCACAGGGCAAGCCCCTTGTCATGCAAGCATAAGAACGCAAGTTAGAATCCCAAGAACCGAGGTGAAGCTTGGCACGATGGTAGCAATGTTCTGTAAGGGCAGAACTCCTCATGGTCTGACCTTGGGAAGATGGAAGATGCAGAAAGGGAATTGAGGGCATGCTCGGCTAGCAGAGAGAAATGAAGGGACAAACTCTCAAACAAGGGAAAATGCGAAGAACAATATTGCCGTCACTCTCTGGCATCCACAAGCATCCTGTGCCATGCATGCACATGCATGCCCAGGCACACACACACACACTTCCACTTCATCAAATTCAAGTAGCACTAAATATGCACATTTCTTAGGGTAGTGAATTTCTATTTAATTATTTATTTGCATATTTAACATATTTAATAATTATCTTAAATAAAAATAACTCCACTTTAGTAAATGAACCTCCCCTTTAGTAAATCATGACACCTCTATTAAAACAAAAACAAAAACAAAAACAAAAAAAAAAAAACTTAGTTGAGTAGTAATCCTTGCTATTTTTCTTTTTCCGTATTTGTATTTTTTCATGTTACTACATCTGAACACTAGGATACTATTTCTACAATCAGCGCTCAGAAACAAACATCTAAGTATTGAGTTATGCATCAGTTGCTATGGTTACCACCATCCGCTCCTCTGTTAAAAGTTCTGAGTTCACAGGCATCTTAGCATACTTTTCTCCAATACCCAGCATAACAGCCACTGCTGAGAGAAACTTGAACTCTCTTGTATCTGTTTTTACATGACACATTGGATAGCTTATGACAGCAAAGGATGTGTTTTGTTTTTAGTAGACCCTAAAAGATTCTAAAATGGAAATGGGGATAAATCCATCTTGATTCATCCACTGTTTCCATCACAACTCTGACTTGAACAGGGAATACAGTCAGGCTTTCTGAAGGTTTTGCTTATCTTCTTGCAGCAAGATGTTCATGACATGAGAATAGTGGATTTTGCTTTGCGAAACATGTATTAGTTGCAGTAGGAAAAACTCACTGTCCTAGGCATGTACTGTTTACATAGATCATTTGAGTACATTAAGATCTGCTGTGTTCTGGATACTGACAAATTCTCTCACTATGTCCTTTTTCTCTTTACCCCCTTCACCTTCTAGTGTTTAGATCTAAATCCGGGACTGTCCCCATTGTTCACTTCCTGTTGCCTGGATTTCAAATAGGCTTCCTTACAAAAGATATAAATTCAGTGCTTCATAATTAAGGTTTCTAAGTGTTAGTTGGTTTAATACTTCTATGAGATACTTTCATTGATGGATCTGTAGTGCCATGTAGAAAACTGCAGATGAATCTGTATTTGGATATGTAGTGAATTCTGATCTTTTATTTCTGTACTCCAAAGAATTCCTAATTCGCTAAAATGTATTTTCTTTTATCTGCCTTTCATTCTTCATTGCTCATCACTCTCTAATGCTCTGATTCAGCTTCTTTGGACTCTGCTGTAATATAATTTCTCGGAAATTGCCAAAGATTCCCACTACCAAATGTAATTGCAATAACTTAAGTCTCACCCCAACTGTGCTTGATTTGATCACTGGATTTTGTACTGCTCTACACTCCTTGTACTAGTTCCCTTAGATAGAATGTGGTCTCTATCACATGCTGATTGCTTAATCATAACTGGCTGGAAAATACTTCTTGGCATCGACTATTCTGCTAGTCCTCAGAGATGAAACAGTCAATAAAAATGACAATATTTTTAATCTTATCATTGCTTACAATCATTGTAAGGACACCTGCAAAAAGGAAATTCTAACAGAACCCCCCATATGGGGACGATACTTTTTATATATTTACCCATATTGGCCACTACTAGATACTAATATTTTGGTCAGGATATATAGTCTCAAAAATCTGAGAATTAATTTTGAGCTGAGTTCAATTTTCTTACATGTTACATTAAAGTCCCTCATTCTAAAAAGAGTGGTATATTTTCCTTGAAGGTATCCTGTAATTGTATTTATTTTACCTTTTTAATTTGTTGTGAAAAACTGAGATTCTTTGTTAACAACGACTCTAGCTCGCTCACCTATTTAGTTCTTATTTTATTGAGAACTTTAAGATTTTTTTTTGAATTTTATTTTTTTCTTATCAGTTACATTTTATTAACTCTGTATCCCAGCCATGTCCCGATCCCTCATTCCCTCCCAGTCCCTCCCTCCCTCCCTCATCTCCACTGTGCCCCTTTCCAAGTCCACTGATGGGGGGACCTCCTCCCCATTCATCTGATCCTGTTTTATCAGGTATCTTCAGGACTGGCTGCAAAGCCCTCCTCTGTGGCCTAACAGGACTGCTCCTCCCTTGGGGGGGGTGGGGAGGCCAAAGAGCCAGTCATTGAGGACAATGATGTGAACTGATAGACTAAGATCAGAAAGGAGAGGAGAACCTCCCCTATCAGTGGTCTTGGGGAGTGGCATGCATGCAGAGGGAGGAGGGAGGGTAGGATCGGGAGGGGAGGAGGGAGGGGCTTATGGGGGGATGCAGAATGAAGAAAGTGTAATTGATGAAAAATTAAAAAAAAAAGAAAAAAATGGTTTGTAACTCTTTAAAAACAAGAAATCAAATTTTACTATTAATAAACATCATTTAAAAAAACAAAAAAAAGAAAGAGCATTTTTTTCCCAAAAGAACACTTTTGTACTAAATAAAAGAGAAGTACCAATAAATGCACAAAATAAAAAAAAATAAAAAAAAAAGAAATAGTCCTTGTTCCCCTCACTTTGGGAAACCAATTGGTTCCTGAGTTACCACAGGCTACATCTGAGCGGAGGTTCTAGGTTATATCCATACATGGTCCTTGGTTGAATGTCAGTCTCAGAAAAGACTCTGTGCCCAGATATATTTGGTCCTTGTGGAGCTCTTATCCTTTCCGTATCAAATTAACTCCCCTTGGCGGAGCCAAGAGAACTTTAAGTTTTATAGAATGTTTTGATCATATTTACCTCCCCTAACTCTATCTAGATCCTGCCCCATCCCTATCCACACAAAATTGTGTCTTTTTTATAAAATATATTTTTATTTTTTCCCCTCCCCCAATTTCTCTCCCCAGATCCTCACTACCCCTTGCACACCCAGATTTATGTTCTCCATCTCTCCATATCTCTCCCTCCCTCTCTCTCTCTCTCTCTCTCTCTCTCTCTCTCTCTCTCTCTCTGAGAACAAACAAATATAAAACCTGGAAACAACCATTTCCAATAATTCCCAAAAGCAAAGTCACCAAGTCGCCAAAAACAAAAATTAAAGCAACAAAAGACCATTAAGACAAAATGCCAAAACAAAATAAAATGAACAAAAGTTCCACCCAAAATACTATGGAATTTGTTTTGTGTTGGCCAACTTCTGGATAATGATGTACTCCGTTGAAGAAAACTGATATACTTTTCCCCAACTGGTGTAAACTATAGAGAACTTTGTGGTTAGGGATGGGAGGTTTGTCTATTTTCCCTTCTCAGTGCTGACACTTCATCTTGCTTAAACCTCTACAGATCTGCTGTCACTGTCTTCGCTATTTCATCAGTCCTATTGTGTACAGAAAATATTTTCTGAGTCATCAATCACCTCTGCTCTTATACCCCCTTTTTGCCCTCTCCTCTCCATAGATCCCTACAATCCTCAAAAGAGAGGCGTGATAAAAGCATCCAAATGGTACTGAGTGCTCCAAAGTGTCCCACACTTTGTACATTTTTTTACTTTTTAATTTCTCTACTAATTACAATTTACTGCAAGAAGCTTCTCTAATAAGGACTGAGCTATGCGTTGATTCATGGGTATAGCAAAATGCTATTAGGACTCACACTCTTATCCTTGTGATGGCTACAGCATAGAAAGAAAGAAAACCCAACAGTAAAACACTTATTAATAAATTAAGGAAAAAACAGTACAGGCACAATAAACACAAATAGAAATTGCATATAATATATGTCATGGGCGCAAGAATACTCTTTCTCAAGCCTCTACATCTTCAGAAACATGCTGCTTTCACTGCTTCTCAATCTAAGAGGTAAGTCTCATCACAATGATTACACAGTTTTTCCCTGAAACCCACACTGCCTTGGATGTGACTATCAACCTTCCTCAGCCTCTCCAGTGCTGGAAGTAGACGCGTGCAACGTGTAACCCCACACATAGGCTATATTTATGATTTATTTATGCTTTTATATTAATGTCTCTTTTCTGATGATGTTTAAATGGGAGAAGTGGACTAGAGAGAAAAATTTGAGAAGAATGTTTAACAGTTTAAAACTCTCCCATTCATTAAAGTTGAGCTTGAACATACAGAAATTAAATGCAGGTCAGGTGGCTTCAATTAGATATAATACACTCCGTTGGGTATAAATAAAAACATGGTGAAAACACATCTTTATACAATTAACATTGATAATGTGCTGAAATTTTTATCTGTATAAATATATGGTGAAAAAATATAATCTTCGTCAAAGAAGACTGTTAACACAAATTTTCAAAAGAATGATTCAACAAAAAGTTAAAATTGGTATGAAACCTGTATTTTCTTAAATTTTGTTTGTAATCAATAAGGTAATACATCAGATGATGCCTTCATCCTCAAACTTACAATCAACAAAATCTTGGCATGCATCCTTCAGTAGATATAACTTACAGAACCTGAGCTCATATTAACCTTTGACAAAGTCTGAAGTTTAGGCTTTTCCTTTAATAAGCTAGAATGCTTCCATATGTTTTATTCTGATTTGCAGAAAAATGTGGTCTGTGACGGTGCAACTCAATAGTCCATTAAAACCCAGACAAATATAAGCCAGATTAATGAAGGCTTTTCTTATCTCTGGGCATTTCCTGAATCCATTTTAAAATTTTGGATTGTCCTCATCTTTAGAATTTTATTAATAATTTTTTTCAGAAAACAATTTGCGGTGGATTCAGAGGTGGAAAAGTAAAGTGTATACTTAAAGATGCCATGGTGAAGATCAACCCCAACATAGCTTTCTTCCAGATGATTTTTCTCACATTTGTGCCCCTCTCACTCTCAGTCTGTCTTCCTTTACTCCCTTTCTCTATTGCCACCTCTTTTTTTCATATGGTACAAATAATAAAAAATAGAAAACCAAAAAGCATGATATCTAAGACAATAAAATTATCAACATACAATTTTTTTGTTTTATTTCTTTCCAACAAAAAAAAAAAAACTAAAAGAACATGACACATGAACTCTTCACATTCCTCAAGCCTGTAGATGCAGAAAGAAGCGATATCAAACGGACCTAAGATATGTATCTACTTATATGTATATGCATATATATTATAATTGGGAGTAGGAGAAACAAGGTTTACAGTGAGACTGAACCATGCACATGCTGAGGGTTGAAAGAAATTACAGACAGAAGTAACTGAAGACACACGAAGACTAATGGCAGCTGCTGAAGATCTCATCATTGTTGTGGAAGAGAGACCGCACTGAGAGGCAGCATGATCTCATGGGCATCTACACTACCTCTGTTTCGGTTTGGTTTTGTTCTTTACAAATTTCGCTCACGAAATTACATTTGATTATTGCTATAGGAGTCCTTTAAAGTTTATTTTAAGGCTTTTCCACATAATGTATTTCCATCATATTGTTTCCCCTCCCCTAATACTCCCAGATCGTTCCTGCCTCACCACCCACCTCACTTCATACAGAAGAAGTAGGATTTGACAAATTTGTCACAACTTTTATAAGGTCATAAAACGACACAAAACACCCTAAATGGCAACACAGAAAGTAATGGGCATTAATGACTTGAACTATGATGTCATGAGCAATCTAGGTAAGACACTTCAGCCACTGAGCCTCAGCATCCTTGTGTGTATTTGAGGCTATTGATTAAACAGAGCGATGCACATGAATGTACAACACCGAGTGACGTCATGAGTTCCTAAAATTACCCGAGCACTTAAGACATCTTTACGCAAAGGTGTGTGACAATTCAGATATTGCACATATAAAAGGTAGGCCACACTACAAAACCAATGCTAGGTGAGTCTGATTTCAAGGTGAAATATTCTTTCAACAATCACTACAGTTCCGGATGGTCAGACTCAGGCTTCTAAAATCAGTCAGAATCAGAAAGAGGAATTCAACTTGCTAGGTGCTTCACCTGTCAATCCCTCTCCAACTATCATTCAGTTTGAAAGTTTAAAACATTCCTTTTTAGTCACAACACCAAAACCCATCAATACATTGACTAAAAACAGCTCTGAGTCTACAGGAAACATTTCGACTGGTTCACAATATCCTTAACCATTTAAAATGGCAAGAGTATAAAAGGAAAATGCACACGCTAAATTTAAATTATTCTATTTATAAATCATTATGTATAAGAAAAGCCATTGGGCTATTAGGATAGAGACTGTACAAAATAGTTTAAGAAATGCTCAAAACAATCTTTAATGAAGTTTGAAATGCATTGACAATGATCTGACAAAAACAAATAAACAAAAACAACATTTCCTCTAAATTCCTGTCAAGCTTAGTATAGAGCTAAACCATCTAGAGCATTTTAAATGTGCTGTGGAAGGAACAAATGGTATATTTGGTAGTGGGTCATGTAGACTAAAAGTAGATAGGAAGCAAAAGATATAAAATATAAAGAAATCACAAAGTGCACGCACATTAAAGGTGTTTTAAATATGGCTGGATAATCTGTCATTGCAAACATTGAACAAAGAGAATCAAGCTGAATTACTAACCATAAGATAATGCCACTGGAAGCATCAATCAGTAAATGGAGCATATGAGGAAAAGGAATGTTTCTATACACAAAAGAATTGCTTTACACTATTACAGAGGTCCTCAGTGGAAGGCTCTTGTCCTGTTCTCCTACTTCTATTCTACTTCTATCCCTTATGAATGAGGATTAAGCATCTTCCCTAGGGTCCTCTTTGTTGTTTAGCTTCTTTAAGACTATAGATTTTAGTATGCTTATCCTATAAAACATGGCTAATAACTGCTTATAAGGGAGTACATATCATTTGTATCTTTCTGTTTTTCAGTTACTACACTCAGGATGATCTTTTCTAGTTCCCACCATTTGCCTGCAAATTTCAGGATTTCCTTCTTTTTAATTGCCAAGTATTATTCCATTGTGTAAATGTACCACCATTTCTGTGTCCATTCCTCTGTTGAGGAACATCTAGGTTGTTTCCAGATTCTGGCTATTTGAAATAAAGCTTCTATGAACATAGTTGAGCAAAATGTCTTTATTGAATGCTGGGGCATCTTTTGGTTATATGCCTAGGAGTGGTATAGCTGAATCTTGAGGTAGCACTATTCCTAATTTTCTGAGCAACTGCCAGATTGATTTCCAAAGTGGTTGTGCAAAGTTACATTCCCACAAGCAATGAAGGAGGGTTCCCCTTTCTCCACATCCTCTCCAGCATTCATCATCCCTTGAGGGTTTTTTTTTTTTTATCTTAGCCATTCTGATAGGTGTGAGGTGAAATCTAAGATGTTGAGCATTTTTTAACTGTTTCTCTGTCATTCGATATTCCTTTATTGAGAATTCTCTGTTTAGCTCTGTACTCTATTTTTAATTGGATTATTTCATTTGTTGCTTTTTAACTTCTTGAGTTCTTTATATATTCTTGATATTAGTTGTCTGTCAGATGTAGGGTTGATAAAGATATTTTACCAGTCTGTGGGCTGTTGTTTTGGTCTGCTGACAGTGTCCTTTGCTTTACAGAAGCTTTTCCATTTTATGAGGTCCCATTTATTAATTGTTGATTTTTGGAGCCTGTGATGTTAGTGTTCTGTTCAGGAAGTTGTTCCCCTGCCAATGAGGTCAAGGCTCTTCCCTACTTTTTCTTCTAACAGCTTTAGTGTGTCTGGTTTTATATTGAGGTGTTTGATCTACTTGGACTTTAACTTTGTGAAGGGTGATAAATATGGGTCTATTTTCATTTTTCTACATGTAGACATCCAGTTAGACCAGCACTATTTGTTGAAGATTTTGTCGTTTTTCCCAGGGTTTTGAAGGAGATACTGAGACTCACAGCCAAACTTTGGGCAGAATGCAAGACTCCTTATGGAAGAAGAGGGAGATAGAAAGACCTTGAGGGGACAGGAACTCCACAAAAATAACAGAGCCAAACAACTAAGGGCCCAGGGGGTCCTGCAGAGACCAATACTCCAACTAAGGAACATGTATGGAGAGGACCCAGACCCCCTGTTCAAAGTAAGCCCATTGGCTGCTCAGTTTCCAAGTGGGTCCCTGGTAAGGGGCACAGGGGCTGTCTATGACATGAACTCAGTGGTCTGCTCTTTGCTCACTGGGGGGAGCAGCCTTGCCAGGCCACAGAGGAAGACAATGCAGCCAGTCCTGATGAGACCTGATAAGCAAGGGTCAGATAGAAGGGGAAGAGGTCCTACCCTTTCAGGGGACTAGGGAAAGGGCAAAAGGGAGAGAAGAGGGAGGGTCAGTGGGACTGGGAGGAGACAAGGAAGAGGACTGCAGCAGGAATAAAGAGTGAATAAATTGTAATAAATATATAAATAATATAAAATTTAAAAAGACACGATTTGCATAGAAACAGTTATAAAGATAAATGTAACAGAATATAGAGGGCAGAAATGTATTACAAATACACAGTCGATTAATTTTCAGCAAACAGGTTAAGAGCACACAATGGGGAAATAGTATTTTTTATTAATGGTACTTGAAAACCTGGATACCCAAGTGCTGAGAAAGAAAATTAGACACATTATACACATGCATATCAAAATGAATTTTATATCCCCCAGTGTGTGTGTGTGTGCTTGTCTGTCTTCTGTCTGCCTGATGTCTCTGCCCCTTTGCTCTCTCTCTCAAACAAACAAAAACCAAATTAATTAGACATAGGTCTAAATTATAAAATATAAAACTCCTAGAAGAAAACATAAAGCAAAACTTAGTGACATTGGTTTGGAGAAAAATGGTGTTGGTTACATACCAAAAGTAAACATATTTAATTGAAACTACAAAGAAAACAGGAGTAAGGGACAACCTACTGAATGAAAAAAAAATATACTGGGATGGGAGAATGCACTTGAAAACCATTTAATAATATTTATTGCCTGAAAATGTATTAGTGATGCAATTCCGCTGTAAGAAACAAATAACTTAATTAAAAATTAGCAAAATTAAACACCTAGTGTGTCTTTTAAAAAATTCTCAGTTTCACTAATCATAAAAAAAAAACCTGCATATAAAGCCAGAGTGAGTTTTCATCTCACAATTGTTACAGTGGCTGAAGCCTCATGATGATGTGAGAAAAGGGGCATACCTACATGCTGCCATGGGAATGTAAGTCAGTGGATCCATTATTAAAACCATATGTAGATTCTTACATCAATAACAGACCTGCCACATGATCCCAAAGTTAGATGTGTGCCTAACATAATTATACTCAGTAGCTTCATGAAGTATGTGTACTTGACGTTCATGGAAACGCCATTCACAATACTCAAGGTATAGAGTCATCCTAAGAGTCCATTGGTACATGAACAGGCAAAGAATAGGCAACACAATCACACTGGAATTGTATCCAGCCCTTAGGTAAAAAAGGTGTCTTGTTATTATCAACAATACAAGTGAACTCAGAGAACTCTATGTTGTCTGTAATAAGTCTAGAGAAAAAGTCTAGAGAAAAAGGCAGGAGAGATATTGGTCAAAGTACTGAACTCCAGTTAATCAGAAGTACTCATTCAAAGATTTATATATTATGGTGACTCCACTCTATCACAACATATTATATACTTGAATACTGCCCAAAGAGCAGGTTTTTAAATGTTATTATTACAAACATTTTATGATATATTATACAGAATGAGTGCCTTGAATGATAAACTTGACGATATAAACATACATCAAAACCTCATATTTCATGTCATAAAGGTAAAAGAACAATTAAGAGTATTTTCTAGAGATAGAAATTAGGGGCAGAAGAGTCTTTCCAGTCAATAATGTGTCTGCTGTGTAAGTAAGAAGACTCATTCACATATGGTATTCTCAGCACTCATGTGAAAATGCTCGGCACATATAATATTAGCTTTGAAAAGTTAGAAACAGGATCTCTAGGTCCTGCTGCATAGATAGTCAACCTGAATGTAAGGGCCCCAGCTTAAGTGAGAGATAATTTGAAAGTTAAGGTGAAGAACAATTGAGAGAGACATTCAGTTCCAACCTTTGGAACACACACATACCTTATTACTCTTCAAAGTGCTTCAAACTGAGAAGATTGCAATATTGGCATGCATGTAATTGCATAGGTTTATAAAGGTATAAATACTCAAACTGTATATTTAAGTTAATACATCTTACTTTTGGAAAGTATAGAAGAAAAAGGGGGAATCTACTTCAGAAGGTCTTATCCTAAAAACCTATTGAAGAAAAGGTTGAACATTTAATACATTACCTTGTTCTGAGCTCTCATAAACTGCAAATATTCCTCACATGCAGGCTTCAATGCAGGTGAGATTCTCTTTTGAATAGTTTTGAAACCAGCCATTTCAGCAATGAAGTAGGCCCTTCTCTTATTGAAAACAGCAAGTACAATCTTTGCAGGCTCTTTTCCCATGAACTAACATAAGACGAAAATAACGCTTAAGCTTAAGACTGGCTTGGAATTGGCACTTGCGTAAGATTTAATATATTTGACGTCAATGGCATAGATATCTGCTTTCTGCTTTACACCAAACCAGCAACCAAGGCAGGTTGACTAAGTCAGGTGTTGTTCAAAATGGATGATTGATTCTGTTGCATACAGAAAAAAAGCTTAAGTTAAGAAACCACTGCTCTAGATCAAAACCCTTCAAAATATATTTCATGCGCACACACACACCATGTTAAAGGGTTAATTAAACTATCCTATAGTTACTAACAGTAATAAAAGAAACTACTTGATGTATTTAGATGGATAAAAAGTGAGTAGGAAAAGCCAAGAAAAATATCAAAACCTAAGGCAAGAAATCTAACAAAGAATGAACAACCCCAATGTTCCATAAAAGATCTGATTTCATACGCATAATCAATTTTAATAAGAAACAAAAGGAAAAACAAATTAATATCTTGTCTACACACATGCATACAAACACACAAAGGTTCCAACAAGTTTGCTTTCTAGATGTTCACATTTGGCTCTTCTTGGAGACTAATCTACTTCTGAACACCTTTCCCAGTACTTCACCCACAGGGCTTCATGCCTCCTCTCTTACCATTCCATTCACACATGAGCAGAGATATTTTTCCTGCATTATCACCCACTTTTCACATATGCTCTAAGACATTTCTTTTTAAGAATGGATGAGGAGATTATTTTATTGGTATGAATTCTGGATGAAATGAACACGAAGACAAAAGAAACGCTCTAGGTGGTTTTAAAGACCATATTCCCTACTGCTGACACGAATATTGGAGGCCATGGCTG
Organism: Meriones unguiculatus; assembly: GCF_030254825.1. NCBI lineage: Eukaryota > Metazoa > Chordata > Mammalia > Rodentia > Muridae > Meriones > Meriones unguiculatus. The sequence continues at coordinate 118,523,007 of NC_083350.1, forward strand.
AAGTGTGAGACTTCTCACAGTTAATTTGGACTTACGCTCCTAATGTTAAAATATTGCGCTAGGAAGACTCACCAACTCAGGGGCCATAGTGAGGTAGAAAAGAATTGTGAATAGGAAAGAAAGTGAAAAAGGTGAATAGAAGCATTTAAAATTTTCAGTTGACAAATGTGTACTTCCTTCTTCCCCTGAGTAGGCGATAAAGTGGGGGTGGTGGGGAGGTGTATTAGTGTCTTTCCAGCACTGGCTTCATGGAAGTAGCAGCATCAGACTGTAAAGAACTTCCTCTCTGTCCTTAGGCTTCCCACCTCCACAACCACCTACCCTCCGTCCCACTGTCATAATATCTGTCCTGCAATAGTGACAAACACTAGGTTTAAATAAGGTTTCTTTCCTCTGTTGTTCTGTTGGGTGGTTTTCATAGCCCCTCCATCTTTTTTCTTCCTCCTTAATGCAGTAGTAAATGAACCCCATTGTTAAAAATGGTCTCTGTATTGTATTTATTTTTAAAATATTGATCTCACTTTGTTGCCCAGGCTGGCCTCAACCTCACAGCAATTTATTTACCCCAAACTCTCCAGTGTTGGGATTATAGGCATGAGACGCTCTCTGTCCTCACTCATTTGGTTGTCTGAAGGGTTATTCTATGACGTTTTTCTCCATACTGGACACTTCTTCCAAATCTACCACACACTGGCCTTCCCTCTGCCAATATGCTAACAGTGGAGTATCTGAAGTCAGCAGTCTGCCTCCATGTAACTGAAGCCCAAAGGTAGGTAGCACCTGTCATCAGCTTGACTTCCCGGTGTAAGGGGACAGTACTGACTGCTCTTGTCTCCAACCCTTCACCGTTGTCAGTCCTCAATGTCTTCCCTGCTTCCTGTAACCACATTTTTTACTACTTTGTGGGTTCCTTTTTCTCTCTCTCTCTTCTATCCTTATTAGCCCCCTAACACTAGATAGGACAGAAAAAATATATAGAAAGGAAAAGAGGTAAAATTATCCTTAGACTATTTCCTACTGATTAGGGGCATCAGGTTCCTGGGGCAAGATTGATGTTCACCATCAGGATATCTAATCTCTTCTTCTCATTTCTTTTCACATGACTACTTGACAAACAGCAGCCAACAGCATCCAACCACCAAACAGCCACCAACAGCAACAGTGACCCCGCCTCTCAGGGCCTTAGCATTTGTACATCCTCTGAAAAGTTCCCAGAATTCCAAATGTCACACACTCACAGAAACTATCTGCAGCTGGCAAAACCCTGGCAGAGCAACAGGCAAATTACACTCACCTGCTGTGGAGCAGCCTTCTATCCCCACACGTGGGATTAAAATGAGAACACATCCCTATAATATTTCTGAGTTTTTAAAGAAACCAAAATTGCACAATTCTCACTACAGCTTCCCTCTACCATTCCCATCCTCTAGGCTGTTGCTTCTTGTTTTGTGTTGTGCTGTTATTCTTTTTTTTTTTTCTGTTTGACATCTCATCCTCTTTCAAAAATTTCTTAGAATTCCTACTCTATTCACATCCTTATAGATGTACTGCTTTTGTCTCCCCACCCAGGAATAAACTATCATATACAAATGAGTAAGTCTAGAGTTTTTAACCGGTGCTCTGTGCCTCTCCCCTGTAGTCTATGTAAATTTATACTCTCCTCTTACATGAAAAGCAAACTCCATCTGAGCAGAGGTTCATCTTTCCTTTCACTGTTTTATGTTTTACGTGACCGGTTTGTCACATGCAGTATCTAACTCTGCTCGTTCATCTATACAGACTCTCCTGAGGATGCATCCTCTCATTTGCCTCTACGTATTTATGAACACTACATCCTATCAAGTCACTTCCGCCCATCCTTCTGCCTTTTGTCTCATTTCCCATAAGGTCCATGAGTGGTCTAGTAAAAAAATCTTTGTCATTTTTTAGAGAACTAAAATATAGAAATCATGTTAGTCATATTATTTAACAGAACTCAACATAAAGTCTCAAGTTTGGGTTGAGAAAGGTCTGAACCTAGTGAACTCCTAAGTCAAAAGTACTTAACAATAAACTGTGGTCACCAGGAATTCTAATACAATATGCACATAATTATTCCTAAGATAATCTTGTTCAAGAGTAAAATAACAAACAAACAAACAAACAAGCAAAAAAGGTAATGGTAGAAAAAGAAGAGATAAAAGGATCACATAAAACAGGATTTCTCAAACTTTCTAATGCTCCAGCCCTTTAATACAGTTCATGTTTTAGTGAGCCTCAACCATAAATTTATATTCTTATTATGTCATAATTGTAATTTCTCTACTGTTATAGATCATAATATAAATATCTGATATGCAACCCCGAAAGGGTCGTGACCATAGGTTGAGAACCACTGACCTACAGGATATCCAACCACTTGGAAGAACATGTCATGTTACATTTGCTAAGATTGTGAGAAACCAATTTAAAATATAATTATCATTTTTATATGGAGTTGACATATAAAGTCTAAGCAAAATAAAAAAACCCAAACATCTCATTCCCATAACCACTGTCACACAATTTGCCTTCATTTGTAAGTCTTTAATGCCTTCTAAATAACAAAATCAAAGAAAAATAAAAGCAAAAAATAACCTAGTTTATCTGTAAGAAGGCTGAAATACTTTCTCCTCAGTACATGCATTGTTAAGGAATACACACACACACACACACACACACACACACATATATATATATATATATATATATATATATATATATATATATATATAATTTAAATTGCGTTTTCCAGAGAAAGAGAATGGGTTTGCTGACTACATAGGATAGGTTCTTTTTAAAAGAAAATAAATCCTACGGAACTAGGGGAAAGAAAAACCAAAGCAACATAAAGGGAGCACCTTGCAAGAAATTACCATCTCTTAAGGAGTGGTCATGTCAAGCTGCCCTAACAGGCCAGGCCAGCCTTCAAGCTAGCATTTTAAATCTGCTTTACAGTTAAAGGGATGATTCCTTGAGAGCTAATCTGCTTACTGCCAAACCTTCCTACTGAGCAGACAAATGCAAGTAAATCAAATTCCAGCGACTTACTTTATTGACCACTAGGAGACAGTTGAATAGGGTGGCTGAAACCAAACACCAGACAGAGGGCATGGAGGGCCCAACTAAATTGTATACAAGAATCCGGCATCCAGAAATACCAGCCAGTGCATACAGTAGGAACACCACAGGGGCACAGAGGGAAGAGGGGTCTAATTACACCCTCTTAAATCACAATGTTCTCAGAATATGGATGTCTGATAAATGCACATCATCACATAAGAAGAAACAGTTTGCTGTGGAAATGATGGTCTCATGAAGAGCATACTTTAAATGAAAGACTCATAGCCAAATTTTGGGCAGAGTACAGGGAATCTTATGAAAGAAGAGGGACATAGTAAGACCAGGAGACAACAGGAGCTCTACAAGGACAACAACAGATCCCAAAACTCTGGACACAGGGGTATTTTCTGAAACTGATACTCCAGCCAAGGACCACTCATGGAGATGGCCTGGAACCCCTGCACAGAGGTAGCCTATGGCAGTTCCATAGTGTCCAAGTGGGTTCCATAGTAATGGGAACAGGGACTGTCTCTATGAACTGATTGGCCTGCTCTTTGATCACCTCCCCCAGAGGGGGGAGCAGCCTTACCAGGCCACAGAAGAAGACAATGCAGCCAGTCCTGATGAGACCTGATAGACTAGGATCAGAGGGAAGAGGAGGAGGACATACCTTATCAGTGGACTGGGAGAGGGACACCTGTGGGGAAGAGGGAGGATAGGATTGGGAGGGGAGGACAGAGGGAGGTATGGGGGGGACACAAAGTGAATAAACTGTAATTTATAAAAATAAAAATAATTAAATAAAAAAAAGAAAAACTGAAGTTTATCTTACTGTCCAAATTAGGATTGCTGTGATGGTTCCTTTTACTTGTTACCTTGTCTCAGCTACAGTGTTCAGTTATGTAATCAAATGCAAATCTACCTGCTTCCAGGAAGGCATTTCCTGGATCTGATTAAATTTCAGTATCAGGACTTGGAAAGGTGGTTCCAGGGTTAAAAATGTTTTGTATTCTACTGAGAGAAAGCAATAAAGAGTGTATTTCTGAGTCCATGGGGGGAGTTGGGAGACTTTAGGAAGAACTCAAGGAGGAGAAAGTTTAATCAGAAAATATTGTATGAAAAAAATTATTTTCAAAAGAATAAAAAATAAAAAGATTGCTTACTGTTCTGGCACAAAGGCCTGGTTCAGTTCCCAGAATACACATCAAATCTGTGAGTCTACCTCCAGGGCATCACATATTCTCTGGGCTCCAAAGATGCCTGTATGCATGTGGTATACATAAACTCAAGCATGTGCATGCACACATATACACCACACATAATTTTTTAAAAAATCCTTAAAAAATAAAATAATATATATAATCAATGTTTTTTAAAAAGAAATTTCTTAAGAGAATTTTGGGTGGGCCTTTAAAAAACAGAGTCAAGCTGACCTTGAACTCATGATCATCCTACCTTCATCACCTTCATGTCCTATTGGCATGTGTCACTACAACCAGCAAATAAAGAGACTAAGAGTCAGCCTTTACACACAGAAAGAGAGAGACCTTGAGACACACAGATTTAAATGGGATGTCTCTATCAAATCCCTTCTCTCAGTGCTCAGGAAATCCTATGAAAGAGAAGGCTAAATGAAGGAAAAGAAATAAAAAGAATTTGGTTTGTCCAAGGACCTTACATCGAGAAGACCTAGAGCCTTGCTCAGATGTAGTCCATAGCAGCTCGGTTTCCAAGTGGGTTCCCTAGTAATGGGAACAGGGGCTGTCTCTGACATAAAATTAGTGGCCAGGGCTTTGATCATCTCCCCCTGGGGGTTGCATCCTTGCCAGGCCACAAAGGAAGACAACACAGCCAGTCCTTATAAGACTTGATAGAGTATGGTCAGATGGAAGGGGAGGACCTCCCCTATCAGTAGACTAGAGGAAGGGCATAGGGGAAGAAGGGAGAGGGAGGCTGGGACTGGGAGAAGATGAGGGAGGGGGCTACAGCCTGGACACAAAGTGAATAAATTGTAATAAATTAAAAAAGAAGAAATAAAAAAGAAAGGACTTGACTAGGTATGATGGAGGAGAAAGTTTACTGTAGACAAAAGAGAGACATAGTAAGATGCAGGGACATCCATCCGGGAGAGCCCAGAGAGAACATGACCAGACTGAGCCAGGCTGTGTGAGGAGGGTAGAGAGGAGAGGAGGCAAACCAAGAGTTCAGGAGGGTAAAGGATAGGCCGAAGGACTAGGTAACCAAAATGACTGGATTATATAGTAAAGGATAGCTGGAGTAAGGGTAGCGCATCTCCTGGGATGGAGAAATTTAGGGCAAGGGACAGGGCATGCCAGCCATACCTTGTAACAGGTAGGGACTGGGTATACTAGAAGAACCTGGTAGCCATGTCCACTTTGATATGTTAAATAGTCACCTCAGCTCTATTTGTTCCAGGGTTTGAGTCTTACCAGGGGCAGAAAGGGTGTAAGAGCCAGAGGGGATGGAGGACACTAGGAGAACAAGGTCATCTAAATGAATTGAGCAAAGCTCACATGGATTCACAGAGATAAAGCAGCATGCACAGAGCCTGCTTCAGTCTGCACCACTCTGCACCAGGTCCTCTGTGTATATATTATAGCTTTCACCTAGTATGTTTATGGGACTCCTGAGTACATGAATGATCATGTAAGTCTCTGATTCTCATGCCTTTCCTTGGCGCTCTTTTCCTTCAGTTGGTTTGCCTCACTCAACTTCAATATGATGGTTTTTATCTCATCATATTTAGTTGTTTTCTTGTGATCTCTTAGAAGCCTGTACTTTTTTTTAATGAGACACAGAAGAGCAATGGATTCAGATGGGAAGGGAAGGGCCGAGGAACTGGGAGAAGTAGGGGAAGGGGAAAGTGTATTCAAGGCATATTTGTATGAGGACAGAATTTATTTTTAATGAAGGGGAAAATAGGAAACATAACAAGATAAAACATAAACACAGTAACAAATGAAACTCGGCCTTAAAGCAGAGCATCACTTCCTGCTCCAAAAGCACAAGGTCTCCAAAACCTTCCTTGTGGACTACAGACTTGCCCAAGCAATTCCTTGCAATCAACCTCTTAATACAGAACTCTTACCAGTTCTGTTTCTCTTTGTGAAATGTGACACGAACAAATGTTATTTGTAAGGAAGCTTAAATAGTGAATAAGCTGAAATATATTACGTTTTGATACCTATCTGATTCATAGCATGAGTTTATTTAGAATGTGTAATAATTGACACAAACTAATTATTTGAGTTTTTCTTAGCTCACATTTCTGGAAGCTGCAAATCTAATGAGTACAACATGGGCTTGCTTTCTCTTGGGACAATTGGCCTTGTCATGGAATGAAAAGAACAAGTGCAAGACAGAGCAATCACGTGAGACAAGGAAGAGGGCTTCAGAAACTGGCTTCCTCTTTTATAACCATTTGCTCTGTTATGAAAAGATTCCACTCATGAACATAACAACAGCAGTTGTGGATGCCTGAACAAGAAGTACACAAAAAAGCTAGTCAACAGTGCCTTTGGAGAGCGGGAGAAGCCCACGAGCCTCTCTCCCTAGCTGAGAAGCTATCTATTATAGTTGGTGTCAGTTTTCTTTGAGGATTTGGCCTCTGGAAGGTTGACTATCCTCCAGTAGATGATTTCATATTTATGATTCATAGGCAGCACAAATTAAGCTTGGTGGGTTATCACAGTGGTGTGGGGACATGGGGTTGAAGGAGTAGATCTGGAATGACGTAGGGGAAGTACTAGAAAACATATATGACCAAACTATACTATACATGTATGAGGAATTAATAAAAATATTCTGTCAAAGATAACAGCCCACAGCATCTGAACCACCAACGAGGGAGCATGCATGGGAGTGACATAGGCCCTCTGTACTTACCGAACAGTTGTGCAGCTGGGTGTTCATGTGAGACTCCTAGCAGCAGAAGCAGGGGCTGTCTCTGACTCTGTTGCCTCTCTTTGAGATCCTTTCCCCCAGTGGGCTCCCTTTTCTAGCCTCACCAGAAGATTCCCCTAATCCAGAAACTTGATATATCAAGGCTGCACGATATCCATGAGAGGCCTCCCCTATTCTGAAAAGAAGGAGTGGAGGAGTGCATGTAGGGTTGAGGAGGTGGAAGTAAAGGACTGTGAGGAAAATGGGGGAGTGAACTGTGGCCTAGATATAAAGTTAATTAATTAAATAATTAAAACCTAAGAAAAGAAATAACAAACTGAAAACTTAAACCTGTCCTTGACTTAAAGAGTGAAGCTCTGTACTGACATATTCCCATAGTAATAAGCAGACACTATATTTTTATCATTGAACCAGTCAATACTATGGAGAAACTGTAGTTTGTGTTTTATATAGCTAAAATAAATAATTAATAATTTTTAAAAAAAATTCAAGAAAAAAATGATCCTCCTAGTAAAGAATGGGATGAGTAAAATTAGCCTCAACTGTTAGTTTATGGGACACTTTAAATGAATAAGAAGACTTATGTTTAATGTATTTTTAAAGAGTACAATTTACAGCACTTAAAAGAAAATTAAATAGAGTATTGTTGCTGTAAATTGCAAATTAAGCAGTAAGTATGATAAGATGTAAACAGTTTTTTCTCTAATGAAATCAACAGTAAGAGGAATATTGGCTATTGCAATTAGTACTGATAAAGTATTCATTTTAAATATTCATCTTTGGGGCAAAAGGGCATTTTACCACCAAAAGGCTCTTAGATATTACAAATCGACTCTACTGCCAGCTTATATGTTCTCATATACATTTCCAATAAATACTAGAAATGGTGTTAAGTCATAAAAATCAGTAATCAGGAAACACACAGGCAGAGATCATCAAAATGCCTGTATAGTTTATTTTTATAAACTATTCACCATAGTTACAATAGCATATTCCTGCACGGAAACATAGTCAGTAATCTGGTACTCACTGAACATCTACTCTGAACCACTGACCACATAGAATCTGTGTCTGAGAGCTAGTCAGAATTAGATGTTTACATCTCAGTGGCTCTATAATGTTTACTAGGCCTAATGAATATAGTAAGACTCAAAGATGCAAGATTTTAATATAAAAACCAATTATATTTGTATGCATTATGGGTGAAAAGAGTGATTTAAAAATAGCAAATTGTAGCAGGGAAGAAATAAAATTACTTAGAAAGAAATTTAATAGAATTCCAAGGCCTATAAATTAAAAACACTAAAATAGTATTGAGGGAAATAAAAGCACAAATAAAATAATGTGATCCATATGTTCTGATGAAAGACTTAATAATGTTAGAATAGCAATCTGTCCCAGCATGACCTACAACAGAATCTTTATTAAACCCCAGCAAATTCTATTGTTATACTTTACAAGATAGCCATAGATTTTATATGAGATGACAAAATTCTAGAAGACTGCAAATAATTTTAAAAGAAAAAGTGAAACCTACAACATTTTATAAGTGAATATACAGCTCCAAAAGTGGAAATATGTCCCATTTTCATGAACTTGTGCATACAAATACTCACATTCCAATGGAGCACGATGTAGTCTAGAAATATGGCCTCCTATTAACCAACTGATTTTTGAAATAAAGATACTAAGCAATGCAATAGGGAACTTAACTCCCTCCCAGTAAATGTTCTTGAGACGATTAGATATCTTTGAATTACAAAAACAAACTAAAATTAAGCATATATATGAATGTTAGTGAACATAGTTAGAAAAATAGAAAACTGTTAGTAGCAATAAAACAAACATCGTAGCACACTGTATGGTGTGATACTAAGCAACGATGTGAAGAGAAAAAGGAGTAAAATTCTTCAAAACCACTATTCAGGAAGTGAAAAGAAAAATCCGGTAGGAAAATATAGTACCTATGCATACCGCATATAGCCACAAAAGATCTGGTATCTACACATAAATCAATCAATCGATAAACTGATAAGGCATCTGCTTAGACATCTCTTTGGAGCCATTACATAGATGCTTAGTAATAAAAACATCCTTATTATCATTATTCAATATGAGATACAAACTAAAGGTACACTTTGTAGCATATCCTCTCTCTCTCACACACATACATCATCTACACAAACAGCTACACAAATGGCTAAACTAGCAAAACTAGAACCTTCACACAGTGCATGTAGGAATGTGAGAGTGCATCCACTTTAGAGATGAGTTTGCTCACAAAATTGAACCGTCCTGCTAGGCCACAGAGGAGGACATTGCAGCCAGTCCTGAAGATACCAGATAAAACAGGGTCAGATGGAAGAGGAGAAGGACCTTCCCTAGCAGTGAACTTGGAAAGGGGCAGGGAGGAGATGAGGGAGAGAGGGTGGGATTGGGAGGGAATAAGGGAGGGGACTATGGTTGGGATACAAAGTAAATAACCTATGATTAATATTTAAAAAATAAAAAATAATAAAAAAGAGAAAACAAAAAAATTAAACTTAGTATGTGACTTAACTTTCTCAACACACACACCACACATGCACAGACACACGTATTTACGCACATATGAATATATATATATTCAAACAAAGACTCAAATGTGAACACTAGTAGGCATAATAACCACAAACTGACAACTGGTAATTGGATAAACAAATGTAGACTACTGGAACAATAAAATACTACTTGGCAATAAGAAGACATGATGTAAGTCCACATTGCAAAATAAATAGTTATAGCACTATGAATGTGAGAAGACTAAAAAGGCTCCATATTATATGATTCATGTCATAAACTCTAGTGAGAGAAAGTAGTACAGAGACTACTGAGATGTGAGTGAGGACTGAATCCACATGGATACCCTTACAGAGAACTTTGAAGGAAATGGATATTGTGGTAGTTTGAAAGAAAATAGCCCTGATAGCCTCATAGAGAGTACTAATTAGAAGAGATATGGACTTGTTGGAATGGGTGTGGTCTTCTTTGTTAGAGGAACTGTGTCATGGAGGGGAAGAGGTTATGAGGTCTCAGAAGCTCACGCCATGCTGAGGGCAGCACTCTTTTCCTGCTGCCTGTGGATCAAGAAGTAGAGCTCTCGGCTCCTATTCCTGCACCATGTCTGTCTACACACTGCCATGCTTCCTGCTATGTCAATAATGGACTAACCCTCTGAATTGTCAGCTAGCTCCAATGAAATGTTTTTCTTTATAAAAATATTTATGGTCTCTTTATAGCAATAAAACATTAATTAAAGTTGTTGAAATTCAAGCAGTACACTTATAAAGAATATTATATAAGATGAAAAATATCTAATGCAGTTGAACACACGAAATTAGTTCATGCATGTGATACTTTGATGTTGTTTTTACAAATTTTCAGCTTAATAATTTAGTTTTATAATATCACTGAGTTTTATATAAACTTTGACATGGGAGAATTTCCTTTCAAAATGAGATTTTTTAAAGTAGTTTTAAAAAGACATAACATTGTACAAATGGTTACATTTGAATTAAAGAATTTCAGTTTGATGTTGGACCCATCTAATTTAAGAAAATTATGATATATTAATTCACATAAATTCCGTAAAATTATTTAGTTGTCTCATTTTTAGGAGCTATCTAAATGTCTTTTCTTGGTTAAAAAAACCAAACACTTTCTAGAAGTGGGAAACAGTAAGATCTGAAGATGACAGGAACTCTACAAGGAGAGCAACAGAACCAAAAAAATCTGAGTATAGGGGTCTTTCCTCAGACTGATGCTCCAATCAAGGACCATGCATGGAGATAACCTAAGACCCCTAAACAGATGTAGCCCATGGCAGTTCAGCATCCAAGTGGGTTCCATTGTGATAGGAACAGGGACTGCCTCTAACATGAACTGATTGGCCTGCTCTTTAATTACCTCCCCCTGAGGGGGAAGCAGCATTACCAGCCCACAGAAGAAGATAATGCAGCCACTCTTGATGAGACCTAATGGACTAGGATCAGAAGGAAGGAAAAGAAGACCTTCCCTATCAGTGGACTTGGGGAGGGGCATGCATGCAGAGGGTGGAGGAAGGGAGGGATTGGGACGGGAGGAGGGAGGGAACTACAGGGGGTATGCAGAGTGAATAAAATGTAATTAATAAAGAATTAAAAAAAACACAAACACAATTATTCCAGTATATTTTACATATGTATATATAGACTGTCTGTATATATATCTATATGTAGGGCTACTCTGGTGGACTGAATAAAAATGGCCCTCATAAGGCACTATTATGAGGTGTAGCCTTGTTGGAGTAGGTGTGGCCTTGTTGGAGGAAGTGTGTCACTGCAGGTGGGCTTTGAGGTGTCAGATGCTCAAACCAAGCCAACGTCACTCTCTCTTCCTGCCGCCTGCTGATCTAAAATTAAAACTCTCAGCTACTTCTGCAACTTGTGTCTGCTTGTATGCCACCATGCTTCCTGCCCCAATTAAATGCTTTAACTTTGTAAGGGTTGCCATAGTCATGATGTCTCTTCACAGCAGTAGAAACTCTAACTAAAACAGCTACATTATACATATACATATATGTATATGTACAGATACATATATGTACATATACATATATGTACATTATACATATATATACACATACACATTCTCTTTATATATGCATATCTGTAGAGCCATAGCTTTACATTAGTACAAAACTGCTAAATTATGTTTTGACCTTTGGTCTTTTAAGAGGATACTCAAGCAATGTCCCTCCCACATCAAGAAGAAGCCAGGAATAACAATGCTATATCTACTACAAATTAAAAAGTTATGTGCCCCAAAGAAAATACACCTTACCTTTCCAACATATGATGCTAAGAAATTAATTCATTTTTGTTGATTGAAATTCACCATGAAACCCAACTAGAACAAGGACTTGCCTCTTTGGAATCAAAATTAAAGAATACAAGTAATTTAAGGTCAGTTTTGAATGATGTCTGTCTTACCAACTCTGATAATATCAAGATATAAAGAGCCTATCATTTTCTTTAAGATTGTATCCAATAGGCAATTATGCATTTTTTTGGCAAGTAACCAAGGAAATCAATTTAATTCAGATGCTTTCTTACACAGCAGTAACAGAAGGGAGCAAAGGTAGTGTCTGCTTGCAACAGCCTTAAAGGGGGCACTTGCATAATTCCCAGAAAGGGTTCTGCATATTTTGTACTTAGAACACAAGAGCTCTAAAGCTGTTTTCACAGGATTTAGGTAGTGCTGTATTCTTTTATCTCTTACTGAAAACTGAGCAAAAATAACTTCTTTCACCTTCATTCTTTCGTTTTCTTTAAATTTATTTGATTAAGCAAGTCTTCAGCCATGTAATCCTATTAGCATCCGTTGAACACATTTGCAAAGTTCTGACCAAACCTTGCACTTCAAACCCATGGCTCTACATCTGCCACCTCGGCCAATTATAAATCCAAATACTTGGAAAGAAACTGTGTATGTGCTGAACGCGTACAGATATTAGACATTTTTTATTAACATACTTTAATAATAAATACTCGCGGCATATCACATCTGTGTTTTAACACTGTAACACAGTTTATAGAACATCTGTATATCTGTACACAGATGTTCTCATCTATAGAAGGGCTTGAACATCCATGCATTTGAGTATCCATGGGTGAATCTGCAATCATTCTTTCATAGAGCCTAACGTATAACTCCGCTTTGTATATATCCTGTGTGAGATTTATAACTCTTACAACAGAAGCAGACATAACCAGGGCTGTTTTCATTTTCCACCTCAGGCATATCGCTCACTTTGTACACAGGCAGACACTGCTTGATAATGGATTTGACTACTTTCCTAGCTCGTCTGGAAGTAACATTTCTATGGATGTTGTAATCTATAATTTCACACATATCACTCCTATCAGAGATGGACATACCATTTACTTTTGCTACTGTTTCGGTGTACTTTTTATTCTTTTCCTCACACGTTTAGTTAAATTTTTTATTGTCAAGTGTCAGGGTTTGCGAAATGTGTGTATTTATCTTAGGTGTCGTGTCTTCTCTGTGTTGCAGACTACCTGTTTTTGGTGCACTAGCTTGTCTTATGACTGATTGTCAATTTCTCACACTTTTATTGCTTCTAAAAACAAAAAATGGGAAAGCAGTGCAGGACTTTGACTTTGAAATTTGCACCCTGAAGATAATCATTTATTAATGTTTATCTATAGAATGTCCTTAAAGTGATAATATAATCAATTAATGGAACTTACCCTTATTAGACAGCTTACAGGCTTAGCTTTATCATCTATCCACTATAATCCCAGGAAAACATACAAGTTGACATCTTTAGCTATACAATTAAGACATTGTTGCAATGCATCTCAGGCGGCTGAGGGAAGGGTCTATAATATATTCTTGGACATTCAAACTGAGTACAAATACCACCTTTATTTGAGAAGCTGCTATGCTCTCACTACACATTGGTTACATGTGCTCATACAAATGTGCTTTTAGTTATCAAAACGTCTCTTGCTGAGATTTTAGAAAGCACCCTAGTAGTATTTTCTTGCTGTCAATATTTTAAAAAAAATTGTCATCAAATTTCGAGGCTTCGGTAGAAATTTAGAACTCAGAAGTTATTGTACCTGGACCCATGAACTGAGTATATTTAGCCACTCTCAGCTAAATTCTCACAATCTATGAAGTGGAGTTCCTATTACTGGTCTCTAAAAGAAATTACATGATTGTATTAGGTGACCTGTGAGTTACTTTAGGGAAAATATTATGAACTCAGTTTTTAATAAGTGTTGGAATTAAATTTGGAATTTCTAGTGATTGGCTTCAGATATTGGGGATATAGGTACAATAAAATAAGAAAAAAACTTTAATGCTAGAGAGCAGACAATGTGACTATGTGGGTTTAATATGAGATGGCATGAATGTCAGCTCACCCCATCCCTAATAGTGTGACCATGGACAGGTCATTTGGACCTCCCTGAATCATAACTCCATAACTGTGGATTAGAAATGATAATGCATTGGAGTGCTTGTGATTTGTTAAACATTAGTTTAATGTTTCTACTTTCACTGTTGCTGCTCAACTTTGCAATAGCAACAAAATCCTCTTTTGTGGGCAATGAAATGGTAAATCCCAGAATATAGGGTAGAATCCCTACTGGTTTTGCCTTCCCCATATTATTCCACAGTTTTGTGGTCATTGTGTCCCTACTACTGTTTTGGAAACTACTACTTCTTAACTAGTACCATGACTCTGTGGAGGCAAAGTTAGAGAAAAGGGCAAAGAAAAGGTGACCAGATTGCTCCTGAAGTTAGATGTCCAACATCAGGACATCTACTGCTACTTCCTGTAGCCTTGTATCTCTAACCTTTCACAAAATATAGACCTTCAGCAAGCATCTGTTACTCACATCATTAGCAAACATACTTTTAGTAACCTCATTATATGTATCACTGGCTTGTTTTACTCTGCTGCATGTACTGAAATAGAGCAAAAAATAATAAGAAATGTTAACTGATCTAAAAATGCATTCCCTAGTCCCTAGAAATCTACACTGGGTACAGCCCATTGGGCATTTGAAAAAGCTAATTGGCATGCATGCAATTGTGTTCAGGAAGGTGAGGAACAGAAGAGCTGTGTTAATTAATGACAAGTTTTAAGAGGTTCTGTTTTGTTTCAAGGTGTTTTAAAATACAAACGGCTGCTAAATAATCTTAGTCATCCAAACAGCAAGAACTACTGATGAAAAGGCCTGGGAAAATATTTGAGAAGTAACAAACTGAATCAATAGCAAAATGTGAAAAAAAAAACCTAAGTCTGAAAGATTAAGGGCTCACATAGAAAAGGCAGTAGAAAATTCACTTCAATATTTTAAAACCCAGTATACGCATGATGGGAATGCCCTTGTGCTTTAATGACCAACTGTTCTGAGGAATAGTTTGCCAAATTGAAAACTGTAAAATATGATAGACTGAAAATCACAATACTTTTACAGTTAATTTGACTCAAAAGGATTATTTATAATCTAGAGCCTTTTCATGTAAATGTGTCAAAATAAAACATATTTGTACTTTGATGTGTTTAAAGTATTTAAGAGCTCATTTTAATGACTTTTCCCAGCCATTACCTGTATGAATGCTCCTACATTTAGAACTGCTGCTAAAACCATGAGAAATCTAATTTTTGATCTTCAAAATTCAACCAGATCAATTCACTTGAAAACAGAGATTTTTTTGAGTATTTTCCAATCATTATTATTTTCATTGTTAATAGTGACTTAATCATGGGTATCAGTAAGACCATGTCTATGTATCCGCTAGACTCTTCGTAAGGAAGAATACAAATAGAACTATCAAGGTATTATCTTTAATCGATGTTAAGAATCTATAACCCCACAAACATTTCCAGGCTTATGACCATTGTCCAAAATAGGTATTTTGTAAAGTTGCTTGGAAAGATTTTTTATAGACACACTAAACTGAAAGAAAAAAATTCTAAAGGTTATATATACATCACTATACTGCCTCAAAATTTACAGTCTTTTCTTCAGCATTATTTTGCATTTTAATCTCTCTTCTTCCAATCATAGTGAAGGTCAATTCAACATATATAATACCAAAAGTTTCCAGCTGCATCTCCCTGAAATACAGTATCAAATGAGTCCCTGTCCTGACAATGGTGGAGTGGCATCTAGAGACACTTCTTGTCATGTTATTTGTTCTTCTCTCAAAACTATATGTATCCACGATTCACTTTTATGCTGAACTTTAGGGAAGGCATAAACCAATCACCTCCCAAACAAAAGTGAATGAATTTTTCCCTATCACACCTTACAAACTACATCATAATTATAATACATTAAGCTTAATACAACAATGCACAGGAAAGAGATTACTCAGCAAAGCTCTTGCCTTGCAAACATGAGGACATAAATTTGAACCACAGAATCTGTGAATAAGAGAGAGGCATGGTGCAAATGCACACTCATAATCTCAGTGCTAAGAAGACAGTGAAAGGCAGATTTGGGGCTCAGTTATCAGAGAGCCTATCGTATTTGGCAAGCTCCATGTCATAGAGAGCTCCTCTTTCAATAAATAAAGCATATGGCTACTGAGGTATGACCCTTGAGGTTGGCCTCTAGATTCCACAAACAAGTATGTACAAGTACTTGTGTACCAGCACTTACAGAAATATACACATGTCAACTATTTAATTACCTCTTATAATTATTTAAGGAAAGTCTAAGTTCTCTGAAAACCCTGGTTACTTTACCACTTTACCCCTAGAAGCCACATGGAAGAGGCACTTACAATGTAACTAAAGCAGGTAACCTGGGCATTGGGCAAGATAGGGCAAGTTAAAAGAAACAGGCAGCCCAGACCCAGAAAGACACAAGTAGTGTGTACTCACTATAAGAGGATATTAGCCATATATTACAGGATAACTATACTACTAAACACAAACCCAAAGAGGGGAAGGGGCAGTGTTTAAGGGCCTGGAGAGAACAGAAGACCTGAGCATCACTGAGATAAGCTGGAGACCTGTGACAAGGTAGGCCACAGGGAGGATATTGGGATGTCTCTAGCTGAACCTCCTAGCATCAGGGGAAAGGAGAGCTGAGGAGGCTATCTTCTAGCCAGGAGGGGCTTATAGTGGTAGGAGGGGAATGCTGGTCCACCTACAAAACCTTTGAACCAAAATTTACCCTACCTACAAGACAGGAAGAGATAAAGATAGAGGAGAGACTGATGGAATAACCAATCAATGACTGAACCAACCTGACACCCACACCAAGGGAGAGCGCCAACCCCTGATACCACTAACCATACTCTGTTATGTTTACTGACATGTGCCTAACTTAATACTTCTTTGAGAGACCATCCCCAGCAGCTGATCAAATCAGATGCTGAGACTCAAAGCCAAGCATCAGGCTTGGAGAGTCCTGTGGAAGAGAGGTAGGGAAAGGTAGAAAGACCAGGAGTGGACGAGAATGCTGCCAGAAGATTAACAGAGTCAACTAATCTAAATGCATGGGGATTTACAGAGACAGAAGCACCAACCAAAGAGCATACATGGACTGGTCCTCAGCCTCCTACACACATGTAAGCAATGGGCTCTTTGATTTTTACGTGGGTTCCCTAGAGAGTTGAGCAGGTGCTGTCTACCACATAGACTATTGCTTTCAATCACTTTGCCCTAACCGGACTGCCTTGCCTGGCCATAGTGGATGATGAGGAGCTCAGTACAGATGTGACGATGTTCTGTGGTGGATTGGTGTCCCCCCTTTTCTGAGGACAAGAGGAAGGAGTTGGGGTGAAGAGGGTGGAAGGGAGGGACCAGGAGAAGAGGAAGGAAGGGGCCTACAATCAGGATGTAAAGTACATATATAAATTAAAAACTAAATTATAAAAGACACAGGCAGCAGGAGAAAATATACTACCGCTGGACACAAAAAAAATGTATCTGTGATTATACTTGAACAAGGTCTTCATTTCAGCATACTCTGGTTAAATGATTCATGAAAGAGCCCAATGAAAATTAAGTAGAACATTAAAAACTTTTATTGAATAAAATAAAACTACTTAAGAAAGCAAAGATGATCGTTATCAAAGAGAAAAGCTATTATGTTATCTATCTATATAAAACCCGCAATATGGAACAAGTATATACACAGGATTTCACTCCTTTTTTTTTATAATTCCAAGTGACTTCTTCTGTTGGCATGTTGAGTTGTCTTTGGTGAATTAAAAATCCAAATTATAATGTTAAGTTACAATATAATGTTAAATTATATTAAGTTACAATATAATGAGTCATAAATACTTGATATGCTAACCTATATGCCGTTTGATTTATAAACTTAAAATAAAGCTTAAAAACTGTACCAATGGAACAAAAATTAGTACAATGTACAATATCTCATTAGGAGTACCTTTTGTCAATCAATTCAATTATTCAATTGAATTACTCAATTATTATATTACTATTCTACATAGAAATAGACAAATGGCATCAGGCTGTGAATTACCTAAGATTACATTATATTTTGCTCATCGTGTTGACCTCAATGCCTACTAGAATGCATCATCTTCATGTATCATAAAGATTTGTGGATCAAATTAATGGGTATCTCATCACCCATCATGTTCTCTCTGTAATTCTTGGCTTGAGAATAGTTTAATCTGATATTATTACAAAATTATTAAGGCATCAAATTGAACACAGCACTGAAGAAACCAGGACCTTAGGGATGATTTATGGATGCAGTAGATCACTTGAGCCCTACTCCTTCAGAACAGAGTTCACTCTGCAACTTGCTGGAAATATTAATGATGATATAAGACACAGTGCATGGTATAATCAGAGAATTTTCAATCATACAAAGAAAAACTATATTTACTCAGAAATATTAACTCATAAAATTTGTTAGGAAAGTAGAAAAATTTATGCTAGCATCAAGGAAATCATACTCAAAAGACATTTCAAACGTCTCAATCAGGTATATCCTTCATGCACAAGGCATATCTAAGATAACTGCTAAAAGAAAGTACATAGTACTGCAATTATTAAAAAGGCAGCTAGCAAAGGCTCCACTGGGTACAGGTAGTAATGAAAATTATTATAGGTAATAATTCAGAAGATCTATTTCCTTGGGAGTAGAGTTTATAAGCAGGAAACATAGATACTTAAATAATCAAATTGGCTCAGATTAAACAATTACCACTTAATAACTGGTTAGTACCATATCTGAGACTCTGCAAATTGTGAGATCTAAATATTCTCTCAAGCTACTTGTCTGCAGTGCACACCATTTTGATGTCTTTGAACTAAAACATCACAAATGACTTAAACTCTCCAACCAGAAGCCCAATTAATTAAGGAAAATTAGGGTTGCCTATGAGTATGTATGCATGGTTTCATTTATGAAAAGATAATACAAGCCAGGTCTCTAACTACAGCTGAGTTACAGCATAATTCAGCATCAGCCTTCTTTGACAGTAAATTCCAGCAGCTTCTTGGCTTTGATACTCTCCCAAAGAAACTTCTTTGAAACCAGTGCTTTGTAGCTGGCTGAGCAAAAATACTCAATATGCCTTTCCAGAGAGACATTCAAATAGGCCTAAATTCTTGCTTTGGTCAATGATAAAAACTTCGACATCCAGGGAAAAATCAAGATTTTTTTTCTTTCCTTTATTATGTCATTGTTTTTAAAACTGCAGCCAGATTCTTCCTTGGTCTTGAGGGTACAAAATGTAGCCGAATTGAATTTCCTCATCTCTTTTAGGGGAAGTCGGGATACACACTAGAAATTAAAATAGAGAAAACCAGTTTTCTCAAATATGCTATAGGAATTATAGTGCTATGCTTTTAAATCAAGCAATTTCCTGAGTGGCACCACTATTTTTTCCTCAGGTAGTAAAACAAAAGAGAAAAAGAATATCTATAGAAAGAGTGTGCCTCTGTACCGCATTGCTCCATCCCCATGAGAGGGTGGGCACACTTGAGCAATAGAACTGACTGTAACATGTGAGTAAATCACTCCATTTTTTTATCAAATAAAATAGGATGTGAAACACCCCTGAAACAAATAGGGACCTCATTCTGATTATATGTCCTTGCAAATATTTCTAGAATACCATGAGTAAAGCGGCCATGACATCAATGCCTCTAAACATTCTTTTTTTTCCATAATTTTATTTTTCTCATTAGTTACATTTTGTTAATTCTGTATCCCAGCTGTATCCCTCATTCCCTCCCCAATTCCACCCTCCCTCCCTCATCTCCTCCCTGCCCCTTTCCAAGTCTACTAATAGGGGAGGACCTCCTCCCCTTTCATATGACTCGCTTTTGTCAGGTATTTTCCGGACTGGCTGCAAAGTCCTCCTCTGTGGCCTAACAGTACTGCTCCTCCCTTGGGAGGTGGGGAGGTCAAAGAGCCAGTCATTGAGTTCATGTTAGAAATAGTCCTTGTTCTCCTTACTATGGGAAACCAATTGATTACTGAACTATCACGGGTCACATCCGAGCAGAGGTTCTAGGTTTTATCCTCTCATGGACTTTGGTTGAGTGTCCATCTCAGAAAAGACCCTGTGCCCAGATACGTTTGGTCCTTGTGGAGCTCCTATCCTTTCCACATCAAACTCCCCTTCTTTCATATGATTCCCTGCACTCTGCCGAAGGTTTGGTTGTGAGTCTTAGTATCTATTTTGGAGCACTGCTAGGTAGAGTCTTTCAGATGCTTTCTACGGTAGACTCCTGTCATACGTCCAATGTGTTTGGGGTCAAAACAAGGAAATATCCTCTTGGCTTAAACAAGTGAAAACAGCTGGTTTCATTACCAAGTAGCTTCAGAAGATGAATCTTATTTAGGATCTGTGATTTTAGCTGATGCCGATGTAAAATAAAACTTTCAGGGTATCAGTCAAGATCCATAAGGTTGGTTTTTTGTTTTTGTTTTTGTTTTTTTTTTAATGACTGGGGTTGGCCACCGTCTCTTTGCTAAGAAGAACTTGCCATAATTTTAAAATTTAATTAAGTTTATGTTCCAAGACTGATATGATACAGTTAGGTGTGTGTCAAGCCATACACAGCTGAAATTCTGGAGGTTAAAAATTAGTATAATTTTAGATGACCCAACATATTTAGAGGTAGAATTTCTGGGTTATTTCAGGATTGTTGGATTTTAGAGAACTGACCTCTAAAATGGTTTTGCTTTGCCATGTACATAAATGCATATGTGTGTGTGAGAGGGGAACTCTTACTCTGTAATTCAGAGTAACACAAAACTTAATCCTCCTGCACCTGTCTCAAATGAGTTTATATATATTCAGCTTATATTTTTATTTTATTATATACATATAAGGTGGATAACAAGGTATTGTATGTAAATATAAATACTTATCAGCACAACTACATATACCCATCACTTTTCAAAATTGTCCTTTTATTTGTATGCTGAAGGAATCTCAGATTTGTCCTCGCTGCTTCAATGTGCTCTACCATATAATTAACCTGAGTCCTTATCCTGTAATTTGATCTATGGAAGATGGATCTGACTTCCACCAGATACAACAGTGATAATTAGATCAGGCTTACCAAGTAAGTAAAAAATGTTAATCAGAAATACTATGTGATCTCTTTTTTTAAAATAAGGAGTCATAAAGGGGGAATATTGTAGAATACATACAGGGTAGACCTGTGCTCAAAATGGGTCACAGGGAGTAGAAATAAGAAGTAGAAAAAGACCACAAATTTTCAGTTTTTAATCAAGAGTATTGCCGTTGGGATCTTGAGAGATAAATCAGGAGCAAAGAACTGGCTGCTCTTCTGGAAGACATGGTTTTGATTCCTATTCACCTAGCATGGTGGATCACAACGGTAAAAGTAACTTTTATTCTACTATTGTAATTGTCATCTCAGAGGCTTACTGCTGAAAAAGCTCACCCTTTCTATCTTTTTGTGAAGTCTAGCTGGCTGGCTGTCTCGACAGAGATGTACTCCCTCAAATGTCTTGCTATGCTGACTGACTCAAACTGGCTTCTCTCAACTTCTAACTGTACTATTCTGCTTGGCCTCAAACCAGCTCTGGTAATCTGTTCTGATCTTCCAGCTCCTTATTCTCTGGCTTCAACTGCCTCAGCTCATCTGCACTGAACTGCACAAACTCACAAATGAACTCAACTCCACCACGCTGTAGTCACTGGACTGACTCCCAGATGACAGCTCCGCCTAACTGACTGGTCAATTGAACTGATTCAGATCTCCCCCTCTCTGTGCTGCTCTCTGAAGCCACCTCTTTCTCCTGTCTGTGTTCTTGAGAGTTGGACATATCCTGTTCAGTGAAATCTTTCTCGGATTCCTCATGTTGTCTGCCCCTCAATTAGAAGTCACTTTCAAACTTAGGTGCTTATTTCTACAACCTAACTTTACCTTCATTTCAGGATTGAAGGTGTATACTAAGGACATGTCTTTATTCCAGCCAGAGGGGCTAAAAGTGTGTCATTCCAGCCTGATCACACAGACCTAGAAGAAAGTCTTTCAATGTGACACCATGCTAGGGCAGCCATGTTGTTGGATTAAACTTCTTCTATACATACAACATTCTCTAACTCTAGTCCCAGGGTACCTAATACCCTCTTCTAGCCTCCATAGCTCCAGAAATGCATTCATTTCTTAGATAAACATGAAGGAAAACACCCACACAAAGCGAATATTATTTTAAAAAATTTAAACACTAAATATTAATTAAAGTTTTGTTTTACTCGCCTGTTCTTGGAAAAGTAATTACCCAAGCCTTCAATGATGAACTGTTTTTGTTCCCATGTACACCCTAGGTATCTCTGCTGTATGTTTCTGATTAGCTTTCCAAAGACAACTGTATTCTGTTTGGACACTTCATGTGACAATTGCCAGTTTTCTATCTCTTTCTATGGTAGTTCCAATGCTATTGAACTTTAAAAGTACAAAACTCATGTCTGTTCAGGGAAAGCATGTGATGTAAGAATGATTTTGGAGCCTTCATCTCTCATATCAGGACTTGGGAATTCACACTGCAATCTCATTTTATCAAAGGATACTTTTCCAGGGCCACTCTTTCAGCCAAGACCATTCCATACAATTCCTTTCTGCACCAAGCTCCCACATGGAATACTCTGGGTGAGCATTTCCTCAAAAGGTCTTTTGTTGCCTCCAGTATGTTCTGTTGCCTCAGACCAACTCCTTATCAGCCAGATTTGTACAACTGCCTATGGGGCAGAGACTACATAAAAGTGAGGACATAATTAACTCTCAGATCCAAAAGTACTAGACTTCTATGTTGATGGTTTTCAGCAACCAAATTTCATTTCCTAAAATGTTGTTTCCTCCTTCTGAACTTCTTGTGTTTTTCCAGGCACATGCTGTCTGAGCCACCTCTGCATGGAGCACAGGTTTGCTCATCAGTTTCCATACTCTCTATGGTCCCTTCTATTATTTCTATAGTCGGGCCTGAACATCCTCATAGACAAGAAATGTTTACACTGAAATTATTCCACTTCAAAACTGATGTCATACCACAGGGCAGTATGATGTCATACTCCCAGGTTCTAATATGGGAGTTTATATACAAAACATACAGAGAAACACTCTACTTATTCAGAATCTATAATATGGTTAGCAAAGACAGCTTGCAAACAAAGCAATAAATGTACCATATCATAGTCAATGCTATAGAGAAAATAAAGCATGTTAAATGGAAAGATTAACAAAGTATACACCTCTATGCCTCTGTCCATACTGTAATTTATATGGCAGCTGAGCAAGCCCTCCACCTGCTTCATTTCTGAATCATTTGTACATGGGCAAGCATTTGGCACCTAAGTTGTTGACTCAGTTAGCGGATGAAGGAGTCTCACATGAACTTTTCTACATACAGGATGAAGGTAAACAGAAACTCTTTCTTGGACCTATTGGGAGTCAAACTTCAAAAGGAAAGAATTCACCGACTCCTAATTTTGCCTTAATGATAGGCTCTCTGCTTGCCTGTAATCCAGTGACTCTAATCCAGGGTATCGTGTGCTCATCTGTAATTATTTCCCAGTTTTTAAAATACTTTAGTTATGTATACACCTACCTTCACTCCTATATCACTTAAATACAAACTTGAGACTGCTACATCGAAAGAGCAGAGGACACACCAAACAGTACCAAATCTACATTACATTCTTCATAAACACTATCTTCTAAAGCTGTTAGAATATTCAAACTAAAAGGCTCCTCAGATAGTGGTACTGAATGAAGAATAAATAAAATTCGCATGAGATCATTACAAGCGATGTTCTACTTACTGTAATGATAGCATTATGACTTCTGATTTTATGTTGCTTGTGAAGATTTAAGCTGTTCAAGCAGGATACTGAATTAATTATCAAACAGAAATGTCAAATTCAAAATAATCCAGGTTTAGCTTTTTACATCTGAAAATTTAAAACCTAAAACATTACAAATAGAAAATTTTATTTACACATGTTTTGTTAGTACATATTTATTAGGAATATTGATAAAGCAGAGAAGGCTTATTTGAGACACATATACAATACGTATTGGGAAAATCAGGGTAGAAAGCATTTTTATTTTCATAAGGAAATATAAAAGTCTGAGTACAATTAACATTCAAAAGATTATAGATTTTTAGATCATTTAAGATTTTTGGAAAACTGATAATCTTCAGCATAGGGAAAATTTATGTTTGAATTTCCATGTAAATATCCCCAAATCTGAACACTCAAAAACTGGAAATACCTCTGGTCTCAAAAAATTCAGATAGAGCCCTCTTATATTGTTTTACTTTACAATCTATCACTTTAGAGCATGAAGAGAGAGCTTAGACACTGAGATATTTGCAGGTGAAGAAGAATAATCTCTAGGTCATGCTTGCTACATTGCTACATTGACACAGAAAATGTGTGTTCACACTTGAGTGGGTAGCAAAGGTAACACATCAGGAAGAGTAAATATATTGTGAGAATATTCAGTATCTAATGACAATGAGTAGATCCTTGGGAAAAAAAACTATCTTTATCAAGACTAGAAGATTCACAAATTTTAATGTTTTAATCTTTGGTTTTTCAAACAAACAAATAAAAAAATAGAGAAGTAGCCACCAGAGTCCTGGAATAGAACTATTACAAATTTGGTAAATCATAAAAGCCATATAAATACTCTATTTTAATTAATACATTTAATTGGTATGATAATCTACTTTCTCTCATAAGACATAGTATTTTTCAATTAATGATAAATTGCTAAGGAACTCTCTATATACAAGAAAACTCATGTGTTATGCTCTAGTGCACAAATAAAATGACAATGAGCATTACAAAGTCTAAACAATTGTTTTGCATTAAGTAGTATCTGTTGAGAACTCCTTACTTGTTAATTGAAATGTCAATTAATTCAGAACTTTTCTACAGCAAAAATCAAGTAAGAAAATAGTACTGAAAGCCATGACTCTTCTCAACACAACTGAAAAATAACTATGTTCTTTAGAATTATGGCAGGCTCCCATATTCAGTAAATGCAACACAGAAAATTGGCAATTATATGCAACACATTTAAATAAGAATACTAGACTTAAATTAGATAATATGATTATTTGTGTGAGGCAACATTTAGCATGGATTCTGAAATTACAATAGATTGAAATCCAATGGCTATTCTCATTAGCTATAAAATACAAAGAAGTTTTCAATCTCACTTTTCTTCTAAAATTGCATAAATCCTGAAAAATACACTATATTTTTATCAATACTGGAAATTACTTTCAATCTATTTTAAATACCCAAAATAAATAGAAAGGTTTTTATTGTTGTATTTTTCTTTTTTTTTTTTTTTGACTTTTTATATTTACAAAGTTCTGTAATTTCTATATCAAAGAGTTCTATATCAAACACTATACCTAATACTATAATGACAAGCTGATCTCTAAGTGGAGTTTCATAAGTCAACCTTACATCTTAAAGATCATTGAATATTGCAAATTTTGTCTTTAGTTGCCCAGTAATTCCTGAAAGTTTACATAACTGAAGACATTTCGTTATCCCAGTATGCCAAAAAATATTTATGTCCATATTGTTTTTTGTTGTTATGAGACTAAGAGACTGACTTTGTAATTCAATTCATCTACATATTAATTATGTAACTTTGGCAAGTTTGCTTTTTCTGGGATTTTTCTAAATGGAAATAAGTGTCTCCACCTCACAGTGCTTTTCTTAAGAAGATGAAATTATTCTAAGATAATATTTATTTCAAATTACAGGTTATTGGATCCCTGATGAATGAATTACAAGACTTATAATTCACATTAAAACCATCTTTACAATAAACCAAAGAAATTAATAAGTCTCAGTGGATCAAGAATTCCCAAGAAATACCCCTAACATCATTTTTATCAACGCGAGTCTTAGGAAAACAATAAATAACCTAGAATCTAATGAAATACTGCTATTGTCATAAAATAATGAATATGTCTTTAAAAACTAATGTACAATAAAACCAATTATTCTGTGTAGTGAATACACACTGACAAGAAAATTGATATAAACATTTTAGGAGAATATTCTATGTGTATGTTTCCTAATTCCAATTCTATTTATCATTTTACATAAGTATTTCCTTCATCTAGAAGGCAAAATAATTCTTAAAACATTTTCTAGAATTATACTATGAAAATCATAATTTAGAAGTTTTCACATTTTTGTGATTGTCTTACTATATTTTCTTAACCTTTATTGACTTAGAAAATTCAGTTGTCATTGAAAAAATTTATCTTCTAAGTGACAATTAGGAATAAAAATATCCAACTAAATAAAATTACTGCTATAGTCTTCGAAAAGGAACACAGAATTCTATACAGAAAGAATGTTTTCAAGATAATGCCAAAATGCAATAAAGATGAGCCCTACTCTAAAGTCATGTCACACCATGATTTTCTTGTTTTATAGGTTAAAACATACATTTTTGTGTGTTTGAAAATACACTAATTATCACCTATTAAAGATGATGTTACAAGTAAAGCAATAATTCTCTTTAAAAATGTTTTCATATCCACTTAGCTTTTATTTGTTGTGGTTCCAAATACACACACACACACACACACACATTTGATTTGCAAAGTCATAAATTTCTATAGCCCCAGCACTTGGCAGGCTTAGGTAGCACAGTTGACATAAATTTGAGGTCATTGTGGGCTATGAAATGAGTTCTAGATCTGCCTGGAATACAGATTGTGACCTTGTCATTTTGTTTAGTTGTAAGGACTGTTGCACAGTTTAAGACATGACAACATTTAAATAAGAGAAATTGCCATACAGGCTAATTAATAAAATTAACAATATTTGCCTTGTAAATAAAAGCAAGGACCACATAATTTCAGGTACTCAACCTGCACATAATTTTGATACTATTTTTATTCTAGTAATACATTTTTCAAGTACATTTCAATATCCCTCTGCAAAAGCAGTTAAACAGTCAAGGCTTATTAACTATTTATTAATACAATCTTAGCTCAAGGTTGATGCCTTTCTTTTAAAAAATTGTACCAATACTTGAGCTTTAGATAATGTTATGATATAGACATAAAGAATATAATGAAATAAATTGGTATATCTATCATAATCACATTTAAAACTGGTCTCTCTCTTTCACTCTCTCTCTCTCTCTCTCTCTCTCTCTCTCTGTGTGTGTGTGTGAATATAGGTGCATGCTTGCCACAGGATCTTTGTTAGAGGTCAGAGATCAAAGGACAACATTCAAAAGTTTAATCTCTCTTGTTTCTGCTACAACTGTGTGCTTCAGGCTTCATTCCAGGCAAATTTCCCAGGCTCCATTTCCCATTGCCCTATACAAGAGTTGGGTTTGTAGATGTGTGTCACTGGACCCAGCTTTTTTGTGGATCCTAAGGATTGGTCTCAGTTCTTCAGGTTTGCATAGGCTAGTATGTTTTACTAACTGAGCTATCTTCCCAACCCTCAATTCACTGTTGGGAAAACAGCTAATTACATGGATGGTTCTGGATAATATTACATAAAGTGAAATCGTCTAGATGCAGAATGAAAACTTCTGTATCACTTTACTTGTATAGAATGTATTTGAAGAAATTCATATTTATACAAACTAGCATTTTAGTAAAATAATTCACTGATATTAATTGTTATGTATGTAAACATGTTTTTGTTTTTGACCCCAGGTGCAGGATATGGGACTGATTCAGAGTGTCCACAGCAGCGAAGTATTTGTTTCATACAGACTCTGAGATGGGCCCTTTGACAGCTGCAGATGGTTTAAATCCAGGGACTCCAGAAAGAGAATAAATGCCAGTCCCAGAGAGAGACTGTGGGGCTCTGAGAAAGAAGAAGGCTGCTGATGCTCTCCCTACTGCTCCTGGTTGCTATTGATGCAGTGCGATGAGAAAAGTTAGAGATATGCTGAAGCAAAGATTGGACTTGCCCCAAGGAACTCTAGGAAGAAGTAGCAAGAAGTAGCCAAAGAGAACTCTGCCCTTTCTCCCCACAAACCTCCTTTTATCCTACATGGTCTTGGGGTGTTGGAAGGGCGTGGGGTAGAGAAGGGAGGTAGAGGCATTAAGAAACCAAAATAAAATAGTATGAAAAGGAGAACAAGGCAACTAGGAGAAAGGATTTAAAAAAGAAAAACAACAACAAACAAGCTTGTGAGCTTGTGGCTGGAGCAGCTCAGAGCACTTGTTGCTCTTGCAGAGGACCCAGGTTAAGTTCTCAGTGCCCACATGGTGGCCTACAGCTATCAGTAAGTCCAGTTTCAAGGGACCTAATACCTTTTTCTGATCTCTAAGTATGAGATCATGGTTCACATATATACGTATAAGCAAAATACTCATACACATAAAATAATAAAATAAAATAGATAATCTAGAAAAACATTTTAAAAACTTGATTTATTTCTTTAAAAGTGTCTTCCTTACTCAAAGGGATAGAGTAGTATGAGGAACAGACTTCAGAATTTACTCTTTGATATAGCATTGTAAATAATGACATGAGTAGATAGAAGATTAGACAATTATTAATGTTTCCATAGGAAAGACATCACAACCTGGCTTCATTTCTTCCCATCCCTTGTCGGGAAACAATAAGTAGAGGAGCCACATGCTTAAGGTTCCAGTGGTATCTCTAGGAGGGATGAGGATACAGAACAATATTCTTTACTCTTCTTTATGTCCATCCTACTATCCTACTATGAATACCTAAATCAGGCAACATGACAAGGCAGGCCTTCTTTTTTTTTTTTTTTTTTTTTTCAATGCAGTTTATTCAGGAACCTGGAACAATCCTCGGACCCTGGGGAAAGCCAGCCCACAGCTTAAATAGCCTCTGGGTAGCCAACCCAGGCGTGCCACGTGGGCAATGCAGATAGGTCCACATACATGGAAGCAAGCCAGATCCTCAGCCTTAGCCAAATGTGGAATTGTTCGTGACAGAGAGCACTCACCATCGGGAAGGTGGAAGGCAGAAACCAGCTCCATCTTTAAGGCATAGCATTCCGCAGCTCTCTACAGTTCCCCCTTTTTGTTTTAGACGCATCAGGCAAGAGTAGAGGTCTGATCTCTGATATTAGAAATAAATTGGGACTTTGTACCAATGTTCATTTAGGTGTCATCCACCCAAAGAGCATCAGACCCGTCTGATACCTTTTTCTCAGAGGCAGGACCTGGGGCATCAACCCGCATGCAATCAGACATGCTCTTCTCTGGGTCGAAAGCGGCTGACCCTGAGTGCAGTGCTTAGCCTCGCATCCTCTGAAACTCTCTTCCTCTTTATATCTCACCTGTGACTCAGTCTGATAGGGCTGGACAGAGTTCTAATGTCTTCTGGGTATCTGAAATAAATGGGAGGCTTGCCAGGTTATTAGCCAAACATTGCATCTATTTAGCCAAACATTATTTGAGAGAAGTGACTAGACTCTACCACACCATCATGAACGACCTCTATGTAGCACACTGTTTTCAAACACTAAGCAAAACTATGTGAAAAACATTGTTTTCAGTATTGCTATTGAATCCTGGGGTCTCATGCATTCTAGGCAAGCATTCTAAGCTAAGCTCTATTCCCAGGTCTCCTTTACTTTTTATTTCAGAATCTCAGTAATTTGAAATTCTGTCCTTGAATTCACTCTGTGGTTCGATACAGGTCATGAATGTGTGATCAGATAGCAGAGGGGCTGAGATTACAGGCCTATGCCGACAGGCTTGACATAAAATTATTTTTTAAATTCACTATAATACTCAAAGCCTGACAAGTTAAGATGCCTTGGCATAAAAAGAAAAGATAACTTTAGCTAAACACTTGTAATCGTTGCCTCTAACACTGTCGCTGGGAAGGTGTGCCTGAGAGCAAGAATGTACTCATTTCCCCCTCATTTTTAGCATAGGGGAAGCTGGGGTTATCCAGTTTCAGATTTCACATGTAATTTCAGCTTGTATTTCAGACTCCAGAAAGCATTCCTGTCTCTAATAAAACATGCAATTGGCCACAGCTACCTACAGTCTGCCGATGGTAGGTATGCTTTTATTTTCAGAAAAATGCCACCTTGGCTTTCCATGGCATTTAGTAAATTAAAGCAACTCTGCCTGAATCCCTACATGATGGCTTTTGTTTCTTTCTACCCTCTGCTCCAGGATAGACTTGTGCCCTGGAGTAGTTTGCCAAATGGTACCCTGGTGTCCTGAAAGAGTTAAGGCATCTTGTACATTTGCATAATTTACAACCAGAGAGTAGCTGTGGGACTAGGAGAATCTGGTTCAGTAGGCCATTTAGAAAATCATTAAAATTTATTCACTCTTTACGCAGTGGCAATTTTTTTTAAACCTTAAAAATATCAAAAAACATCTTTCTAAAGGTAACATAGGAATTAACATAAAAGTGATGTGCTTAACTGCAACTCTAAACTCTTGAACCACCCCAATGTTTGGGGTAATTTTTTTTCTTAAGTACCAAAACTTATTCATATATTCACATTAGGCACTTAATTTAACAGACGAGAGGTTGCTATAGAAACCGTGTGGTATGCCTAGTACTTAGTGGGGAAATGAACACTTGTAATTATCACCAAACGTATGATATCCCTGCCTCTGTACTCTACACTCTTTAATGTACAATCTGTTTAATAAGCATCAAGTTGTTCACCCAATGTTCATAGAGTGAAAAGGCCCTAAAAATAGACTGTGAAATTCTCAGATGAGAATCTGAACATTTTATTGACATAATGCAGTAACAGTTGTATCCTTCTCCCATCCAAACAAGAATAGAAAATTCATCTGATCCTAAAACCTTAAATATAAGCAAATGAGATTATAGAAAAATACCACAAGGAAGAAATTATCTCATTTCTCCCTTGGTTCTTTAAACTATTTCACATAGTCAGAAAAAAAAAAAAAACAAAAAAACAAAAAATAAAACCAACTCCTGGCTAAAAGGATATGTCTGCAAGCAAAATACTGTGAAAAGTGGAGGCCTGGTCTGAAGGTACATGATTGATTTGGTTCCATAGCCAGCTCTACTGGGTTCCACAAAGAATTACAAACATGCTTGCTATTGGGAGCACAGAAGGTAGCAGGTTAAATTTAGCCCAGGAAACTGAAGCAAGCAGCCACTAGCTGATATCTTTGAAGGAAGTTACAAGTTCTGGCTGGCCAAGGTGCTCAGAGCTGCCAGAAGTAATCACTTGCTAATCTGTAGGCACAGTGTATTCCTGAACACCACAAGCAAGATGGGTGAACCAGGAGCTTCCTCATCATGAGGGAGAAGAGTCTGAAGAATCTGCTGTTCACGCTCATTCCTGCCGATGAGGGGCATGCTGTTCACACTCCTGCCAATGAGGGGCATGCTGTTCACACTCCTGACTGTTAGGGGCGTGCTTTTCACACTTCTGCCTACATTTTCAAACAGAGATCGAGCCACCACTCTGCCCTCCATTCTCATCAGTTGCTTCCTGGAGTCTATCATCTACAGATCCTGATTGTTACAGTCTCTCCTTGCTTCTACACCACCACAGGCTAAGTCTATGGGACCTTCTTCATGGGCTGTTTCTGTGACCCCAGTTGCTATGCATTGGCTCCAGCACCAACTCCTTTTCAAAGGCCTTAGTTATGCTGTAAAGGGGATTCTGAAGCTGAAGACCAGAGTTATAGCACTGTATGTAACACCCTCAATGGCCTTCGGGTGGGCTCACATCCCTATTTCTTCTTGAGACTGCTATGTCTCTGTTCCTAATATTGTAGCCACATTGTATACTAAATATTCTCAAAGGAGATAAAATGAGCAGAATGTTATTAGAAACAAAGGGGAGAGATTTCAACTTAAGTATCAAAGTTAATACAGCAGTTTAAGGATTTAGAGAACATTATGACAATAATACTGTACAGTGCCACTTAAACACTAATCTTGGCAATGGATGTCAGTAATACATTGCACAGTTGATGTTGCAGAATTTATTAAAGGAAAAAAAAAATTGAAGTTAGCAAAGAGTATCTTTCACTGAAAGAGTCCAAAAAGCAAAAATGAGAACCAGAGAAATAGGAGCTGTATCACACATATGTTTACAAGCACAATTTTGGGCTCAAATAACAATGAACATTAAATAATGGGCACTGGCTAAACATCTGTGAATAGTCTAATGTCGTCAAGTCAGCTTCAAAATGTCAAACTAAAGGCCACTTATCAAAAGTAGACTTCAAAAGCAACACCATTTTATGCTTGGTTTGATTTGTACAGAATTCTCAGAATTTCTATCTCACTTCATGTAGCATACAAAATTTATAAATAGACATTAATCAAGCTGCAAATGTTTATTGAATAGTTATGTCCAAACCAGTTGGAATCCTGTTACTACACTTCAAAGAAAGACAGTGTTTATAGGCTCATTTTTTATAACTTTATTTTTATGAGAAAAAATTATAGATAATCACATCTGGTAACTGTTTTGGATATTTTTAACACTTTTAAAAATATGATAAAAATTGTTTTCAAACCAATGACCAATTATATTCATATACTACGTACATTCAATTTAGTATCCTTAATAAATTTAAAAGTGCCACTAAGAAACTTAAATTCTGAAGATGCCAATAAAAATTTTGATTTTGGATTCCAAAAAAGAATTTGCAATGGAAATAAAACACCAAAATGAATTTAAAAATAGATGAATAATGCAAATAATAATTTGAAAATTTATATAGTGCACTGATAATTATGTGTCTTCTCACAGATAACAAATACAAAGCATGTTGTTATGTAAGAATAATCTAAGCTATATATTAGCATCCTTAATTTTGTGAACACCTTATATTCAATTACTCACTTTTGTCTTGTTTAGTTTGTGGATTATCAAAGCTCCTTGCTTTTGAAACTTTCTATTTTTATTCAAGTCACAACATATCAATTCTATTTTTAAGATTTATTTACTTATGTAATTTATGCATATGAGTGTTCTTTTTGCATGTGTGCTTGCATGACTGAAGAGGACTTCAGATCCCATCATAGATTGCTGTGAGCCACCATGTGGTTGCTGGGAATTGAACTCAGGATCTCTGAAATGGCAGTCAGTGCTCTTAACCACTGAGATATTTCTCCAGCCCTACAAATCCATTTTTATTAGCAATGGTATTAATAGATAATAAAAAATCATTATGAACAAAGCATTGCTCAGAGCATCTTTTAAATACAGAGTCATTAAATCCCCTCAATGACCCTCTAAAGCAGGAAATATTATAATTTCTTACTTACAGATTGGAGAATAAAGGATAACTAAGTTTCTAAATATGGAAGAGCATTAATGGGCCTGCCCGTAATTAAACCCCAGCAGTAAGTGTCTAGGAATCACAATCTAAACTATTATGTATACTTCACACCTCTACCAAATATTGCTTGTACATATTTAAAAATTACATCATGTGCAGAAAAAACATAGAAAGGAAAAATCAAGTGTTAGAATCATCCACAATATATAGTACAACATGAAAATATTGTAAATTAGGAAAAACTGCCTTGAAATATATTGAAAGAGCTGAAAGGTCTTGAGATGGGTACCACTGAGGTTAAATAAAGCATTTTAATTCAGGAATAAAATGTTACTTTCTCATACGAATGTCACATAAACTGTTAGCAATAAATAAACTTGGAGCGATACTTGACTCTCCCAACCCCAATTCCATCCGTTCCTGTATATTTAAACTCAGTCTTCATCATCCACCTCATACCTTCTGCACTATCACAGCTTAGCCAACTCCAAAGTTTTCATTCAAGACTGGTGTACTAGGCTGCAGCTTCCCCTCTGTGAGTCTCAGGCTTTTCTACACATAAAGGACAAAGTGCTGTCTCAGAAACATTCTTCAGATCCCATTTTAAACAATTTGTAATGATATTTGCTCAACCATGTGTGTAGCAGCTTTATTTGTAATAGTCAGAAGCTGGAAACAACCAAGATGCCCCTCAATTGAGGAATGGATACAGAAAGTATGGTACATCTATACAATGGAATACTACTCAGCAATACTCAGCAGCCACTCCTGATGAGACCTAACAGACTAGGATCAGAAGGAAGGAAAAGAAGACCTCCCCTACCAGTGGACTAGGGAGGGACATTTGTGGAGAAGGGGGAGGAAGGGATGGCTTGGGAGGGGAGGAAGAGGTAACTACAGGGAGGATGCAAAGTAAATAAAGTGTAATTAATAAATTATTTTAATTAAAAAAGAAATATTTATTGTTTTATTAATTACAGTTTATTCACTTTGTATCCCATCTGTAGCCCCATCCCTTGTCCCCTCCCAATCCCACTTTGCCTCCTTTTACTTCTCCCATGCCCCTCCCCCAGTCCACTGAGAGAGAGGTCCTCTCTTCCTTCCATCTGACCCTAGCTTATCAGATCTCATCAGGACTGGCTGCATTGTCCTTCTCTGTGGCCTGGTAAGGCTGCACCCCTTCTGGGGGAGGTGATCAAAGACTAGGCCAATCAGTTCATATCAGAGACAGTCCCTGTTCCCATTACTAGGGAACTCACTTGAACACTGAGCTGCCATGGGCTACATCTGTGCAGGGGTTCTAGGTTATGTCCATGAATGGTCTTTGGTTGTAATATCAGTATCTGAAAAGATCCCTGTGCCCAGATTTTTTTCTCTCTCTCTTGTGCAGCTCCTGTCCCCTCCAGATCTTTCTATCTCCCTCTTCTTTCATAAGATTCCCTGCACTCTGCCCAAAGTTTGGCTATGAGCCTCAGCCTCTGCTTTGATACCCTGCAGGGTAGAGTCTTTCAGAGTCCCTTTGTCATGTTCCCTGTTTTCTCCCTCTTCTGATGTCCATCCTGTTTGCCTTACTGAATGAATATTGAGCATCTTACCCAAGGTCCTCCTTCTTGCTTAGCTCCTTTAGGTGTATATCATGTGTCTAATATCCACTTATAAATGAGTATATACCATATGTCTTTCTGCTTCTGGGATACCTCACTAAAGATGCAGATCCCATTTTTTATACTCAGGATCTTCCAGTAGCTTCTGAATTAAGTCCCAGTAAGATGGTTCTATGACTCCCAGAGTTTCTTCCGTGTTTTTTATTTGGGCTGCCTCCAGACCTCACTCCTTATAGGCCACTCCTTGTTCTTTCTCTGGATTTTTATTGTGGAGAATACACATAGAGAGTCTCTAAACTGGCTGCTCACTCGGCTGATGAACATTTGAGTCTGCCTTTTATTTTCTACCCCAAAACATCATCTCTAAAATCATACTTTAATTCCCAACTTCAAACCTGATTTCTAGTGTCTTCATGCTACCTGGCTTATTTTCAGTCTTCTTACTACTGTGTAATTTATTTTAGGACATTACTGGATGCTTGATTCTTAAGAACTTGTGTTTAAAGAATGGATGAATTTCAACACAAACCTCTTCCTCTAATCAATTTACTAGTGCATAATGAATCTAATCCAGCTTATGATCCTACTTTTCTTGGGGGGAAGGGGGTATTGTAAATATCATATCTTGAATTTTCTTTGAAGAAATGCTTATATCTACAATTCTTCCCTAGAGGTATTGTCAGCTATTTAAATGTCAAGATGCCCATCTTTATGCTACGATTAAGAACTACCTTCCTGATTCTTTTTTAAAGAGCAAAGCAAGGAACATCCTTGTGTTAGAATGTTTTCTGATACAAGAGTGACATGTACATAAAGATTCCTCATGCTGGCTAGACCCCTGTGGTTATGAGAAGGAGCAAAACAGTTTTCCCTGAGGTTCTTAATCCCAACAGTGCTGCCTCTCTAAAAACATTCCCCCAGCTTCCCACTGGCCTTGATACATCATGTGCACAAAGGTTATACCAGCACTCTGGATGCATAGATCTCATACAGTACAAGAAACTTTGCTGTCCTGACTCCCACCCACACAATATCAGAGATATCCCATGGGCATAGTAAATACTGGAAATGACTGCACACATTGTAACACCCCAAGGTATCTCTTCCTGAAAGGCCGGTGCAAAGAGGTTTGCTCTTCTCCTTCTGCTCTGACTTAAACATGTTTCCTTCTAGGTCCCTGCAGGCGTTGTAGTCAGATTAATCTCCCAAATGTGCATCACTAACCAAGATGCTCTCTGGCCTCTTCCCTGCCTAAGGGGGAATGGGACAAAGATCTAATTTTTAAATTTATTTTCATTATTTTCGCCATAAAATAATTCAACAGAAGAATAAAATCTGTTTCCAGTAGCAGAGAAATATCATACTTTCATTTGAAAAGAATATATTCATGAATGCACAAATGTGTTCCAGCCTTAAAAGCCATCATGCACCCAGACATCCAAAGCAGACACTTTAATGAATCACTTGCTTGCCCTGACGTATGCTCAGTTGCTCTTCTCTCAGCATGGTTTGGTACCCATCAATTTCTAATAAGATGCTGCCTAACATAAAACTGTATTACAAATGTGACTGATTGAAAATGTCTGTGTAATGTATTCCATATTCTCTGGGTATGTACAAACATATGCTTCATATACCAATCTAGATGGTAATAGAATTAACACCTCTCTGGTTTCAGCAATGTTTACAGAACCATGTAACTTTTACATATGTATATATGTATATTACATAAATGTGTATATATACAACTGTGAGATATATAGGTATTTCATCCTATTTCACCTAAATTCTTATTTTATAATTATGTACACCATGATCAATTAGTAAATATGACACAACTACCATTATCCATAGAACATAAATAGCCAGGAACAGAAGCAGAAGAACTAATATTGCTTTTTTAGAATGCTTTGGAACAATTTAAAATACCTTTAGATAACATTTTCTTCGTATTTACATGATCATTTCTCTTCAGCTTCCAATTACAAATTCATATGGACGAACATCACATAGAATATAATGGGCCTTTATCAATGGGATGTGGTGAGAAACACTGAGGCTTCAAATCACTGTGTTCCCCTGCTCCTCTACTCAAGTGAAATAATGAAATAATAATAAGGGCTGGGAAAAGCATCGTGCCAACAAAGGCAAGAGGAGCTCCAGTGTCTTATGAGACGACCATAAACCTTACACTGGAATGGCTTTACCACTCCTTTCTTTCACAGATGTTTCTATCCTGTATTCACTCAGATCTTTATGTTTCTTGAGTCCTAAGACATAAAATGATCAAATTCTGGGCCATGAAATGAGTTACGTGGGTGTCTGAGGGTGGGTCGACTTTCTGCACTGGGACTGTTTGATATCATATGGAATATGCAATAAATCTTTCTGTTGAACAGCTAGAATTGCCTGAACACAGTCCTAGCATCTGGCCTCTCTCTACGGGTTTAAGCAGAGCGAGTACCAGATTCTACCAAGTGGCTACAGCAGTTCATTTCTCACATCTGATGAGTTGGGGTGGGGGCTGGGGAGGAGGGTATTGCTAATATGTGTGTCAATGTCTACAACTCTAGCAACAATAGCCAAAACTGTAGGAGAAAATATAATACTAACTATCCCTTAGGCTCTTGTAGTAACTGATTCAGGAAAAAAAAATCCTATAAATAATAGACTTGCAAGAACCAGTTATTGTCTAATTTCAGATATATGTCACAGGAAATGAACTTCAGAATGCACTTTCAAACCATCATCCTTCTTTAGAAATACCTTATTTCATGCATTAAGAATATGAGCCATTCATTTTACATGTGGTCAGTGTCTCTGGGTTTCACGTCACTAACACTGCATCATACACCTGTTTCAGATCGTCATCAACATGCCACCTGTGGTTTTCAACTTTCAATCCCTAATACTCTGTGACTCAGGCACCATCTGTGAAATGTCCCATAACCCCATCCAGTTCTTATATAAACAGCAAAAATATTTTCATTTGTAGTTTTCCAAAACCAGTTTCTGTGGTCCCTTTCTTCTTAGAGGCTCAAATAAATAAATAAGTAAAGGCTGATGAAGGGGCCGGAAAGATCACTTAGCAGTAAAGGCGATGTTCATCTCTAGCAGAGGAATTAAGTTCAGTTCTTAGCACCCAAGTTGGTTGGCTCACAACAGCCTGTCACTCCCACTTCTGGTATCTGACACACTCCTCTAGCCTCCAAGGACACTTGCACCTATGTATGCATATCCACGAAGAAATAAATGCAAAGATAGATAATTAAAAACAATAAGTCTTTTAAAATGGATGATCAAAATCAGAATTGCTAATTTAAAGATAGACCAAAGACACACCTATATGTTTTTCTATTTGTAGATTCCACTGGGATATTTTTATTTTACTTAAACACCTGACATCACCATCATGATTAATAAAAGCCTTTGCCTGAGACTGGAGAGGTAGCTCAGTAATTATAAGCAGATGCTGTTCTGGCAGAGTACCAGTGTTCAGATCCCAGGACCCACAGGGCAGCCACAAACATATTCACCTCCAGTTTTAGGGGATTTAACACCCTCTTCTGGCCTCTATAGTCACTGCAAGTATATGCTATGCATTTGCACATAGAAGCAAAATAATCATTCTCAAAATATTTAAATAAATAACTTCTTAAAAAGTACTTAACTTATTGAATGATGATAATATGTAAACTTCTGTGTGATAAGCAATTTCTGTTAGCAATGATCTTTAAAAAAAGTCTCATTTGAAGATGATAAGGTTAAGGCTCAAAAAGATGAATGAAGTTTTCAAAGCGTCATCGCTACCTAATGAGTGACAATGTCTGACAACTTGAGGAACAGGCTAAACCTCAACTGTGGGATTGCCACAAACACAGACTCCAAAAATTACAATGTTTTGGTTTGGGCCTAAAATGAGAATGAAGAACTTTAATCTTAAAATGTCGAAAATTCATTCACACGCAGCTTGAGAAATGAATAAAACAACCATCACTCAGAGTGTTCTTAAATACCTGAAAATGTTCAAACTACTGTGGTGTGTGTGTGTGTGTGTGTTGTGCTATTGTGGTATGTGTGTGAGAGAGAGAAAGGGAAAGAGAGAGGATGTCACCTTAACTTGCCATTTCCCGAACTGTAATAAATAAAATCAATCCATTCTAGTTCATCTTAAGAATGGAATGCCTCCTAGTATTCCTTTCAAAAAGAAGAAAGACAGACATGAAAAAAAAAGTGATTTAAAGAAAGCTATTCACACCACATCAACTCTACTTATTCATTTATCTTGCCCAAGTCCCTTGTGATAGCAAATGTGGTTCTTCCGCAGTGTAGAAGCAATTAATACCATACACCACATGTGTCCGCAGCTGACATACACACACACCAAGAATGGCCTCCATGGGGTGCCTGCTTAGAAGGCCAAATAGACCTGCAGTTAAAGCTCAAAAAGAAGAATCCATACAGAGGTTCATAAAAACATTTCCAGTGCATATATATCAGTTACTTTACCGAAAGAGGAATTGCCAGAGCTTGTCAGGGAAAATCAAAGTGCTCATCATCTGGTCAGGACAAAAGGTCAGAAAAACAAGAAGTCTTATTTTTGGATCTGTCTACGGCAGACTATCTCCTCGATTAGCAGAAGCTTGTGGGAATCTAAAAGATGTTATCAGTGGATATGAATTATTTGGTAATACTTCATGTTTTTTTTTTCTTATGATGGTGTTAGTAAATATAGGGGTAGTGAGGAGGACAGAGTTGTGTATCTGAGCGGGCACAAACATTCTCATAGTATAATAAAGCTAAATAAAATAATGTTATGAAGGTTAGCAGTGTCAATTGTCAGTGACGTGGCAGGGTTTATGAGAACATATTATCCCAGGAGCAATGACTACAGCGTTCTAATTCTATAAGCAAATATCCTGGGGCAGCTATAAAACCTCTTACAGCCCACAGCTCTAAGTCCTTGGTTGAGTAACACAGTGCTCATCCAGACAAGAGATGGAAAAGAAACATACTGTAGAAGCTTTGTGTAGAGAACTGAGTTTACTTAGATGTCATGTGCTTTCCTCATTCTCATGCTATGGATTACTGCTCTGGCTCTCTGCTTTGTTCTGCCTTCTCTCTTGGGGCATCATAACGTTCACGAACACAGGTTGTGAAATGGTAACTAAAGTGACGTTCAAAGATTCTACCATCTTTATGAAGGTGGAAATCTCTTCAAGCTGCAATATAACATTATAAGACATTTTACATATGTGTGTGTTAAAACACACTGTCCCATATTTTAGAAGTGAATTAAATGCAGTAGTCCATAACAGTAGAACACTTATTTTATAAATGTTTTCCAGGTCTATTTTGTTTCAAAATTACATGGCTGACAATAGCATCCATTAATATAACATCTAACACTGGGTTATAATACTGAATGAACAAGGAGGAGAACAACATGAATATCACTTAGGTTAGATGATCATTTGCACAGCATTTAATGTGTATCTTGAACATTTATGGTGCTTGTCAACAAGAAGCTTAAAATCATTCCAGTTATGAATGATAACCAGATATGAATCATAACCTGACCCTGTTAGTTAACTGTGACTCAGTGGCACAGCCATAAAAATGGCAAGAGCCATGAAGCCAGTACAGCTGAAGAAAAGGAGAGCTGAGCTGAATGCTGCTTTTGCCATTGTACTGTCTTTCACTTTGGGTTTCTGATCTCTACTTCTTGCTTTTGTTGGGGACTTTTTATACTATGATTCATTTATTTCTTTTCCCCAGAAAACTATTTCTACTCTCAAAGAAGTAACCTCCTCTGGGACTACTCAGAGGAGTCTTCCTTTCCATGGAGATTGTGAAAAGCACAAGATAGTTGGATAGCTGGATAGCTCCAGAGTTCTCTTGACACACATGTCCCTAAGCAAGCCCAGAAACAATAGACTTGGCAACAGATCAGATTACAGGCTGCCTCCTATATATAGTCTACAGGACATTTCCCCCAGAAAAAAAAAAAAACTTGATAACAAAGTTAGTTTGCTTAAAACAACCTTTGATAATATATATATATATATATATAATATAAAATTATAAGAATTTGCCAATCATAAGGAGATTGGGCTTGCATCGCTACAGTGAGGTCTTTTAATTAAAAAAAATCAAAGAGAAAACAAATGAATGGAGCAGGTCAGCCTGCAGCCTGGGAGAGCTTTCAAGCTCCAGGTCTTTTAAGCTGGGATAACTCACAAATTGTACTTCAACCACTATGTACTTGTTCCAGGCTTGGGAAATTGCCTAAACTTACTTGGATATTTTTCTGTTTATTATCTCACTTTCCTAAAGAATAGAAAAATTTCATATGTCATAAATGCTTACATAGTCTAAAATGATTTGAGATTGATAATACCCATTCTCTCTGTATTGGCAACACTTGTCTAGGGACAAAAATGATCTGATCTGTATTTCTTTTGAAATTGTAAGTTTGCCTCCTCTGTGGATTCTGCATAAATAAAGAAACATCCTGGTTGCTAGTCAGTCGAGATGCAAGATTCACCCAGCCATGGTCTCTGACTCTTTCATTCATTACTCCCATCCACCTATTCCTTATCTCCTCTGCCTGGTCCTATAAGAATGCTGGGTCTGCTGATAAATAAAGCTGGACACTTTTCTAGATGTACCCAATGGATGAATATGATCCAGGTCTAATTTTCAAGTAATTCCTACAATGCCCAGTCCATTCTTTGCCTTTCCTCTACATTTCTTATTTCATGCTTGATTTTTGTAAGAGACTGAGTATCTTGTCCTCTAATTTTTTCTCATCACTTTATTACCTACCAGATTTAGCTCATGAAAATA
Organism: Meriones unguiculatus; assembly: GCF_030254825.1. Lineage (NCBI taxonomy): Eukaryota > Metazoa > Chordata > Mammalia > Rodentia > Muridae > Meriones > Meriones unguiculatus. The sequence goes on from NC_083350.1 coordinate 118,564,810, forward strand.
TTTTTTCATCGTATCACTAACCTCACTGCAAAAGTGATCGACAGTATAAACATGACTACGGAAGCTGCTTGCAAGTCTCTCCTTATGGCATTACCTCCTTTTGCCAATATTATTTTTCTGCCTGACACTTCCCACTTTTAGGGCATAACTATTACAGGATCAATTCAGGCTAAAATTGCTCTTGAAAAGTGCTTCCATTAATGGCAAAATGATGAAAGATTTGTTTTTAATATTTTGTATGCTTTTATCACAACTCAATGAACAGTTGTTACAAAGACAGGCCATAGCAGGAAAGAAATAGACGGTATATAAAGCCGTGAATAGGAGTCACTCTGTGGTCTTATTTTATATGTCATAAAAACTCAAAGGGATGACCTGGGGACAGCTATCACTATGGTTGTTGATTCATAGGAACTATAGTATCACCCAAGAGTTTTATAGAAGAGTGAATGAGTTTCATTCAAATGCTATGATTATCATTAGTAATAAAATATCATTGGATGGTGTTGTATTATCTTACACAAATTGTTTTATCTTCTATAGATTATGGTAGTCATCCAAACACAAATATGTGTAGACATTTTCTACATGTACCCTAATTCACTACCATATTGAACTTCTTGAACTTCTCAGTAATTAACCAGTGTCTTATTGCTGTACCATTGATTTTGATTAGAAATATTAAGCAATTTATAATTTTTATCATTTTTCTTTTCAGTCACAAATAAAGAGCTTTATCTACCTCAAAAAAAAAAAAAAAAAAAAAAAAAAGAATGCTGGGTCTGGCCTCCAGCAGCTCAGGAACACATTCCTCCAAGTCAGTATCTTAGAAGATGAACGTTATTTTGTAGTGTCACTGGGTGGTAAATTTGCAGCAGCTCAAGGTCTTCAAGAGGATGTAGGCAAGGTGACAACTGGCACCATGGTCCTCTGTAAATTCTCTGCCGGTGATGGAGGATTTGTCTCTTATGTATCATGTTGAAAATGAGACAGGATGCCTCAGTTCTTTAATATGATGAAAGGCGTAAAAAAAAAAAAAGAAAGAAAGAAAAGAAAAGAAAAGAAAAGAAAAGAAAAGAAAAGAAAAGAAAAGAAAACTGAGTTTCTTCTACCACAGACCAGAAGAATTCCAAAATTAGACAGAACTACCATCTAGTTCTCAAGGATGACTAAATTGTCCATTAAAAACTCATTAAGATGATATATAGTGAATACTTCACAGATTTTTCTACTAGAATAAACATTCATAAATTACAAATCTTAAGAAATATTTTGGCTCAAATTGCATATTTAAGTAGTTCAAAAAACAATATCTGATCATTTTTACATCGTTATATTTTCAAAGGACAGGTAAGGTTTACATTGAATGGCCTTCTGCCCCTTTGCTATCTGGCTATCATTTGGCTAATGTATCCCTACAGGGTTCAGATTAGGCCTCTCTCTCTCTCTTTTTTTTTCCAGAAAGGCTCCAGATGCTGCTGCTGACATGGACCACCATTCACATTCCGTAGCTCTACGGAGAATACTTCGCCTCTGTGTTAGTCCTTAACCCTACAAGTATGTGAAAGCAGACAATATTGTCTTCACTATCTTATTCTACATGATGAGGTGCAGATTCTCAGAGTGGTTCTCATGGTCTCACGCATACAGAAAGGACAGGACCCCTCCTCTAAACTGGGCGGGTCGTAACTCCTAAGCTCATAGTCTCACCTCATTTACTTCATATACTCATTGCATAGAAGAGTGCCTGGCTAACACTGACTCTCAACTCCACGGTTCACAAATATGAGATAAACGAGTTGAAATAATGTATTATAAATGATTAAATTACTAATAAAATGTACTTTCTATCATAACTGAAGGAAAAATAGGGTATCGTATGCTGCTTAATGGCATTTGCCCAGCCTAAAATTGTGTGTGTGTGTGTGTGTGTGTGTGTGTGTGTGTAACTTAAATTTAACACACTTTCTAACAGTTAGGGAATCTCCACTAATCCCCTAAATCCTATAACTTCCACTGATTTCTAAATTACATCTTATTTATTGTTTTGAGATATATGCATATGAGGTACGGGTGTCACCATTTGCATGCACAAATACAATTTCAACAGTCAGCTCAGCTCTCTCTTTTCAGAATGTTAATCCTGCAGGTCAAATAAATTCAGGTCACATGGCTTGGTGGCAATTACCTTTACTAGACTGAACCATCTGACAGACCCAAGAATTTTTATCTAAAAAACAGTTTATAAGTATGAAAAGGTTTAATGAGAAAAAAAACCTAGAAACACAGTAGCTTAGGAAAGATGAACCCTGACATCCAAGAATATGAATCTCATAAAAAAAAGGTTAGTGTGGAAAAGATTTATTAAAAATATCTACCCTCTTCTGGCCATAGACTGTACATCTGGAAATAACCCAGAATCCTTGACTGCCTCCCCCAGAAGAAATGGTGTCTTAGCAAAGAATAGAGACCCACAATTAAATTAATATCCAAAGCCAATATTCCCACATTGCATGTGCACATGATTAACATTTTAGAGAGACAATATCAAGTAGAAACATCTAAATGTGTATCAATTAAAAAAAAAGAGATACAGGGTAAATAGTAAGTAAACAAATAGTTTCTTTGGGGACATCCCTAAGTGGGAAAAGAAGACAACTTTATAATGGTGCAATAAGCTTTCAAGAAATTGTGATGTGAAAGAAAGACAAATGGCAGTGTGTGAGGTTTATCTCATAAAATTTCCCTCACATAGAGCTGTTCCAGCCTTACTCACAAACACTAGAAACAGTGTCTTTTTGCATCTCACAGGAATACTTGCATGAAGGAACCTGACTGCCTGGAATAACAAGTCTCTCTTTCTTTTATAGAGCAAGCCTCACATAATGGCAAAGGAAAATAACGGGAGTGAGCACCCACCTCGAGGGAAGGGGCACACTGTGTCTTTGAAATATGAAATTCATTTAAAAGGCTATTTATCCCTCTTTGTCACTAAACATTGCTGCCAATTCATTTCTAAAACCTCTTTACTACAATGCCCCAGAAGTTCCCCATGTATGCACCCATGTGGCCAGCTTGCTTTCATGGCAGAAACACTGTAAAGAGAAAGCCATTGGGTTCTTTTTAAAAAGACAGAGACAACAAGTTACAATAGCAGAGGAGTCATACATACGTAAAATCCACTGGTGACACTGCTTAGAATTCAGTTTCCAGTAGAGAGTGAAAAGAACTGGAGACGACCTGAATAAATAAACTCTATTCTCATGCCATGGTAAAAATGAATAGAGAGGTCAATGAAGGATTACATGTACTACCACATAAGACTTCTTCCAAATCGCAGGGAGGTGACATCTTAAACTATGACAGAAGACAACAGTCACAAAATATTCCTATACAGCCATAAATTTTAAAACACAATAAAACAAAACATTAGAGGAAAAAAATATATTCTTGCTGTCCAAAAAAAAAAATCTGTTGCCTTGTCCTGTGACTTTGCAAAGATCAGGTGTGTTTAAGGGCCTGCCCTCACTGACTCAAAGTATAAAAGAAAGGCAACATATAACCAGCCTCTTCCACTGCCTGCCACTCAGGAAAAGTGGGAGAGGAGAAACAATTCTGACGGCAGGTGCCTGCACAAATCAAGGAAAAGCCGACAAGCCCTTTACCTATGAGAGTACCACTTGCCTTCACCTAGCTGCCTCAGAAACTAATACAGAAAATGACAGAAGACACCAGATGCTAACATCTGATCTCCACATGCATGTACACGTGTGTGTGGGGGGTGTGCACACACATACCCAGCTTTATACATAGGTGAATATATAGATTTATACATGCCACACTTGAAAACACAAACTATTTTTTTTAACTCCAAAAGAAACATTTTGTGTATTTTAACCACAAAAACAATGTTTGGGGAAATAAAAGTGTTTAATCTGATTAGACACTATATCACACATGTACACACTCTTCTGGAAATAGTCTTATGATCTCATAAACATGTACAATTTTGTCTTCATAAAAACATTAAAACTAGATTTTGTTTTAAAATGGGACCTATTTATTAGGAAAGTAAATATAAAGAGAAAGCTGTTTGTGTAGCTCATTAGCAGGACCTGCCTAGCTTTTAGGGGGACCTGAGCTTAAAACTCAGCACAGAAAAATATCAAATTATAATTAGTTAAAAACAAAATTCGGTTAAATATGTAGGAAAGCTAATATGTAAACTTTTTATTTTTATTAATTACAGTTTATTCACTTTGCATCCCAGCTGCAGCTCCTTCTCCATCCCCTCCCAATCCCATCCTCCCTCCCTCCTCCTCTCTCATGCCCCTCCCCCAGTCCAATGACAGGGTAGGTCCTCCCCCACTTCCATCTGACCCCAGTCCATCAGGTCTCTTCAGGACTTATTGACTGGTTTCTCTGTCTTCCTCTGTAGCCTAGCAAGGCTGCTCCCCCTTCAGGTGGAGGTGATCAAAGAGCCAGCCCATGAATTCATATCAGAGACAGTCCCTGTTCCCACTACCTGGGAACCCCCTTGGACTCTGAGCTGCCATGGGCCACCTGTGTGCAGGGGTTCTAAGTTATCTCCATGCATGGTCCTTGTTTGGAGTATCAGTTTCAGAAAATACTCCTGTGCCCAGATATTTTGGTTCTGTTTCTCTCCTTGTGGAGCTCCTGTTCCCTCCAGGTCCCTCTATCTCCCCCTTCCTCCACAAGATTCTGTGCACTCTGCAAAAAGTTTGGCTATAAATCTCAGCATATGTTTTGAACATCGAATGGCAGAGAAACACTTAAAGAAATGTTCAACATCCTTAGTCACCAGGGAAATGCAAATCAAAATGAACCTGAGATTTCACCTTACACCCATCAGAATGGCTAAGGTAAAAAACTCAAGTGACAACACATGCTGGAGAGGATGTGGAGAAAGAGGAACCTTCCTCCATTGCTGGTGGGAATGTTAACTTGTACAACCACTTTGGAAATCAATCTGGCACTTTCTCAGACAATTAGGAATAGTGCTGCCTCAAGATCCAGCTATAGCACTCCTGGGCATATATCCAAAATATATGGCCTGGAGATCTAGCCTGGAGATGGTGCCGGCCACATGGGATAAGCCCATCCATGACAGTCTCTTAGCGACTGAATCATCAACCAACAACCATGCATGGACTGGACCTAGAGCCCCTTACAAAATGTAGCAGATGGGCAGCTTAGATTTCATGTTAGTCCTCAAGTAAGGAAAGCTGGAACTGCATCTGACATGGACTTTCTTGCCAGATTTTGATCATTCCCCCCTGGGGGGGACAGCCTTGTCAGGCCACAGGGGAAGATGATACCCTTAGTCCTGATGGGATTTCATGAGCTGGGGTGGGCAGGAAGTGGGGAGCTCCTCTCTTCTGAGGAATAGTGGAGCAGGAATGGAGGGAGGGAGACTGAGAGGCAAGGTGGGATGGGACTACAACCGGGATACAAAATGAATAAAAAAATAAATAAATTTAATAAAAAAGAATAACAATTGGTGAGTGATATGCCGTTACATACAATTAAAAATTGTATGAGTTATCAACATTGTTTAGAAATTAACTGTGATTAGTGCTGTTTATGAATTTATTTCTTATGTTTTACACTTACATATATGTTACTCTGGCCTTTTCTCAGATTATTTTTCTTCATATTTTTATTACTATTAAATGTACATTGTAATAAAAAAGTCTCTTATCGACATATCCATAAGCCAACCTGACTTAGACTTAGACTAGACTTAGACTAGACCCCAACTTAAGATTCCTTCAGATTACACTGGGCTGTGTAAAGTTGACAGCTGAACTGAAACCAACTAATAAGGGTAGTGTGTGTGTGTGTGTGTGTGTGTGTGTGTGTGTGTGTGTAGAAATGTATATGCAAAATCTAGCTAGCTAATGAAGTTGTCCCGAGGGAATAGAATTTTGTTTGAAAGCATATTTCTGAAACACTTTTCATCAATAATTTGAATTTTCTGTGTGTGCTTACATGTTTAAAATAAAGAAAAATCAGTTTAATATTTTCAAGTAAAATCAGTATTTTTATGAGAAAAAAATAGCAACTATTCATAGTTACCATTTTATTCTTTTGTTTATTCTCTCAAACTCAATTGAAATTATAATTTGTTTTTTTTTCGTTCAAAAATGTTTTAATCTAATGTCTTGTATGCTAATGACAAAACTGCAATAAAATAAGTAAAAGGGAACATATATCCAAGTAACAGAGTCATGGCTGAAGACAGGGAATACTGACCACTCCACTGTACTCTTGACACGTTTACGTATGTGGATTCATTTCACACAAGCACATATCACCCATATTTATGCCACTAACAATACGGACATCTATACAGTCTGCCCTCGATAACTGCAGGCAGCACCCCCAGGGTTAAGTGACTAAAGATCAAAAGTATTTTATAAAAGTTGTGCTTGTGCTGAATATGTATAGACATTTTTTGCCATTACTTCTTTTTTTTTCTTTTTCTTTTTTTTTTTTCAATGCAGTTTATTCAGGAACCTTGAACAATCCTCGGACCCTGGGGAAAGCCAGCCCACAGCTTAAATAGCCTCTGGGTAGCCAACCCAGGCGTGCCACGTGGGCAATAATTTGTTTTTGTTTTTTCCAGAAAGCACAGGTATAAAACTGTAGGCCCTGAAACTAATTTTTTTCCAATTCAAGTGAAATGCTTTCAACAGGGAAAAGATAAAGTGGACTGGTAAATAAATGAAAAGTAGGAGGAAGTGCTTGTGAGAACACAGAATTTTCTAGAAATGATTGCTTTCATGGTTACCTTGGCTTAAGTTCTCTGATTTTCACTTTTTAATGTTGGTTCCTACTACAGGATTAAAATCCTCTATCTCATATTGTCATCTAAAATGAAAATATGCACAAAATTAACAGACATGTTACTATTAAGCAAAGCTAGCTTGTAATAAGATCTCTACTATCTAAAAGGTGGGCATGCTGTACTAACAAAGATTTACCTCTTTCATGTTTTCTCTATTTTATTTATCTCTATTTTATTTACAGATGGTACAAATATTGATCAAGTATTCCCAGACTATCAATGCACCCCATATTTCAAATAAAAACAAAAATTAAAAACAAAAAACTTTAAAAATCAATAAGAGGAAAAAAACATAACAAAACAAATATCACACACAGAGAACAATAAAGAGATGTATTATCTGCTTTGTGTTGACCCACTGCTCCTGGAAATAGGGCCTGCTGGGCAGTGTGGATGATATACACACTGACACTCCCCTGAAGAAAACTGATTCTCCCTCTCCTAGAGGGTATCATTTGCAAGTAGCTTCTTGGTTAGGAGTGGGACTTTGTGTGTTCCTCCCTCTTCTCAGTGCTAGGAATTTCTCTGGTTTGAACCTGTCCCAGTCTCTGTGAGTTCATGACTCATACATCAGGAGGTGGATGACCTTGAGAGAACAGCATCGTTCAGATTTTTAAATGGAATTATTAGTCAAGATTAACTTGAGTGTCCAAGAAGGGGAAACACTGTAAGAAGAAATGTTCTGTAAAAAAAGAAACAAAGAGCATGGTAGGAGATTTCAAGTAGTTGATATTCATTCAAGAATGTATTTTGAACTTTTCTCAGTCCAATCTAAACCACAGATATGAGAACATGAGATTGAGCAGGAAATGAAATAAATTCTCAAGGAGCATGAAAATCTAATTTTGATTAAGTATGTGATAATGTGACGAGACAGGCAGAAGTACATGCTGAGAAAGAAGCCCTCCGAGAAGCCTGCCATCTGGAGCCTCAGGGCTGCCTCATAAAGCCAGTACCTGAATGACAGTGGCCGGGGAAGGTAGAAACAGTGGTGTTCCAGGGCAAAGAACTAATCTGAAACCCTAGATCCCAAATACGGTCCCTACATCAGCAGCGCCACTAACCACCTGGAAATTGTTAGCTAAAAGGCTTCACAGATTCTACCACTTAGCAATAGGATAACACATTAGATACTAGGAAGAGGGTAATTTTATATTCTTTCTGGATGATTGACATGCATACTGAAATCTGAGCATCATTCTAATAAATAAAGGGCTCAAAATAAAAAAGCAATGTTCTTCAAACACTGATAATTCGCAAACTCCATTATCAATGAATTCACAGCATCAGAATCAAGAAAAAAAAAGGCCAAGCCAAAGCCCTGTGGACCCACGTGGGTGGAAGCTTTCTAATCTATAGAGAAAAGCCTCAATGTTATGTGAATGGACAGTCAAGTTTGCAGCCTACTAGAGTAACACAGATGGGAACTGGAAAATCAGGGTGCTGATAGGTCTAAAATGCAAGGTTGATGAGAATTTTAGCCAAGTTTTTGTTAGTGTGAAGAATACCTGACACAATCAGCTTTTGAAAACATATGTGTTTGAGTCCAATTTTGAAGGTTTGGGTCCATGTTTGTTTACTGCTATTACACCTGGGCAGCTGGGGGCAGTAGGAGAAGAGCAGGACAGCTTGTAAGGAGCAAATGGTAGAGTACATTATTTCACTTTGTGACAAAGAAGGGAAAAGGAAAGAAGGAGACCAGGGACCCATGATCCCCTCAAAACATGCATCCTGTAGTCTGAAGGCATCCAATGGACCCTACTTCTCAAAATTTCCACAACCTCCAAATGTTACCATGGTCGGAGAACATCTTTTAACATATGACCCTTTAGAGCAGTGGTTCTTAACCTGTGTGTCTTGGCTCCTTTAGGGTCGAGCAACCCTTTCACATGGGTCACATATCAGATATCCTGCATATCAGACATTTACATTACGATTCATAATGGTAGCAACATTTGAAGCAGCAAGGAAAACAATTTTATGGCTGGGGGTCACCACAGCACGAGGAAGTGAATGAAAGGGCTGCATCATTAGGAAAGTTGAGCACCGCTGCTTTGGAGGATGACATCCAAACCATAGCGATGTGTCAGATGTCGCAGTAGTGTCACAGAGAGCACCGTCTCAATGTTGCTGTTGTTCTTGCTTTAATTTAACTTTTATTGAAATGTTTAAGAGTATGGAAACTGCACAAGTTACACACAAATACATTACATTATCACAGACTTCATTATATTATCACAGATAGTACAATGCATTATCACGGAATGAATGCTGCAGCAGGCTCAGGCATATAGAGTAGCAGGGCTCATTGCCAACCCTTGATCTTCCTCCTCAGAGTGACAGAGATTGAGCTGGAGCCATCAGGAAAATGGCTGTTAACCACCACCCAGCATGATACATTACTAGCTAAATTTTATGTTACCAGTTACCTGAAGGTGGGAAGAAAGATCAGAAAATGGTAGGTGTCCTGACTGAGGACACAAAATGACTTGGAGAGCCATGCTACAGCCAGAGTCTCGGACTACCAGCTCACAGTCATTCTCCTGTATCACACTGCTTGCCAGAAAAATAAATAAGTAAATAGAAGATACAGTCAGAGATTTCCCCAAGAGAGAATAGTGGGACTTAACAAATGAGTCAAGGGAGAGAAGCAAAGGCAAAATTCCAGTGGGACTTAACAAATGAGTCAAGGGAGAGAAGCAAAGGCAAAATTCCAGGTCACTCTAAAACCCTCTCTTCTAGGCTACTAAATATGGCTACCAGCATGGACAATTGACATAGACCTAGAAAATTGATTTTTTTCTTTTTTTTTTTCTTTTCTTTTCCTTTTCTTTTTCTTAACACAGGAGAAAGTGACACCCACTGCTTAGCATTTAAAGCCTCAGGAAGACCAACTGATTCTGCTCCCCTTATTAGCATCCTCATATGGCCCAGCTCCATATCTGAAACAAAGCAAATATTTTACATATACAATAAATCGGCCTGCTTAAATTTCATGGAGAGGATAATACTGACTCAGCTGACACTGATGATTAATTCGAATAAGAGCTTGCCTTAGAAGGTTTCTGGCAGACGCTGTAAGCTGACAGCTCACCAAAGACAGGCACTGTGTTGTTTTCAGCAGCAAATGTGGAAACAATAATAACATTGTGCCATCATTTCTCCTTCCTCTGGATCTGTTTAAGAAGGATGTTCAAATAACACTAAAGACTATGTCCATATCTTGGATTTTTTTATGGAAGGAATATAAATGCAATGACAGATCCATAAAATTTCTTCCTTTATTATCTATTTTGTTGAAAAGTCATTGGAAATCTGGCATCAGATATGCGTGTAGAGCGATTTCAAATTTGTCTATTCTCTCTGAACGTCAATTGCTTCATTTCTTGAGAATTCCCTTCATTTTCTCAAGTATTTATGTAATATCTTTTAAAATTAATATATTTTAAATGAGCATACAAACAAAATAATGGGTTTCATTATGACATGTATACAATATATTAAAAACAAATATAATATTTATACGAGTCATCATATTTCATATTAAATCATTCTCTTCCCCAATACTCTCCTGCACCCCTGCACCACTGCATCCCTGTTCGCCAAAACCTGTAAACCAGCTCCTTTTCTCCACCTTACTAGTTTCCCTTTTACTTTCACACCACATGTATCACATTCCCCTCTTTCACACCCTCTCTTTAAAAAAATTTTTTTTTAAATTAACAGTCTCTTACCACTTTAGTACCTTTGCCCAAGTCACTATGAAACAGACAATGTCACTAAATTCCCACTATCTTTATTCAGCAATTATTTATTGTGAAAAGCTACAGAATGCCAGAATGGATTTCAGAGAATAATCAAAACAACAACAACAAAAAAGTCTTCTTCATCTGTTTGTTTTCTCTCTAAAGAAACAAGTAATGCAAATGAATGAGACTTACAAGACAGTATCAGATCAGAGATTACATAGTTGGCAGCATTTTTTTTTAATTTTTTTTTTTATTTTGAGAAGAAAGAGTAAAATAGATCTCAACACCTGATGAGCAGGCTGAGGTTTTACATATAATCAGTATCAGTATGGACCAGACAGATGGGCCATAATGGCCTCCTGAGACTCTTTTCCCATCTCCTTTCAAACTGTACATACATACAGAATCAGTCACTTATTTTTTTTTTTTAATTTTAACTTTTGGCTGTAAGTCTCAGTAACCAAACTTTGAGCAGAGTTCTAGGAATCTTAGGAAAGAATAGGGAGACAGAAAGACTTGGAAGAGTCTGGAGCTCACAAAGAAAACAGCAGAACCAAAAAAATCTGGGTCGAAGGGTCTTTTCTGAGACTGATACTCCAACCAAGGACCATTCATGGAGATAACTTGGACTCCCTGCATAGAGGTAGCCTGTGGCATCTCAGTCTCAAAATGGGCTCCCTAATGAGGGGAGAATGGACTGTCTCTGACTTGAACTTAGTGGCTGGCTCTTTGATCACTTCAGGGGAACAGCCTGACCAGGCCACAGCAGAAGACTATGAAAGACAGTCCTGATGAGACCTGATAGGCTAGGGTCAGATGGAAGGGGAGGAGGTCCTCCACTATCAGTGGACTAGGGGAGGGTCATGAGAGGAGAAGAGGGAGGAAGGACGGGTTTGGGAGGGAACAAGAGTGGGGTTACAGCTGGGATACAAAGTGAATAAATGTAATAAATAAAAAATTATATTAAAAATATTTTTACTTTAATTTTTTTATTAATTACAGTTTATTCACTTTGTGTCCCAGCTGTAGGCCCCTTCCTCATTACCTCCCAATCTTATCCCCTCTCCCTCATCTCCTCCCATGCCCCTCTCCCAGTCCTCCTCCCATTCCATCTGACCTTAGCCTATCAGGTCTCATCACTACTGGCTGCATTGTCCTCCTCTGTGGCCTGGCAAGGCTGAAGTTCCAACATCAGTGGTAACTTCTGTCATGCTTGTGGGGCTGTCATTTTCTTTTTAGAATGTTTGCTCCTCTTCATCTAGTTATACAGTCAACTTAACCTATTACCAAAACATAATTTGTCTCTGGTTGAAAATTAAAATTACTCATAGATTTTCAGTTTCCTAAGACACAGCATGAAAAAACTGTCCACTGTGACTTCCAAAGTAGTAGACATTTGTTAACTAATGAACTACCACATTCATTATTAACCAGTTTAAATATGCTTACACATTGTTTTTGTATTTGTGTGAAGATCAACGTTTTTCAGAGCTCTTTAAAATTAACTGTAAAAAAAGTCTTAAGTTCCACACATCTTATTGCTACAAACTATACACTTGGAATTGAATCCATTAGTTGTGATGAATACTTTTATTGCTTCCTTGCAACCCTTTTTTTTTATTCACATTCCTGGAAAAACAAATCAATATATTCTAAGCCTGACCACATTATTGGTTCAATAATAGCTTAAACAGGATCTGCAGCATGCTTCAGGATTACTTCTAGTGGTTTGGAACACACATTCTCTTGCCCTTACGTGTTAAGAACATTTGCTTCCTTGAATACATTGACCTAACATTAAAGTTTGACACAAGATGGAAAGAAGTCATAAAAGTGCAGACTGAGGTGGTAGGAGTCTTCATTTCAGGGCTAAAAATTGTTTTTCAGGCAAGCTCTCACTACGTATCCCAGGCTGGCCTAGCATGCTCTGCGGATGAGGCAAGCTTTGAACTCACTGAGAAGCTTCTGCTGCTGATCAAAGGTGTGTGCCGCCACACTCAGCAAAGCCACTTTTTATACAGTTTTCCATATCAAGCAACATATAAACCAACACAGGCCTACACAAGGCATAAACTCAATAGACATTTGTTGATCACATGTTAGGTTCTAGGACTAAAGGAGAAAGAAATTGAAAATAGATTCTCCATTTCCTGAGTTATTCCTACTCTAGTAGACTAGTAAAGAAATAAACAGACTGTCCCTGTGTACTATGGAAAAATAAGAAGGGTTGGTAGAGAAAAACAGAATATAAGAGAATGGGGGAATCTTTTTTAATTTTTATTTATTTTTTATTAATTGGTTTATTCACTTTGTATCCCAACTGTAGTCCCCACCCTCACCCCTCCCAATCCTACTCTTCCTCCCTCTTTTCCACCCACGCCCCTCCCCCAGTTCACTTATAGGGGAATTCCTCCTCTCCTTCCATCTGATCCTAGTCATCAGGACTGGCTGCATTGTCTTCCTCTGTGGCCTGGTAAAGCTGTAATCCCCTCAGGAGAAAATGATCAAGGAGCCAGCCACTGAGTTCATGTCAGAGACAATCCCTGTTCCCATTACTTGGGAACTCACTTGGACACTGAGCTGCCATGGACTTCATCTGTGCAGAGGGTCTAGGTTATCTCCATGAATGGTCCTTGGTTGGAGTATCAGTCTCAGAAAAGATTCCTGTGCTCAGAAACTTTTTTTCTCTCCTTGTGGAGCTCCTTTCCCCTCCAGGTCTTTCTATCTCCCCTTCTTTCATAAGATTTCCTGCACTCTGCACAAAGTTTAGCTATGAGTCTCAGCCTCTGCTTTGATACCCTGCAGGGTAGAGTCTTTCAGAGTCCCTCTGTGGTAGGCTCCTGTCCTGTTTCCTGTTTTCTCCCTCTTTGGGTGTCCATCTTGTTTGCCTTTCTGAATGAGAATTGATGATCTTACCCAGGGTCCTCCTTCTTGATTAGCTTCCTTAGGTGTACAGATTTTAGTATGATTATCCTATATTACAGGTCTAATATCCACTTATAAGTAAGTATATACCATGTGTATCTTTCTGCTTCTGAGCTACCTACTCAGGATGATCTTTTCTCGTTCCCAACATTTGCCTGAAAATATCATGATTTCCTTGTTTTTAATTGCTGGTAGTATTCCATTGTGTAAATGTACCACAATTTCTGTATCCATTTCCCAAATGAGGAACATCTGGGTTGTTTCCAGCTTCTGGCTATTATGAATAAAGCTGCTATGAACATGGTTGAGCAAATGTCCTGTTGTGTAGTTGAACATCTTTTGAATACATGTCTAGGAGTGGTATAGTTGAATCTTGGCATAGCACTCTTCCTAATTGTCTGAGAAAGTGTCAGATTGATTTCCAAAGAGGTTGCACAAGTTTACATTCCCACCAGCAATGGAGGGGGGGGTGCCAAGAAACGGGAATTTTAACTCACTATTGGTTTTGTGAGAAGTGGGGCTGGAGAAATGGCTCAGAGGTTAAGAACACTGGTTGTTCTTCCCAAGGTCCTGAGTTTAATTCCCAGCAACTACATGGTGGATTATAAGCATCTATAGTGAGATCTGATGCCCTCTTGTGGTGTGCAGGCAGAACACTGTATATGTAATAAATATATAAATCTTTTTAAAAAAGGAAATAAAATGAGATTAAGAATAGTGGGTCAGCAAAACAATTCAGCAGGTAAAGGATTTTCTCTGAAAGTTGGCAACATGAGTTAGATCCAGAACACATGCAAAGGGAGAAGGAGAGAACCAACTACACAAAGCTCTCCTCTGACCTCTAGACAGGCATTGTGGCACATGTGCCTACACACAATAAATGAAAAATCAAAAGATAAAAGGTGTCACACCAAACTATATTACTACTTTATGTTCTATCACCTGTCAGTAGACAACACAGCTAGTTCCTTCAGATTTATTGTGAAGTGCCTCTGGCTTACACAGCAAATTCTCTCAAGGAACACTGAAATCCTTGGAGTAGCCAAGTCTCTCTTAAATCACCATTGATAGTAAGCACTAGAAAGATGTTTCAATAGACAAAATACAGAGCATTCATTCAAGATCCTACCAGGTAACTTATTTTACAGTGTGGTTTAGCAGAAGGAATCTCTCAGGATCAGAAAGTTGAAGAATCAAAAATTAATTGCTACTTCATTAAACATGAAAATATGAAATAGTAGCCTGATATTTAATCTATATATTTCCATATGGACAAATGTCCCTCTAGACACAATACAATATATGAAAGCAAGCCAAAGATTACCATTAAAAGCACATCCAGTCATTGCCATTTATATCTGTGTTGGTTTTTTTTTTTAACTATAATCACAGGTACAGAAAGTAAGATGCATTTTCCTCTAGCAAAGATTGCATCTTTAATCTTGAAGGACAATATGAACAAGGTAAAGAATTCTCAATAGAGACTATCTTTCATCTCAGAGGGCAAAGAGAGCAGTTGGTCAGAGAAATCTCAGAGCAAATTAATATGCAGAAAGAAAGCCACGTAGTCCACACCTTTTTGCTTGGGTTTGTAAAATGTATCCAAGTGATATGGAACTTAGCTTCCTGACTGTTTGCTTTTGAGCACAGAATACGTTGGTAACTAAATGAATCTACTGTGAAAACAGAAGTTGCTAGAAATCTACTCTAAGTACTCAGAGTTAACTGCCGCAGGAAAGGGCTGTTGACTGACCCTCATCACTCTCCAGCTACAATGGTCATTCTACACATAGGGACACCCCGTGTACAGGAGATTTAAGGACAAAATTGAAGGACTGTCTTAGGTCCACAGTGAATATATATGATTATGTCTGATTGTAACTGATTTCACCAGACTGTAAATCTAATTTCTGTAGTTGAGGGTTTTCTTCATAGCTTTCCAAGGATTTATCATTAGACAGTCCCATCATCTTAGCACTGAATCTTAAATCCATTCCTGATCATTTGAGCTCCATTATTACATGGCAGTTGCAGGAAGAGTCCAAAAATGAGTCAGCAATTAAAGTTAACAAACATGTTTCTTAAAGATATTTTCAGATTGTAAGTTTTTTCTCTGGCCTTATTGTTCTGAGGAACTCCATAGGTTTGCTAAGCGCATATGTGTGTGTATACATATATATATGTGTATATATATATATATGCACACACACACACATATATGTGTACATGTATATATACATGTATAAATAAACTCAAAGCTTAAAAAAGGAAATCTGATTGTGATTTTTTTCTCAATCCAAATCCTCTATCACTCTTCAGCCCATCCTCCCAAAGGGGCTTGAATGGATTTTAGAACCTCAATTATAACTGAATTAATGAAAAATATGCCATGTTCCTGGAAAGAATTATCAATTTGTAATGGATTTTATAATCTCAAATTTAATTGAATGAATAGGAAAAACATAGCACGTTTCTGGAAAGAAATTTTATCTATCTGTAAATTCTCCATGAATTAATCTATAAAATAAATACAATTTCATTTTGAGTTCCACTAAAATTATTTAGAAACTTAATTATGAAGTTCTTATAAAGAGAAAAGTTTATTTCTACAAATCAATTTATATTTAACTATAAGCATTTGTGTTTAAAAAAAGACAAAAACAATATTATAGGACCAGTTTACACACAGAGACATATAAATATGTATGTTACATATACAAACATAAATATACACATAAATGATTTTAAAAGGAGGCAGTAGAATTCATGTTATAAATACAGATGTAAACAATCACAAAAAAATGTACAAGTACAATTTTAACCCAGACACATATGAATGTGCACAAACTACAAATGGTACCATTAACTCAACATATAAAAAATTATGGCATTCTTTTCTTTTTAACTACATTCAAAATACTCTTCAATAAATTTAAAGCAACCCAGAATGTTCCTAGAAATAGCACAGTGTTAATACAGGACTGCACTTCTGTAGCGGACACTGAATAAATTTTCCTAGTTACACGCCTAAGGTCGTAGGAACTTTACCGATAAATACTGCTTTAATAACGAGTGTAAGACTGGCTACCAACAGCAGGGCACAAAGAACAGAACTGAACTGAGAGCTACCACTGATCCCCAACGATGACCCAATCTTAATTTTTGACTTTACATTTGTGATAATGAGTGTCCAAAGACTTATTATGTTTTATTGCTTTCCATGGAATACTCAACAAACTAGATGAGATATTTTCTGCCATATTACAATAGTCTGTTAGATGATTTTTGTCAAAGGATTCTGAACAAGTTTGAGGTGGGCTAAGTTAAGAAGTGGTTTCCGCCTTCTACCTTCCTGATGGTGAGTGCTCTCTGTCACGAACAACTCCACATTTGGCTAAGGCCAAGGATCTGGCTTGCTTCCATGTATGTGGACCTATCTGCATTGCCCACGTGGCACGCCTGGGTTGGCTACCCAGAGGCTATTTAAGCTGTGGGCTGGCTTTCCCCAGGGTCCGAGGATTGTTCAAGGTTCCTGAATAAACTGCATTGAAAAAAAAAAAAAAAAAAAAAAGAAGTGGTGCCAGTAGGTTATTGAGTTTGTACTTAACTGGTGGGTTTTTCAGTTAGCAATAGTTTTATCAGGATTTAATTGCTTCATAAGCTGGGGGGGAGTTATATTAGAACAGGATAAACATCCTCAAACATGGTGAGAAGAAGAAAATTCATTAGAGTAAAGCTACAGAAGGCTATGTCCAATCTGTCTCTGCAAAAGGCAGGACTTCTAGAAAAGCTTTTCCCAAAGCTGCCCCCATACACAAACAGGTAAATATTAGCTTTAGCTATCTGTGGATGATCTGTGCCACACACTGTTGGGGCCTAAGCATTAGCACTTTCATCATCTTACTGAAGTACCTGTCTATGCATAATTTTAAGTACTTTTAATCGTTAGAAAAATCTTTTATCTGGTACTGTCACATTTTTATCCAAGACTGCATGTACTTTCCTACACAACCTCAGCTACAAACATTCCCAATTCATGGTCTTTTTCTGACTTATCTGCTCATCTCTTTACCTTGGAATAAAGTAACCGTTGAGTCTTCCCCAAACCCCTGGATTTGAAGTGTTGCCAAGGAGAGTCAACTATCCAAACTGGTTTTGGGATTTATGGTTTCTGATTTCATCTAGACCAGCTGTTCTTAACCTGTGGGTTGCAAACCCCACAGGGATTGCATAGCAGACATTCTGCATAGCAGATATTTATATTACAATTCCTAACAGTAACAAAATTACAGTTCTGAAGTAGCAAGGAAATAATTTTTATGGTGTGGGATCACTACAACAGAAGGAACTTTATGAAAGGGTCACAGCATTAGGGAGGTTGAGAACCACTGCTCTAACCCTTTGTGTCCTTCCACTCTTGTATTTCTCCCTGGTATGCTCCTTCTCATACAACCCCTCGATCTCCTGAAATGCTCATCCTGCCATTCTACAGCAATTACTAAATCAGTTGTGTAATTCACAGGGAGGAAGTAAACTTTAAACAAGTCCTCTCAAACCTCACCTCTAAACTTCACTAAACTTACAGACTTGGACCCTTTGCTCCTCTATTGCATAGGGCTGTCTTCCTCCACAATGAAACTTGTCCCTGTTGTGATGCCTCTGTATATCCTTCTTTCCTTACACTGGAAATAAACCTGAATCTTCCCCAGGCAGGAAGCAGAAGGAGGAGGAAGGAGAGTAGAAGAAAGAACAAAGCACCTATAGATTTGCCCTCAATTCGTGATGCTGCCCCACCTCTCAGTATCCTAATGCTAGGCCATCTGCTGACCCTCAAAGCCTTTGGAAGCAGCCTACTCTTCATGCCCTCACTTGCTCAGCTTTCATCGTCTATAGACCAGTGCTTACTATCCCATGTGCTGTGATGGTCTTCCAGCTGTGGATACTAGCGGTAAAGTCAGTTCACCATGTACTTCACGCCCCTGTTACAGCTTCCACCTTACCTGACTTTTCAGCACTTGGTAGTTCTCAATACTCGCTCCTTCCCCCATCCCCACACACCGCTTTGCATGAATTGCTGTGCTTGCACATGAGTATAACACAAGTCAAGTCTGACATTCCTCATCCCTAAAAGCCACTATTAGAAGGTCCACCTTGTTCTTAGGATACTTCCATCATCTCCTTCATAAGTAGAGGAATAACCTATAAGCGATGTCAGAAAACATGCACAATATTCCCTTCTGGAGTCAAACCATGTGGAGAAGTCAAATGATAAATGACTTCAGAAAACTGAGGGAAAATGAATCACTCATTTCCCTGGATTGACAGTAAAGAGCCCGAACACATCAGGAAATACCCCTGGCGCTTAGTTGTAGCTGCTTGTGAATACACTGTATTTTAGATTCAGGCCATGTTTGAATTAGGAACGGACTCTGAAGGAATTTGGAAGATGTTTCCTCGTAGGAAGTAGGTTGCAGAGTAGATTCAGTTTTACAGACATTTGAAGACTGCTGTATTGGAGAATAGAGTGGGGCCTGCAACTTAGAAAGTGAATTCTAATTTTATTCTTCCCCACTTTTCTTTCTCTCTTTCCTTCTACAGCACTGGTTCTCAACCTATGGGTTACTGCCCCCTTTGAGGGGGGGGCAATGACTCTTCCACTGTGTCATATTTCAGATATCCTGCATATCAGGTATTTACATTATGATTCATATCAGTAGCAAGATTAAGTTATGAAGCAGCAATTAAAATAAATTTATGGTTGGGGGTCACCACAACATGAGGAACTGTACTAAAGGGTCATAGCACTGGGAAGGTTCAGAACCACCACTCCACGTTCTTTAAATCTTTTTTTCTGAATGTATTCTTTTATTTCCTGCCCAGTCCTCCGTGTTGCTGGACTTTAGCTTCATCTCTCGGGCCTCAACATTCATCATTACGATTCAGCTCACTCTTGTTTAGCTTCTTTAGGTGTACAGATTTTAGTATGTTTATCCTATATTATAGGTCTAGATCCACTTATAAGTGAGTATATGCCATGTGTGTCTTTCTGCTTCTGGGATACCTCACTCAGGATGATCTTTTCTAGATCCCACCATTTGCCTGCAAGTTTCATGATTTCCTTGTTTTTAATTGCTGAGTAGTATTCCATTGTATAAATGTACGACAATTTTGGTATCCATTCTTCAACTGAGGGGCATTTGGGTTGTTTCTAGCTTCTGGCTATTATGAATATAGATGCTAGGAACATGGTTGAACAAATGTCCTTGTTGTGTACTTGAGCATATTTTGGATATATGCCTAGGAGTGGTATAGCTGTATCTTGAGGAAGCACTATTCCTAATTGTCTGAGAAAGCACCAGATTGATTTCCAAAGTGGTTGCAGAAGTTAACATTCCCACCAGCAATGGAGGAGGGTTCCCCTTTCTCCACAACCTCTCCAGCATGTGTTGTCACTTGAGTTTTTGAGCTTATCCATTTTGATGGGTGTAAGGTGAAATCTCAATGTCATTTTGATTTGCATTTTCCTGTTGGCTAAGGATGCTGAACATTTATTTGTTTCTCTGCCATTCTATATTTCTCTACAGAGAATTCTCTATTTATCTCTGTAACCTATTTTTTAATTGGATTACTTGATTTGTTGCTTTTTTTATTTCCTTAGTTCTTTATATATTCTGGATATTAGCCCTCTGGGTAAGATGATCAATCCTCACTCAGAAGGACAAATGGGATGGACATTGGAAGAAGGAGAAAACAGGAAACAGGACAGGAGCCTACCACAGAGGGCCTCTGAAAGACTCTACCCAGCAGTGTATCAAAGTAAATTCTGAAACTCATAACCAAACTTTGGGCAAAATACAGGGAATCATATGAAAGAAAGGGAGTTAGTAAGACCTGGAGAGGACAGGAGCTCAATAAGGAGAGCAACAGAACCAAAATATCTGGTAAGAGTCTTTTCTGAGACTAATACTCCAACCCAGGACCATTCATAGATAAAACCTAGAACCCCTGTTCAGATGTAGCCCATGGCAGCTCACTATCCAAGTGAATTACATAGTAAGGGGAACAGGACTGTCTCTGACATGAACTCAGTGGCTGACTCTTTGACACCCCCCCCCCCGAGGGAGGAGCAGCCTTGCCAGGCCACAGATGGGGACATTGCAGCCAGTCCTGATGAGACCTGATAGGCTAGGGTCAGTGGAAAGGGAGGAGGACCTCCCCATCAGTGGACTTGGAGAGGGACATGGGAGGAGATGATGGAGGGCAGGATTGGGAGGAAATGAGGGAGGGAGCTACAGCTGGGATATAAAGCAAATAAAATGTAATTAATGTAAAAAAATAAATATTTAATTTAAAAAAAGATTCAGTTCATGTGGCATAGCTCCAGATTTCTGGTAGTTTGTCAATTATTTCCCCTGGGGCCAAAATCTTAATATCAAACTATGTGTCAGACATATCTATTAAATCTATATGTCTGAAATGAGTTTATCTATTACTGAGAAAAGATATAAGAACACACACACACACACACTCATATCAGACTGTGTAGTATTAGGATTGGGTTGCTAAATCTGAGGTTTTTAACTGAGAAAATAGATTTCACTCATTAAATTTCATTTCGACAATTTGAATCTTTACTATAGCAGTTACATCAGTATTTAAATAATACACAAGCAATTTTGCAAGCTCCATTTTCACAGACACTGTCTGAACAACAGCTGCCTACATGCCTGGGTAAAAACGTCTGATGACTAATACCCCTCAGACAGACCACAATCCATTCCTCAGAATTCTCCTTTAAAACACATCGTTTTCATCAGAACCTCTGAATATTGTCATTATGTACTAAACAGAATTGAACTGTCTCTGTTTGGCATAGATGCATGTTTAAACTCCTCACTTCCTATCTCTTCCAAGAATGCATTAAATGCTCTTGCCACACAAAATTCTTATTAATGTCAAAATGACCTTAGCTGTCCTATAACATGGGTGTTCACTCAAACCTTCTCATGACTTGAAATCCTCTTGGCCAGAAAATCTCCTTATTAACCTACTCTACCCAATATAAACCCCAGTAATCCTTGGGAATCTCGCATACCGTGTATGCTTGCTTACATTGCTTGCTTACATTCCCATGCTATTATAGATCATAATAAATCATATTTCCATTTTCTTGTTTGTACGTCTGATACAATCTGTTTCTGAAGGACAAAAATTACCTCTAATTCATCTTAGTACCTTCACCTCTGGCAACAGAGAATGATATTTGTTGGATGACTAAAAGATTCTTCAAAAGCTCAACAAGGCCTAGAACTTACAATGATTACAGTAAAGAAGCACACCTTTGATGAAAAATCATAAAATGGTGGGAGCCCCCCGCCCTGAATCAGCCTGAAATCTCCTATTATAATCCTTTCTAAAATGTCCAAAGGAGAAGCAATAGATGAGGTATTAGCCTGCCTGGCAGTCATGAACTATACAAGCTCCTTTTCAAATTTCACACTGACATTCAACAACTGCAGGACCGAGGGCATATCAATCACCTACCCTCTGGGCTTCATTCACCTTATGCAAAATGAGAATAATCATTGCCCCAAATCATGGGGTATTTGTTAAGAGAGTTGTTTAATATACTAAAGCACTCCAAACAGACACTGCAGGGTCAAGTAGAAATAAAGGTTTAGGTAATTAAAAAAACAAAGCAAGGACCAAGTAAAATGACTTAGGTGTTAAAATGGCATAATGACACCCATTGCTATGTACAATAGGTTTTAAAGGTGGCGGTGCACAGAAGGCCACAGAGAATCTTGGGAATATGAGTGAAGAGAGGTTTGCTGATTGTTTGCATCTATTCTCAACGTTTTCTGGTAAGGATGCACTTCTAAAACTTATTAGCCATGAAATTGACAAATTGTTGTGTTTAAAGGGTTAATCTCAGCATGACAAATCTGTTATCAATAGAATTCTGGCAAGCCACAGTGAGGCCAGACTAGACGGTTTAATATCTGGAATATTTGAAAACTTAAACAAAAGAGAGAGAGAAATAAACAACTCAGTTTTTAAAATGTGCTCTGGAAGTGAACAGGGAATTCTCAAGAAATGTTAATGGCTAATTAATACTTTTGGAAGTGTTCAATATCTTTAGTCATAAGGAAAATGCAAATTAATAGTAATTAGAGTTAACCTCTGGTCAGAACAGCTATTAGTAAAAGAATCAAATGGCAGCAGATGCTGCTGAGGTTGTAGGAGAAAATGAATTTTTACTCACTGTAGGGAGGAGTGTAGATTGCTTCGTTCACTGTGGAAATCAGTGTGAAGGTTTCCCAAAGGTCCAGAAATAGAACTGACCAATGACCCAGCTGTAACACTTGTGGCATCGAAGGACTCCATATCCTACTACAGAGATACTTGCTCATCCATATTCATTGCTGCTCTATTCAAGATAGCTAGGAAAAGGAATCAGCCTGGATATTCATCAAAAGATGAATAGATTATGAAAATATGGCACACAGGATGAATTCTATTGAACTGAATAAATGAAATTATGAAATTTGCAGGCAAATGTCTTGATCTGGATAGAGGAAATGCACGGAGCAAAGCAACCCAGGACTAGAGAAACAAATGCCAAGTATTCTGAATCATATTCAAATCCTAGTTTCAGTTCTTCACTTTTACCTGCTAATACTACAACAGAAAAAACTTGCTCCTTCCAAAGAGAAAATGCCTAAAGGCACCCTGTCAGAAGGTGGCCCTATTGACCACACATTGCCCAATTAAATTTGTTTTTCCTTTAAAATGAGAGGAGAAAATGCGGGGCATTGAATACCTATTGAATACCTATCTCTGGTGCTCAGATCCTTCCTTAAGGTATCCATCTTGTTCCCATCTTGCCCTCTTTCCCACCCGGTCAGAGGGCTAACATTCTTCATCTCCTCCACATTAATGATAACCTATTATGGATTAAATATGAAATGTCCCACACATGTTAATAGGTGATTTCCTTGTTGCCCAGGTAGCTGTGCTATTTTGGCAGATTGTGGAAAACTTAGGAGGCAGGAGTCTAACTGGAGACAGTGGGTCTCTAGGGATGTTAGCTGGGGGATGTGTGTGTATCTTTTCCTGGATCCTCTCTTTTGCCTTATTCTTCCTATCCACAATCAGGTAGAGATGCTCTACCTGCCACAAGCCCCATCACAATAATATCCTATACTAAAAAGAACCCCAGAGTCACAAACCACTGAACTGAGCCCATTGAGGCCTGGATAAAAAAAATCCTTAAAAGCTTTTCCTGCTTTTCCTGGATATTTTGCTCATGGCACTAGGCAGGCTAATACGGCCACCATGAAGCTGAGCTGTAACAAAGCCCATCTGTCCCATGCTCACGTCAAACGTTAGCTCTACTGTCAGTTTTCTGATCTCAAGCTGGCTTGAGGGCTGCCCTGTCTTCCTGTAGTTTGTACACCCCATTTTCTTAATTCATTTCTATTGTTTGTATATAGCAGAGGTAGAAACTGGAAACCGATTAAGACCAAAAAGTCTCTATTTTCATTTTTAGATCCAGAGCACTCATGCCTGTGTCTAAAACTCTTTTTTCGAAAAAATTTTAAATGAATGTCTATTAAATGTCTTTCTTGGAAACACAATTGGGTAAGATTTTCTTTAAAATATTATCACATGTTTCACCATTATACTAGTCAAAACCCTATTGAACTCAATCGGTAAAAGAGTGGTCTATGTGTGAGTGTGTGTCAGGGAAAATGCCTACGACTCAAAGATGAAGAGTTGAGATATACTGGGTGCCTACTGTAGGCCCTGAGGGTACTGAGTCAGACGCCTGAATTTAAATGACAGATAGTACAGAACAGAGGCCAGGGGATGAAGACGCAGGAACACAAAAATAATATATAGCAGCATATCTTATTGGTGGTTCAAAGTGTGTCCCACCAGGGCTGAAAGAAAATGTAACTTTCTGTCCCAAACACCATCTAATTCTTACTGCCACCCAGAAAGAGTTCTCCATGCTTGCCAAGTCACATGTTAGATATAAATGTACAATGTGGTTGTCCTTGAAGTCATCATCTGTGAAATAACCGCAGCCGTACATCTCCCTCGCAGCATACCGCTCTAAAAGCTGAATAGAAGTGAGGGATGGTACCATGGATGCCATGGATGTGCAGCACAGTACTCACAACTGGCTCTAAGTCCTATCATGATTGGACTTTTATCAACAATATAACTTTATCTCTTTCCACTCCATCTATGAGCTGTACCCTTTCACAAAGGCAAACTTGATCTGGATGTGCAAAACCATCCAACAGATTCAAGTTTCTCTTCCTAGCAACAACTATGTTTTCCATATCCTTATGGGAAGCCATGCATGTCCATGAGCCTCCTCTAGTGGTCAGCCTTGTAACTTCCCAAATGTCACCTTTAATACCATACGCAAATGTACTTTATTAACCATTGAAATGTTTTTCTCTCTTAGTATTTGATCATCTTAAAAACTGAGAAAATGCCATCTACATTTTATATTCTTAGTCCCTGATCTAGTGAATAATTCATCCTCAGAAAATTAGGAATAGTGCTACTTCAAGATCCAGCTATACCACTCCTAGGCATATACCCAAAAGACGCTCCACCATTCAATAAGGACATTTGCTCAACCATGTTTGTAGCAGCTCTATTTGTAATAGCCAGAATCTGGAAACAACCTAGATGTCCCTCTACAGAGGAATAGATACAGAATGTGTGGTATGTTTACACAATGGAATACTACTCAGCAATTAAAAATAAGGAAATCATGAAATTTGCAGGCAAATGGTGGGAACTAGAAAAGATCAACCTGAGTGAGGTATCCCAGAAACAGAAAGACACACATGGTATATACTCACTTATAAGTATATATTAGACATGTAATATAGGATATATATATATATATATATATATATATATATATACTAAAATCTGTAACCCTAAAGAAGCTAAACAACAAGGAGGACCCTAAGGAAGATACTTAATCTTCATTCAGAAGGGCAAACAGGATAGACATCGGAAGTAGGAAAAGACAAGGAACAGGACAGGAGCTTTCCACAGGGGACCTCTGAAAGACTACCCACCAGGGTATGGAAGGTGATACTGAGACTCATAGCCAAACTTTGAGCAGAGTGCTGGAATCCTTATGGAAGAAGAGGGTGATAGAAAGACCTGGAGGAAACATGAAATCCACAAGGAGAACAACAGACAAAATACCTGGGCCCAAAGGAGCCTGTAGAGACTGATACTCCAACCATGCATGGTCCATGCATGGAGAGGACGTAGACCCACCCTGTTCAAAGGAAGCCCATTGGCTGCTCAGTTTTCAATTGGGTTCTCTAGGAAGGGGATCAGGGGCTGTCTCTGGCATGAACTCAGTGACTGGCTCTTTAATCACCTTCCCCTGGGGCGGGGGGAGTGTATGCAGCCTTGCCAGGCCACAGAGCAAGATGATGCAGCCAGTCTTGATGAGACCTGATAAGCAAGGGTCAGATAGAGGAGGAGGAAGTCCTTCCCTATCAGAGGACTGGGAAAAGGACATAGTGGGGAGAAGAGGGAGGATGGGTGGGACTGGGAGTAGAGGAAGGAGGGGGCTGCAGCAGAGATACAAAGTGAAAAAATTGTAAGAAATAAATATATAAATAAAATGTATTTTTAAAAAAGGAATCCTGAAAGGTAAAAGAGAGAAAAGCTTGTGTTTTAGTAGATCAATAAAAGCTTTAGATTAAAAGGCAATCACTGACAGTTATTAAAACTAATTTGATCTGTTGAAGTTATTGGGAATTGTTACTCTGTATCATGTTCTTATGGCATTACAGCATGTTGATTTCCTAGCAACGGTCCCAAGAATACTATTGTTAACAATGCTCTATAAAAGATAGACACATTGAACTTCTCATGGATGGATGAATAGCCAGGAGAGCCATGAAGCTGAGATTTGCACTTAAGTTTGCCTGTCTAATCTCCCAATCATTACTAGTTATCAGACTGGAATTCTACATTGCTCAATGATGCAGGAATCGATCAATGTGGGATTCCTCAGTTTTGTCATAGTAAGCCTCCTCTTACATGTGACATAATTTAAACATTTCTCTTTCTTATTATTGTACCATAAACACATCTGTTATAACTAAATCTGAATTAATTTAACAGATATTTATGAAGTTAAATATATACAAGGCAAAGAAAATACATTTTAAATTGTAAAAGATGGTTCATTTCTCTTAAAAAATTTTGCTCGACCCTAAACTCATAATGGATCTTCTTATCGATCTTTACTTGCTAGGAACTACACAGGGCATATGTATTATACATCCTACGTACATGGTACTGTGCTGCAGTGAAGTACGATGCATTCTTTTCAAAATCAAAACTGTGGCCCAGCATGGTGGTGCATGCCTTTAATTCCAGAACTCGGGAGGCAGAGGCAGGCAGATCTCTGTGAGTTCAAGGCTAGCCTTCATCTACATAGTGAATTCCAGAACAGTCAGGGTTCTGTTAAACAGAGAAAAACTGTCTCAAAAGGAAGGAAAGAAAGAAAGAAAGAAAGAAAGAAAGAAAGAAAGAAAGAAAGAAAGAAAGAAAGAAAGAAAGAAAGAAAGAAAGAAAGAAAGCTTCTATTTCCTTAGGGGATATAGGACTATTTCATTTATTTACCCCATCTTGATTCAGCTTTGGTAAATGGAATCTATTCAGAAAACTGTCTATTTCATTTAGATTTTCAAATTTTGTTGCATATAAGCTTTTGAAGTAGGATCTAATGTTTCTCTGGATTTCCTCAGTGTTAATTATGTCCTCCTTTTCATTTCTGACTTTGTTGATTTTGAATATGTCTCTCAGCCTTTCAGTTAGTCTGGTTAAGGGTGTGTCTATCTTGTTGATTTTCTCAAAGAACTAGCTCTTGGTTTTGTAGATTCTTTGAATTGTTCTCTTTGTTTCTAATTTATTGATTTCAGCTCTAAGTTTGATTAATTCCAGACATCTACTCTTCTTGGGTGTGTCGACTTCTGTTTTGTTTTTTTTGGGTTTTGTTTTGTTTGTTTGTTTGTTTTTTCCCTAGAGTTTTCAGGTGTGCTATTAAGTTGCTTATATGAGATGTCTCAAATTTCTTTATGAAGGCACTTAGTGCTATAATCTTTCTTCTTAGCATTGCTTTCCCATAAGTTTTGGTAAGTTGTGCCTTATTTTCATGCATTGTAGGAAGTCTTTAATTTCTTTATTTCTTCCCTGACCAAGCTGTCGTTAAGAAGAGTTGTTCACAGTTTCCATGCTTGTGTAGGCTTTTGCTATTTCAGTTGTTGTTGAGGTCTAGTTTTAGACAATGGTGGTCTGATATGATATAAGGTATATTTCAATCTGTTGAGGTTTACTTTGTATCCGATTATATGGTCAGTTTTGGAGAAGGTGCCCCGAGGTACTGAGAAGAGGTATGCTATTTTATGTTTGTTTGGGTGCTGTAGATGCCTGTTGGTTCTGTTTGATTTAGGACCTCTGTAAGTGTCATTATTTCTGTCTTTAACTTCTGTATCAATGGTTTGTCCCTTGGTGAGAATGGGGTGTTGAAGTCTCCTATTATTAAGGTTTTGGGATCAATGTGTGATTTAAGCTTTAATCACGTTTCTTTGACAAATGCAGGAGCTGTTGTGTTTATGGAATAGCTGTTTAGGATTGTGATCTCCTCTTGGTGGATTTTTCCTTTGATGAGAATAAAGTGCCATTCCCCTACTCTTTTGATTAATTTTGGTTGAAAGTCTATTATATTAGATATTATAATGACTATTCCAGCTTGCTTCTTGGGTCTGTTTGCTTGGAAAACCTTTTTCTAGCCCTTTACTCTGAGGCAGTATCTATCTTTGTTGCAGAGGTATGTTTTTTGAATGCAGCAGAGTGTTGGATCCTGTTTCCACAACCATTCTGTTAGTCTGTGTCTTTTTATTGGAGAGTTGAGTCCATTGATGTTGATAGATATTACTGACCAACATTGTTAGTTCCTTTTATTGTGCAGTTGGTAGTTACTGTGTGTGTGCTTGTTTTTGTTTTTGCTTTATACTTGTGAAAGTATCTTTATCTTGTGTTTTCATGGGTATAGTTGATCTCCTTCGGTTGAAGACAACTTCCTGCACAGAACACCAAGAGCTCAGGCTCTAAGATCAACAATCAATAAATGGGACCTCCTGACACTGAAAAACTTCTGTAAAGCAAAGGACACAGTCAACAAAACAAAATTACAGTCTATAGACTAGGAAAAGATCTTCACTAACCCTACATCTGACAGAGGGCCAATATCCAGTATATATAAAGAACTCAAGAAATTAAACACCAACAAACCAAATACTCCAATTAAAAACAGAGTATAGAGCTAAACAGAGAATTCTCTGTAGAGGAATACTGAATGGAGAAGAAACACTTAAAGACATGCTCAATGTCCTTAGTCATCATGACAATGCAAATCAAAGGACCCTGAGATTTCACCTTACACCCATCAGAATGGCTAAGGCCAAAAACTCAAGTGACAACACATGCTGGAGAGGTTGTGAAGAAAGGGTAACCATCCTCCATTACTGGTGAGAATGTAAACTTGTACAACCACTTTGGAAATCAATCTGGTGCTTTCTCAGAAAACTGGGAACAGGGCTTCCTCAAATACCACTCTTGGGCATATATCCAAAAGACACTCAACCTTACAACAAGGACATTTGCTCAATTATGTTCATAGGCAGCTTTATGCATAATAGCCAGAATCTGGAAACAACCAAGATGTCCCTTAACTGAACAATGAATACAAACATTGTGGCTCATTTACACAGTAGAATAGTATTTAGCTATTAAAAACAAAGAAATCTCCATTTAGCTTTGTACCCAAAGGGGAAGGGAATAGAGGGAGAAGGGGGAGGGTGGTGGTAGTGGAAAGAGATGAGGGAGGAGGCCACAGTGGGGATACTAAGTGAAAAAAAAAGAATGAATGAATAAATATTTATAAAGATTTAAAAAACAAGGAAATCATGTAATTTGCAGTCAAGTGAATGGGACTAGGAAAGATCATCCTGAGTAAGGTATCCCAGAAGCAGAGAGACATGCATGGTATATACTTATGCCAGCGTTATGCAGGCAACATGGCAGCTGAGTTCATGAGTGTCATGGCCACGTCATTACACTGAGACAGTGGTTCACATCCCTCTTCCCCAGTGTCCAGCTCTTAAATTCTTTCTGCTTCTTCTTCTTTTGTGTTTTCTGAACCCTGAAGAGGGTAATATGAGAGTCCCAGTTAAAGGTAGGTACTTGACAGTTGTTCAACAGTTGTTCTTAGCGCTTTGACCAGCCATCATTCTCTACATTAGCACCAAAGAGAAGCCTCTTTGATCAAGGCCAAGGTCAGAATCAGTGTATTGAATTATTCATTAATACTTAGGAGACAGATTTGACAGCATGCCTGTTAAGCAATACAAGAGTAGTAGGTTCACCCCTAGTGTCTATGATCTCCACAGCCATGGGCCTTTGACCAGGTAGACAACAGACTACTGTGGTTAAAATGT
Source organism: Meriones unguiculatus (assembly GCF_030254825.1). Taxonomy (NCBI): domain Eukaryota; kingdom Metazoa; phylum Chordata; class Mammalia; order Rodentia; family Muridae; genus Meriones; species Meriones unguiculatus. Next base: position 118,594,917 of record NC_083350.1, read on the forward strand.
ATGTTCTTATCACGAGGAGATTCCAGTCAGTTCAGAAGATCATCTTAATAGAATTAATTGCTGCAGTTGTAGAAAAACATGGTATGTAAATGATTATGTCAATGCACTCAATCATTCAGAGTTATTTCAACTCACTACTTCCTATGAACATTTTGTGTTAATGTCCTACAAGATAATATATAGTATCTTGACATCCTTAGGAGTAAACAAATAACATAACAACCACAGAAACATGTAATGATCCTGATCACCATCTGCAACAAACCCATTTTTAAAAAATCAGTTGGGTGAGACAAAAAGCACATTTTGAACTTTTCGTTATTGTTAAAATCACAGATTTATGGGGAAAACAATCAAGCCACCAAACAATGCCCCAACACATGCCAGACATGTTAGACAAAAACACAGCCAAATGAGAATGTTTTTCACAATCAGCACCACATTCCAATCACTACAAACTTGTACTATGGAAACACTTTGTGAGTATTGTATTTTGGTAATTAATTCTTTTCTTCTCATAATGGAGTTTTATTTCCTGGCATTTGTTAAAGCTAATCTCCATTTAATAAAAAGAAAAGCTAACTATAGGCAGGACGGAGTGGAACAGTTATAGACTGGATATTGTCTGTGTTCCATTTAAAAAAAACCTAGCCAGGAGGGGGAGGGAGGGCTGCCACTGCGGTCCATGTGTGACAAGGTTCTCATCTCGTGCATTCGCTTTTCTGACGCAATCGTCCATTGCCATCTATATGTTTCATGCCTAGAGCATCCCGGGGTCGCACTGTAGTGCTCTAAAACCCAACAGCAAACTTATTCTGGTTGGGAAACATTTCCTCCAAGTAAATACTCAGGCTGTTCCACCAGATGTTCAACGAACAGAATCAATTACTGAACTGTGCTTCTGTCCAGCCTTGCTGCTGGCAGACCATTATGATGCATGGGGATTTCTGACGAGTCCGTGATAACCAAGTACAATAACTCGGCACATTTACTCAAAGCTGGAAAGAAGAGTGAGATGCACCCCACTTCTTATTTCTTCATGATAGATGACTGTGGAGTGTGCGTTCTTTTTATCTGTGACAATAAGTTCAATACAGCAAAATCACTATTTCCGTCCTCCTCATATCCACCTTCCCCATGGATGCAAGGAGAGATAAGAAGGCGCCTACAAGTGTAATGCATGGAAGATAGGCCCCAACTTCTCTAATGAAATACATAAAATTGATTATTATCTCTTATAAGGATTTGGGTAAAATGTAACAGTCTTACTTTTTTCTTAATATTATTGACATTGCACAAAACTTGAAAATGACAACAGAAATAAATTGTGTAAAATTTGCTGAAAGCTCAGAACCTAAATATCATGTGACACAAGCTGAGCCAACATATTTCTAAGCTCTAAGAATCATGTGACATTAATGGTGAGATAAAATACTGAGAAAAACAGTTGGCAGATTATCAATTCTAAACACTTAATAGCCTTCCTTTCTAGTTAAATTTCCCTTCCCCAAAATGAATCACAAAGAAATCACATGTTTTCACATAGGGAGAAAGAAAGAGTAAAGTCTCAGGGGAGAAAGGTAGGTAGATGTGTCAAACGTGACAGACGTCATCCGCTTTATATTTTTTAATTCCAAAGGATTAGACACACAAGCACAGACATAGATAAATCATAGAGTTAACATATATGAAGGTTGTTATGTAACAATAGCATTCCTTTTCCACAGACCCCTTGCTAAACTCAGACGGCTTCTAGACACCCAAGGGTGATCTGCTTCACTCTGTTCTGAGAGGCAGTCAGCCTTCCCTGAAAGCTGGCGTCCATTCTTAGTGCAGGCTGGGAAAAAGCAGGGCTGTTTGCATGGCACAGGACCAAGCCCTTTAACTAGAGACTCATGCCATTTAGAAGCTCAGCTTTCACTGCCTCCATCTGCTGCCCAAGAAGAATTAGGTCCCAATTGTCTCGCCCACTAAGAAAGGATGTTTGTAGAATTCCTCTGGCATTTCCTAAGGCCAGCGGCCTTTCCATTCAAATGTCAGTATTTTCTTTTCATTTAAAAGACTTTGCTGAACAAAAATATTACACTGTATGAAATGGTTTGATAAACGTAGACCAAATTCAGAATGCCTGGGATGCAGACAACCTGAGCATTCTAACTGCCAGAAAAAAATTTATTCAGCCAAACCATCCAGCAGAATTTAGGGGAGTTTAGCAATTTAGCATATGTGAACAAGAGCAGCATATGTGGGAGCAGCGACCAAGGCGTCACACCAAATGACTAGTCACAACTGTTAAGCTACAGGGCAGAGTATGTTTGCCATCCTTAGGGGGGAGGGAGGGTGATGTAAGTAAGGCAGTTTGAGAGGCTTTGCTACATGAAAGAAACAATTAGGTGAACATACAGTTACATCACTGGAACATCAGAGAATCACTGGAGCAACAAGGCAAAGGGCAGAGAGCTACTTCATTAAAACTTCAGAGATCCAAAAAAGAGAACCATTCATTCACACTGATAACCCTTGGAAGAAACCTAGGAATGGCCATTCTCTTATTTGAAACATTGTTTAAAAAAAAAAAACAAAAAACAAACAAACAAAAAACCAGAAATGACACACTGAAAACATCTAACACATTGAAGCTGATACACTTCTTCTTTGGTCCCATTTTATGAGTGGAGACATTCCGTGCCAAGCCCTGAGCAGCATGAGCTCAGGCCTCCCTGGGTGACCCCTGAGACAGAGATGACAGCTTCAGCCCCATGTTGACACTCACTAGGCTTCCTAATGACAAGCAGCAGCTGGCCTTCAATTTTGTCATCAAGAAGCCTGGAGGGGAAGTGGAATGAAGAGTTAGGCAGCATCCAAAGTAGAATTTGAAGCTGGAGACTGTGCCAAAACCCCCCACAGACTCTGCCTACCAAGTGGCCTAAATTTCTAGTTTCCAGCAGATCTCCCCTATCACTAGACTTGGGGAGGGGTGTGCATGTAGAGGGTGGAGGAAGGGAGGGATTGGGACCTGAGGAGGGAGGGATCCACAGGGGGGATACAAAGTGAATAAAGTATAATTAATAAATAATTAAAATAAAAAATTTAATACAAAAAAACCCCTCTCATTGAACTCTACTTCAGATGCCTTGCCTCAAAAGAAGAAAAATGTTAACTAACCATCTCTGGTGCTCCTAACATTTAAATCCACAAAATCTCTGATAGACTTCTAAATAATCTGTAATAATGATGCCATTTAAATATAAAGGTATAAATTTTGATATAGTTATACTTACAGAGTTATATAAATTCATGTCTATATTTAACACATGTGTTGACATATCTTTTTGTTTATACATGATGGCCTTATGGGTGCAATTATTTTCATATAAGCAAATCTAGAAAAATTTTGAACTCAACTGACACTCTTGGATATGACTAGTCAAACTGTTACACATTTGATTCCTGGTCAAGGAATTTATGGCCTGGGTCTATACATACAAGAAATCTGTTAGTCTTTAACTACCAATTCTTTCCATCTGTGCATAAATAACCCTATTGTCTCCTTATTTATGCATGTTCCAGAAATATCTTCAACTTCAGAGTTTTCACAGAAAAAAAGAATGAAATGAGAAACATCATGAGATTTTCCCCATGCTATATCATTTCCCACTGAGAAACATTCTAAACCTCTATGAAGAAACTATGGTTAAGAATCGTCCTGTCATTCATCAGAGTTAATGAATCAATATATTTGAGGTGGATGAAAAAAAAAACAGGTTATTGAATAAATCACTGATTTTTTCTCCTAAGAACAATGTTTCACATTGATAATAGGCAAATCTATATAAAATGACCTCTACAAATAAAATGACCTAAACTGAAAATATCACATATTTTAATCACAGAACATGGAGAAACCAAACTAGTAATGGTCTGGAAACTCCCTCTCTACTGACTAATGGTCATAATTCTAGAAGGTGCTATGTAATCTTCTAGGGGAGAAAAGTAGTCAACACCCTTACCCATCTTGTGAATCCTAATATCTACAATAATGACTAGCCAGGCAAGATTTATCCATGGATGCAATAGTGGCATGAATATTATAGGATTAAATAACTGGTGTCTAATTGGATTTAAGATGTACTCCAATGGCAAAAACTCATGTCTTATACTTTAAATCTTGCCAAGACCCCAAGGTTAGGGGGCTCTCTAGGGGAGAACCTACTATTATGTTAAATGGGCATAGTTCCAAACTGTCTTCTAAAGTTATATCTTTATACTTATGGAGCTGTGCAGCTCTATGCCCTTATCAGAGAAGCTTCTCTGTACAGTGGACAATGATTAATACAGATTCATAGCTTGTGAAAGCTATTTTCTATATGGTACTCAATTATTAATGACACCACTACCTCACAACCCTCTCCCAAAGCTCAGGAAACATCAAAGAAGAAGGAACAGAAGTATTCTAAGAGCCAGATGTCAGGAAGAACTTTCAGCAAACAGTGACTTCTCAGCATGACAGCTCTGATGACCTCATGAATTTACAGCAGCTGCAGTTTCCCATACAAGATTAAGCCAGTATGGATGAGGAAACGGTACAAGAATCTTATTCCTAGTTGAGGCACTATTGGAAATTGATGGCTTCTAGGGGGAAGAAAATCAGTTTTCTTCAGTGATGTGCCATTTGGTAGGTTGACCAGCGAATAGATCCCTAACCAGGAATAGAGGGGCATCACTGATTGGTGGGTTATAAAAAGAAGAAAATTAAAATGGATGATGGGATAATAAAGGAATAATTAAATGGGGGGGGGAAGTGTGATCAAAATTTGTTTCCTTTTTGTAGGAAATTCTCATTAACAAATAGCATATAGTTTGTAATATTTTAATTCTGTATAGGGAGGTCTAGGGAGATGTCTAAGTTGACAAAGTGCTTGCTGCCCAAGCATGAGGGTCCCAACACCAATGTAAGCAGCAAAGTATAGGAGCACATATCTGTAATACCAGAGGCAAGAGGACAAATACAAGTAGATTTCTAGGGCTTGCTTTACAACCAACATGGCCAATAGTAAGCTCACAAAACAAGGTACAAACCAAGAGAGAAAGACAGCTGATGGCAACTTCTTTGTTCTGCCCATGCACACATGGGTGCGTGAACACATACACATAAGCATGCATACAATTTTTAAATACTATATGAAGACAACAATATTTATCTCACAGACAGCACTCTTGTCCCCACATTTTATATCTGAATGACCACTAGCAAGCAGAATTCCGAGGAACCAGTTTTGTGAGGAAATACATTGGTTGTCTGGTGTACTTTCCTCCTCACTGTCTCTTGATCACTCTTATTCGGCGGTATCTACATTAGAAGTCACACGCCTGCATCATGGAGTTACAATCTTCCACATGAGTACGTTGAGGCTGAAGGGACTGTGTGAACAAGGAAAAAGAGATAGAACCTTGGCACTCACACCTGGGTCTAAAGGGCTCTGAAACCTGCTCTCTTGCTCACTGCCATATCTTATGTATGTGCACAGGTTCCACACAAGCTTCTATACAATGTCTTCATTGTAAGGCTGTGTGAGGGAGCACAATTATGTGAACAATTAAAAGTGTAATGTGGAGTTTAATGTCTATTTCATTTCTGGAGAACATGATTTGGATTGTCTCACCTGAATTATACTTTAGCCTCAGCAAAGTGCAGAGAGCTCAGCTCACCTGTGACTGCCTATGTATAGCTTTCTGCCATACAGGTAAGTTTATCCATCAACCTGACAAAAATTGCCAAAGGCAGATCTGGGTCCAAAACCCTTCTCTGCAAATTCTTTCCTAGCAATACTATATAGTGGTGATTCTATATATAAACGATGTTTTCTCCTCTTAAAGCTTGGAAACTTTTATTTGTTTATTTAGTTAGTTAGTTACTTATCCAGTTTACATCCCAATCATAGCCCCCTCCCTCCTCTCCTCCCAGAACCACCCTCCTTCTCTCTTCCCCATATCTACCCTCATTCTCAATTACGAATTAAAACTGTATTTCTACAGTCTTATCAATAACCTTGTGAAAAGTTAAAGGAGTGGTGGGTTTTGTGACCCTTCTTAATTGCCTCTAGTTAATCATGCACTTTCCCAGCTTCAAAACATTATTTTCCCCACCCTACCCTGCATACCACTCAATTGGGCCCAGGAGAAGCTAGAAAAAACAAGTGGTTTTTCTCTACAAGACCACTGAGAAATGCTTTTTCGTTTTACTTTTTTACGTGGCTCAGGCACATAAGGAAAATGTCCATATATCTTAAATCAGTGAGTCAAGTTTATTTTTATTTTTGGATGCTGAGTGTGGTGGCACATGCCTTTAATCCCAGCACTTGGGAGGGAGAGGCAGGCAGATCAATGAGTTCAATGCCAGCCTGTCTAGAGAGCATGTTCCTGGACAGCAATGAGCTACACAGAGAAACAAAAGGAAATGTAATGTATGGTTTGCTTCTGGGTTCTGTGGATTGAACCAAGTTCCCAACAGATGCTAAGCACAAGATCCATCACCAATCTACACCTTCAAATCCTAGGTTGAGTTTTGGAGTGTTTTGATAAATACTAGATTAGATTAGAATTGATCAGAAAAAAAATTTAACATGATTCATAAAGCTTCTTCAAACAATTCACCGGGTGTTTTGAGGTAAGGAGACAAAGTTTTCAAATTCAAGAGAGATAAGCCGTGAGCAACAATATGTTTCCCCAAGGCCTCGGGGGAGTAGGGAGATTTTTTTCCTGTAGGGGTAGACTGGGAACAAGGGGAATGGTGAGAACTGAGAGGTTCTCCAGACTTGGGGAACCATGAGAGCTTCTGCTCACACACTGGTCTGCATTGTCACCCACTCCCCAACACCAGGCCAAGAATGCCTGAGAATATGTCCACAAAGCCAACGTGGGGCAAGGAAAGAGAGTGAAAAAGGAAGGCTAAGCAGGGTTGTATTCCTTCAGCTCTAGCCAGCCAAACCCCTGAAAACTACCAGACCTGGGATCATGATCTACCTTTCAAGCTCCAAACTTCTAGATGAGCTGAGTCCTGAGAACAGATTAGGCCCACCAACCCACAAACTCACAGTGCCTTGACTTTGAGCAGAGGGAAAGAAAAGAATAGCTGACCCTAAAGTGTGTTATGCAAAAGCTAGAAGAATGAAAACTTTCTGGGAAGAATTTTCCCAAGCCTATGGTCTCCCACTATATCAGCTGCTTTCTGATAAGATGGGGGCCCAAAGAAGACGTCTCATGGATAACCACTGGGCAGTGGACTTCCAAAGCTAGGGTTCATATTTACTAAAATATCAGTGCTCATGTGGGATGAGGGTATTGGTGGAGGAGAAATGAGCCAGGAAGAAGTTTTGGCTGAAAACCAGGTAGCGGTCATAGCTCAGATTCTAAGGAAACCCCAAAAGTCAAGATCTGAAGGATCTTTGTAACACAAACTGACCACCATATTCAGGGTGAGGTCACTGCACAAATTTAGTGTTGTCATTGTAGCCTTGGTGAATAGCCCATAGGCAGTCTTCCCTATGGGCAACAGCTGCTCTATCAAGCTCTGGAACTTGGAGACAAGGATTGATGAATGTCAACCACTGTGAAGGTGAGCTTTCGGCCGATCTGCTCCATGTTGTTCTTTGCCACAGACAAGACATCAGCTTAGGTTTAGCAGAGGCATCTGATCCTCTGTTGCCTATGCTGGGAAAGGTGAAAGATGACCTGATGCTCAGAAGTATCAGATGGCAGAGGTCACACACCTTTCTCCAGTAGAACTGGCTCCTGTTTAAATGTCATCTTTCAGGTCTCAATCGGTGATACTGTGACCATCCTTAGACTCTGTTCTTGATCACAGTGGCTGAGCAGGCCTGAAGATGAATATCCCATAGCCTTACATGCAGAAACCTGAGACAGTGGATACTTGGGTGGGTTCCTCAGGGCAAAGCCCAAGGAATCATGCAATGAATTTCTCAAGAATTTGACTAGAAATCCAGCTAATGTTTTCAGATGTTCACAGCACTATGTCTAGAATATGTAGACATACACATATATAGGCACATATGTGTTGTACATATACATAAACATACATGCATATGTACATGTTCATATGTAATATTTATACATGTGTTAAACTTAAGTAAACATGGATATACTAGCTGACACAGTTAAAAAGACTTTCTTAGAGTATGCACATCTGAGAATATGGATGTATGTGAAAATACATTTAAGAGCTTTAGAAAATTGTAAGGTGTTTAAGATTATAATGTACAGCTTGATTTTTTTTTTTATTTTGGGTTTTTTTTGTTTGCTTTTGTTTTAATCCCACGATGCACTAGAAATCATTGCATGTTTCTGGTCACAGTGTCGACATTATAAAGGAACCAACCTTAGAAAAGTACACTGCTAACCCTGTGATTTAGTTACTTTTCTACTGTAGTGACCAAATACAATAACCAAGGCAATTTATAATTGAAATCTTTTAAACTGGGGCTCATGGTTATAGAGGGTTAGTGTCTATAACCATCACAGCATGATGAAGAGCATGGCAGGAAGCAGGTAGGCACTGTACAAGAGCAGTGCATATGAGCTTACACTCTTATCCAAAAGTAAAAGGAAGTGCTCTAACTAGAAAGGGCATTGGTTTTTGGAATATCAAAGCCCACCTTCCTCCAACAAGGCCACACCTCCTGATCATTTTATAGTTCCATCAACCAGGGACCATACAGTCAAATATATGAGCCTACGGGTCCACTCACATTCAAACAACCATTTTATGGTTTTCTGATCAATATGTTTCTCATAAGTATCAATTAATCTCATTTGGAGTACCATTTAAATTCCTCCCTACACTCTAAATACCCAGTGAGTATCACAGTTTTACCACGCCTTTCTGGGTCTTTTTAATTTTGCCGTTTGGCCAGAAATGATCTAATATTAACTAACTGGAAATGAAGCAATTGAAAGAATACATGTTTCAAACCTATTTTCTCTGGAACATAAATGTAAGAAGGGATACATTTAATGTTGACAGACTGACATCTTACTAACTTTAACTTTAGTAAATTCTCTATCCAGGAAGAGCTTAGGGAACATATGGTTTTGTTGATCTTATCATTTGGCTAGGAGAAAATAAGTGTATGTGATGGATGAAATGTACTATAATATTAGAGCATGCCATAATGTTTTCAAATCATTTACAAAATGATGGAAAATATCATGCATGGATTCTTATAAGTGTTCTATAATTCTTTTTGACCTCAGTGCTTTTTCCCTGGGTACTAATTTGTTGGCTAACCCCATTGTACTCTTCAAAACAGCATTTAGCTCACCATGAGATCATGGAAAGTATTTACAAAATGTCTCGATGTTCATTTCACAATGAAAAGTTATCAAATAATCTATTATGGATAGCTAATCACCGTGTAATATTCCTATACACATACATGTGATGTTGAACTGATTTTTTTGTATAAGTTTCTGGTTACTCCTAGTTAAAAAAGCTAATACAAACTGTTCAAATACTAACTTAGTAACTAGCATATCAGATTCCTAAAGAAAAATATTCAGTTCCACTAAATTTATACTGGGAGAAGAGATT